>NC_137334.1:3093277-3750277 GCF_965287045.1 Carcharhinus amblyrhynchos | reverse complement strand
TCTGCTCAACATGATCCCCATCCCAATTTTACTCACTTTTGTTCTGGCCCCCCCCCCAAATGATGATCTTGGCACTCTGGTGGGTGTATTACCTCCAGCAGCCATTACCCTATCTGATGGCAAAGAAGAGCCGGCAGCCTTTGACTGGCTGGAAGCCCTCGGTGGGTGGGACTGCTACTGCTGCGGGGATTCTCAATCACGGGGAAAACCCAACGGGGACTGTGCGAGTGCCTGAAGGGTAGCTGATTCTGGTCAGTCTCCTGTAGGAGTGCCCCACAGTCCGAGGCCCCTGCCAATATAACAAAATCCAAACCTATTTCAATATTGAACAAATGAAACACAAGATAAATGCATTTCTTAAGCATGCACCATTCATTTTTTTTCCAGCTTGAGTAGGAATCAAGTCCTGCATTAACAATTTCCTCACGTCCTGAGTTTCTGCAGTTGTCAATCCACGTAAAGGCTTCAATGTTATTTCTGTTTGTCCAATTGAGTTAACAGCACAAATTGCATCAAAACATCAGTTCATAATTGAAAAAATAGCTAATACGGAGCTGTTCTACTGATCATCCATTAATCTCAAATATGCCATGCTGTCATAAGGCTGAAATTGAAATCAATGATTAAAGAGTTAGGAAGGCATATGGACTACAGGTGACGTCATGCCTTTCAGATTCAATGACTAATTCCCAATATAGTTTCAAACTGATGGCACTGAAATCTTTGTAAAACTTCACAAAAAGGTTGCGAGATTATATGCAACGTGAAAGGTAAAATGTAGGCAGCAAACAGAGAAGATAAAAGTAACAGGCTTACTTGATTTAGAATATCTTGCTTCTGCAGAGTTGGGTGAATTGAAGGACAGACAGAAAGAAATGAAGGAAGAAATAGGTTATTGAACAGTAATAGAAAGATTTGCAAAATAATAGAAGTTGCTGAAAGAAGTGATTCTTTTCCAGAATTAATTTCATTGTACCCGCACAGATTTGTGCCGACCAGGGGAGGAAAGGAGGACTATGTTTTACTTATGAGAAATGGCGCATCCATCACCCTTTGTTTCTTCAAAGGACACTCTCACCCCGAATAGTATTTGGCAAAAATCTTGTTTATACACGCAATGCCTTCAGTTGATGCATTGTTGCTTTTCTTCATGTACACATAAAATGAAAATGAAAGATTAGAAGGACTTGCATTTACACCAAGACACAGAGCCCAAAAATGTTTTACAGTCAATGAAATATCTTTGAAGTGCACTCAGAGCTTGTAATGTAGGAAATGTGGCAGCCAATTTAGCACATCAAACTCCCACAAACAACAATGTGATAATGAGCAGATAATCTGGTTCTTGTGATGCTGATTGAGGGAAAAATATCATCTCATTTTAACATTTCATCCAAAGGACAGCATCTTCGAAAGGGTAGCACTTCTTCAGCACTACATTGGAATGGTGAATCTCTGGAATTCTCTGCCCAATGAAGTGGTGGAGGCTACCTCATTGAATATATTTAAGTCACAGGTAGATAGATTTCTGATAGACAAGGGAATTAAAGGTTATGGGGAGAAAGCGGAAAGTGGAACTGATCCACTTCAGATCAGCCATGATCTTATTGAATGGCGGGGCAGGCTCGAAGGGCTAGATGGCCTACTCCTGTTCCTATTTCTTATGTTCTTATGCCAAATTTGATTGTTGTGCTCAAGTCTTAGCACATGAGCCTGCAACTTACACACTCAAAAGCAAGCAAGCTATCAACTGAGCCAGGGCTGACACTGCAGCAACCAAAAGACTCTTCTGACTTGTTCTAATTTTACCCTCACATTGGCTGGAATTTTATGACTGTTCGCTTCCTGCCATCGCAGCAAGTGAGGACAAAGAGTTTGGCGCTCATCCAAATCTCCATTTGCTGGAGGAGTTTTCTGGTCCCACTGCAATGTAAGTGAGCAGAAAGTTCTGCCCATTAATTTTAAACAGCATTATAGTCCCTTTAAGGCAACACCTAATAATTAGTTCAACGTTTCACAAAAGATCCACATCTTTAAAAAAAGAAACTTTGCCTCAAAAGACCATTATTCAAAAGAAGAGTCTCAAAAGAGACGAGAAACGCAATTTCGGCTGTAAGGCTACTGAATTCAATTTTGATCTTTCTCCTTACAAGGTCTATGCACAGGTCACTTGACAGAGACGGGGATATTGAGCATTCCATTATGTTTAACTCTGACACCCCCATCACCTATCTGGCTGAAGTTCTCTACCAGGAACCAAACCTTCCTTAATTTGTACTACATCAAGCAACAAACATGTCCACTGCAACAGCTAGAAAGATCACGAGAAAAAAAGAGTCAGAATAGAGCACACAATGCCTTGAGCCTACCCCGTCATTCATATGACTATAACTTCTGCCTCAACCAGTCTGCTCCCTCATAGCCTAGGGACCCCTGACAGACCAGAAAACAATCTCAGTCTGAAACAAAAACACCATTTAATTTGTCAAATGATTTTCCTTTCATAAAATCAAGTTGGCCCTGTAATCACACCATGATTTTCTAACTGCATTATTAAAACTTCCTTAATAATAGATTCCCATGTTTCCTGATGACCCATGTCGGGCTAACTGTTCCGCCAGTCCCTGCTTTGCTTTTACTTGCTTCATTGAACAGCGGTGTTACACTTGCTAACATCCAATCCACTAGGATTGATTTTAAATTAGGGAATTTCATAGTTAACTCGTAACAAGCAAATTGCCATCTCTACAGCAAATTCTGTTAGAACCGCCTTGTTGACCAACAAGGGGGATACACACAGTGGGTCGTGCGATGGCTGCTCTTGGATGTTGCTTCGAGAGTTGCCTAGAGCTTCACATTGTTAGTGTACGCTTAAACTGGACCATCTGACGGGCAACACGACAGCTCAGTGACTATCACTGTTTGCTGTGCAGATACATGGATTTGGGCCGGTGTCTGTGGGAGTTTGCACATTCTACTCATGCTTGCGTGGGTTTTCTCTGGGTGCTCCGGTTTCCTCCCACACCCCAAAAACGTGCTCTTAGGCTGATTGGTGTAACAAATTGTCCCTAAATTAGTCTTCCCTCAATCTTCCCCAATAGGTGTAGACAAAGGGCATGGGTAGGGGAGGGCACTCAATTTTAAAACGGCGGCGCGGGCTCGTTGGGCCGAAGGGCCTGTTTCCCGTGCTGTGTTGTTCTTTGTTCGAACTCCAAAATGTAAGCCTTCAGGACCTGATGATTCACCTCTTAAATACTTTTTCTTTGCTGATAACATGGAATCATCAAATGGTTACAGCACAAAATGAAGCCATTCCACCCTCCATCTCCTTCTCTACTCCCCTGACCTTTCACAGCAACCCTTGTGGTTTTCTTCGCCTTCAGATAATTATCCAATTCCCTTTTGAATGCCACAGTTGAACCTGGCTCCATCAAACTTCCAGGTAGTGACCTTCATATACTAATCACTCATTACACGAGAAAGCTTTTCCTCATGTAACCTTTGGTTCTTTTGCCATTCGCCTTAAATGGGTACCATCTGATTCTCAACCTGTCCGCCAGTTGTCTCCTACCTACTGTGTCCAGGCAATATTACTTATTCAAGTTTCTCACTCTTATTATAACCTTGGTTACGCTTCATTTCTGGGATGCAATTTGTCTCTACTACTGTGAAGATGAACACAAAATGCATAGTTAATATCTCTGCCATTTCCTCATTCCCCATTATTATTCCTCCTGACTCTGCCTCCAAGCAAACACTCATTTTTAGTTGCTCTTCTTTTATATAGTTATAAAAGCTCTAATAATCTATTTATTTTTGCTTGTGCTGCTACTTCATTATTTTGTCATGAGTGCTTTGGGCATCGGGACAAAGAACTCTTAATTTCATAAGAACATAAGAACATAAGAAATAGGAGCAGGAGTAGGCCATCTAGCCCTTCGAGCCTGCCCCGCCATTCAATAAGATCATGGCTGATCTGTTGTGGCTCAGTTCCACTTTCCCGCCCTCTCCCCATAACCCTTAATCCCCTCTCTTATCAAGAACCCATCAACCCGCTTCTTAAAAATATTTAGCGAGGCAGCCTCCACCACTTCAACGGGCAGAGAATTCCAGAGATTCACCACCCTTTGAGTGAAGAAGTTCCTCCTCAACTCCGTTCTAAACCGCCTCCCCTTTATCTTGAGGCTGTGCCCCCTAGTCCTACTGTCTTTTTTGAGCGGGAAGAGTCTCTCCACCTCTATCCTATCCATCCCATTCATCATCTTATACGTCTCAATGAGATCTCCCCTCATTCTTCTAAACTCTAACGAGTACAAGCCTAGTTTATTCAGCCTCTCCTCATAGCTCAATCCCCTCAACTCCGGTATCAGCCTAGTAAACCTCCTCTGCACTCCCTCCAGGGCCAAAATATCCTTGCGCAGGTGCGGCGCCCAAAACTGCACACAGTACTCCAGCTGCGGCCTCACCAATGCCCTATACAGCTGCAGCAAGACCTCCCTACTTTTATATTCAATCCCCCTCGCTATGAAGGCCAGCATCCCATTCGCCTTCCTGACCACCTGCTGCACCTGCAAGCTGGGTTTTTGCGACTCATGCACAAGGACCCCGAGGTCCCTCTGCACCGTCGCCTGCTGCAGTTTTTCGCCATTAGTTTTACTCTCATACTATTTTTAAAATTTTGGGTCACCTTTTACTGGTTTCTACAACTCTCCCACATCTCAGGCTTACTACCATTCTTCACGACATTATAAGCTAGTTCCTTTAATTAATTACTATCCTTGATTTCCCTTGTAGGTAACTTGCAGAGGTTGTGTTTTATGGTGGAATGTATTTTGATTGAAAAATTTTAATCATTGCAATAAATGTTTACCACTGTCTATTTACCACAGATATTAGTTCATTTATCTAATCAAATTTGGATGGCTTTCCCCACACACCTATATAATTGGTTCTGTTTAAGGTTCCTAAATTGGACTGGATAATTTGTTCTGAAACTTAATACAGGCTTCAATTTGTACAAGGAACATTTCTTCTCTCAGAGGATCTTTTATTCTGTGATTACTAATTACCCTTGTCTCATTTACACAATACTAGACATAAAACAGCTTTTGTCCCTAGTTAGCTCTACAACATTTGCTCTACGAAATTGTCATCAAAAATATTCCACAAATTCAACTCCCAGAACACCTCAGGCAACTCCAGTGATCCATGTTATAGGAAGGTTAACGTGTCCAATTATTACTAAAATGCCTTTGTCTAAAATTCCAATTATTTCTCATTTAACATCCTGTCCATGGTATAGCTACTGTTAGAGGCTTATAATCTACTCTCACTCACATTTTATGACCCTCATTAGCCCTAATCTCCATCCAAACTGATCCTAAGTCCTGGCCCTCTGGTCCTATATAATTTTTTATTACCATGGCACCTCGGCCTCATTTTCCATGCTGCCTGCCTTTTTGATTGTTAACTACTCTGGAACATTTATGTCCAACCTTGTTCTCAGTTTCACCATGTCTTTACGATACCATTAATAGGCCAATTTGAATCCGAAAAAATCCTTTCTATCCTCCTCCCGCCAACCCTGATCCACTGCCCCGAGACATACTTTTATCATACAAATACAAAAACAAAATTTGATTCACGATTTGTTATTAGGTTCACTTTGCCCTGTCACAGTAAAAGGATACAAACTGATGCAAAGCCATAGAAATCCTGTGCAGCATTAGGGCCCAAGACCTGAACCCTAAGGTACTATTAAGATAAATTAAGCTACAACTCTTCCTTTATTTTGGCATAAAGGTGAGGAAAGGATGCTTCACTCTAGGAATAATTTCACTGACAAGTTAGAGATCGTTTCAAAACAAGCTTTATTCATAACACAATTTAACTACAACTCTAACAAAATGAAACAGCGTAACCATTAACAATTGGACAATATTTAAAAATGAAAGGAAACAACTCCAATTTCTAAGTTATCACTGTTTCAGTTCCAAATAAGCAACATCTCTTACAGACTTAAAATTAAATTAAAATACAGTTATTGAAAGTATAAGCATACTTGCTATAACGAGTGCAGACAATCTTGAAGCTTTCATAGAGGTTTTGAGTTTCAGAGTTGATAGACCTCTGTCTTAAGCAAAGCCCACCAGAACTGAAAGCCGTTCCCTTCCATTAACCACATTATCACATGACCCTTTGACTTTATTGCCACATGTATTAACATACACTGAAAAATATTGTTTCTTGCACGCTATACAGACAAACCATTCATAGAGAAGGAAACAAGAGAGTGCAGAATGTAGTGTTACAGTCATAGCTGGGGCATACAGAAAGATCAACTTAATGCAAGGTAAGTTCATTCAAAACTCTGAAAGCAGCAGGGAAGAAGCTGTTTTGAGTCAGTTGGAATGTGATCTCCGACTTTTGTATCTTTTTCCTGACTGAAGAAGATGGAAGAGAGAATGTCTGGGGTGCGTGGGGCTCTTAACTATGCTGGCTGTTTTGCCGAGGCAGCAGGAAGTGTAGACACAGTCAATGGATGGGAGGCTGGTTTGTGTGATGGATTGAGCTACATTCACAATCTTTTGTAATTCCTTGCAGTCTTGGGCAAAGCAAGAGCCATACCAAGCTGTGATACAATCAAAAGGAATACTTTATATGACGCATCTGTAAAAGCTGGTGAGCATTGTAGCTGACATGACAAATTTCTTTAGCCTTCTGAGAAAGTAGAGGCGTGGGTGGACTTTCTTAACTATATTGTTGGCATGGGGGGGGGGGGACCAGAACAGGTTGTTGGTGATCGGGACGCCTAAAAACTTGAAGCTGTTTCTACTTTGTCCAAGTTGATGTAGACAGGGTCATGTTCTCTTTCAGCTTCCTAAGTCGATGACAATCTCCTTTGTTTTGTTGACATTGAGGGAGAAATTATTGCTGCCGCACCAGTTCACCAGATTCTGTCTCTCATTCCTGTACTCTGTCTCGTCATTGTTTGAGATCTGACCCATTATGGTGGTTTCGTCAGCAAACCTGAAAATCGAATTGGAGAATTTGGCCACATGGTCACGCGTGTATATGGAGCGTAGTAGGGGGCTGAGAACACAGCCTTGTGGGGCACTGGTGTTGAGGATGATCGTGGAGGAGGTGTTGTTGCCGATCCTTACTGATTGTGGTCTGTGGGTTAGGAAGTTCAGGATCCAATTGCAGAGGGAAGTGCCGAGGTCCAGATGAGTTTTGTGGAAATAATGGTGTTGAAGGCTGAACTGTAGTCAATAAATAGGAATCCGACATAGGTGTCCTTGTTATCGAGGTGTTCAAGGGTTGAGTGCAGCGCCAAGGAAATGGCATCTGCTGTGGACCTGTTACGGCGGTAGGCAAACTGTAGTGGATCCAGGTAGTCCGGGAGACTGGAATTGATTCGTGCCATGACTAACCTTTCGAAGCACTTCATAATGATGGATGTCAGAGCCACCAGCCGATAGTCATTAAAACACGCTGCTTAGTTTTGTTTTAGGTACCAGGACGATGGTTGTCTTCTTGAAGCAGATAGAGACCTCAGACTGTTGTAAAGAGGGTTTGAAGATATCTGTGAATACCCCCACCAGCTGATCCGCGCAGGATCCGAGTGTCTGCCTGGGTACCCCATCCAGACCGGTCATTTTTCGTGGATTGACCTTCGAGAAAGCTGTTCTGATATCTGTGATGGTGACGCCAGATACAACTTCCAGGGTGGAGGGCAAGCTCTCGCTGACCTCTTGCTCAATACGGGCGAAGACTGCACTGAGCTCATCAGGGAGGGGTGCGTCGGAGCCAGTGATTTTACATGCCTTCATTTTGTATCCTGTTACGTCTTGTAGACCTTGCCACAGTCGGCAGGGGTCAGTGAGACGAGCCTGGGACTCCAGCTTGGTCCGGTACTGGCTTTTAGCATTTTTGGTGGATCTCCTAAGGTCATATCTGGCTTTCTTTTATAGGCCTGACTTGGACGCCTCAGATCTAGACTCCAGCCAGCAGTGGATATCCCTGTTCATCCATGGTTTCCAGTTGGGGAACACATGGATTTGCTTCTTTGGCACATAGTCTTTTACACACTTACTAATGAAGTCAGTTACCATAGTGGCGTACTTATTCAAGCTGAGTTTTTAAATACTGACCAGTCCATTGGTTCCAAACAGCCCTATAGGAGATCATCCGATTCCTCAGACCAACATTGCACAACTTTCTTTGATGGATTCTCCCATTTCAGTTTTTGCTTGCAAGTCAGGAGCAGGAACACAGCCTTGAGGTCTGATTTGCTGAAGTGTGGGTGGGCAATAGAGTGGTGGGCATGTTTGATATTTGTGTAGCAATGGTCTAGGATGTTTGGGCCTCTGTGGAACAGGAGACATGTTGGTGGTAACCTGCTAGTACGCCCTTGAGCTTGGCCTGATTGAAGTCTGCGGCTACAACGAACAAGGACTCGGGATGTTTCGTCTCAAGGCTGTTCAGAGTGGTGTATATATCATCCAGCACGATCTTCACGCCCGCATGGGGTGGGGACGTAAACTGCAAGTGACCCTGTCAATCAATCTAATCACAAGCCCACATTCCATTCCTTTATTCAAAAACCCCAAGTGGCATTTTTTGTGAACAGAAGTCCACTGGCTCGAAGTAAACACGACAAGACTAAAATAAGTAATTAACCTGCTCTCGCAGCATCTGAGCTGTATTCTTTCCTGGCACACTGACTTTCCGCAGCATAAAGCCGAACTTTAAAGCATCCCCTTAAACAAAAGTACATAAATAGCACAGCATCATCACAGAAGCAGCAAGAGGTTTTGATCAGCTTATACCTGGAGATGCACAGAAACTTAATAAGGAAGGTACATTCCTGTTCAACTTTCTCCTTAACTTTGGGAATAGTTTGCATAATTTTCTTCACAACATTCATGGGAGCATTGCTTGGAGCTCGCCATGTATAGCTTTAATTTCTAACATCAACTGAGGTATAAAAAAAAATCACTACTTAAATGAAATAGGAATCAGACAGTTGAACCAAGCTATCTACTAATCAATATTTTGTCTCCTGAGAAGTCTTTTTCTTTCTTGTCAGTGTCACAAGTAGGCTTACATTAACGCTGCAATGAAGTTACTGTGAAAATTCCTTACTCACCACACTCCAGTGGGTACACTGAGGGAGAATTTGGCATGGCCAATGCATCTAACCAGCAGGTCTCTCGGACTGTGGGGAGGAAACTGGATCACCCAGAAGAAACCCAGGCAGACACAGGGAGAACGGCACACTTCACCCAGACAGTGACTCAAGCTGGGAATTGAACCTGGGTCCCTGGCGCTGAGACGCAGCAGTGCTAACCACTATGTCGCCCCCATTCTGTTATAACAACGGTGAATTTCTGATCATTACGTCTTCCCTGTTCTTGTGTGAAGCCTCTGGTATAACAACGAGTACATAAGGGCCTCATTTGTATTTGGATTCAATTATATGTATAAGTGATCCTATTAAGAACATAAGAAATAGGAGCAGGAGTAGGCCATCTAGCCCTTTGAGCCTGTCCCACCATTCAATAAGATCATGGCTGATCTGAAGTGGCTCAGTTCCACTTTCCCACTTTCTCCCCATAACCCTTAATTCCCCTGTCTATCAGAAACCTATCAACCCGCGTCTTAAATATATTTAGCGAGGTAGCCTCCACTACTTCAACGGGCAGAGAATTCCAGAGATTCACCACCCTTTGAGTGAAGAAGTTCCTTCTCAACTCTGTTCTAAACTGCACCCCCCCTTATCTTGAGGCTGTGCCTTCTAGTCCTGTTGTCTTTTCTGAGTGGGAAGAATCTCTCTACCTCTACCCTATCTATCCCCTTCATTATCTTGTACATCTCAATAAGATCCCCCGTCATCCTTCTAAACTCCAACGAGTACAGACCCAGTCTATTTAGTCTCTCTTCATAGTCTAATCCCCTCATCTCCGGTATCAGCCTAGTGAACCTCCTCTGCACTCCCTCCAAGGCCAAAATATCCTTACGCAAGTGCAGCGACCAAAACTACACACAGTACTCCAGCTGTGGCCTCACCAGTGCCCTGTACAGTTGCAGCAAGACCTCCCTGCTTTTATATTCTATCCCCCTCGCTATAAAGGCCAGCATCCCATTCGTCTTCTTGTTTTATTTCAGTGTTTTGGAGGAGATGGTGGTGTGGTGGTAACGTCGCTGGACTGGTAATCCAGAGACCCTCTTGGAACATGGGTTCAAATCCCACCATGGCAGCTAGTGGAATATAAATTCAATTAATAAGCCTGGAATATAAAGCTAATCCTAACTATAACTATCGATTGTTGTAAAAATCCACCTGGGTCACTAATGTCCTTTAGAGAAGGATATCTGTCATCGTTACCTGGCCTGACCTATGTATGAATATACACCCACAGCAATGTGGCTGACTCTTAATTACCCTATGAAATGGCCTAGCAAGCCATTCAGTCCACAGGCAACAAGGAATGGACAACACACGCTGGCTTTACCAGTGATACCCACATCCCATGGAAGAATAAAGGGCAGACAGAGCATTTGGTGAACCTCTGTGCTGGTATTTTGCAATATAATTTTGATTCTTAATAAATCAGACTCGTAACCCAAAAGGTCTGATATGCAAAACTGTCAACAAATTATTGAGTGAAAGGCAAAAACTACAGCAGATGCCGGAGATCTGAAACAGGAGTAGAAAACTTTGGAAGCCTGTGCCACTCAAATCAAATTTATACAGCCAGTGCTATTCTCTCTACAGATTCTGACTGAGCCGACTGTTTCGAGCACTTTCTCCATTGTCCCTGTATTGTTCAACTCCGGTCAATACTTTGTTATTGATATTTGAGTGCGTCAGGCTATCAGAGGGTGAAAGGTGCCTCGATCTTTCTGAGAACAACGGAAATATCAAAAGCACTTGAAAAATCCTGCCGCTTTAAACAAATGCTGCAAACAAGGAATCGAACTAATGACAGTATCATTTCAAAAAATAGGACATGACAAGTCATTTTTAGAACGTGATAAATTTCAGTAGTTTACACAGCAATGAATTTCAGAGTACACGGCATCACAATAAACTTTGATTAAATAGTAAGTATAGAGGAATCATTGACATTTATTATTATTATTGATAATATTTTTAAAATGTTATGCAAAGCAATAATGTAATCAAACTTTTACTTATGGCTACATCAGTGTAAAATATCTCCTCTTTGCGCAGTCCATTCCCAGGTATTGATGTCTCCGAAATGTGCTTTGAATTTGCAGCAGCTAATTTTCCCACTCTTCTCCTGCACAGAAGAATGACCAAACACTGGCTTTTAAACTTGAAAATCTACTACCTACTGTCACTCGTCTTTCAAGATCCATATCTTAAATGCTTAAAATGCTGTGCTGCATTGATTACGAGCACTTTATCCACCTATTTCCACCCACACAAACCATTACTTTCCAAGTTTCTGACACTGTGCCTGGGGTTCCCATACTGAGAATGGGGTGAATGATCATCTCTAACATCTCACTGTGGCTCTGTAAATAGGTGCAGAATAGTGGATGGGGAAAGCCATTTTTTGAGTTTACTTTTCCGCCTTCCTTACGTGGATAGTAGCACTTCCCACCCCAGCCGCCAGTTTGGCTTTCAGCCTGCTGGAAATCTGGGGCTATCCACAGCACTCACATCAATGCATGAGATTGAAGTAAAATGTGTGACCGCCCCCTGCACACCCCATGCTTCCTTCCACAGATGTGGAGGTGCTGGCGTTGGACTGGGGTAAACACACTAAGAAGTCTCACAACACCAGGTTACAGTCCAGCAGGTTTATTTGGTAGCAAAGCTAGCGACGTTTGCTACCAAATAAACCCGTTGGACTTTAACCTGGTGTTGTGAGACTTCTTACTGTGTTCCTTCCACAGTCCAAAGATGTGTGGGTTAGGTTGATTGACCATGCTAAATTGTCCCTTAGTGACGGGGGATTAGCAGGTAAATATGTGGGTTTACGAGGATGGGTGGGATGGTGGTCTATGCAGATTTGATGGGCTGAATGGCCTCCTTCTACACCGTAGGGATTCTATCATTCTTCTATGAACTGAGGTCAGTAGTCAGTTTAATACTAAAAGCAAATTACTGCCGATGTTGGAGTCTGAAACAAAAAGAGAAAATGTTGGAAAATCTCAGCAGGTCTCACAGCATCTGTGGAGAGAGAATAGAGCCAAATGTTTTGAGTCTGGCTGACTCTTTGTCAGTATAGTGTTGTTAGAAATAGCACTTTGCAAATAAATCACTCCTCCATTGTGATGTAGAACAGGAGCCTTCTGACTGCTACTGAAGCACTCTGAATAAATAATGATTCATAAAATATTTTTTATTGAACACTCTGAATGCAGGTTTCACTTAGGCTAATGATGCAGACTGGTATCGAAGGATATTCTTATAGGAGACATTTTCATAAATAAAGGCAGACTGCCACTAGATAAGAGTAAATATTTTCTATATTCCTTACAATTTTCCTACAATAATCCACTGAAGTGGAGAATACTGAAGCAATTCAAATGTTATTTGATACAAAAGCGCAGGACAACCTCAGCAGGTCTGGTGGTATATGTGGAGAGAGAACAGGGTTAGTATTTCAGATTGATGATTTTTCATCAGGACATTTCATTCAGATCCAGTTTTACGAGCTCTAAATCTAGTAACAATATCAAATATTCTCCCCAAAAATTTCAAAGTGTCGAATTTGCTTAAAACCTAGAGTAAATCCCGCTTTTTTTTCCAGAGAGAGTTTCAAAATGAATCTCCCACACTCTGAGCACTGAAGAGTGCACTAGCACAAATCACGCAAAGATTCTGTGGATGGGACCGATTCCTGCTGAAGGGGCTGGTAGCATAGTGCTGAGTGGGCCACTGCACATGCGCTGATCTGTCAGTGCCGAGATCAGCACATGCGCAGTAGCCTGTACTGCCAGCCTCCTGCATCGCTGGCCATGCAACCTCCCTCCCCAAGGCCCAATCACTGATACCCCAAGTGTGCCCAGGCTCAGTCCGAGTACAGAGTGCCAAGGGGCCCCCATACCCCCACTGATCACCCCCCCAGAGGCCATACCCCCAAATGGCCCCACCCCCATTAGTCATGCCCCCATGGCATTGCCCGATGCCCAGCAGGCATTGCCAAGATGCCCCTGGACATTGGCACTTTGCCCCTTGGGCAGTGCCAGGAGCCCAGGCTGACAATGTCCGGGGGGGGGGGGGGGGGGGGGGGCACCCCTCCCCAGCACCCAACCCTCTGAGGGGCCTTGATTACCCTCCTCCACTCCAGTGGGGTCAGGTCACCAAGTGGGAAGCTATACCAATCCCCACTGGAGTGAAACGCTTCTGGTGAGAGGGAGGGGTGGGGGGAGGTGGCGGGGGGTGAAGAGAGCGGGGAGACAGTAGCAGGCGCAGACTTCTGACCCAGGCATGCTAATCAAATATAAGGTTGACGTAAATAGCCATTAGCATAATTTATTCAGCTACAAAAACAGCACAGCAGGCTGGGAGAATCGCCTCTCCCCCCCGCCCCCCATATGTTTGACCCCAGAAAGTATTTAGCAGTGAAAGAGCCATGAGGGAAATCCATTCTTCAGATGACGAAAGCGTGAAATTACCACGAGTGATGACAATGAGTTAGGTGAACAGTCGAGAGAGATGGAAAACAGGTGGCATTTGTGACTTGTGGTTAAGTTAGGTGGAAGGAAAACAGACAATGCAGGAAAGACTCAGCTGGTCACAATATCACTGAAAAGAATTAATATTTCAAGTCAATAATGTTTAGTCAGAACCAAAAAAAGAAATATGACAGATTTTAAGTTAGTACAGAGCCAGCCACAGTGGGGAATGATTGAGAACAATGTGGAAGAACTGTGATAGCCAGTAAAACAGGGAAGATTAAATGACAACAGGGATGGTGGTGCAGGACAAAAAGGGATATGGTAATGAGGAGTGTAACAATTTGTTTTGTCTCTTTTAATCCACAGGTGTCGGTCCACCTTGTTGTCAGACGAGGGGCATGCACACGGTGGGTCGTGCGTGGGCTGCTCTTGGAGGTTGAGAGTGGCCTAGTACTTTGTGTCGTTGTGTGTGCTTAATCCTGGACCAGCAGACGGGCACCACAACAGCTCAGTGACTAGCACTGCTGGCTGTGCAGATACATGGATTTGGGCCTGTGTCTGTGGGAGTTTGCGCATTCTCCCTGTGGTTGCGTGGGTTTCCTCCGGGCGCTCCGGTTTCCTCCCACATCCCCAAGGATGTGCTCTTAGGCTGATTGGTGTACCAAATTGACCCTACACTATTCTCCCCTGAATCTGGCTACATTAGGGGTACCATTCACATACACACGGGGCACGGTAGGCGTAGGAAAATGCTTTGTTGAAATGTCGGCGTGGGCTCGTTGGGCCGAAGGGCCTGTTTCCCGCGCTGGGTTGTTCTTTGTTAATTCAAAAGATGAGTCCAGACTCATGAACTGGAAGTACAGAATCATGATAAACAGCTTCTGACATTGTTGATCTCAATGTTGAGTCTGGAACGCTGAAAAGCACCTAATTGAGAGATGAAACGTTGCTCCTCAAGCTTACATTAAGTTTCACTGGAACATAGTAGGAGGCAGAATTCAGAGAGCTCAAAAATAGAAATTGAACGGAGAATTAAAATGACAGGTGATGCAAAGCCATTTGCCAACTGAATGAAGATACTCTGCAAAAAAGTCAGCCAATCTGCACACAGAAGATGCAACACTTGCCCTTTTATCTTTTACAGTCCATGTTATATATTTAAGTGGTTGCATGATTGCTTTAAGAGCCAGACATGTGATTTGATGATGTCGTCACTGGAATGTTTCACAGGCTCCTGCTTAGTTTCATTTTCTACTCTGTACAGGCAACATCTTCCACCATGAATCTGTGGCTGTTATTTTGTATCTATGTGTACAAGCCATATATTTTTATTTTAAACCCACAGTCCCTAACATGGTTAAGACATTACAGTCCAGTACCCTAGTTATTCCTTCTACGCCAGAATGATGTGCTTACCCCTCGTTTAACTTAATATACAATATTCATAGTAATGTATTCCAATGTTGATAGGATCAGAAGAGTTTGTAATCATTTTGGCCACAAAATATTTAAATCAGAAAAATGGAAAATTTAACTGATAGCTAACCTAATCTTTGCCAAGCTAACCCGCTGAGTCTAGTCACATGTGCATTTTGGCTTCTCCTCTGGACCTTTACCTCCTGTTTTCTCTTTACTCTTCTTAGGCTCTCCCCTCC
Source organism: Carcharhinus amblyrhynchos (assembly GCF_965287045.1). NCBI lineage: Eukaryota > Metazoa > Chordata > Chondrichthyes > Carcharhiniformes > Carcharhinidae > Carcharhinus > Carcharhinus amblyrhynchos. The sequence continues at coordinate 3,734,960 of NC_137334.1, read as the reverse complement.
CATCATTATGCTTCCTTTCATTATTCCTTTTCACATACTCTACTCGCCCACCCCCAAAATCCCTACACCAATTCACTATTCCACTTACCTGCTTCCATCTCAAGCCCACACCTTCCGCATGTGCCACTCTTTTAGGTATCGTCCAAAAGGCCCATCGTGCTACTTCTTGTTGCCTCTTTATGAGCAGTACCTCTAACTGTCTCATTCTACTTTGGGGTTGGCACAGTGTTTAGCACTGCTACCTCACAGCTCCAGGGATCTGGGTTAATTCCAGCCTCGGGTTACTGTATGTGTCGAGTGTGCGTATTCGCACTGTGTTCGCATGGGTTTCCTCCCACAGACCAAACATGCAAACATGTGTAGGTTAGTGGATTGGCCATGCTAAATTGCCCTTTAATGCCCCAAGGTGTGAAGTAGAGATTAGTCATGGTAAATGCGTGAAGTTAGGGGGAATAGGGTGGAACAGCAGGGCAGGGTAAGATGCTCTGTCAGAGAGTTGGTGCAGACTTGATGCGCCAAATGGTTTCTTCTGCATGGTAGGGATTCTACGATATGTTTCTATGATATTTTCTGACCTGCATGCTCTAGGGCTAAATCATGACAAACTTCCTTCCTATCCCATTTGTTCCTCAGAGCACAGACCCTCTAGACTTGGTTAGTATTTCAGATATCAATCACCCCTCTTTTTTTTCCCCTTCAAAATATCCATTTACTTATGAACAAAGCCCTTGATCATCCATCAGCTTATTGCAGATGACTGCTTTCTTTGGCCTTGACAGATACCTTGCACACAGGCGATGGCAACTTCCCCTTAATAAAGGAATCTTGCCTGACTCCACCTTCCAGCACTGGCCCCATTCCCACCGCAGCCCAAATGATCAAATCTCAGCTTTGTCTATTCCCCTCCGTCCCTGGCACCATCTTTTCCTTTGACCATCTCACTTCTTTTCCACCTCTTTTGCCTCTCCTTCAAAATCTTCATTCTCTACTGCTCACCCAGGTACAATGCCAAGTTTCTCATCAAAGTATTTTCACTGTATTCTCCCGCAGTCCCTGAACTGAATGACATCTCAACTCCCATTGACCATCCGTCCACTCTCAATCCTTTCTTCCTTATGAACTTCCCTACCCAGATGCATGACCTCTCTACTCTCATCATGTCAATAACAGATAAGGCCAGCTCTGATCTCTTCCTTTTATCCCTTTCCATTCATATGGATGTTCCCCTCTAAAATCCAGTTACTGCTGTGCCTTTCCCAGTTACTTCCATACTTCCCTCACGTTCTTACTACTGCCAATTCAAATTTCCCACTGCCTGGTTTTTGGTCTACAACATTTCTGTAGTTACTGATTTGCCCAGTTATACCATCGCCTCCGTCTTTGATACCCTTGTCCCAAATAAAACTCTTACCCTCTCTCACACATCAGTTGCTCCCCAGTTCAGCTCAATTAAGGTCAAGGGTGCAGATTGAACACATGTAGCTATTTATCACCAGAAGTGGCGAGAACACACAAAGTGTCTTTCCTTCTCTGTCAAAATTGCACTTGACTCCAGGATCATCCTGGAATGCAAAGATAACACCAACTTCTCTACTTCACTTCCTCTTTAGGCCACTCTCCCCTGACAGCAAGTGGGGACATAGGAAATATGGAAGAGGAGTTAGCACCCTTGAGCTCGTTCCAACATTCAATAAGATTATGGCTTGTCTCTGTGACTTAACTCCAAACACCTGCTTTATGGTCTCATATCCTTCAGTATCTCTGGTTATCAAAAACCTATCAATCTTTGAATTACAATTATTCGAGCATCAATTGCTATTTGCTGAAGAGAGCTTCTATCAGCCTTGTAGAAATGTTTCCTAATTTCAACTCCTGAAAGGTACAGCTCCAGGCTGGGCAATGTTTCCTTGATAATTCCTCAACCACTGGAAGCAGTTTCTCTTTACCTACTCTGTTTGTTACTCTAACATCTTGTAAATCAGTCCTTCAATTTGTAAATTCCAGGTGACAAACCTGGATTGTGTAATCTCTGCTCATAATTTAACCCTTGAGGTTAAGGTATCATTGTGGTAAATTCAGATGGCACTCCCTCCAAGATCAACATATCCTCCCTAAGGTGTGCTGCTCAGTACTGAGTGCAGTACTCCAGGTGTTACTTCACCAGAGCTTTGCATATAATTGTGACATGACTTCTATTCACTTCCATTCTGGTTCACTGATACCAGAGTTGAGGGGGTTGAGCTATGAAGAGAGGCTGAATAGACTGGGCTTGTACTCGTTAGAGTTTAGAAGGATGAGGGGGGATCTTATTGAGACGTATAAGATGATGAAAGGGATGGATAGGATAGAGGTGGAGAGGTTCTTCCCGCTCAGAAAGGACAGCAGGACGAGAGGGCACAGCCTCAAGATAAAGGGGGGTGCAGTTTAGAACAGAGTTGAGGAGGAACTTCTTCACTCAAAGGGTGGTGAATCTCTGGAATTCTCTGCCCGTTGAAGTGGTGGAGGCTGCCTCGCTAAATATATTTAAGACGCGGGTAGATAGGTTTTTGGTAGGCAAGGGAGTTAAGGGTTATGGGGAGAAAGCGGGAAAGTGGAACTGAGCCACTTCAGATCAGCCATGATGTTATTGAATGGTGGGGCAGGCTCGAGGGGCTAGATGGCCTACTCCTGCTCCTATTTCTTATGTTATGTTCACTGGATTTGAATGCTAGCATTCCATTTGTGTTTATTATCTTCGCATCTATCCATAATATTTAAATGATCCATGGAAATAGAACACTAGTCAGTTTGGGCATCCATTGTTCCAAGCTCTTCACCATTTAGAAGGTACACCATTCTATACTTTTTAGATCTAAAGTACATGACCTCATGTTTGCCCATATTAAAATATATTTGCCACAGCTTTGTCCCTGCTGTTAAATTTATTAGTACATCTTTGTAATTTAATGTTTCCATCTTCATGGTTTACAATGCCACAAGTACAAAGTTTAAAAGTTTTGGCACATTTTGTTAAATTTAAGGTTAAAATAAAGTGGGGGTGGGGGTCATGTGACCTGCCCGAATCCAGCTTGAGAAGGAGCAAGAATTCACAGCTGTAAGAGCAGCTATGTTGATGGTGGATGGACTGTTAGTCTCACAGATAGCCGTTAGCAACATCAGGTTTTACAAACAGTTACACTTCAAACTGCCTGCTGAGTTTCAAGATAGAATGGAGTTGGGAGTCTAAATGATAGCATTTTTACCTGGATACAAGACCCATATGATTCACACTGCCACAGAAATGGACTTTACAAGGGGTGGGAAAGCTGTAGCGACGGAACACAGAGTTTCTTCTAAGATATCACTGAACCTGAAACAGACAAGGGAGTCTGCAAGAATCTGTGTACGAGAAATAGAGAGAACAGAAATAAAGCCAGCCAATTCCTTTAGTTCACCATGCAGAAGGCAGGTGAGAACTCATTCTTAGATTGGGGGGTGCGTGGGTGGTGTGTACGCATGGGCTGGGTGCATGCACGTGTGTGTCAAGCTAGAGCACCTTCTCATATTGACCAGGCAGTCATAACCTCCTTGAGATTGACTTCTGCCTGAGCCACTTATCACCGCCTTCCATTTAATGGAGAAAACCTGTTCTGAGCATTACAGTATCGCTGCTCCATGTCATACACAATGTCAAAATCAATAGTTGTCTTCAGAGTATTCCTGGAGAGCCAAACACTAGAATTCATTCACGTGGACTCTACACACTTTCTCCATCTCCTTGGAAAATGTCTGACCCACATGTTTCTGCTGCTTCTCTCCCATACAAGGCTTAAATGAGAATAAATTCAGTGTGCCTCTCCGAGCACAGCTCCCAAACTCTCAAAGACACTTAACACTATCCAGGATAACTCAGTTCGCTTGACTGGCATCCCACGCACCATTATGGATGTTCACTCCCTCACACTCTGACGCACGAGGCATCTAAAAGATGCATTGCAGAAACTTGCCAAGTTTTTCTTGAACAGCACCTTTTAAATCCACAACCTCTGCCACTTAAAAGAACAAGGACAGCAGGCAATCGGAACCGACTTTTACCACCTGCAATGTCCTTTCAAGTCACACACCACACTGACTTGGAAATGTATCACTATTTCTTCATTGTCACTAACTAAAATCCTGGAACTCCCTACTTAACAGTGTACTTTCACCAAATGGACTGCAATGGCTGAAGATGGTGCCTCACCATCAACTCTTCAAGGAAATCCCTCACCCCATTAAGGCCAAATAAGTAGAGGAAAAAAATTGCCTAATCTTCATTGTTCCACCATTGCGGCCACATATTCAAACCCAAAAGCCGAGAATTCCCTCCGTAAACCTCAATGCCTCTCCATCTCACCTTCTTGTTGCCCTTTGTCCTCTTTAACCTACCTATTTGACTAATTAGTAAATGATTTAGAGCCAAATTATTGCTAACGAGGCTGCCAGGAAGCAATTAAAGATGATTTCACAATCTTAAAAGATGCTATTTGAATGCAGGTTACTGTTGTTAAAACCATAATGTAAAATTAAATGGACATTGGCAACTGTGAAAAGAAATGCTTTCCACGCTGATGAAATTACACAGAAATAAGTATTTATTGCTGAAGACCAGTTGGAGCATGTCAAGTCATTTTGCCAGGCCGTGGGAGAAGTGGGAGATCCCACACAAAGCAGTATACTGCAATAATTGCCTGAGAATCTGAACCCAAGACTGCAGAAACCTATTCTAAAATAGTATGAATTAATGTTAGAAAGAAGCAAAACAGAACTGAATTGGGATTTTTCCCTCACAGCTGCATCAACAGTGGACATCTCCAAAACGGAATGGATAAAGCACTATTTTGCACAGTTACATTTCTGAAACGTGACTTCCATTTATTTTCCACCAAAGTAATTTCCATAAAGTTCCGTCACTCAGGAGACAGCAAGATATTCACAGGCATATAGCAGAACCTCCTGTGACATGAGCAAGTGCCCTCAGCGAGTATTAATCTTCTTTGTTTCCTTCTACTGGCAAACAATTACACTGTAATTTGTTCACCTTTGAGTTTTACAGGATTATTATTAATTTTGGTACAACTCCAAAACTACTGGGCGTAAGGGATGATCCAATTCAACTCGACATTGTTGGTGTTTAATTTGGTTGACATGACAGAAAGGTTGGTATGCAGCTGAGGTAACAATCCAGGAGATTCTAACCTTGGTTGTTATGTTTTAATTTAGTGCCTAGTTGCTCAAACTCTCCGTGCAGAACCATTTTTCTTCTTTAACTAAGTCGTTGGTATCTACATGGACTACAACAATGGAATCATCCCCCTTCCTCTGCAAATTCCTCTCCAGCCTGGAACAGATGTCCTGAACTCTTGCACCAGGTATCCAACACAACCGTCTGGACTCTGTCCCTTGGCTACAGAGGACAGTGTCAATCCTCATCACTACATTGTCCCCTATTACCGCTACATTCTTCTGTGATCCTCCCCTTGAGTGGCACTGTGTACCACGGTGCTATAGTCAGTCAGCTCATCCGCTCTGCAGCCCCCATTCTCATGCAAAGAAGTTGAAATCTTCGGCCTGTTGGACAATTGCGGAGGCTGCACTCCCGCCCTCTGGGTTGCCCTTAAAAGGTACAGATGCGGTGCTTGATGCCTTAAGGGCAACACAGCAGAGTAAGGGTCATACGGCCTGTGTTGCCTTTAAAGGGACAGTCAGTCACCACAGTCCCCTTACCAACTTCAGCCGTAGTCACACCCTCCCGTCCCTGACCACTTTCCAAAACAGAAGATTCTGTACTAACGGGCGTGACTGCCTCCTGAAACAAAACGTTCAGGTAACTCTCACCCTCCCTGGAGTGTCGCAGTGTTCTGCAGCTCAGCTTCCAGCTTCACGATCGAGTTGAAACTCCTCAGGCCACGGCTGCTAGCCCTGGGCTACACAAGTAATCAGGAGCAGACACGTGCTGCAGCCTGGACACACCACCTGTCCTGCCATACTGATCAGCTTTGATTAATGACAATTATTTATTTATGCCATGCCTTTCGCAACCTCAGGATGTAAAATACTTCTGAAGCAACACCTCTGTGGTAACCAATTAGTGGGGGGCAAGATCCCACAAACAATAATAAGTGTACCAGATCTTCCCTTTCAGAGTGTTACCGAGAGATAAATATTCACAGGAACATAGGGGAAAAATCCCCTGCTCATCTTTGAATAGTGCTACGGAAATGTTTACATCCACCCAACACCTTTAAATGTCTCAGCTGAATGACAATATCTCCAACAATCAGCATTTCCTACACGGAAATGTCACCCTTCAATTGTGCTCAATAGACTTGGTACATTACAAGGAACTGAAGGATCTATAAAAGCCAGAACTCCCAATCTGATCCGCAGTAAAACCTCAGCAGTACAGTTATCTCGCAATCAGTAACAAGAATTATATAAAAACTGAAGTGCCTTAAAAATTATAAATTGACATCACATTTCTGTAGTTTGTATCACAGGCTTGCAAATATGGTTCTTGGTGTAGGTGTTAGAACCATAGAACCCTACAGTGCAGAAAGAGGCCCTTCAGCCCATTGAGTCTGCACCAAACACAATCCCACCCAGGCCCTATCCCCATATCTTACCCACTAATCCCTCTAACCTTCGCATCCCTGGACACTCAGGGGCAATTTCTCAGCATGGCCAAACAACCTAACCTGCACATCTTTGGACTGTGGGAGGGAACAGGAGTACCCGGAGGAAACCCACGCAGAGACGAGGAGAACATGCAAACTCCACACAGACAGTGACCTGAGCCAGGAATCAAACCTGGAGCTGCAAAGCAGCAGTGCTAACCACTGTGCTACCGTGCCACCCATGGAGTTCCCTGGAGTACGCTATTCTTTCTGTTCTGAAAGTTTCAGAAGATACTTTCTACATCATGCAGAAAACATTAGCAGGAAAACACTTAGCCTCATGGGGGTACAGTGGTTAGCACTTCTGCTCACAGCGCCAGGGTCCGGGGTTCAATTCTGGTCTTGGGTGACTATCATGTTTTCCCCACGTCTGCGTGGGTTTCCTCTGGATGTTCTGATTACCTCCCACAGTCCAAATGTGTGCAAGTTGGGTGGACCGGCCATCCTAAATGACCCCTTAGTGTCCAAAGATGTGATGGTTAGGGAGATTAGCCCTGGTAATAGAAGACAGAGGGTAGCGGTGGAGGGGTGTTTTTCTAAATGGAGGTCTGTAACTAGTGATGTCCCGCAGGGATCGGTGCTGGGACTTCTGCTGTTTGTAATGTATATAAATGACTCGGAAGAAAATGTAGCTGGTCTGATTTAGCAAGTTTGCGGATGATACTAAGATTGCTGGATTTGCGAATGGTGTTGAAGATTGTCAGAGTATGCAGCAGGATATTAACAGGCTGGAAAATTGGGCTAAGAAACAGCAGATGGAATTTAATCTGGACAAATGTGAGGTGATGCATTTCGATAGATTCAATTCAGGTGGGAGCTACAAAATAGATGGCAGGACCATCAGGCGCATAGACACACAGAGAGGTCTGGGAGTACAGATCACAAGATCATTAAAAGTGGCAGCACAGGTGGTGAAGAAGCCATATGGCATACTTGCCTTCATCGGCTGGAGCGTTGAGTATAAAAGCTGGCAAATTATGTTCGTTGTATAAAACGTTGGTTAGGTCACATTTGGAATACTGTGTCCAATTCTGGTTGCCACACTACCAGAAGGACGTGGAGGCTTTGGAGAAATACAGAAAAGGTTTACCTGGATGCTGCCTGCTATGGAGTGTATTAGCATTGAGGAGGGATTAAATAAACTAGGGTTAGAAAGACGGATGCTGAGGGGCGACATGATAGAAGTTTATAAAATTATGAGGGGCATAGATAGGATGAACAGTTGGAAGCTTTATTCCAGGACAAAAATGACAATTACAAAGGGGGTGCAAGTTCAAGATAAAAGGGGGAAAGTTTCAGTGGAGATGTGTGGGGGGCTTCTTTTTTTTTTTACAAGGAGGGTGTTGGGGGCCTGGAATGCACTGCCAAGTGAGGTGGTTGAGGCAGACAAGTTGGTGCCATTTAAGACTTATCTGGATAGACACATGAACAGGCAGGGAATAGAGGGATACAGGTGGTTAGTCTGGATAGGACAACGTGATCGGCACAGGCTTGGTGGGCTGAGGGGCCTGTGCTGTACAGTTCTTTGTAAACACATTGGGTTACGGAGATAAGACAGGACAGTTGCCCTGCATAGAATGCTCTTTCAGAGAGTTGGTAGAGATTCACTGGTCCAAATGGGCTCCTTCTGCACTGCAGTGATTCTATGAATTTAGAAAGTACCCTCTTCTATGGATTCCTTTATGCCTAGAATTATTAAGTTTTTAAACATAATCAGCGTAATATTAACAAGACCAGTCTTCCTCCCTTTGTTGAGAGCAGTTCTCAAAATTGCAGAATACATTCTACAAAAACACACTGTCATAAATATTATTCGTTTAATTCTCGAAAACTTGGAAATTGCTTTCACGTAGTCAAACACTAATGGATTCAAAGGCATGGGGTAAATTATGGCACACTCTGCTATTTAATATATTAAATATCAACTCCAATGATGGAAGGGGATAACTTGTGCCACTTTGGTCATAGGCAAATCCTGAGCAATGAATGACTTGACAAAGACCCAGAGACACAGCAAAAAGCATGATAAAGATGTAAATTAAAGTATCCAGATATAAAATAGGAATAATGAAAGAAGCCTATAACAAGCAGGGCAATTTTGAAATGAAGAGTTTGCCAGCGCTGAAGCTCAATGAACTATTCCCATTGGCCACTGATCACTTGAGGCAACATTTTCTTCATCTCACTGCCAGAATGAATTGACATGGCCTCAGTCAATGCATCATCAGCTATGAAGCAATTTCCTCTCTGATCTCATGTCAAAAGGGGAATTTTAATAACTATATCCATGAACAATGTTTGCCCCTAGGAAGCAAGTCTCATCTCCCCCCACCCTCATAGCACTAAAGACCCAAGGTGAAATGACGATGGTAGCCTCAAACCAGGACCTCACACTAAAACTTACCATAATTCTGCTCAAACTGGCAGAGGCTGTTATGGAAAACGGAAAGATTTCTTTTGGTCCACTGGGAAATTCTCTACTGACGTCAAGGCTAAGTACAAGATCAAAGCAAGAGAGTGTTCTATTCTGTGCCTGACCCAACTTAAGAGTGTCAAGTGTCAAAGGTCTATGCTTCAGTATCAAATTTTCCATCTTGGCGTAATGAGAGAGAAAAAAAGAATCAGAAATTAGTTACTTCGGAATGAAAGAGCCCCTCTGTCAAATAAAAACATATTTTATATCATACTTGTAGCTAGGAGTTAATGGCCATAACAAATTACTGGAACCGAGTTTGAAGTTTTAAGCCCAGAAGGCAAGTTAAGTTGTGGATTAGCCACTTGTTTCAGGAACCAGGTGATTACAATTTTGATTCACGTTCCACAACATATGACGTTAGGGACCAGATCAGAAACTCCAAGGTGTATTTTGAAGTTAGACTGGACTCCAACTACTTTTTTTATTTTAGCATCAGTGCGAGGATATTGGGAAGCAGCTAATGTTACGCCATTGTTTAAGAAGGGTGCCAGGCAAAAGGCGGGGAATTATAGGCCGGTTAGTTTAACGTCTGTTGTGGGTAAAATGTTAGAATCCGTCATCAAGGAGGAAATAGCGAAGCATCTTGATGGGAATTGCTTGATAGAGCAGACGCAGCACGGTTTCGTTAAGGGGAAGTCGTGTCTGACGAATTTACTGGAGTTCTATGAGGATGTGTCTAGGGCGGTGGATAGAGGAGAGCCGGTGGATGTGGTCTTTCTTGATTTTCAGAAGGCGTTTGACAAGGTACCTCACAAGAGGTTATTGCAGAAGGTCAGGGGACATGGAGTTGGGGGTAGGGTGTTAGCGTGGATAGAGGATTGGTTGTCAAATAGGAGGCAGAGAGTGGGGGTTAATGGGTGCTATTCGGATTGGTGGTTGGTGACTAGTGGAGTGCCCCAGGGGTTGGTGCTGGGGCTTCAGCTTTTTACCATTTATATAGATGATCTGGAGGAGGGAACCGAGTGTATGGTGTCAAAATTTGCTGATGACACCAAATTGTGCGGAGGGTGTGGAGAGTCTGCAGAAGGATCTAGATAGGCTGGGTGAATGGGCCAGGAAATGGCAAATGGAATTTAACGTTGGCAAGTGTGAGGTGGTCCACTTTGGTAGGAATAATGGTAGGAAGGACTATTTCTTACATGGCGAAAAACTGCAGCAGGCGACGGTGCAGAGGGACCTCAGGGTCCTTGTGCACGAGTCGCAAAAACCCAGCTTGCAGGTGCAGCAGGTAGTCAGGAAGGCGAATGGGATGCTGGCCTTCATAGCGAGGGGGATTGAATATAAAAGTAGGGAGGTCTTGCTGCGGCTGTATCGGGCATTGGTGAGGCCGCAGCTGGAGTACTGTGTGCAGTTTTGGTCGCTGCACTTACGCAAGGATATTTTGGCCTCGGAGGGAGTGCAGAGGAGGTTTACTAGGCTGATACCAGAGTTGAGGAGGTTGAGCTATGAGGAGAGGCTGAATAAACTAGGCTTGTACTCGTTAGAGTTTAGAAGAATGAGGGGAGATCTCATTGAGACGTATAAGATGATGAATGGGATGGATAGGATAGAGGTGGAGAGACTCTTCCCGCTCAGAAAGGACAGTAGGACTAGGGGGCACAGCCTCAAGATAAAGGGGGGGCAATTTAGAACGGAGTTGAGGAGGAACTTCTTCACTCAAAGGGTGGTGAATCTCTGAAATTCTCTGCCCGTTGAGGTGGTGGAGGCTGCCTCGCTAAATAGTTTTAAGTCGCGGGTTGATGGGTTTTTGATAAGCGAGGGGATTAAGGGTTATGGGGAGAGGATGGGAATGCGGAACTGAGACACGACAGATCAGCCATGATCTTATTGAATGGTGGGGCAGGCTCGAAGGGCTAGATGGCCTACTCCTGCTCCTATTTCTTATGTTCTTATGTATCTTATGTTCTTATAAGGTGTTTCACTTCAGGTGTGATTCTTTTGACTCACTGGGAAGCTTTTATCAAGAAAAAATGTGATTTAATAATACAGTTTAACTGTAACAAATTGATTGGCTTAACTTTTACCAGTTCAATTATTTAAACATGAAAAGAACCTATCTTTATTAGTTACATTATTCCTCATGGATTCATGCTTTTTGCTGCATCTCTGGTTCTTTGTCAAGTCATTCATTGCTCAGGATTTGCCTATGACCAAAGTGGCACAAGTTATCCTCTTCCATCACTAGAGTTGTATTTCAATATACTAAATAGTAGGAGGCACCATAATTTAACTCATGCCTTTGAAGCTATTAGTATTTGACTATGTGAAGCATTCGAGAATTAAGCAAATAATTATTCCTCATTATTGCAATACTCCTCATAGATTAAACTCGGCTTTGAAATCAATTAGCAAACAACAGGCTAAAGTGCTGCTATAAGGGCTGCTGGTCCTCCAGCCTCCAAAAATCCAAACACTGGAGAGAGATACCTACTTTCCAGCAGATCCTAAACTACAGTCTCCAGAGAGAGAGAGCGAGCAAGAAAAAAGTTCTTGGTCCTTGCGGATCCAAGCAGAAACTGCCTGTTTGTCTTGTTAAGTGCTGTTCCTACTATTAGCACATGACTTAGCCTGTGTCAATTAACCTAATTAAACCCTACCCGGAAACTCCACAGAACAACACAAAATTAAACAAAACTGCATTAGCTTAGATTAAAGCAAACACCCTAACATTTAGGATCAAGCATGTTTCTACATTCTCAGCATGTGGGCTGCTTAGAGCAGACAGCTTGGCACCAACTAAACAGAGTATTCTCTTAAACATATTCCTCACCAGAACCACGAGATAGACGTATTTCTGAAAGGCAAAGGATTGTCATAGTGATGAGTTGAAAATGTCAGGTTTCTGGCTCAGCTGGAGCAGTCATAGAGAGAGTGAGGCTCAGAGTGGCGCACAAAGTGGGTAAGACTGAGGATAAAGTACAGCAACTTAAGGAACGTAGCCAAGAGCTGGGCAAAACGATCAGAGTGAGAAATATCAAAAGCAGAGTGGTATATGGGACAAGGCTGCATGTGCATTGGTGAACCGAGTAACAGGAGAACAATTAACACACAGTGATGTCAAAGAGCAAGGACACTTGCAGACTTAATTTGAACAGATGATAAAGTAAGCTCAATCAAGTGAGTGGTACAAAGTCAGCCAATCTGATAAAATACACAAAGTTTAACTTATTTTTTACATTGTACAATTTAGTGATAACAGTGATATAGAATAGATGGCCTACTCCTGCTCCTATTTCTTATGTTCTTTTGTAGTAATAATTTATAATATAATTATGATCAGTGTTCAATTGTTAAATCAGTTTTAGGAAAATTATGCCCAATACTAAATAAAAATGGGAAGCAACATTAAAGGCTTCTTTCATAACATAAGAACATAAGAAATAGGAGCAGGAGTAGCCATCTAGCCCTTCAAGCCTGCCCCACCATTCAATAAGATCATGGCTGATCTGAAGTGGCTCATTTCCACTTTCCCGCCCTCTCCCTATAACCTTTAATCCCCTTGCCCACCAAAAACCTATCTACCCGTGACTTAAATATATTTAGCGAGGTAGCCTCCACCACTTCAACGGGCAGAGAATTCCAGAGATTCACCACCCTTTGAGTGAAGAAGTTCCTCCTCAACTCTGTTCTAAACTACCCCCCCCCCTTATCTTGAGGCTGTGCCCTCTAGTCCTGCTGTCCTTTCTGAGCGGGAAGAATCTCTCTACCTCTACCCTATCCATCCCCTTCATTATCTTATACGTCTCTATAAGATCCCCCATCATCCTTCTAAACTCCATCGAGTACAGACCCAGTCTATTTAGTCTCTCTTCATAGTCCAACCCCCTCAACTCCGGTATCAGCCTAGAGAACCTCCTCTGCACTCCCTCCAAGGCCAAAATATCCTTGCGCAAGTGCGGCGACCAAAACTGCACACAGTACTCCAGCTGCGGCCTCACCAGTATCCTGTACAGTTGCAGCAAGACCTCCCTGCTTTTATATACTATCCCCCTCGCTATAAAGGCCAGCATCCCATTCGCCTTCTTGATCAGCTGCTGCACCTGCAGACTGGGTTTTTGCAACTCATGCACCAGGACCCCCAGGTCCCTCTGCACCGTAGCATGCTGCAGCTTTTCACCCTTTAAATAGTAATCCCTCCTACTATTATTCCTGCCAAAGTGGATAACCTCACACTTTCTTATTAAATTAAAATCTGGGACATAGATTTTAGTGTCAATATGAGCATTTACGTTAACCTATCCATAGAATAAAATGATGTCATCCGAAGGGAAGGAGTGATTGGTGAGTACGTGATGAGTATTTGATTAATCCTCAAGCACATTTATCTTAATATAGTGAATAATATAAAAACAGAAGTATGGCCCGGTATCTGTATTTAGGGGGATGTGCATTTTATTCCGTGTGAGAACCTCAGGATGCTTCTCATGTCCTGGACAAGAACATGTGCAGAAAAAGTCATCAGCTAAAGGTGCGATAGGTTTCTGAGCTCGAGAGCAGCTTAAGTCACAGCGATGGTACAAAATCTCCAGTAGAAGCTGTACAGATGGGGCCAGGTGTCCCACCTGGGCCAGAGCTCTTTGTCTGCCAGGCTGATAATCAGATGATAAAAAACAGACTGCAGCTTTTCAGTTCAGCGAGGCAATATTGCTGGTTCCACATGGCTGCTGAATTCCAGAGGTACGATGAATACAAACGTCCTTGACATCAAGGCTGTATTTGACCAAGTGTTGGGGGTTGCAACAAGGAGCCCAGTAAAACCCAAAGTTAATGGGAGTCCAAGTGGAAACCCTCCAACGGCTGAAATCATATCAAGCAAAAAGCGAGAGTTTTGCTTGTTGCTGGTCAATTATTTGCGCCCCAGGAACTTACTGCAGGAGTTCCTCAGGCAGCATCCTAGACTCAAACATCTTTAGCTGCTTCATCATTGCTGTTTCTTCCAGGTTCAGGTCATCTGTCAGTCTCTTGACTGGCGATTGTAGTGTTCAGCTCCATTTGCAATTCTTCAGATAATAAAGCAGTGCTTCCCCACATGCAAAAAGACCAGATAACATTGAGGCTTATGCTCAATTATGGCATGCAGCATTCACATCACAATCTTCAACAAGAGATAGTCTAACTAATTCCCTTGGAGATTAAATGCTATTGCCATAGCTGAACACAAACAACCACCAACATCCTGGCGGTCAACACAGACCAGAATCTCAATTGAGCCAATCATATACCTGCTACAGCTACTACAGCAGGTCAGGGACTAGGTATTTTACATCAAATAGCTCACTTCCTTCATCTCAACGTCTTTCTCAACCATCTAAAAAGCACAAAAGTCAGAGCGTGACATATTACTCTCGACTTTCCTTTGTGTATAGATGCAACAATACCCAAGAGGCTCGACAACATCCAGGACAAAGCAGACCAAACACTCTATTGTACAACCATCATCTTCAACTCCCCATTCCCCTCATCACCATACAATAATCAGCAGTGTGGACTATCTACAGGATGCACGGCAAAAACTCACCAAGATTGCTTTGACAACATCTCAAACTTGTAAGCTCCATCAACTAGCAGGACAAGGGCGGCGTGTACATAGGAATTAATGGTCTTCCTAAGTTCACATGCTGCTGGGTTAAAATCCAGGACTCCCTACAAAACACTCTGGGAATACATTCACAGCATGGGCTGCAGCAATTCAAAAAGTTAGTTCATCGCCACCTTCTCTAGAGTAGCTAGGGATGGGAAATAAACGCTGGCTTTGCTGGCAATTCCCATATCCACACAATGAATAAACCCTCCATTACAATCCAGTGAATGCATTGAAATCTATGTGCCCTGCTGATCCTCAGTGTATTATAGCATCACTGCACTCAATTACTCTATATTTTAATCTTTTTTCAAAATTTCCCTCTGCCCTCAAATACACATTCCTACTGAAAGATTTTTGTTCTGATTATATTTACTTTCATTCATTTAAAAAGGAAATTCAAGTTCAAAATGCAAAAGAAAGTTATAAAGTTTATTTATCAGTCGCAAGTAAGGCTCACATTAACACTGCAATGAAGTTACTGTGAAATTCCCCTAGTTGCCACAGTCTGGCACCTGTTCGGGTCAATGCACCTAACCAGCACGTCTTTCAGGCTGTGGGAGGAAACCGGAGCATCTGGAAGAAAACCCATGTAGACATGGGGAGAACATGCAAACTCCACACAGACAGCGACTCAAGCTGAGAATCCAACCTGGGTCCCTGGTGCTGTGAAGCTATGAACTATTTCTGTTTAAAAAATTACAAACTGAAAATGTTTACACCAGAACAGTAACGAAAGCACTGACTGCATTGATTGTTCATTAAGAATCAGTTAAATAGCGAGTAATTTGATCATGTTTATTTGTTGATCTAATTAAACAAGAACAGAGGCTATTGTAGGGGGCAAAACCACAGTGGCAATGTTACTGTGCTAGTAATTTTTGGACCCTGAGTAATGCTCCAAAGACATTGTGGGGAGGGGAAGGGGGTGATTTTCAAACCTCGTCACACCTGGCACAGATTGTGCCGATCCTAGAAAATAGGTCTAAAAATCAGATCGTGCTCTGCACAGTTTGCAAAAGTCCCAGCTCCTTTCTACTGGCGCAAACCAGATCATGATTAACATGAGGTTGACTCGGTTTCAATCTCATTAACGAGATCGGTATTCATCCGTTCCCCCATCAGGTGACCATGGCACACGGGCTCGAATCAGTAGTGGAGACGAGGTGCGATGGCCATACCAGGGGATTCAGAGGCCACTGAAGCCCTCGGGGAGTTGGGATTTTGGTCAGGCAGTGGGCACCCAGCAGTGTCCTTGCCTTGAAATCCATTATTCAGTACTAGCAACAAAATGAAACATTTGGAGCCTTAATGGAAATCGTGGCCTCCTGCAATGAGGTGTTTGGCCCTTCGAGTCTGCCCCAACCCTCTGAAAGAGCACTCAGCCTAGGCCCACTTCTCCACCCTATTCCCATAGCCCTGCTCATTTATCGTGGCCAATCCACCGAACCTGAAAATCTTGGGTCTGTGGGAGGGAACCGGAGCACCCAAAGGAAATCCACACCGACACAGGGAAAAAAATGCAAACTTCACACAATCACCCAAAGCCATAATCGAATCTGATTCCCTGGCACTGAGAGGCAGCAGTGTTATCACTCTGTCACTGTGCCTCAAGGGTCCAACTCCAGGTTTTTTCAACTCTCCTTTCAGTGCCTCAAACTACCATATACATTCAAACCTCCACACAAAACTCAGGCACTCAGTCTCCAACAGAATACTACTGTTTCAAAGCCTGGAAGTAAGGACAATAAACCATATATAGAAACACAGAAAACAGGAGCAGGAATAGGTCATTTAGCTCATCAAGCCTGTTCATTCATTCATGATGATCATATCTGTTCATCCAATTCAACAGCCTGATTCTGCCTTCTCCCCATTCCCTTTGGTTGCTTTGCCCCAAAATCTATATCTAACTTCTTCTTGAAAACATACAATGATTGCTTCAGGATTGTCCCTGGCTTCTCGCTAGCTAACTTTACCAATTGCTTTAGTTTCCAGCTTTGTCTTTAACTTCAATGAGCAAGTACCCTGTTTCAAATCCAGTTTCTCTTTGCTCCTTTTAGACTTTAAACTTTAGGTAATGTTAATGTTCATTCTCCAATTTTGCCAACTAGCTGTTATTTAGTTTCTGGTGTTCTTTTTGGGCAGTTTGCTTTTGCAGCTCCCTTTTCCTGCTTCTGTTCCTCTCAGGGCTGAGAGAGCTGTTCTCGCTCTGGCTTCCTAGCTCCATCTGCCAAAGTTCAGCTAAAACACAAGCACAAGGTCTGTCTCTCTTAAAGTGGCATCTGGTTGCTAAGCAACATTTCATTCTTTCTCCAAGATCATGTTTACTTTTCACGTCATAAATTCTAGCACACAATACACACTCAGTTTGAACTGAAACCAAAAACCCCTGCATACATGAAAACACCTATTTAACATGAATCTAACTAGGAGTTTTTACCCTTTCCTACACTAGAAACACTAAATTAAACTCACTTAAATCTATACCTTATTTCTAATATCCAATAATACAAACATGAATCACTTAAAAACCACCTCCTCTTTTTGATACCAGGGACATTGATTTAAAAGTGCTCGTCACTAAATTACACAAAATGTAGCAGCTGGGATACAGGCAGTTTCTAAATACCATTCAAAACCTGCTCAAAAACTGGACTTAGTTCATAAATTGTACAAAAGGTTGAAGAGTTAGAGCAAACTATGAAACTCCAGAGGGAGGAAGTGATTGATGGCCTCAAAGAAGATTGAAAGGAGTTCATTTGAAATGGGACTGGAAGAAACAACAAAGTCACAAAATGTTCAAAGAGCAAACAAAGCAAGAACACAAAACCATTTTGAGTGAACATAAGTATCTTAACGACAACCTTGAAACAGCTGAGATGTTAATGCACAAAAAATACCATTTGGACTTTGTTAAACCAAAATGAGAATTCATCGCTTGTGAATTTGGAAAATGGGCTTGAGAGTGGAACCATGCCTACTTATGGTAAATGAAACATTCTTTTCTAGTTAAAATTATTAGATAAATTGTATAACAAAATCACAATCTGCTGTTCATCTTTACAAGTTCACTCTATTCTGCTAAAAGGAATGCACAGTTTTATTAGTTCATTAAAGTTACTAATTAAGTAAGGTACATACTGAAGAAAGGCAAAATTAACAATTGCAATCTTAGCAATTTAAGATTGCTCCTATTCTTAATGGTAATTTAGATTGCAATGATAAGTGTAATCAACAAAATACAGAAAACAAAGCAATAAAAATAATACTTCCACAGCTGTTATTGGAAAAGGATCATCATTGAGACAATCAAGATATCGGATGGATAAAGTTCACACAAAGGTGACATTGCAAACTAATCAAAACCTTCAACTTTCTATTTTGTTTTACTTCACAGGAAACAGTTATTTTGAAAGCTAAGATTTTCAAGTTTATTTATTTGCGTCACAAGTAGGCTTACGTAAAAACTGCAATGAAGTTACAGCAGAAGTCCCCTGGTCACAATACCTGTTCGGGTACATGGCGAGAGAATTTAGCTTGCACCTAACCAGCACGTCTTTTGGACTATGAGAAGAAACCGGAGCACCCAGGGGAAACCCTCATGGACACAGGGAGAACATGCAGACGCTGCAGACAGTGACCCAAGCCGGGAATCAAACCTGGATCCATGGTGCTGTGAGGCAACAGTGCTAACCACTGTGCTACTGTGCCACCTGTGCTGCAAACAACTGCATGGGTTAAACTACATAAAAACTTTAAGAGTGGAAGTTGTTACCTGCTCTGGGTTATATTTGGATAGCACTCCATCCCCATGAAACTCCTCCAGCACATCCTTCAGTTTTTTTGAAGAATCTGTAAAGGAAATTTCATGAAAAAATTAAAGTTTAAAGTTTATTTTAGTGTCATAAGAATGCTTACATTAACAGTTATGGCTGCACAGAGCTTATTTTCCCTGCTCCTAACTCTCCCAAAATTGACCGACTGCAAACTGCTGTTCACTGATCCTTGAACTGATCTGGGAACCTATCGAAACACTCTGAGAAGGTCCCACCCTCATTACTTCTCAATATAACAAGTATTGGAACATCCTGTATCTTAAACATTACTATCTTTACAAGCCAATGAATTGAATTTATGAAAACCTAGAATAGTTACTGGTCCCGATATTAACTTACGTACACACCGGGAGTTTGTGGGGCGAGGGTGGGGATGGGGGGGGAGAGAGAAAGGAAAGCGCAAGAGCAGGTGGGGCAACCACATGGTAATCCAATATCTCAGAAACCCAGTAGGTCCCATGCATCTACCATTTAAGAACAGCCAGCTCATTATTATTTTACTGCTGGAATTCACGCAAACAGCACAGCAGTGGACGTGAGTAGAAATCACATGATGTGATCTTAACCGCAGTGTTGCGAGAATCAAGGATGGAATTGTCACAAGTTTGGAGTTGGAAGTAGCAGAAGACAAGGTGTACTAATGGATTGAGGACACTCAAAGGCTGCATCCCACTTCAATAATGCTGCCACTAACGTGCTGCTGGTGGCTGTGAGGAGCCACAGGTACAATTCCCAAAACAAAGGGAAGAAGTTTGCTACTTCTACAAAGAAGACATGGCCATGGGTGGTCCCAGAAGGGGTTTCCACTCACTCATTCTCAGATTAGGATTAGAAAAGGCGAATGATGTTGCACATTCGCCCACCTCCCGCTGTACACATCACCCTACCCCTTCACTCTGTCTTGTCAATGCAAGTGCATCCAACCTTCTCTTTCCATGCACCTCCTCACATTCATATCCATCTCTATCATCATCACTCACCCTTAGCCTTATAACATTTGATGCATCTCCCTGGGAGTCACTTAAGTTAGGGAACTGAAATAGTTTGATATTAAGATTGATATTAAGGTGAACATTAACAGCTTTAAAAGCAAATATGAGTGTTTATGATAGCTTTGTCGGCATGACGGGAAATTTAGCCAACATTATAGGCATGTTGGGATCCCTGGGCAAGGACGGTTCCAGAGGCGGCTAGTCCAGAGGCTACAACGATAACAGCTTTCACAACTGTTCATTACTGAACAGGAGACGAACAGAGAATGGGAACTGAAGGCCATATCCAAGGCTGAGCATTGAGATAATGGGAAGATGTCTAAGGTTGTGTGCTATAAACCCTGTACCTTTGAGACAGGCACCATGGTGAGCTGTAGTTCTCTCTCTCCAGCACATGTTTGACAAGACTTTGCTCACTGGAATTCAGACACACAATAGCCACTCATACCCAAATACATTACCTCTATCAGTGAGCGCAGCATCAGACACTAGGGATAGAGAATACCAATGGTCATCCTCCACAAATAGAAGAGGAGGGAGGGAGATCAGGGGTACTTTAAAGCCTCTGATCATCAGAATTTGGAGATGAGGGTCATTGAGCTACAATTTTATTGAAAAACGTATTGATAGGATGTGGTGTTGCCAGCATTTATTGCCTGATCCTAGTGGGCCCTGAGCAGTGGTGGTGAGCATAGGAGTATGGGCACATAGGAAACAGAAGCAGGAGTAAACCATTGGGTCCCTCGAGAACGCTCCACCATTCAACTCAATCATACCTGATTTTCTGCTTCAAAGTCATTTTCCCACATTATCGCTTATCCCTCAATGCCTTTAATATCTGGAATCCAATCAATCTTTGTCTAGGTAGTGAATTCCAAAGATTCATCACCCCTCTGAAAGAAATTCTGCTTAGCTCAGTACTAAATAACTTACCTCATATCCATAGACTTAGTCTTCTGACTACAGACCCCACTGGCCAGGGGAATCATCCTTGCTCATCTACCCTGTTTGAGCCCTGTAAGAATTTTGTATGCTTCAATGAAATTCCCTCCCTTTCTTGTGGATGCTGGAGAATACATGCCCAGCATCTTCAATCTCTCCCCATGCGACAATCCTGTCATCCCAGAGATCAGTCTGGTAAAATTTCATTGCATTCTCTCTGCGGCAAGTACATGCTTCCTTATGCAAGGAGACCAAAACTGTATGCAATACACCTCGTCAGTCTCATTCAAGGCTTTGAACAATTGCTGCAAGATTTCTTTACTCTGTACTCAAATTCTCTTACAGCATAGGCCAACATACCATTTGCCTTCCTAATCAGGTTAGCTTTCAATGACTTATGAACAATGACACCCAGGTCCTTTTGGACATCCACACTTCCCAACCTCCCAACATTTAAAGAAATATTCTAAACAGAAGGAAACTAGGAAGGAATCAGGTGAGAAATAGACTGCAGAACTTAATTCAAGGAAGGTATGAGATAGAGTTCTAGACTCTACAGTTGTCAAGGGGTATGGGGGACTGCAGGATTATGGCGTTGAGGTAGTGGATCAGCCATGATTGTATTCAGAGCAGGTTCAAAAACTCCAAATGGCCTACTCCTGTTCCTTTTTTTTTGTTGCCGCACATTAAGAAATATTCTACCACTACAGTCCACATGATGTAAATACACCCACAGGGCTATTAGAAAGGAGGGAGTTCCAGGGCTACAACTCAGCGACAGTGATAGAATGGTGATATACTTCCAAATCAGGATAGCGTGTTGCTTGGAATGTTCTAATGTGTCCGCTGTTTACCAAAGAGGTGGATTTGGGAGGTGCCGTTGGTGACTTGTTGCAGTACATCCTAAAAATGGTACATTGTTTGCCAGCGGTGGAGAGAGCTAATGTTTGTGATGATGGACAGCGCTGATTGAATAGGCTACTTTCCATTGGATGATATTGAGCTTCTCAAGTGTTGCTGGAATGTTACTCATCCAGGCAAGGGCAATTGTTCCAATGGGAAGGCAGAAGTCTGGATGATGTTAGACAGGAACAAAGACAGAAAATGCTGGAAAATCTGAGCAGGTCTGACAGCACCTGTGGAGAGAGAATAGAGATAATGTTTGGAGTCATAATCCTGACTCAAAACGTTGGCTCTATTCTCCTTTGAAAGTGGCCGTCAGACCTCCTGAAATTTTCCAGCTGTTTTTGTTTTTGTTCCAGATTTCAGGATCCACAGTATTTTGCTGTTATGATGATCGACAGGTTTTGGGAAGTGGAGATCAAGTTATTGTGAACACAGCATCTGTATGGATGTTACAGTCATGTTGCTGGTCAGTGGTAACACCTAGGTTGTTGATGGTAGGGGATTCAGCAATGGCAATGCCAATGATTGTCAAGTGGAAATAATTAGATTCTCTCTTGTTGGAAAGGTTGTTGCCTGGCACATAACTGACAAGTAACATTAGTTATACATCAGCCCAAGCATAAATGGAGGTCCAGATCTTGCCGTACATTGACACGGAGGTTTCAATTGTGTGAGGAGTTGTGAATAATATTGAACACTTTACAATCTTCAGCAAACATCTCCACTTCTGATCTTATGATGGAAGGAAGATCATTGATGAAACAACTGAAGATGGTTGGGCCTAGGATTCTACCCTGAGAAAATCCTGCAGTGATGTCCAGGGATGAGATGACTGACCTCCAACAACCACAGTCATTTTCCTTTCTGCCAGGTAAGAATTCCCACCATCCCTATCCCAATTCCCATTGACTTCAGTTTTACCAGGGCTCCTTGAGGGCATATTAGATCAAATTCAGCCTTCAGGAAGCAGCTTATTGGTAAGTGTCACTTGACAACACTGCTGACCACATCATCCATCACTTTACTGATGACTGAAAGTAAACTGGGGCTTTAATTAGTCAGATTGGATTGCCGTGCATTTTGTAGACAGGACATACTTGTGCAATTTTTCACATTGACAGATAAATGCATATGCTGTAGCTGATTATAGCGGGGCACAGCTAGATCTGGAACACAAATATTCAACTCTGCAAAACGGGATAAGAACATAAGAACATAAGAAATAGGAGCAGGAGTAGGCCATCCAGCCCTTCGAGGCTGCCCCGCCATTCAATAAGATCATGGCTGATCTGTCGTGGCTCAGTTCCACTTTCCCGCCCTCTCCCCATAACCCTTAATCCCCTCTCTTATCAAGAACCCATCAACCCGCTTCTTAAAAATATTTAGCGAGGCAGCCTCCACCACTTCAACGGGCAGAGAATTCCAGAGATTCACCACCCTTTGAGTGAAGAAGTTCCTCCTCAACTCCGTTCTAAACCGCCTCCCCTTTATCTTGAGGCTGTGCCCCCTAGTCCTACTGTCTTTTTTGAGCGGGAAGAGTCTCTCCACCTCTATCCTATCCATCCCATTCATCATCTTATACGTCTCAATGAGATCTCCCCTCATTCTTCTAAACTCTAACGAGTACAAGCCTAGTTTATTCAGCCTCTCCTCATAGCTCAACCCCCTCAACTCCGGTATCAGCCTAGTAAACCTCCTCTGCACTCCCTCCAAGGCCAAAATATCCTTGCGCAGGTGCGGCGCCCAAAACTGCACACAGTACTCCAGCTGCGGCCTCACCAATGCCCTATACAGCTGCAGCAAGACCTCCCTACTTTTATATTCAATCCCCCTCGCTATGAAGGCCAGCATCCCATTCGCCTTCCTGACCACCTGCTGCACCTGCAAGCTGGGTTTTTGCGACTCATGCACAAGGACCCCGAGGTCCCTCTGCACCGTCGCCTGCTGCAGTTTTTCGCCACGTAAGTAATAGTCCTTCCTACCATTCTTCCTACCAAAGTGGACCACCTCACACTTGCCAACATTAAATTCCATTTGCCATTTCCTGGCCCATTCGCCCAGCCTATCTAGATCCTTCTGCAGACTCTCCACACCCTCCACACAATTTGCCTTTCCCCCAATCTTGGTGTCATCAGCAAATTTCGACACCCTGCACTCGGTTCCCTCCTCCAGATCATCTATATAAATGGTAAATAGCTGAGGCCCCAGCACCGACCCCTGGGGCACCCCACTAGTCACCAACCGCCAATCCGAATAGCACCCATTGACCCCCACTCTCTGCCTCCTATTTGACAACCAATCCTCTATCCACGCTAACACCCTACCCCCAACTCCATGTCCCCTGACCTTCTGCAATAACCTCTTGTGAGGTACCTTGTCAAACGCCTTCTGAAAATCCAGAAAGACCACATCCACCGGCTCTCCTCTATCCACTGCCCTAGACACATCCTCATAGAACTCCAGTAAATTTGTCAGACACGACTTCCCTTTAATGAAACCGTGTTGCGTCCGCCCTATCAAGCAATTCCCTTCAAGATGCCTCGCAATTTCCTCCTTAATGACGGATTCTAACATTTTACCTACCACAGACGTTAAACTAACCGGCCTATAATTCCCCGCCTTTTGCCTGGCACCCTTCTTAAACAACGGCGTAACATTAGCCGTTTTCCAATCTTCCGGCACTTCCCCGGAATCCAGCGACGTCTGGAAAATAACCACCAAGGCATCCACTATCACCTCCGCCATTTCTTTCAGAACCCTCGGATGCATTCCATCCGGTCCTGGGGACTTGTCCACAATCAGCCCCTCCAGTCTGTCGAGCACCACCTCTCTAGTAACAGTAATGTCATTAAGACCCTCCATTCCTACCACCTTTCCATCGCTAACACCCGGCAAATTATTCACGTCCTCCTCCGTGAAGACAGAAACAAAAAAGTTATTCAAGACCTTAGCCATATCCCCATCCCCTACCACTAGCTCCCCTTTCTCATCCTCTAAAGGACCAACGTTCACCCTAGCCAGCCTCTTCCTTTTTATATATTTATAAAAACTCTTGCTATCCTTTTTTATATTAAATGCTAGCCCAGCCTCATAGCTTCTCCTACCCTCCTTTATCAACTTCTTTGTCAATCTTTGTTGACATTTAAACCTTTCCCAATCCTCTTCTCGCCCACTACTCTTAGCTACTCTAAATTCCTCCGCTTTTAATTTAACACTTGCCTTCACCTCCTTCGTTATCCACGGCTTATTACCTCTCTTCCTACTGTCCTTTTTAACCATCGGAATAAATTTCTGCTGAGCACCAAGAAAGATCTCCTTAAAGATCCTCCACTGCTCCTCAGCAGACCTACCTTCCAACGCACTCCCCCAGTCCACATTCGCCAATTCTTCTCTCATCCTACCATACTCCCCTCTATTCAAACAAAGGACGCGTGTCCGGGAACCCACTTTCTCCTCGATGTTGGCAGCGCTTCTAGCTTTTGTTTTGTGCATCATCTGTTTCTTCATACCATGAATCAAGTTGGCTGAAACTTGACATCTGTGATGCTGGTGACTTCAGAAGAGACTGAGATGGATCATCCACTCAGTACCTAGGCTGAAGATGACTGCAAATACTTCAGGCTCATCATTTGCGCTGTTGTTCGAGGCTCATAGAATCATCTTGGCCGAGTAGATTTGAGAAAAGTCAGTCAAGCACGAATTTCCCTTGCGTTGAACCAGGCCATCCTTGGCAACGGATAATAAAAGTCCCTCACCCAGAGTATATGCTATCTAGTGTTCCTTCCAACTGGTGTTCAACATGGAAGAGCAACGATTCATCAGCTGAGGTAAGCAGTAATCAGTAGGCTGCTTCCTTGCCCATGTTTGACCTCAAGTCAAGACATTCAGAATCAATGCTGAGAACTCTCAGAACCACCACCTATTGACTGTATACCATTTGGGTTTGCTCTGCTGGAGAGAAAGGGATGGTGATGGAGGAGTCTGGGACATTGACCATTAGGTATGATTCAATGAGAATGACTCTGCCAGGGTTTATTGACTAGTCTTTGACACAAGACCCCAGATGCTAATGGGGAGAACCTAACAGTCAATTAGGCAAGGTACGCCTTTGTCATTTCTAGTGTTGAGGCTCGTGTGATGTGGTACACCCAGTTTTATTCTTACTTAACCAATGTGTAGCAGTTCAATACCACTATAGTAGAGAATTGCTCGACCATTTCAAAGAACAATTAAGAGTCAACTACATTGTTATGGATCTACGGTTACATGCGGGCCAGAATGGGCAAGGATAGTGGATTTCCTTCCCTGAAGGACATTAGCAGATCAGATGAGATTTTATAGTGATCTGGAAGTTTCATGATCACCATCACTAATGGCCAGCTTTTTATACCAGATTTATTAATTGATTGAATTTAAATTCCCTCCAGCTGCCATGGTTGGACTTGAACTCATGTTTCCAGAGCATGAGTCTGGACCTCTGATTCCCAAATAATAACATCTTTACAGAGCAGAATGCACCACGACCAATCTGGACTCCCTAGTCGGTGCGTATCAAAGGGCACCCCCTGATCTGGAGTGCCATTTCAGCATGTCATAACTTGTTTGAACACACACCTGGTGGTTATATGACATTCGCTGGAGTGCTGTCAGGTTTCTGGTGAGTGCCATCAACAAAGTTGGAAGTGGGTAACCCTCGTTCCCCAGTAGCCATGCCTTGTGCTGGATTGCAGGTCCAAAGACACCAACAAGCTTGGCCTGCCACAGGATGAAAGCATCATGACAGCTACCCAAGAAACTCTCAAATATCTGCAGTAACATTTTTCTTTGACTAAACACCAGCACAACACTGATTGAATAGAAACCCCTAACTTGCCAAATATTGCTGGCTGTTCTGGAGAGGTTGATTTTCCCCTGTACTCAGTCAATGACACCCAGCATCTCTGGAAAGCCAGCCAGAGTGGCAAACCCCAGTATCTGTGTTCTGATCCATCAGCATGGGCAACATTGGCATAATTGCTGGTCCTGAAAAACATTTTTTTCTATAAGCACCTACATTATGCTTATAGGAACAAATATTTCTCCAGTGATCCAGCGGCAAAATAATTGAGAACAATGATCATTTTTACAGTCAAGTCCAGAAGACACGGTAGCACAGTGGTTAGCACTGCTGCTTCACAGCTCCAGGGACCTGGCTTTGACTCCCAACTTGGGCCACTGTCTGTGTGGAGTTTGCACGTTCTCTTCATGTCTGCGTGGGTTTCCTCCAGGTGCTCCTGTTCCCTCCCACAGTCCAAAGATGTGCAGGTTAGGTTAATTGGCCATGCTAAATTGCCCCTTAGGTGTCCTGAGATGTGTAGGTTAGAGGGATTACTGGGTAAAACATGTAGGGGTATGGGAGTAGGGCCTGGGTGGGATTGTGGTTGGTGCAGGCCCAATGGGCAGAATGGCCTCTTTCTGTACTATAGGGTTTCTATGACTGCTTCAATGACTGGAATAGATCACTATCTCGGAGGCTGCACATACTGGCCAATATCTGGCATAAATTGAAACACCTAAAGCACTGCTGTTTCAACACGTCGAGAAAACTCAAATCTCTGCCAGTTCATCCTGTCCTATCTGCAAGTTGCATTGCTCCACTTTTCTCTAGCTGCATCCTCCTCTGCTGCACACCTCACCCAAGATCCAATCTGAGGCAACCGAGACACTACCCATCCTAATCTGATTCAGTAAACCTCCAAACTGTAGAAAGTAAACTCTCAGCAAAAGCACTCATTTGACACTCATTGGTAAGGAAGTAATTTTGCATACTGAGAATTCATTGCAGCATTTTCATGAGTTTTAATCAGCCTCTTCAGCTGTTGCTGAGTTCTCATCTTACTTTCAACGGCTGGGTTTCAGGAAGCCCTGGGAACTTAGTCTAACGCAGTGTTAGACTATCTCTTCTCTAATTGAGTGATTATCATATTTTAAGGGCAACCAATTTTTCTTAACAGATCTGCCTAATACACTCAGGTTGAAGGTGGAAGTTGACAAGTTGTCGCCAGTTGCCAGACACATTTGCATTTTTGCTGGGTCAAAATCAATCCTTCTTGATTTTGGAGGCAGCACTATACAGCTTCAGTAGCACAAAAGATGTTCAACAGAAAACAGCAGCAGGATAGGAACTAATGGCTATATTAACAATATGCATGCCGTTTACATATTCATGAAACTCCAATTTCCTGCTGCTCCACACTTGCGACATCCACCCCTAAAGGCTTTATGCTCAACTCTGATTCCAAATATTTTTGTTTTCGCCGGGGAGGGCAGCAGGGAGACAAGGCCAGGGTGGAAAGCATGATGATAATGTTGTTGCGGGCTAGAGAGCAGGAACGGTGGCACGGTGATTCGCACCGCTGCCTCACAGCACCAGAGACCCAGGTTTAATTCCAGCTTTGAGTCACTGTCTGCGTGGAGCTTTTCCGTTCTCCCCGTGTCTGTGTGGGTTTCCTCCGGGCTCCTCCCACAGTCCAAAGATGTGTGGGCTAGGTTGCTTGGCCATGCTAAAATGGTCTTTTAGTGTCGGGGGATTAGCTGGGTAAATATGTAGAGTTATGGAGATAGCTCCTGGATGGGATTGTTATTGGTGCAGGCTCAATGGGCTAAATGGCCTCCTTCTGCACTGTAGGGATTTTATGGTTCCATTCTAATGTTGCAGAGGCGTGAGAGAGTTCAAATCCCACAATGGTAGCAGAGGGAACTTAATTTAAATTAATAACATTTGGAATAAAATGCTGGTCGCAATAATAATAAACCTTCCAGATTGTTGTAAAATCCCATCCTTCAGTGGAGGAAACCTGCCATTCTTCACCCATCATGCTACAAACTCTCAGGAATATAGCTGGTCCTGAACTTCCCTCTGAAATAATCCAGCAAACCACTACAGTTGTATCAAATCATGAGAAAAAAGTAAAGAAAGAACTACAACAGAAGAACAACGTGGCATCGACCTAAGCACCTGAAATGACAAAGGCACACCTTGCCTAGTTGAACCTACAAAGTTGACCTCAGGAACATCTGAGGATTTGTGTCAAATTTGTGTGAGCTGCTCACAAAGGAGACAAATTACAGTCTGACATAGGCATATTCACCAAATGTCACACATTCCTCCGTCACTGTCCCCGAGTGTGACCTATCCACAGTAAGAAATCTCACAACACCAGGTTAGAGTCCAATCAGTTTATTTGATAGTAATCCCACAAGCTTTCAGAAACAGTGTTCCTTCATCAGGTGTGTGGAAGGTTCTGACCAGAGAAAGGCATATGAAGTCACAGACAGTTTACAGAATACTGATTAGAATGCAAGTCTTTGCAGCTAACCTGCTATTCAAGTCTTAAAGATGCAGACAATGTGAGTGGAAATAGCATTGTCTGCATCTTTAAGACTTGAATAGCAGGTTAGCTGCAAAGACTTGCATTCTAATCAGTATTCTGTAAACTGTGTGTGTCTTTATATGCCCTTCTCTGATCAGAACCTTCCACACACCTGACGAAAGCACACCGTTTCTGAAAGCTTGTGGGTTTACTATCAAATAAACTGGTGTTGTGAGACTTCTTACTGTGTTTACCCCAGTCCAATGCCAGCATCTCTACATCATGTGTCCTATCCACCAGTCAGGAGGGAGTAACCCTGGGAATCCTCAATCTTGACTCTGGACCCCATAGAGTCTCAGGACATCAGGTCAAACATGAGCAAGGAAACCTGCTGCAGGTCACCCACCATCCTCCCTTAGCTGATAAATCAATGCTCCTTCCTATTGAACACAGCTCAGAAGAATCACTGAGGTTGACAAGAGTACGGCATGTACCCTGGGCAAGGGGGGAGGGGGTGGTGGAGACTCAATGCTCAAAGCATCTCAGCTGACCAAGCTAGCCATATCCTTAAGTGTATATCTGCCAGCTGGGGCTAGCTTTGACAAAAGAACCAACACGAGGGAAAACACTACTTAACTTCAGTCCTCACCAATCTACCTGTTGCATATGCATCTATTCATCACACAGTCCTTCTATACGTAAAGTATGGCCTTCAGAGTGAGGACATGCTCCATCAAGGTGCATGGACACTGCCACCATGCTAAGTGGAATCGTCTAAGAACAGATCTAGTCGCTCAAATCTGAACATCCTTCAGATATTGTAGATAGTCATCAGCAGGATTGTATTCAACCTCCAATTCCCAACATATCCTTCACACTACCACTACCATAAAGCCATGAACCAACCATGGTTCAATTATAAGTGCAGGAGCACCAAGGTATAGCTAAAATGGTGATGTCAACCTGGTGAAGCTACAACATAGGTCAACATGCATGTTAAAAGCAGAAGCAACATTAAATACAGCTCAGCAATCCAACAACCAATGGATCAAATAAAAGTTCTGCAGTCCTGCCAAGCTCTGCGAATGGTGGTGGAAAATAAATCAGAGGAGGTGGCTCCCAAAAAAAAAAACAGCCTCAAATGATGGGGGAGCCCAGCACATCAGTGCAAAAGACAATGTTGAAACATTTGCAACCATGTAGGGATATTGGGGTAGGGCCTGGGTGGGATTGTGTTCGGTGTAGACCCGATGGGCCAAAGGGCCTCTTTTCGCACTGTAGGGTTCTATGATTCATCTTCAGTGAAATGCCAAGTGGTTGAGCCATCACAGCTTCTTACTGAGAATCTCAGATCCCTGGCAAATGCAAATCTACACCCAATTTGTTTCACTCAATATGATATAAAGTGGCTGAAGGCAGTAATACAGCAATAGCTATGGGACCTGACAGCATCATGGATGTAACACTAAAGACATGCTCAAGAATGATCCAATTTATTATCACATGTATTAGTATACAGTGAAAAGTGCTTCTTGCGTGCTATACAGACAAAGCATACCGTATATAGAGAAGGAAAGGACAGAGTGCAGAATTGGTATTACAGTCAAAGCTAGGGTGTACAGAAAGACCAACTTAATAAAAGGTAGGTCCATTCAAGAGTCTGGGAACAAGCTGTTCTTGAGTCAGTTGGTGCATCTGTAAAAGTTGAGGCAGTCGTAGTGGACATGCCAAACTTCCTTAGCCTCCTGAGAAAGTTGAGGCATTGGAGGGCTTTCTTATCTATACTGTTGGCATAGAGGGACCAGAACAAGTTTTTGGTGATCTGGACACTTAAAAGCCTGAGCACCCAGCCATTTCTACTTCATCCCCATTGACGTAGACACTGGCATTCCCTCCACTATGCTTCCTGAAGCCAATGGCTATCTCATTCATTTTGTTGACATTGAGGGAGAGATTATTGTCGCCGCACCAGTTCACCTGTCTCTTTCATGTACTCCGTCTCAGCATTGTTTGAGATCTGACCCACTTCCAAGGTTTCATCAGCAAATTTGATAATTGAGTTGGAGGGCAATTTGGCCACACAGTCCCAGGTGTATAAAGAGTATAGTAACGGGTTGAGGGACGCAGTCTTGTGGGTCACCGGTGTTGAGGATGATCACAGAGGAGGAGTTATTGCCTATTCTTTCTGATTGTGGTCTGTGAGTTAGTAAGTCTAGGATCCAGTTGCAGAGGATCTGCGTCCTTAACCAAGATATTCCAATGCAACTACAATACGGCATCGAGCTGACGACGTGGAAAATTGACTTGGTATGCCCACAAAATAAGGACAAATCTGGCCAATTAATGCCCTGTCAGTCTACTCAATCATCAACAATAAGATGGAAGCTGTCACTGACACTGCTATTAAAGTGAGCCTGATTTTTACAGGGATTTGAAAATTTTGAATCGTTTTTTTCCTTTTACAGCAGTTTGCTCAATAGCACTTTCCAAACCCATGACCTTTACTTCATTGAAGGGCAAAGGCAGCAGACAAATGGTCACACCACCACTTGCAAATTTGATTCCAAACCACACACCACCCTAACTTGGAAGTACATCGCTGTGTATTCACTGCTGCTGTGTCAAAACCTGAAACACCCTTTCTAACAGCACTATGGGGGAATACCGATAGTAAAAAGTCTGACAAGACCACTGAAGTGTACATTGGGGAGACCATGCAGACGCTATGACAACGGATGAATGAACATCGCTCGACAATCACCAGGAATCCCTTCCTGTTGGCGAACACTTCAGTGGTCACGGGCATTCAGCCTCTGACCTTCGGGTAAGCGTTCTCCAAGGCGGCCTTCACGACACACGACATCGCAGAGTCGCTGAGCAGAGACTGATAGCCAAGTTCCACACACGAGGACGGTCTCCACAGGGATCTTGGGTTCATGTCGCACTATCTGTAACCCCCGTGACTTGCCTGGGTTTGCAAAACCTCACTTACTGTGCTGTCTGGAGACAATACACATCTCTTTAAACTGTGATCAGTGCTCCTTCCACTCACATTGTTAGCCACTTTAAGACTTGAACAGCAGGTTAGGTGTAAAGATTCGCATTCTAATCAGTAATCTGTAAACTGTCTGCGCTTTATATGCTCTGTCTGAGGCCAGAACTCTCCATTCACCTGACGAAGGGGCTAACCCGAAAGCTAGTGAGTTTACTATCAAATAAATCGGTTGGACTGAAACCTGGCGTTGTCAGACTTTTTACTATGTTTACCCCAGTCCAACGCCAGCATATCCACATCATGGATACCGATAGCGCATGGACTTCAGTGCCTCAACACTACCTTTTCAAGCACAATTAGGGATGGATAAATGCTGGTCTGGCCAACAAAACCTCACGAACGAATTAGAAATTCTTCTCTCCTGCTTAGCAGCTGTGATAAGAGCACTTCCTTCCACGTAAAGGCAGAACACACAAAAACATGGAACAACAGTTGTGGAAGCGGAAACAATCATTTCAAAAGGAAAAGATACTTGAAGGAATAAACATTCAGGGCTACAGGAAATTATATAGGTAATGGGATTGACCAATTTGCTTTGCAGAGAGCCAGCAAACACTCAATGGATTGACTGGCCTCCTGCCGCGCCGTGAATGACTCTGTGAGCTCCTTTACTCAAAACTGTCACATAAACTGCTCCTAGTCTTAGACATTTTGCTAAATATCAAACGCACCTTCAAATCGCCATCACAGGACAAATGTGTTCTTATGAAAAAAACTACACAATCCACTCACATGTCCTTAAATTTCCTCCTGCCAAAAAAAGACTTGGCAAACAATTATAGTTAAAAAGCAGCATCGTTAAAATGCTTCACTGAGTGTGTGAGAGGGGGAGACACTACAAACTGTGACAGACAGATAGGAGGGCCCATAGAATGAAAGAAAGATTGGACAAAACCTCTGTTTGATTAAAAAGGTTTGGAAAACTTGTAAAATGCTCATCCTTTTAACACATAGGTGCTTTCTCAAAGTATTGCAATACTCAAAGTAAGCAAGCATTTTGTCAACATGGGAATGTCAGTGTGCAAACAGCTAAAGAAGCTTTTCTGTATTTCGCAACAAAGTCAGTGCCTTGCAGGATAGGCCAGATAACCTTTCACTAAGGCATCTGCTGCCACGCTCACAACCCCAACTCGCTGCCACTGCAATCCACTGAGCAGCGGTGAGCGTGAAAAGCTGGGATTCGGAAGGGATTGGGAGGAGTTCAGTGGCCGTAGTAAAATGACCATCCATAACAGAGTGAAACCAGGTGAGTCAGATCTCAGGGGCTCGAGTCTTGAAAGTGTGACAAATTGAGGAACATTAATCTTGCAGGCACACAGTAGAAATCTGCAATAAAATGCCAGGAGCTTCTGAGCCTGCAGGGGAATGGGGGAAAAAGGAGTAACGAGGGATAATGGAGGTTGAGTAAAGGGGTG
This sequence comes from Carcharhinus amblyrhynchos, assembly GCF_965287045.1. Taxonomy (NCBI): domain Eukaryota; kingdom Metazoa; phylum Chordata; class Chondrichthyes; order Carcharhiniformes; family Carcharhinidae; genus Carcharhinus; species Carcharhinus amblyrhynchos. The sequence goes on along the minus strand of NC_137334.1, from coordinate 3,701,707 downwards.
GCACGCAAGAAGCAATGAGAACTTAGGCCAGTTGCGCACTGGACATCTCATGAATAAGCCCGTACTGGCACCAGATGACAGGTGCTCGCTCATGATGCTATCAGAGGGAGAATCCACACATGCGCTAGTGGACAAAGCACTGTTCCTGGCACTTGGCACATTTGTGTCAAGACTTAGTGTAGAATTATAGGCATTCCTATTTAAAAGTCTGGGGGATTGTGATATTCAATTGTCACTCTGAGAATCATGCCAATTTGTAGGACTGGATACAATTTCCTCTCTCTGGCTTCTGTCAAATGTTAATGGACAAGGAATCCTGCAACCTTTATGCAAAAGGACATCAATGACCTCCTTGATGCAATGGTATTTCCTCTAGATAACAACACAAACAGGTTGCAATAGTATTCTTATTTCCCCCTTTTACTGGGATTCAGTGTTAAAATATACAAGACCAGGATTTTTATTTCCCTCTTTTACTGCTTTTTTCCTTCTGGGAAAGGCCACCTGATACAGCCTGGAACAAACAGTTGCAAAGGAATTGAAGATAGTACTGACTTTCAGTGATAGAGAGAGCACTGAGTGGAAGTAAGCTGCAGGTTTTCAGCCAAAAGCTGACATATTTCTACAAAGACCCTAAGGGGAAGCATAATTCAAGTGTTGTGAAGCAATGTGAATATACACGTAGAGAAGAAATACTTTTTGTGACGCCTGACTCTTAAAACTTAACCTTTTTCCCACATCCTCATCTTTCTCCTAGCGAGATGCCCATTTTTAAATCTATGTTTCCAATGCGAAGCAATAATTTTAGCAAAGTTAAATGCAGAAGCAGCAAAAGCCTTGAGTAAGTCTCTAAGTCATTAAAGTGATTGATATATCGGCATCCACCTTGGGGGATTGGGTCACAGCCTTCACACAGGCTACCTGCCAAAGGGATACATTCCTGCAGCTCTTCCAACTACAGTGGTAGTGTTAGGAGACATGGGTAAGAAAGGGTTACTAATCTAAAGCACATAAACTGACATACAAAAATGGTTCCTTGGTACCAAAACTGGAAAAACAGAGAGAAAGAAAAAAAAAATTGAACAAATTCACCCAAAGCTAGTTAGCTAGACAGCAGATTTTAAAGGTAACTAGTTTGGCAAACAGATTTGATGAGGGGGTGGGGGGGGGGCAGGAGAGTTTGGTTGTTCCATTTTTCAGGGATTGTGCATTTTTTTGGGCAGATAATTCAAGTGCAGTTTTCTCAGCAGTGAGATTGAGGAGGTAGCCTCCAAGAACCTGTTTTGCCACCTCAGTCAATTCCAAAAATCTAGTTCCCTCCCCCCACCCCCGTCATCTTTGGCAGAAACAAAATATGCAGTCGTTTATAAGAAACGAGTTGAGCGTGCCTACGTTAATAGCATCCTGCATCTGCATAGCATTTTTAACACAGCAAAACATCCTAAAGAGCATCACAGGAAGGTACAATCAGAGAAAAACTCAGGCAAAGGAAGAGATATTATGAATAAAATCTTGGTCAGCGTTAGTTTTTAAGGAGCACATTGAAGGGTAGAAAGAGGTAAAGGATGGTAATTTTGTTCCATATACCCTTTTATTTATCTTTAATTAATATTCCACTCTATTCTCACTTCTGATCGGTAAATATGTACGTGCATGTGTTTTACCATTCTTCTCCGTTCCTTTCTAATAGTTAATAAACTTACTCTATCTTTTAACTCAAGAAAGCCTGGGTAAATTGAATCCATTTCACATGTAGTTATTGGGTTTGAAGAAAGTACCAGATTGAAGGGAGCTTTATTAGATTAAACCTTTTTGCTACCAGCAGAGGGTGAGTTGAATAAAGACGCAGTCAGTCATCCTTCCGCTCACCGGGTTTTGTAACAATATGGGGGTACCCCAGCTGGACGATGACAAATCGAGGGGTCTCGCCCAGATCAAAAAACACATTTATTTAACACACCATTTCTTGGGGACATATTAGGTGCGTTGAACGAGAGTGAGCTCTATCATTATCACAGTTTGTGTTCTGTAGAATTACCTTCCTTACAGGACTGTGGGTGTACCAAGACCAGGTGGTTCAAAATGGCAGGTCTTCACTACCTTCTAAACGGAAATGTGGAATGGATAATAAATAATGGCCTTTCCACCAACAACATCCAGTGAATGAATAAAGTAAATACAATAATAAGGCAACAGGGATGTACTTCTGAGGCTGTATAAGACTCTGCTCAGATCCGACTTGGAGCACCGTGAGCAGTTTTGGGGCCCCAAATCTAAGGAAGGACGTACTGGCCTTGGGAAAACTGCAGAGGAGGCTCACAAGAATGATCTCTGGAAGGTAGAACTTGTCACATGAAGAACGGTTGAAAACTCTGGGCCTGTACTCGTTGCAGTTTAGAAGGTTAAAGGGGGATCTTATTGAAACTTACAGGACACCATGAGGCCTGATAGAGTGGACGTGGAGAGGATGTTTCCACTAGTAGAAAAAACTAGAACCAGAGGGCACAATCTCAGGCTAAAGGGACGATCCTTTAAAACAGAGATGAGGAGGAATTTCTTCAGCCAGAGAGTGGTACATCTGTTGAGCATCTTTAAGACAAGAGATAGGTAGGTTCTTGATTAATAAGGGGATCAGGGGTTATGGTGAAAAGGCAGGAGAATGGGGATGAGAAAAACATCAGCCATGATTGAATGGCTGAGCAGACTCAATGGGCTGAGTGGTCTAATTCTGCTCCTATGTCTTAAGGTCTAACTCTTAATCAGAGGCATCTGTAATTCCAGAGCTTCCCCTTGGTCTCTTGCCATAACATTGTGGGCAAACTGGAAGAACCCCCAGTGGGAAGGTCTCAAGGGGATCACACTGAGGTTACAGCAGCTGACGAAGGGAAAGTCTGCAGAATTAAAGAGCCACCATGTAAAATAGTTGAAACTTATTAGATTGGAAACTGATTCTTTCTCACAGACAACAGTATTGAGAATTGCTCAAATTATATTACTGATATAATTGATAATTATTGAGCATCCAAGATTGCTGAAGAGCAGTAAGGGAGCAAATTGCAGAGCTTCTCTGAACACAAGATTAGTCCCAGGGGACTAGAGGAACGCTAATTTATAATGCCATTGTTTAAGTTGGGGCAAGGGATAACCCAGGAAACTACAGCTTGACAACACTAATGGGAAATCTGATGGAGGCCATAATACAAGATAAATATACACTTAGAAAAAAATAAGCTAATACTAGACAGTCAACTTGGCTTTCTCAAGGACAGGTTATGTCTGATAAATTTAATTTGAGTTATTTGATGAGGTGACACAGGCAGTGGATGAGGGTCGTGCCGTGGATATTGTATATGTAGACTTTCAGAAAGCAGTGCCACATGGCAGATTGGTTAGCAAATTAGAAATGTTTGGGATTGATGGGTCTTTGGCAGTATGGACTAGAAGTTGGCTAAGAGATAGGATACAGAGAGTAGGTATAGATGGTGAGACGTTAGTGTACCTTTAAGAGTTTTTAAAAAAATCACGTTCTCTATAGTTCATCGCCTTAGCTGATGTCACTGCTGCTTATGAGGAGTCCCTTTATTCCACCTTCTGTGGTTTAAATGAAGGTTGTTTATTTTTGCTATGGGAATTAATTTTATGACTTTGCACTGTCAGGAGGAAGAATGTTTTCAGGTCAGATGATAGGAGCTCTTTCATTTTCAGTTCTGAGCTGCAGGTTTTAGTTTTTAGAAGGGATATCAAGCTGAAAAGAAGTGTCTCTCTCTCTCTCTTTCTCTCTGATTTTGGGAAATTCTACTGGTTGGCTGAAAACCTTCCTGGAGTAGAAAATCTGCTGTTGGTGACTTGACCAGAGTCTCCCTCTTGTTCTGGGAAGCTGTTTTGACTTCAAACAGTTCTGAGTATATCAGCAGAACTGCAGCATTCAACCAAAGGACACAATTCCAGTATCACATCAGCATTAGCCTTTGCTGTGTTAAACCTGTGGAAGGGTTTTGTCTAAGGAAGTTCTTGTTTGATTGGAACATCTTAGATAAATTTGTTTAAGGATTATACATTATTGAGGTGGTTTTGGTTTTGTTTGTGATTGATAAAAGTTATTGCTAATTTTCTTTCCATACATGTTAACTATATTCCTAAATAAACTTTGTTTGGTAAAAGCTCCGTAGTGTGTCATTGGAATCATGCTTATCCTAGCCAAATTCAAGGTGAAAAACTTATGTTCCAGGTGAGCTCCATAAAACACTATGGATTTTCTGACCTGAAGCATAACAATGGGCATTCCTCAGACCGGAGACAAGTTGATAGTAGTGTTCCCGGGGATCAGTGTTAGAACCCTTGTCTTTTCTGATTTATACAAGCAATTTAGAGATGGGTATAATCTCTAAATTAGATGATATTAAGCTAGGAAGAATAGTGAATTGTGAGAATGATGTTGAGTGACTTCAGAGGGGCACTGACAAGTTGGCCAACTGAGCGCACAGCTGAGATAAATTTCAATACAGCAAAATGCGGAGTAATGCATTCTGGAATACAGATTCAGTAGTACAAATTTGAGGGAGTACAGGAGCAGAGGGACATCAGGGTTCAAATGCATAATTCTTTGAAAGTGTCCAGGCAAATTGAAACAGTTTTTAAGACGACTTAACGGAGCCTTGGGTTTAGAAATAGAAAGTAGAATATAAAAGCAAGGAAGTGATGCTGCACCTCTGCAAATCATAGGTGAGGCCACATTTGGAGTATTGAATTCAGTTCTGGGCACCTTCTCTAAAGAAGGATGTTAAAACCCTAGAGAGGTGCAAAGGAGATTTACGAGAATGATATCAGGAATGAGAAATTTTAGGTACAAAGAAAGATTGGAGCAATTGGGTTTATTCTCCTCGGAGCAGAGGAGACTAAAAAGTGACCTTATTCAGATGTCCAAAGTTATGAACAATATTGACATGATAAAGAAGGATATTCTGTTTCCACTCGTTGGTACATCAGTAACAAAGGGTCATAATTCCAAGATGATCAGCAAAAGAGCTAGGAGTAAGATGAGGAGAAACTTATGTGTTCAGAGAGTTATTGGGATTTGGAGAACGCTGCCTGGGAGAGTGGTAGAGGCGGATTCCATAGGAGGTTTTAAAAGAGAGCTGGATACATATTTGAATGTGATGAATTTAGAGGGCTACACAGATAGGGCTGGAGAATGGGACTAGCTAGGTAGCTCTTTTGGGAGCTGGTGCAGACACTTATGGGTTAAATGGCCTCCTTCTGTCCTGTAAAATTCTATGATGCCCTACTGCCCCTAGTTCTCCATTCCTAAAATGTCTAAGTGAGATTGGTGATATACATTTGGTGCTGGATTTACCAAGTCACTGATTTTTGATTCGTTTTATAAGAATCAACTGGATTAGTCACTCATCGATTTCTATCTCCACTGTGTTTACACCAATTACAATGGGGCAAGAATAATACAATCCTACACTGCCCACTTGTCACGCTGAAGAGAAAACTAGATACTTAATGTATGGTACCATTTATACTTGGGGACAATCATGTGAGCAGAAATTAGCACTCATTCCATTAACACTAACAAAACAAGTAATACTGTAAAGAACAAATAACACTGCTCAAAGCTTAAAATAAATTAAAACTTTTTTTTATATAAAAGGGACCCACAATGTCCTGTTGGAAAAAAAAGATTTTCAGGTATTTACTAAAAGTGCATTTAAACAAATATTGAATAAATGCTAAAGAGAATTCTGACGTTACAGTTCTGCAAACTTTCAGATTGCAACAAAGTCATTAAACTGATGCAGTGCAATATTAAATGCAATGTCTATGTTAACACTATGTTATGCTATGTCTATGTTAACACTCACCAGACGAAGGAACAGCACTCCGAAAGCTAGTGGTGTTTACTACCAAATAAACCTGTTGGACTTTAACCTGGTGTTGTGAGACTTCTTGCTGTGTTTACCCCCAGTCCAACACTGGCATTTCCACATTATGTTAACACTGCCAATCGAATATCTGTAGCCTCACACAAATCTTACGGTGCCCATAACGTATACTTGTTCCAGAAAAAAAAACTTGTGTTCTAAGAAAAGAACAGAGAAAATTACAGCACAGGAACAGGCCCTTCGGCCCTCCAATCCTGCACCAACCATGCTGCCCACATAACTGAAATCCCCTACCCTTCTGGGGACCATATCCCTTTAGTCCCATCCTATTCATGCATTTGTCCAGATGCCCCTTAAAACACTCTATCGTATCTGCTTCCACCACTTCCCTTGGCAGCAAGTTCCAGGCATCCACCACCCTATGTGTTAAAAACTTGCCTCGTACATCTCCTTTAAACCTTGCCCCTCACACCTTAAATCTATGCCCCCTAATTGATTCTTCCACCTGGGGGAAAAAACTTCTGACTATCCACTCTGTCCATGTCCTTCGTATTCTTGTAGACTTCTATCAGGTACCCGTCAACCTCCCTTGTTCCAGTGAGAACAAACCAAGTTTCTCCAACCTCTCCTCATAGCTAATGCCCTCCATTCCAGGTAACATCCTGGTAAATCTTTTCTGTACCCTCTCCAAAGCCTCCACATCCTTCTGATAGTGTGGCGGCAATTCCAAGTGCGGCCAAACTAGGATTCTATAAAGCTGCAACATGACTTGCCAATTTTTAAACTCAGTGCCTCAGCCGATGAAGGCAAATATGCCATATGCTTTCTTGACTACCTTCTCTACCTGCGTTGCCACTTTTAGTGACCTGTGTACACAGATCCCTCTGCCTTCAATACTCTTAGGGATTCTGCCATTTACTGTTTATTTCCTATCTGTATTATATCTTCAAAATGCATTGCCTCACATTTGTCTGGATTAAACTCCATCTGCCATCTCAACTGATCTATATCCTGCTGTATCCTCATCGCTATCTGCAAATCCACCAACCCTGTGGTGTCTGCAAACTTACTAATCAAACCTTTTACATTTTCCTCCAAATCACTTACATATATTACAAACAGCAAAAGGTCCCAGCACTGATCCCTGAGGAACTCTTGTCACAGCTCTCCATTCAGAAACACACCCTTCCACTGCTACCCTCTGTCTTCTTTGACCGAAAGAAATCCCACAACACCAGTTTAAAGTCCAAACAGATTTGTAGCAAAAGCTGCAAGCTTTCCAAACTTTTTGCTACAAATAAACCTGTTTGGACTTTAAACTGGTGTTGTGGGATTTCTTTCTGTTTCACCCCAGTCCAACGCCGGCATCTCCACATCATGATTTCTTTCACCGAGCCAGTTTTGTACCCACCTTGCCAGCTAACCTGTGATCCCATGAGACTTCACCTTCTGCACCAGTCTGCCATAAGGGACCTTGTCAAAGGCCTCACTGATGTCCATGTAGACAACATACACTGCCATACCAATCATCTTTGTTACTTCCTCGAAAAACTCGATCAAGTTAGAAAGACATGACCTCTCCTTCACAAAACCATGTTGCCTCCCGTTAATACGTCCACTTATTTCCAAGTGGGAATAAGTCTGTATTGAAGAATCCTCTCCAACAATTTCCCCACCACTGATGTAAGGCTCACTAGCCTGTAATTACCTGGATTATTCTTGCTACCCTTCTTAAACAAAGGAACAACATTGGCTATTCTCCAGTCCTCTGGGACCTCCCCTGTAGCCAGTGAGGATACAAAGATTTCTTGCAAGGCCCCAGCAATTTCCTCTCTTGCCTCTCTCAGTATTCTGGGGGTATATCTCATCAGGTCCTGGGGACTTGTCTACCGTAATGTTTCCCGAGAACACCAATACCTCCTCCTTTTTGATCTCAACATGACTAGTGTGAGACTATAAGAACATGCGGAAGAAATAATACCTATCTTCCTCGCTTAATGCTGATTGTAGAGAGCCTCCACCTTGATCAGAGGAGATTTGAACGAGGTATTGGAATATAGTGTTCAATTCTGGTCGCCACACTACCAGAAGGATGTGGAGGCTTTGGAGAGAGTACAGAAAAGATTTACCAGGATGTTGCCTGGTATGGAGGGCATTAGCTATGAGGAGAGGTTGGAGAAACTTGGTTTGTTCTCACTGGAATGACAAGCATTTGAGGGATGGTTTGATAGAAGTCCACAAGATTATGAGGGGAATGGACAAGATGGATAGTCAGAAGCTTTTTTCCCCAGATGGAAGAGTCAACTACCAGGGGGCATAGGTTTAAGGCGTGAGGGGCAAAGTTTAAAGGAGATATACGAGGCAAGTTTTTTTCATACAGAGGGTGGTGAGTGCCTGGAACTCGCTGCCAGGGGAGGTAACAGAAGCAGGTACGATAGTGACGTTTTAGGGGCGCCTTGGCAAGTACATGAATACAATGGGAACAGAGGGATATGGCCCCTGGAAGGGTAGGGGGTTTTAGTTCAGTCGGGCAGCTTGGTTGGTGCAAGCTTGGAAGGGCCTGTTGCTGTGCTGTATCTAAGCTTTACAATGATTTATGGTGATGAATAGAATTCCTTTCACCTAAAGAAGTAAAAAAAAAACCCCCTCTCCTACCCTTAGAAGCATATTAAAGTACAACTGAATACTTTTGAAGTCCTCAGAAGTTGTGTAGCCAAGCATACATACCTACGTGCATACAGCAATGTATCAAACACAACATTAATGAACAGTTCACCATTTCAAAGACCTTTGTTTAATATATGTGCCAGATGAATCCAGCATTCTGTCAGTGAGGTACTGAAATATTGATGGAATTCTATTTTGCACGGCTTTATCATGAAAATGCAAATATAAATCAAAAGCTTTGATGAAAGGCCATCACCCTGAAATGTTAACATCTGTGGAAAAAGAAATACTTGTCCACTCGCTGTGTGTCTTTAGCGTTTTCTGGTTTGTTTAAATAAAAAACGGGTTATTCATTGACATCTCACCAAAATATATTTTCTACCAAGTGAACAACAGCATCATAGAAAGCCTACAGTGCAGAGAGAGGCCATTTGGCCCATCGAGTCTGCACCGATCACAATCCCACCCAGGCCCTATCCCCATATCCCTACATCCCTCTAACCTACACATCTCAGGACACTAAGGGTCAATTTAGCATGGCCAATCAACCTAACCCACACATCTTTGGACTGTGGGAGGAAACCGGAGCACCCGGAGGAAACCCATGCAGACACAAGGAGAATGTGCAAACTCCACACAGACGGTGACCCGAACTGGGAATCGAACTCAGGTCCCTGGAGCTGTGAAGCAGCAGTGCTAATCACTGTGCTACCGTGCCACCCACTAGACAACAGATGGGGGAAGATACACAGGTAATGTTACAAAGCCTTTTAGAATGGCCAGTAGTCAAGATGGATATTAGGATGGGTGAGTGAAGGCAAGAACAAGGTTAGATCTTGAGGCTGTTGAACGAGGGAAGTGAGGTAGCAAAGCAGAGGAATTTGCTCCAAAACCTTTTGCCGGACGACAGAAGTCTTTGTCATCGAACGTGGAGTGAAAATAATACCAACTGGTATGAATTGAAAAAGTGGAGAACTGGATAAAGTCGTGGAGTTGGGTTGTGTAAGACGAGGATGTGGAAGGATTTATAAGATGAAGCCAAGGAACATAATGTTTACTGAGAGGGGGAATAGGGAGTAAGAGAAGATTGATGAGCATGGGTGGAATCGGGGAAGAGTACAATAGGACAAGGACTTTACTTGCTGAAAACAGCCATGGTAACAGAGCAGGTAAAGGGTAACAAAGAACATGAAGAAGAACAGACACTGGCAACTCAAAGAAATACAAAGAACAACTTAACAATAGCGGTGTTCAAAATCCTGGACAAAGTAGATAAAGCCAAACTATTCTTGTTTGTAGAAGGAATGAAAACCAAAATACAGATTTAAGGTTATTGGCATAAGAAGCAACATTAACATGATAAAAAGGCTCTTTCATGCAGTGAGAGGTTAGGATCTGAAAAGTACTGCTTGAGAGTAGAGGCAGGGAGGCGGATTCAAATAGGGCCTTCAAAAAGAATTGAATAAAGGTGAAAATGTGATTACACAAGCTTCTCCTGCAGAGAGCCAGCATACACACAATGGCCTGAATGGCCTCTTTCTCCGCTGTAACCGTCCTATAATTCCACGTGACAATGAGCAAGCGTTAGTAAAGAAAAATACGCAAGGGGTGTCAAAATCAGCACAATAAATATTTACAATTAGGAAAGAGAGGATAGTTAGAAACAATGTGAAAAACTGACTGTGGTGACACTGCCACAAGAGGACATGATGAGTTGTTACTTTGTGGCAGCATTTACAGTAGAGAAAAAAACGTAATCGGGACCATGGGCTCACTAAAATTAATACAAGTATAATGTCATCAAAGACGAACAGATCCCCTCGCCCAGTGGCTACCTGAAGTTTTGAGGAAGTCTTGCTGCAACTGTACAGGGCACTGGTGAGGCTGCAGCTGGAGTACTGTGTGCAGTTTTGGTCGCCGCACTTACGCAAGGATATTTTGGCCTTGGAGGGAGTGCAGAGGAGGTTTACTGATGCCGGAGTTGAGGGGGTTGAGCTATGAGGAGAGGCTGAATAAACTAGGCTTGTACTCGTTAGAGTTTAGAAGAATGAGGGGAGATCTCATTGAGACATATAAGATGATGAATGGGATGGATAGGATAGAGGTGGAGAGACTCTTCCCGCTCAGAAAGGACAGTAGGACTAGGGGGCACAGCCTCAAGATAAAAGGGGGGGGCGGTTTAGAATGGAGTTGAGGAGGAACTTCTTCACTCAAAGGGTGGTGAATCTCTGGAATTCTCTGCCCGTTGAAGTGGTGGAGGCTGCCTCGCTAAATGTATTTAAGACGCGGGTAGATAGGTTTTTGATAGGCAAGGGAATTAAGGGTTATGGGGAGAAGGTGGGAAGGTGGAACTGATCCACTTCAGATCAGCCATGATCTTATTGAATGGCGGGGCAGGCTTGAAGGGCTAGATGGCCTACTCCTGCTCCTATTTCTTATGTTCTTATGAAGTCAGTGAGAATACTGCAGATACCCTAACTATTACCTTCTAAAGTTATTACAATTCAAGAAGCTTTACTTTAGATTGGAAAATTGTCTGGCAACTTCACAATTTAAGAAATGTGAGGTTAAACTAGAAAATTATAGACAAGTTAACCTGATATCTGCTATCAGGAAATTACTAGAATCTATAATTAAGAACAGATGACTGAACGATTTGAAATTTTTTATTGATTGAAGAGAGCCAGCATGGATTGGTCAACGATCAATAAGGATTGATGAAATAGATTCAATTTTTTTTTTAAAGGAAATACTAAGTTTCAGGGGTTCAGTGCACACAGGAAGTGAGTCACACACAAGATTAATTGGTAAAGGCTTGGCACTAATAGGGAGGTGTAAAAAGTAGTCTGTAGTTGGAGGGTGACTTAGACAACCAAGCAAACAGCCTCAACCTTTGAGCCAACAAAATCCATGAGCTCCCTGACATTCCACCAAGTCCTGAGGATAAACTGCTGTTTGGCGCTGAGTAAGGAAATAAAAAGGATTTTCAGTAAGATGTTACTATCTGTGGGGTAGTATGCACGAGGGACCTCGCAAGTAGAAGTAGAGAAATGGGTGAATTGAACATAAGAACTTAAGAAATAGGAGCAGGAGTAGGCCATCTAGCCCTTTGAGCCTGCCCCGCCATTCAATAAGATCATGGCTGATCTGTCGTGGCTCAGTTCCACATTCCCGCCCTCTCCCCATAATCCTTAATCCCCTCTCTTATCAAAAACCCATCAACCCGCGTCTTAAAAATATTTAGCGAGGTAGCCTCCACCACTTCAACGGGCAGAGAATTCCAGAGATTCACCACCCTTTGAGTGAAGAAGTTCCTCCTCAACTCTGTTCTAAACCGCCCCCCCCCCTTTATCTTGAGGCTGTGCCCCCTAGTCCTACTATCCTTTGAGCGGGAAGAGTCTCTCCACCTCTATCCTATCCATCCCATTCATCATCTTATACGTCTCAATGAGATCTCCCCTCATTCTTCTAAACTCTAACGAGTACAAGCCTAATTTATTCAGCCTCTCCTCATAGCTCAACCCCCTCAACTCCGGCATCAGCCTAGTAAACCTCCTCTACACTCCCTCCAAGGCCAAAATATCCTTGCGTAAGTACAGCGCCCAAAACTGCACACAGTACTCCAGCTGCGGCCTCACCAATGCCCTATACAGCTGCAGCAAGACCTCCCTACTTTTATATTCAATCCCCCTCGCGATGAAGGCCAGCATCCCATTCGCCTTCCTGACCACCTGCTGCACCTGCAAGCTGGGTTTTTGCGACTCATGCACAAGGACCCCGAGGTCCCTCTGCACTGTCGCCTGCTGCAGTTTTTCTCCACGTAAGTAATAATCCTTCCTACCATTATTCCTACCAAAGTGGACCACCTCGCACTTGCCAACATTAAATTCCATTTGCCATTTCCTGGCCCATTCGTCCAGCCTATCTAGATCCTTCTGCAGACTCTCCCCACCCTCCGTACAATTTGCCTTTCCACCAATTTTGGTGTCATCAGCAAATTTCGACACCCTACACTCAGTTCCCTCCTCCAGATCATCTATATAAATGGTAAAATTGCTATAATATGAGGTGATAAATGAAGAATTAGCCAGAGGAGTAAGGCGTCCAGGTGAAGTAGAAACCAGGTCCAACATCTAAAAGTCAAGTTTCTACAAGACTGAGCTTATCAGTGAACTCCTTTATATGGTGTTGAATGCCTTATTTGCATGAGAGTGGATATTTTGAAAGACGACATGGAATGGATGGGTCAAAGAGCAGTGGATGAGCAAGGGACAGTGAAGAAATTGGAATGGCTTGTTTTCAGAGAGGGAGGTGGATGGGTTTCACAATATTGTAGGCATTATGAGGCAGCTTTAGAAGAAGCAGTCATCTGATCTGTAATACGGGGAAGATAGAATAAAATCAAGGTTAACCCAGAGTCTCACTCTCAGCAATGCTTCAACCTAGGAGTTGCAGAGTGAAAAAATGGAACTGAAGTAATAAGAAACAAGAAAAGAGATGGCAGAACATTTGCTGAAAATCGGGTGATCATAATGTAAAACATGAATAGGCAGCAGAAATTTCCTGCAGCAAGAACACTGGTTTTGGATGGCTTGTGCATTTCTATATGTATCTTTGATAGAATGTTTTATGAGCGCCATCAAGGTTTGAGGCCTGTCGGTGATTGAAGAAATTCAGGGCCGACATTGGCTAAGGATATCTGGGCCAAATGGCAGAGAGAGGAAACAACTAATGTAGTGTGTGGTGAAGAGATTCCGAGTTTGAAGGTTGTTTCATGTTTCACCAGAATTTCAAAATGCAGGCACGTATAATATGGTGAGTGACACTGAAACCTTTTGTAATGAAACAGGCAAAATAACTCTTGGATAAATACCAAAGTAATAAGCTTTTCACAGAACTGTATAATGGCATTCAGTAATCAATTTGAGTGTGTGTTACAAACTATACAGTAAACTTCCACAAAATGAAACAAACATTTTGAAAAATTACTCATGGTATGAATGAATTGTTAATTATAAAATTCAACAAGAACAATCCAGGCATATATAATTAGGAGATTCAGTATCAGAAAAGGTAGCAAGTGTGAAATGAGCCACATTGATGGAAACAGGCATTCCATACAGGAGTACAAAAAATACACAACTCAGACAAACTCACATTATTTAAAACATAAATGAATCCTTGGCAAACTTTCTTTCTGTTTAAATCAACAGCATATTTTGAAAAAAAAACTAAAAATAATTCTAGATGAGAACTGATTACCATAAAACATCACCTAGAGCCTTACTTAACAATGACATTTTACAGGTCTTTCATCTATTCAAAGCATACCAACGTTAATCTGCTAATCACCCCCACACTTCCTCCTAACATATAAGTGTGATCTTTGACAACTATTCACTTCACTAATTTAATTTTACCGAGCTATCTGAAAATAACGTCAGTTGCAATATGTCTTCAGATACACAGAATCCATTTTATTATTACAAATAAGGCTGGAATCCCCTACATACACACAGCACAATTCAGAAACTCCAGCTCATTCATTCCAAACAAAGAAGCACATTTCAAAATCTCTGACAAAGAGTCACAATGAAAGCACAAACCATTAACAGCTTAATGATGGGTGCTGATTTTGAATAGTTTCTTTTTTTCTGCATGTTACTTAACAGCTGACAAAAAGAAGCTGAAACTCATTCAGATTAGAATTCCAGATGAAATGAAGCTGAATTCTAGTGACCAAGTGAATAAATAAACTTTCAGTAGAGTGGTTGGTTTTTTTCCCCCATCTATTTTAACCAAATTTGCATTCAGCTATCACATTTGTAACTGTTATTTAACTTAATGCAAGTAAAATAGCCTTTTCTTTACGCCAATATTTTTACAATAGATTTTCCGCAAATTGTACCCGTGTTACACAATGCAAATAGCACGGTTTTGACTAACTTCAGAAGCACTGTGGTTAGCACTGCTGCTTCACAGCTCCAGGGTCCTGAGTTCGATTCCCGGCTCGGGTCACTGTCTGTGTGGAGTTTGCACATTCTCCTCGTGCCTGCGTGGGTTTTCTCCGGGTACTCCTGTTTCCTCCCACAGTCCAAAGATGTGCAGGTTAGGCTGATTGGCCATGCTAAGAAATTGCCCCTTAGTGTCCAGGGATGCGTAGGTTAGAGGGATTAGTGGGTATAATATGTAGGGATATGGGGGTAGGGCCTGGGTGGGATTGTGTTTGGCGCAGACTCGATGGGCCAAAGGGCCTCTTTCTGCACAGTAGGGTTCTATGATTCTGGAATTCAGAAACTGAAGTGCTGTACAACCTTAAAGAAATATGCACACATGCAGTTGTTTTATAACCAAAAGCAATGCATAATGTGTGGAAATAGATGTGAAGTTGACTTGCACCACCCAGTCAATCACTCCTTTGAAGCTTAAAATACTGTAGTCACGTTCTTTTCAATTGACAATGCAAAGCTTTTTAATTCTTCCTAGGGTCATTGGCTACATACTGCAGCCAATGAAGGAATCAATGATTCAATTGTCTGGGTCATGTTGTCTGGCTTTAGAACTCCAGAAGTTTCTTTTGTCTGCAGATATTTTTAGCCAGAATACAGAAAATATTTTAGTTCTAGACTGGTCTCAGCAATTATAACTAGAAACAATATGTGAAAAATATAAACACACCAACAGCAACTTGCATTATCACCACAGCAGGCTTGTAAATCAGGCTAAAAGATTGGCATAAGCCAAAGAATGGGACCAATAGCTTGGATAAAGAGGTAGGATCTAAGGAACATTTTAAAGGGGCAGAGAGGGGGTCATGGAGGGGGGTATTAGTGGGATGAAGAAAGTTGAGGATGTGCAGAAAGCCAGAAACACCAAATGGGTTGACTTCAATATGAAGCTACGATTCAATCTCGGCTGTGATATGTTTGTTTAGCTGTAGAACCTCTCACCAGAATGCTGGTACCCTATATTGATCAGCAAGGGGAGGCGATGGCCTAGTGATATTATCGCTAGACTATTAGTCCAGAAATTCAGCTCATGTTCTGGGGAACTGGGTTCAAATCCCTCCACGGCAGATGGTGGAATTTGAATTCAATTAAAAATATAGTCTGGAATTAAGAATCCACTGAATACTATGAAACCATTGTCAATCGTTGGAAAAATCCAGGTGCTTCACTAATGTACTTTAGGGAAGGAAATCTGTCATCCTTACCTGATTTGGCCTACATATGACTCCAGAGCCACAGCAATGTGGCTGACTCTTTACTGCCCTCTGAAATGGCTTGGCAAGTCACTAAATTCAAAGGTAGCTAGGAATGGACAATAGATGCTGGTGGGCCTGCATGTCCCATGAATAGATTTTTAAGAAGTTGACCAATAAGTGCTGGAAAATGTCTTTATAGATGCAACTTGATGCATACTGTTGCACCATTCAACAGTTTCAAGTCTGGAACATCTTGCAATAATCAGCACCTGACTCTTCAAGTGCATTTTATACAGTGATGCCAAAAATAACCCCGCACAGGGTGGCGAACTATGCATTTTCTGACATAAGCATAAAAAGAAAGAGGTTTCCTTTGCTTTCTTGCCATTCTGCCTTCTTCTTATAAAAAGGGAATATGATTCTCTCAGTTCACTCATTATTTCTTCATGGTCGTATACAAGTGCAGCATGTTCCACAGTTAGATTCATGCAAGTGTTGTCTGTTTTTGGTTAAAATGGCTATTAGCTTGTTGAAAAGCTTAATGCCATGTTTTTGTAAGCGTGAAAGGATTGACCAATTTTAGGAGTTCCAGATTATGAATTGACACTGAAAACCACTGGACAGTAAAATTGGAGGACCTGGCCAGTTTAGACACAAGTCTTAAATTTCACATCATGTTGGGGGAAGAAAAGGTCACAAAGGAAAATTTAAGGCAGTACCAACCATGAAGATTAACTAGAACAGTATGACACAGAAGTATTAGAATATAACTACGACATGCACGCATTCCATTTCTACTTTGCAATCTGCAATTTCCCTTTCGAGTCATAAGACTCATTATAATTATTGCTTTAGTGGTACTACAATCAAGATCATACTTACACTCTGTATACTGTTGCAGCTGAGCAAACTCTGCTGGACTTAGGATAACCCACATTCCATCACTCATTTTCTACAAATCTGCTGCGACCAGATTGTTACGCACGAAGATAGTACAACAATTCACAAAGTAAAATGCTCCTAGAAAAATACGATCGCGGAAGACATGGCCCCTTCGTTCTTAAAATGGACAGGAGAACTTCTCTGATGTTTTGTTTACTCTTGCTGGTGTGGTTTACATCTGCTTTTAAATCAGGCAATCACACTTTTCTTGTTGCTCGTTAATTATTCTTAACTTCTGCTGATCAGCTGTGCTCAGATGCTCTGTTTAATTATTTCATTAGCAAGATTTGTCGAACAAAATCCATTCATATTTTTGAAGGGTGAATCGTACAAGCTTTTCTTTTCCAAATCTGCAAAAGCATAAAAAAAAGCTACAATGAGTTTACAAAGAAATAAACATAAATTGAAATAACTTCCACAATATTTTATTAATGCCAACTAATGCAGTCCAAGACTGGTTTAATTCGGAATAATAGGTGGTGGTGAGCGTTTCCTTCAATTATCTAAATTCAACACCTACTTCTCTTTGATTAAAAAACAAGAATGCTACTCACCAGAAGAGAGAGTAGTGCATTAGATGTAAATACTTCAACAGAACTGGAAATTGGAAAACAAAATTCTTTACAGGACTGAACAAAGCAAGGAGGAAATAAAAGCAGAAAATGCTGGGAATAGTCAGCAGGTCTGGCAATATCTCGTTAGAAAGAGTTAACATTTTAGTTTGATGACATCTGGGAGGATGTAATTATAACGTTGGCCATTTCCTTGGCTTCCCCCACCACGGATTATGAATATGGTCATAAGAATTTCTCCTGGAAAAGGAGTGAATACAGTTGCAAGTTTATCTCTGTGTGCACTGTGCAGATTAATCAAATCTAACAGAACTATTATCAGAATGCAGACTCTAAAGTAAGAATTAAATTAATTTTGTGCGTGCTGGCTCCATTTTGTATCCCTAGTGTTCAGCAATGCTTCTTCTAAAGGTCTTGAAATTAAACAGTGATTCAAAATACCCTGATTTTGTTTTGTTGACTCCAATGGAATAGGGAAAGGAAAGGCACAAGCTAAAGGATATATAAACAAGTACTCCCAATTTTAGTAATGGATTTCGCTCATGTACATTCATGAAAATCTGTTATAAAAGTAAGTGGTTAGTTCATCGGTATGAATCAACAGCTTGCAGTTTACCCCCACACAATTCAACAACTACATTTAATTACCTTAAAATTTCATAGAATTGAATCCCTACAGTGCAGAAAGAGGCCCTTCAGCCCATCGAGTCTGCACTGAACACAATCCCACCCAGGCCCTACCCCCATATCCCTAGATATTATACCCACTAATCCCTCTAACCTACACATCCCTGGATACTAAGGGGCAATTTCTTAACATGGCCAATCAATCTAACCCGCACATCTTTGGACTGTGGGAGGAAACCGGAGCACCCGGAGGAAACCCACGCAGACACGAGGAGAACGTGCAAACTCCACACAGACAGTGACCTGAGCCGGGAATCGAACCCAGGACCCTGGAGCTGTGAAGCAGCAGTGCTAACCCACTGTGCTACCGTGCCGCCCCTTCTTCTCCATCAGCTTCCCAGTTACAGCAGAAAAAAACTTCTCCCGCTCCTGTCCCTTTGCCCAAGGCTGCACCTCGAATACAAACAAAGTGGTGGAAACACTCAACAGTTCTGTCTGGCAGCATCTCGGGAGAGAGAAACAGAACTAACATTGCTGACTTCTACCGTGCAAGTGTCCTATTCAGCTCGAAACAGTAACTCTGTTTCTCTCTCCACAGACACTACTGAGTATTCCCAGCACTTTTCCTTTGCTTCAGATTTTCACCACCTTCAATATTTTGCTATTATTTTACTGCAATTTAACCGATAGGCATGAGGCAGGAAACTAACCACACAGATCTAAGCAAACAAGGAACACAGTAGAAGATGAGTGAAAAGACTAAGTGATGTGACTAATGAAAGCAAATCCTAGTTTTAATATAATTCAATATTATACAATGGTTTTATACATTCCATTAATCATTCTTCCTCAAGTGGATAAAAGGCCAATTGAAATAAAATGATTCTGAATAGAGAACTTTAATGCTGCTTTGCTTCCTGTTGCTGAACACCACGTTAAATGCTTCTACTCATTTTAAAACATATTTAGTCTTTTCCTGCAAGGAGTGGTTTACAAAAGGACCCTTTCAATGAGAAATAAGGGGGGAAAAAAAATGACAATAAGCTGCTTGTCATTCTCTTCGGTTGCTGACGTGCATGTAGCAGATCTCGTGGAGATCATGGCAAAATCAAGATTAAATAAGACAGGCACAGCAAGCTTAAGATCTGCAACCCCACAGGGTGATTTTGTTTAACATCTTTTATTTTTAGAACAAGTTCTGTCTTTCAGCTGATAAATTTCGCTGTCTGGCCAGTCCAGCAGTACATTTTGGTAGCAACATCGCTTTACACAACCACGTCGTTACACATACAAATTACCTCTGCGGTAGCAGCCTGACATTACTAATCTGCATAGGTGCACTGGCCAAATTGCCTTGGGTGATCTGTATGTCGCACTCTACGAAGAATCCCGTGATACACAATACGTTACAAAAACACTCATAGCAGTAACCGCACTAAGCGTAGCGCGGTAAGCTTGCTTGTTTGTTTAAGAGTCATGACAAATTATAAAAGCAACTCAAAATAACATAACATTTGGAAGTACGTTAAAGCTCTAATTCAGTTGCAATTTTCAGGGGAACATCGTTCAGTGGGTCAGTCAACCAACGACGTGTGACAAGCTGTCTCAAGGACAGATGTTATGGTGGCTCTTGAGACAGGATGTGAGCAGGATCTGGCCCTATACTCAATGCACCTTCGTTGTTACTTTCTCCCTGATTGTTTCAGAATAAAGAGCAGAGTAGGGCTCAGATACAGATTACCCAATACGCTATATATTACTAGTAATCATTTTTGGCTTTGTTCATGAATTTTTTTTTATTAATTCAGGGATATGGATAGAACATAGAACAGTACAGGCCCTTGACGTTGGGCCGAACTATGCCCAAAACCACGATCGAGCTATCCCACTCTCTATCATTCTGGTGTGCTCCATGTGCCTATCCAATAACTGCTTGAAAGTTCCTAAAGCGTCCGACTCCACTATCACAGCAGGCATTGCATTCCACACTCCAACCACTCTCTGAGGAAAGAGCCTACCTCGGACATCCCTCCGCTATCTCCCACTATGAACCTTGTAGTTATGCACACAATATTCCAAATGTGGTCTCACCAAGGTCCTGCATAGTTGCAGCATAACCCTACGGCTCTTAAACTCAAACCCCCTGTTAATAAACACTAATACACTATAAGCCTTCTTCATGGCTCTATCCACTTGAGTGGCAACCTTCAGAGATCTGTGGATATGAACCCCAAGATCTCTCTGTTCCTCCACATTCCTCAGAACCCTGCTGTTGACTCTGAAATCCGCATCCAAGTTTGTCGTATCAAAATGAATCACTTATCAGGGTTAAACTCCATCTGCCACTTTTCGGCCCTGCTCTGCATCCTATCAATGTCTCTTTGCAGCCTGCAAGAGCCCGCCACCTCATCCACTACTCCACCAATCTTGGTGTCATCTTGATCTTGGGTTTGGATATAGCTGATGAAGCGAGGATTTATAGCCCATCCATAATTGCCTCCCCCCCCCCCAGGAAAGCGGTAGTGAGCTACCTTCATGAGGTTGTACAGACCTTGTGATGTAAATAGTCACCAAAATGCTGAAGAAACAGTAATGTATTTGATTTGATTTATTGTCACATGTACTGAGATACAGTGCAAAGCATTGGTTCTTGCGTGCTACGCAGGCAAAACATATTTTTCATGAAGTACATGGGGGAAAGGAAATGGAGTGGGTGCGGAATATCGTGTTACAGTTATAGTTAGAGTGAAGAGAAAGATCAGCTTAATATATGATAGGACCATTCAAAAGTCTGATGACAGCAGAGAAGAAGCTGTTCTTGAATCTGTTGGTAAGTGCTTTTCTAGATATTTGCAGATCAGTCTGATGTGTAACTTGGGCTTGGCGAATGAGCAGGTGGTGCTCCCATGCTTTTCTAGACACAGACAGTCCTTGACTTTATGTTGTTTGAGATATGGCAAACATCACTTACAATATTTAAAAATGAATATCCTGTTTACCAATCAGTTTGAGTTTGATGCCACAACGAGTCCATGTTTTATAATTGTGATTTATAAATTTGAGTCATTTTGAATGAGCCCAGGCAAGTTGTGAAACCTTTCGCCAAAACACCAGGTCTCCTGCACCCTTCATTCACCAGGTCATAACTTTGGGCCGGAAGGTTGCAATGGAGAGCAGTAGCCGTGGACCACCAGCACAATCTGAATGCATCAGGACAAACATCTAAAAACCTACAAGAAATTAGGTCATAATTTGCTGGTAATAGATGCTGCCTTGCCCTGCTGATCGAACCAAACCCCATTTTTAACATTGTTCCATTGGAGAAATTGGTTCCGACTCACGGCAGCTCAACTTATGATGTTGTTTCCAGGAACCAACTGTGTCGAAAGCCTGAAGACTGCCTGCAGTAGATCTGAAGTTTGGAAGGATCTATCGAAGAAGCTTTGATGAGTTGCTGCAGTACATCTTACAGATGGTACACACTGCTGCCTCTGTGTACCAGTGACGCATTGCTTGAATTTTTAAGGTGATGGGTGGGATGTCAATCAAGAGGGTTGCTTTGCCTTGGACGATGGCAAGTTTCTTGAGTGTTGCTTAAGCTTCCTTCATTGTGGCAAATGGGGAATGTTCCTCTTGACTTGCTGTGTAAACAATGGAAATTCAGGAGGTTGATCAGGAAGGCTGATTCCAGCATGTTATCCTCAAACCGGGAGGACTTGCACCCTGGCAGCTTACAGTGTTCAACTACAAACTTTACTTTTTACTCGGTGAGCAAATTTTCTTCCCCTTCTCATCATTTAATTAATTTCTCCATCTTTGTTCCACAGTCACATGATAACTAGCGTTTCTCTATAATTATTTTCTCACGCCACAAAGTTAAAAAGAAACTGATATAAAGTTAGTTGCTACACCCATGCACAGGGAGACTCTCAACCACCCACTGCTGAACATACCTGTGCTAAATAAGGGGTTTAATTACTTACAGGAGAATTGCCAAATTGTCTTTTTTCAATTCAAGCAACTCTATTAATTTGTTGAGCATTCCTAATGTTTCAATATTCTACAGGAAGTGGTCTGGCTGATCGGTGGTTTAAAGGTTTGTGCAGAAACGAGTTGTTTCCAGGCATGGGTGGTCCAGTGGGTCTCACACCTGCAATTGAGGGATCAGAGGCCATGCAGCAAAGGAGAAGCTGATGGAGGAGAAAGGAGTGCACAAAGAGAGAAAGACTCTTGGCAAGAACTTCATCTGTTATGAACGTTCAAGGAGGAATTCGCTTAGAATTATAGAGTTTTTACAGCACAGAGGCTATTCGGTCCATTGTGTCTGCACGGTTCAGAAAGAGCTACCCAGTTAGCCCTGTTCCCCAGCCCTATCTCTGTAGCCCTCTAAGTTCATCACTTCCACATCTGTATCCAGCTCTCTTTTGAAACTGCCTATGGAATCTGTGTCCACCACTCTCTCAGGCAGCACATTCCAAATTCCAACAACTCTCTGAGGCAGCAGAGTGACACAGTGGTCAGCACCGCTGTCTCATAGCATCAGGGACCCGGATTGGATTCCCGGTTTGGATCACTGTTTGTGCAGAGTTTGCACGTTCTCCTTATGTCTGCGTGGGTTTCCTCCGGGTGTTCCCGTTTCTCCACCCCTCACCCCCATAGTTTGGGAGACGTGCTGTTAGGTGCACTGGCCATGCTAATTTCTCCCTCGGTGTACCCAAACAGGCTCGAGTGTGGCGACTAGGAGATTTTCACAGTCACTTCATTGCAGTGTTAATGTAAGCCTACCTGTGCCAGTAATAAATAATCTTAAACTTTAAAGAAGTTTTTCTTCATTTCACTCCTAGCTCTCCTGCTTGCTGTCTTGAAATTATGACTCCTTGTCACTGACATACCATCTAATGGAGCAGAATATCCTTTACCCTGTCAAGATTGTGTCGCCTCTTAATCACCTCTGCTTCAAGAAGAAATCCAATTTTTCTACTCTTTCCTTGTATCTAAAATTCCACATTTCTGGTATCATTACAGTAAATCTCCTTTGCATCCGCTTTACAGCTTTAACATCCTTCCTAAATAAGGTGCCCAGAACTGAATATAATACTCCAAATCTGGTGTGACCAATGACTTATAGATATGCAGCATCACTTCCTTGCTTTTATATTCTATGCCTCTGTTTCTAAACCCGAGGATCCTCTATAATCCTCCTTAACAACAGCTTCAATTTGCCTGGCCATCTTCAGAGAATTATGTACTTGAACCCCGAGACTGCTCCCCTCAAAAGGTGTACCATTGAGTCTGTACTGTCTCCCCATGTTCCTTCTACCAGAATGCATTAACCCACATTTCACTGCATTGAAATTCATCTCCCGTTTGGCCAACTTGTCCAACTGAAGTCACTCAACTCCTCACAAATCACTATTCTTCCGATCATACTATCAAATTTAGAGATTTTGCCCTCAACACCCATCTATACATCATTTATATCAATATCTAAATCTAAAAGCAAGTGTCCCTGGGGGACACCACTGTCATCTCACTCCCAGACTGAGAAGTGTCCATTTATTTCTTATCTCTTATTTCTAATCCTTAAGGCCAAGGACCCATCAATCACAAACAATTCGAGTTTGCTAACCAACCTGCATTAATGTCCTGGGTTTCCCGAACCAGTTGTCTCTTTTCCTTTTGACGAATGGTTATCCACTCTCCTGCCCTCCCTATACTCCTCCTTGCCTGCCTGTCACAATGTGGAGTGACCACACTCTGGGAGGTTCCAGAAACCTCCCTCCCTCTTCTATGGTGCGCAGTGAAGAGAGTTGTTGCTCCAAGTCAGCCACCTATTGTTGAAGGACAGCTAACCTCATGCCAGGTGTGACTTGTCCTGGATGTCATACGGTTCCAAAGCCTCCCACATCTTGCATGCCACACACATCACAACCTTTTCCAAGGACCCTTTACAGATCAAGATGATGCATCCTGCTGAGGCTCTGCTGTTTCTAAGCCACAACAATTATCTTACTTGAAACATAGAAAATAGAAGCAGGAGTAGGCCATTCTGCCCTGATGATTATGGCTGATTCAATATCCTGATCCCACCTTCTCCCATATTCCTTGATCCTTTTAGCCACAAGAGCTGCAATGTTTTGATAGAAATCACACAACATTTTGATTGAATTTCAGAAACAACTAAGGCATGAACATTTTCTTTTCATTAAGAGATTGTGATTGAAATCTGTCAACTGCAACCTCAAAAGCAAGGCAAAAACAGCAAGTGCGTGTGACTGTCAAAGTGACCTTGGCTATGAGCTTTTACACATCTGGTTGCTTCCAGGCTGCTGCTCGAAATTTTAACCAACATCCCTGAAGGTGCAGCACAACGCTGAAGAAGGCGAGCTCCAGAGGCCCTCTATCAAAAGGGAGATGGCTTTATCTCATTCCCTCACCAGAGGCCAGCAGGCAAAGTGGGCGCAGAGCTTTCCTCAGACTGCAGACTTCCCTTTGGTGCCAGCTGTTCTTGACAACAAGCACATTGCTTTAAGCATGTCTCATGTCAATGCTGCCATCTCCCTAAACCGAAAGGCATTCCCCTCCCTGAATGAGTACTCTGGAGCCGTCCTGTCATACTCGACTAAGTGGATCAGAGATTTATATTAGAATTCGTGTTCTGTATGACCTGGCTATTATTTGGTCACAGTCCCTGCAACCACCTATCAGTTGAGAAGCTGAGGAGCAGGAGGCCCTCAACAGATTTCTCAGCTAATACATTGAGGAAAGGGAGTCAATCTGACTGCTCCATTTCAACAGGTGAATTTGGAGCACAGGATAGAGCCCATTGAGAAATGCAAGAGTGGCACAATGGTTAGTGCTGCTGCCTCACAGCTCCAGGGACCTGGGTTCGATTCTGGCCTTGGGTTACTGCCTGTGTGGAGTCTGCACATTCTCCCCTTGTCTATGTGGGTTACCTGCAGGTCTCCAGCTTCCTCCCAGAGCCCAAAGATGTGCAGGTTAGGTGGACTGGCCGTGCTACATTTCCCATCCATATTCAAAGGTGTACAGGTTAGGTGGATTAGTCACGGTAAATGCACAGGGTCACGGGGATAGGGTGGAGGGGAAGGCCTGGGTGGGATGCTCTTTCAGAGATTCGGTGCACACTCAATGGGCCAAGTGGTCTCTTTCTGCACCACAGGGATTTTATGATTCTACGAAAATTATTGCATGCAGATTTAAATGTAGCAAATCTATCCAAGTATTGGAAATATGCAAGGGACGGGAGGTTGTGCTTCATTCCACCAAAGACACGTTTCTAATGGAACAAGATGTTTGCAAAATCTGGGCTAAATGGAATCCCACGTCAAGACCATACATTTGGGCATACATAATCTCATTGAAACTGGACTCAAATGCACAAGTTGAATGAATACTGAATTGAGAATGGTGAAGGGTTTAGATCAGCATGGTATAGTGCTGCTGCACAAATATCTCTGGCTTCCTCAAGTGCAGTAAAAAGTCTGACAACACCAGGTTTAAGTCCAACCAATTTATTTGATAGTAAACTCACTAGCTTTTGAGGTTACCCCCTTCGTCAGGTGAACGGTGATATCATATGGTTCCAAAGCCTCCTACATCTTGCATGCCACACACATCACAAACTTTTCCAAGGACCCTTTACAGATCAACATTCACCTGATGAAGGGACTAACCCCAAAAGCTAGTGAGTTTACTATCAAATAAATCAGTCGGACTTAAACCTGGTGTTGTCAGACTTTTTACTGTGTTTACCCCAGTCCAACGCCGGCATCTCCACATCATTCCTCAAGTAGAACACTGGTAAACAGGCTAGCAGTGTCAGATGAGCACATTGTTACAGCATTGTCATCAATAGGTGTAAGAGGGAATTTAGAATAACTTGGGATTAAAAGACTAACAGATTTGGATAGATCAGATCAGACTGAACAGAGAATGGAGAAGTTACAAACTGCCTGAAAAATACTGTTTGCATAGGAGCACATATAACTACTGTTAGAGAATTCAGATATGCATTTTTGAAAATATATTCAGTATTAAAAGCATAAACCTTGGTTAATGACACAACACTCGAAGCCATGATGGGATGTAGTTAAGTAAAAAGAACCACGTTCCTCAGAGCAATGCAACTAATGAGCAAAGGGAAGAGCAACTGTTATCAAGAGCCAGACAGTCTTAATAAATAGGATATTCACTAACCAAGGCACACCAGGGGCACCAGACAGTTCTAATGAATAGGATACACATTGCCCCGAATAAGTGGGTCTGGAAAGTGTTGGGAGACAGTGAGAAAAACATTCAAAGTCCACAAACTGATCACGTAGTCCCATTCCGTCAGACGGTAAATGTTATTGGCCAAGGTAAATGACCTATGCTAATAATGACTGGTTCGTAACCAGCTGGGTTGAGCATGGGGTGGGCAAATGACTTTGGAAAATTGTATAACTGTAATACTGAGTGTGATGCAATTTTAAAATAGATCGCTTTCCCTCTTACATTGACCAAGCTCGGAAAATAAAGAAACTTCTTTCACCGTAGCACTTGTCTCTGCGAGTCTACGTGTGAATGTGGAACTGAGCCACGACAGATCAGCCATGATCTTATTGAATGGTGGGGCAGGCTCGAAGGGCTAGATGGCCTACTCCTGCTCCTATTTCTTATGTTCTTAACCGAGTCGTAATTAAGACAGGAAATCCTCCACCTGAAAGTGTAATACATAGTCTCTGAAAACACTCCTACAGATTTATGCTAAGAGTAGGATAATTCATCAGATTCCAGAGGCAGGGTACGTGTCCTATGTGGGCGAGTACAATTTTGATTACTACCCAGTAGTTAGAGGAATCACGTATCAGGGTGCCGGAACCATAAGCTGAGTGACCCTAGCTGCGGACTCAGGTATTACTGACTAAATACACCGAGCTTAATAAGGGCAAGAGCAAAGACTGACTTTTGCATTGTTCCGGTTAGTAAAGCAAGAAAAACACTGCGCAAAAGGAGAATTAGAAGTGCCATGCTTAATGGGAGGGGGAAAACAAAGATGGACTTTTGCACTGCCCCGAGTGAAAATTATGTTGAGTGAAAGAAAAGACATGAGGGAATAGAGCCATGCGACAGACTGATGACAGCTGGTCTGAAAACAGAGGATTTCCAGGGGGGACCTAAAGGCAATTTTATTACAAACAATAATCATTGAGCGTAGCAAATTAATAAAGAAAATTATAGAAAGGGCACATGATTTGAAATCTTCTGAAGCCAAAAAGCTTGGTGGTTGGGACAGACTAAAAACAGACCATGTGGAGTACGGAGGAGCACAAACCCTCACCAACATCACAAAGAATCCCAAGGGACACTTTGCTTTTAATATGGGGTGGGGAGGGGGGGGGGGTGGGGAGGGGGGGGGGGTGGGATTTAGTGTGCAATGTAATATTACTGAATTGGGAGAGAAAGGAACTATGGTCTCTCACCTGGACAGAAAAATGTTGTGAATTAATTGGCAAGATGCAAAAAAAGATCTGATTCAAAAAGACCTGAAGTTGAGCTGACAATTTGAGTATTTTTGTATTTCAGTGACTTTGTGTGGTCTAGTTGCTTGTTGAATGTAGATGATTGTTGTTGCATTAGAGTATTTACTGCGGGCAATAAATGCAATGCTATACACTTTGGCTTAACTTCAAGGGGGCTGAGAAAATGTTAATTGAAATAAGAGAAGTTTTTGAAATTCCTTGTCTTGAGTATAATAGATGACCACATTTGTTCTCACGAGATATAGGATATATCTCTTCCCGCTCAGAAAGGACAGTAGGACGAGGGGGCACAGCTCAAGATAAAGGGGGGGCAGTTTAGAATGGAGTTGAGGAAGAACTTCTTCACTCAAAGGGTGGTGAATCTCTGGAATTCTCTGCCCGTTGAAGTGGTGGAGGCTACCTCGCTAAATATTTTTAAGACGCGGGTTGATGGGTTTTTGATAAGAGAGGGGATTAAGGGTTATGGGGAGAGGGCGGGAATGTGGAACTGAGCCACGACAGATCAGCCATGACCTTATTGAATGGCGGGGCAGGCTCGAAGGGCCAGATGGCCTACTCCTGCTCCTATTTCTTATGTTCTTATGTTCTTATATACGTACATATATAATATTGAGTGAGTGAGAAATTACTTTGAACACAATTTTTGGAAAGTAAATTGAAATTTTAAATTCAAGGTACATAAATTGGAGTTTGAAATAAACAATTTGAACTTTGAATAATCCCGGCTTCGAATTATGATAAGAAAGGATTTAAATCTTGGAGGGAACCATGTTTTCTATCCTTTGTCTTAGTCTGAAGAAATTGGAATTTGCTTTATCTCTTGTGCTTTTAACTGGTAGAGATTTCACCACTTCTGTTCCAAATTTGTTAATTAAGGATTTATTTACATTTGAGGTTACGAAATGTTTTTATTTTGATAGAGATTTCGAGCTCTGTCACTTTAAGCAGCTGGAAGTGGAAAGTGGCTTGTTAAAATTTACGAGCTGTGCCTATCTCTATATTTCATGCTAAGTTTTATTTGGGGTCTATACGGAAGTTAACCACTTCAACAAACAGCTGATTAGATTTTAAATCACTCTAAAACTCATGCCTGTGTTAGTTTATTATGGCAAATTTATGGGAAGCAATTAAATGAGAAAATTTTGAGCATAGGCTGGAGGGATGTGGAGTATGTGTGAAAATGTGACAGTCTTAATTTATTGAGTTAATTAAAATTTGGGATATTTGAAGTGATTCTAAAAAACCTGCGCTGGATTGATCTTGGGTCAAAACCTCTCTTCAGGTTCAAATACATATTCCTGATACAATTGGCAATGGAAGGATAATTCTAGAATTAAATTCTGCCTTAACTGCTTGCTGTGCATGCATGCTTGTTTTTAATGTTTGGTGTACAAGAACATCCAAGTCCCTTTGTATGTCAGCACTTCCCAGTCAGTCACCGTTTAAATAACACACTGTCACTCTGTTTTCCTACCAAAGTGGATAACTTCACATTCATCCATCATATGCATCTGTCATGTATTTGCCCACTCAACTTGCTTAAATCACCTTGAAGCCTCTTAACGTCCTCCTCACCTCTCATGCTCCGACCAAGTTCTGCGGCGTCAGGAAACTCGGAAATGCAACATTTGGTTCCTTCATCCAAATCATTCATGCATGTAGTGACAAGAATAGGAATAAGTGGGGCCCAAGCACTGATCCCAGAGGGGACCCCAATAGTCATTGCTTGACACTCCAAAAAAAAGACTCACTTTTTCCTATTCTGTTTCCTGCCCGTTAACCAATTTTCAATCTATGCCAATATATTGCCCTCAATCCCCTGTGCTTTAGTTTTGCACACTGACCTCTTAGGTGGGACTTTTTCAAAAGCCTTCTGAAAATCCAAACACACCACATCCACTGGTTCATCTTTATCAATTCTACTAGTTATATCCTCAAAAAAAACTCGAGTAGATTTGTAAAACATGATTTCCCTTTCATAAATCCATGTTGACTCTGTCTAACCCTGTTGATATTTTCTTGGTGCCCGTTACTATACTCTTTATAATAGACTCTAGCATTTTCCCTGCTACTGAAGTTGGGCTGAAAAATGGGCTGTAATTTCCTGTTTTCGCCCTCTGCTTTTTCTTAAGTAGTGGGGTTGCATTTGCCACCCTCCAATCTCAGGACTAACCCAGATCTCTTTGAATAGACCACAGCCGTAATGAAAGCCCGTCTTCTTGCGTGCTGTAAAGCATTCAGACACGAAATAAAAAGAACAAATTGTAGCACCTTCCAGAGCAAAAGAACTACCTCACAACACAGAGAGCAATTTGGGATTTTAGCACTGACTTATTTCATAGTGGTTACGTCCTCCCAGTCATCTGGAGTGAATTCTTTGCACGAACCTCGATACTAGGGTGGTTGTCAACTTATAGTCAAACTGATCAGCAAATGAATCGTTCCACAGCTTCTATTTCTGAAAGGATTCTCAGCTGCGGTATTCATGGCCACAAGATGTCCACTTTCTCACACCTGTCTTTAACTAGTTACTGGCAAACTGCCCTCTATTATCAGTCAGAAACTTTGCCGGTGTTCGATGTGTAGTCCCTATCCATTTATCGTGACTTGTGGTCTACAATGACCCTTTTGTCTTTGCTATTATGATATTATTGTAAACACAACCATGTCTACAAAATGTAGGAAACTGGAGTAATGCTGAAAAAATACATTTTGTTGAAGCATTTCAACTTGCACTCATCAGGACAATCATAAAGAATACCAATGTCAGGGGAAACAGCAACTTTATACTGAATGAGTAGAGCGTGATGCTTTGTTGGCAAGTGGACTCTAATCGGGAGAGAATTGCCATAGAGAATGCACCAGTTGAATGTGACTGACAATTAACTGCTAAGCATTGTTTGAAATTTAAACCAAGCACTTGACTCTGGTCAAGGCTTTGCTCTGTTGTTAAGCTGAAAAGATGCATTGTGTGTACATGTTCTTTCTCACCGAGTGAGGGTACATATGGGCTGCCCAATGTACACACAAGTTATATTACTTTGCGTCCTATCTAATCTATGACCAGTTCTGCACAATGTGAATTAGTCAAGTGATTAGACGAATTGTTACAACAAATTTTAACTGCTTTTCCATATACATGGTGAAGGATTCCTTCATATTGTGAAGACTATGCAGGATTTGCCAACTGTAGGAGCATTTTCAAAGACTATGTGTTATGCTGGCTTTCAGGTGGAGGATTTCCTCTCTTAGTTACGGCTCAGCTAATAGAGAGACTCATGGAGACAAGTGCCTCAGGTGAATGAGTCATCTGGGCAAGGAGCAGCATTCCAAAAGTTTGTGATTCCAAATAAATCTTGTTGGATTTTAACCTGGTGTTGTGAGACTTCTTACTCTTCTCTAACAGTGGCTATACGTGCCCCTGTGCAAACAGCATTTTTCAGGCACTTTGTAACTTCTCTACAGTTTACTCTGATATAATCTACCCTGATATAATCTACCTGATCTGTTAGTCTTTTAATCTGAAATTATTTTAATTTCCCCCCTTTTGGTCCTTGGCTAGCCCAAGATTAGACCACTAAATGGACGTTTTCAAGTAAGTATTCTTGAATTCAGAAGGAATATTCTGCAGCAAGTGTACTACCTTCTCTTTATCTAAGGGCCATCTGTCTACTTGCCACCTTTTAAGTCGACATTTAATTTGGCACGGTGCAACGATAATACAAGCGATTGCAGTATCACTATTACAATGGATATAATCCCAATCCATGGGTCCCCAGTTCCCTATATTGGCCTGGATTTTGAAGTGTCTTAGCATCGTTCTCCTCGTGTTTTTAATTAAGTCGGTCTCTGCCTTCCGAAGATGTTCAATGTCACGGGTCTGATTTTTAAATTTATTCCAGTTTACCTTAAGGTGAGGGATTTGTGCTAACTCCTTTTGCACATATTCCCACAGCTGTTGGGTCATCTTTCTCTTCTTGGAGAATCTCATGATCTCCAATCATTAGAGGCGCGATTAAATTGGTCAAATCACATTGTGGCCCGGGAGGGTGCAGCTCGTTCTTCCTTTTTGATACTGTTTATAGGACGTAACATGATAAACAGCGTCCTGTAGAACAGCATAATTTACCATACGGCTCTTGGTGCATCAGGACAGAGTACAGTTATCCCCACACTTCAGTCTGTTTCTGATCTTGTACTCTGGGCACAGCCAATTTCCATTATGGCTAGTCTTGCATCTATCCTTGTTCAGGATACATAGAATCTTATTTATCTATGCTGCTTCCATGGGCGGATCCTTTAATTTGGCTTCCACTCCCTGTTCATAATGTCCCAAATTCCTTACTTGCAATATAAGAAATGTGCTATTGTCCTCTGTGTGGGGAATGTGCGGTATCATAACTACAAGTAGTGTTTATTCTGCATCTGAAGTGGCACTCTCGTAGTTAATATCAATTCTCTCATAGTCTGTGGGTCATGGTGGTCAGCCTTCATCCAGGTCATTAATTGGTCATTGGAGGCCCAATTCTACGACACTCCAGCTGTAAGACGCTGGCCTGCACTTCTTGCACCGTGAAGCCAATAGACATTGAGCATACTTGGAGCTTATGGGTAAGTTCTGAAAGGTCTCCTGTCTGTCTATGAGAGCATTAGTTGTGTCCTGAAAAGGTCGTGTTGCCTCGATCCCATGTTGCAACAACTCAGTGTCTTTCCTCTCTACCTTGGCTGACTCCATATTGTCCTCGTGCATGTTGTGCATTATTGAAGCCAACTGTTCTCTCATTCGTGTCACCTCCTCCTGCATTCTGGCTGTGTCTGATGAGTTAACGGTGGACATTCCTGCCCCATGTGCTCCTGCAGCCAGAGCCAGTATATCCCTTTTCTCACGCCTTCACAGTCCGGTTCCCTGCACTACGTTCTTGAGCATAAGCTCAAACAATGACTGCTCTTGATAAAGCCTGGCAGACTCAGTCTGCCTAAATGGACTAGGACCTCCACATGTCTATGCCCTGGAACTAGGGTAACCATACCCTTAATGGGGAACATTACCAATCCGTGCCCAGTGGTTAAATTTGACAATGGGCGATCGGTACTCGGGTCCTCACTACCTGCCTGGATCATTGTTCTCCCCTTTGTACATAAGAAGGGTTTTCCAGGCCTTTGGCCCACCTCCTAAGGGTAATTGCTACCCAATAGCGCCCTTGACATGATATTTCAACCTTCCAACATTTTAAGACTCGTCTCATGTCTGTACAATCCCTATGGTCCCATCCAGGGAGCTTGCGTTGATTTGCAACCTTGAACTCATTGCCCTCCTTCATAATTCAGCCATTGTGTTTGATCTCCACCCTTTCGTAGTCCTGCTACTTTGTGTGGGACCAAGGCACCCAGCAATTAATCGGCCCAGGCACTCAATCTAGAATTTTGACCTTCATTGCAAGAGAACTTAAAGGAGCAAGGATATATTACAACAGCTGAACTGTCCAGGGCCATGGTGAGGCTACACCTGAAATAGTGTATGTAGTTTTGGTCTTCTTACCTAAGAAAGGATATATTTGTCCTGGAGGGAGAGCAGTGAAGGTTCTGCCGACTGATTTCTGGGATAGCAGAATTGTCACGTGAGGAGAGATTGGATTGATTTGGCCTCTATTGACTGGAAATGAGAAGACTGAGAGGAAATCTCATTGAAATGTATAAAATTCTGATAGGGCTGGACTGATTGGATGCAGGGATATTGTTCCCTCAGGGGTGTCACAGTCTCAGGATACGAAATAGGCCATTTATGACTGAAAGGAGGAGGAACCTCTTCATTCAAGAGAGTGTTGAACCTGTGGAATTCTCTACCACAGAAATCTGTGATGTCCAAGCTTCTGAATATACTTGAGGAGGAAATAGATAGATTTCTGGACTCTAAAGGCATTTAGGTAAGAGCGCGGGAGTATGGCATTGAGAGGGGTGGCCAGGCATGGTTATTTTATTTGACAAAGCAGGCTCAAAGTGCCAGCCTCTATTTTCTTGATGATAAATCTGGAAATGGCACTTGTATCAGAAAATGATCACACACTGAGATTCTGATTGTTCAAAGAGATCTTGAAGTAGTAAACCAGGTAAGACATAAATCTGCAAAGAGAGACCACGTTTTAATAGATTACACACTTAAAAAAAAGGCCACAGAGATTCTGGTGACCATCAATAAACTTTGAAGATAAATTATTAAAGAAAGGGACAAAACAAAGTGAATTTGGAGTTTGGATTTTTTTCTGACCAGATAAGGGGAAACCAGTTTGTCACCTAAGCGCATTCATGCAGACAAAATCCTCACAGATGGGACTTGTAAGGTGAAAGTTAGACTAATTTTTCAGAGTTTAAAGAGTGATTGTGTGATGCAGATGTTAAGATTGGACTCTCCCATACTTGAAAAAGTAATCTTCAAAATTCTTTTACTCTTTTTGCCACAGAACTATAGATTAATCAATATTCAAGGTGATATCTTTCAGAATGAAGTGTTTCAGAAATCTCCAAAAGAGGCAGTAAACACAGAAGGAAAATTAAAAGCTTCAACAAATATGTGTATTACCTAAATTATGTTTCTAAAATGTGGAATTTTAAGTGAGATCTGTTTTGCTGAAAATAGATTTTTTCCAGCTAAACGCAAACCCCACAAAGTTTTATTGGTACCATGAAGCAAAAGATGATTTCTTATGGGATGACACTGTGAAATGAGAAATATATTACTAATAAGATCAGAGCTGAATTTAAATTTGGAAGCCAGGTTTGTGGGGCTTTCAAAGATAATAGATTAGATAGCAAGTACTTTTGGAATAACAACTTTAAAAAAAACAATGTTATTCAGAGAGTGTCATTCTAATCATGAAATAACTCCAGAGGCACAAAATAATTGCAAAGCTTGAATGGTCAGTTAAACTGGTTGTGCATTCATAGACCTGATGCTACTGTTGACGTGGTTTAAGTTCTACGATAAACACCCTAACGTCACGCATGTTTTAAGGGCAAATAAAAACAAACAAATTAAATCTGGAGAGGTACAATGTTCCCAGCCATAGGTGACCCAAAGGACAAAAAAAACACTAACTTTTAGCAATCTTTCAGAAGCTAATCCGCCTCTTGAATAATAATTGCGATTAATATATTATCCTCTAGCTTGAATAAAAGTGAAATAAAAAAAAGAGTTATCAAAAGTAAAATGGATGTTGGAATCGGAAACAAAAGCAGAAAATGCTGGAAAATCTCAGTTCTGGCAACTCTGACGAGTTGATTCGAAACATCCAGGCTTGAAAAGTAAGGCTCTATTTTCTCTCCACAGATGCTGTCAGACCTGTTGAGGTTTTCCAGCATTTTCCGTGGTTATTAAGAGTGCTTTGGTTGCTGAAACATTCGTTCTTGTGGAGGCAAGTCATTAACTATCTGACTGCATTTCCTTCTGCAACACAAATGTAAAGGAAAGGATGACTCACAGCGTAAAGTTCTGTACAGAATACTGGGGGGTTTCTGATTGCATTTTGAAATTCTGGTTGACCATATGTACTCTTTATTTAGAGAGAGAGAGGGAGAGAGAGAGAGAGAGAAAGGAATCTGTTGATTGTAGATTAATTGTAGTTAATTGTATGGAAGAGATGGACATTTACTCAGGATTCACCTGAGTCCCTATAATAGATACAGATTGAACTGGCATTTCTTAGGTCAGGAAGTGCATGATTGCTATTCTATCTCTGTAAAATAAAGTTTTTAGAAGTGTGTAGCAATTGGCTTCAGTTCTATCCTTCAAGTGGCTTTCTGGAAGATAACAAATCAGATATCATGAAAGTGTATTGCTGCAAAAAAGAGACGTTGAAGATTTTCATGTTGCGCTCATCAGGACAGTTGGCAAGAATACAAGTTTGAGGAACAATTCATATTGTATTAGAAGAGAATGCTGATTGGTTGGCAAGCGGCCTCCGATTGGTAGAGGAATTGTCATGGAGAATGCGCCAGTTTATGATGACTGACAGATAACTTCCAAGCATCAAGGAATCTAAAAGATTTGAGCAACAGGTGAAGCTAGCTGTTTAATGCTGCTATGAGGGTTATTTGACATGAGCAGGACACTGTCGTCACGCCAAAAAGATATGCTGCCTATCACACAAATGAGTAATGTGGTACATGAATTTCATTGCCAGTGTATTGTTAGGTATGCATCATTCAGCACATCCCTTCTGCTGTTCACAACGGGCAAGGTGTAGATCATATCCAAC
This sequence comes from Carcharhinus amblyrhynchos, assembly GCF_965287045.1. NCBI lineage: Eukaryota > Metazoa > Chordata > Chondrichthyes > Carcharhiniformes > Carcharhinidae > Carcharhinus > Carcharhinus amblyrhynchos. The sequence continues at coordinate 3,666,013 of NC_137334.1, read as the reverse complement.
TAGCCTATGCTTGAAAAACATAAAAACAATACCGAATCTTAACTATGATTCCGTGATTGGACATTTGCTGAATAATTCTCACACGCTGACAGCCAATTCAAGATTGTCAGTCGGACTCACTGTGCTGCACATGTGTGTTCCTTGCAAGCTACATACATCAGCACATAGGGCCCTGTTCTTTGCAGACAGAAAGAACATGTACATACATTGTGCTTGTTTCAGCTACAGCTATTCGTTGATTCATTCCCCAGGGCAACGCCTTGACAAAATCAGGGTCAAGCTGTCTGGTTTAAATTTTACATAATGCTTGGCAGCTGTCAGTTATCAGCAACTGGTGCATTCTCCATGGCAACACCTCAATCAATCACAGTCCACATCCCAACCAAAACAGCATTCTCGTCTCAGACAATTTCCCCCCCCCCCCCCACACAGGTACCCTTGCAAAGTTTCCTGATGAGTCCAAGACTTCGACATGTGCCTTTCTTCAGCAGTACTCAGGTTCTGTATTACCAAATGACCAGCGTGGAAGTGCTGAAAATGCCAATATACTTTCAAACTGCTGAAGCTAATTTCCAACACAGACACCAATCTCCACAAACTTGATCAGTTACCAAGGGGTCCATCTGACCAAAACAAAAATCTAAGTCCAGAACAGGCAGGAAAATGGGAATTCCAGGCTGGCATTGCCTAAGGGGCAACCCCCTGGCCCCAACTTTCCAGGGGGGCCTCAAGAGCCTCCAGTTCTACTAGCGGAGGCCATCATAACTGGTCCACATTGCTAGGGACCAGCTGTGATTCACGCCGCAGAGAAACTTCTTCCAGTGAAGCCACAGAGGCAAGGGAGATCGGATGACAGCATCCCAGGCTCATTAAATCAGTGCAAAATATGTTTTAAACAATTTATTCCGCCTCATGTTAGAAATGGGCACAAAGCTGACTTCACCAGTGCTGGTAAGATGGCGAGAGGTGAGAAATCAGGTGCGAACCTGATTCCTCGTCTCTCACGTGACCTTACCGGTTCGCCCCCGCCCCACCCAGCAGCCACATGGTGCAACAGTAACATCTCCCCGCCCTCTGAAACAGTCAGATGCATCTAAACATTTTGATATGCTGTAGTGCTTCAGATAATCCCAGAGTCAACAAGTTCACCAAGTCCTAATCTAAATAAAAGTTCTGGGGAGCTGATGAATGGAAAATAAACAACGAATGACACTAACCACACAACTCAAAGAGCGTTGCTGATACAACTGAGCTATTGTAACCATCCCACAAGTTATTAGTTTCTGTTAGCAGCCCATCCCTTAAAATGCATCTATTTGCTCAGCTCCAATCATTACCTTCAATCGCACGTATTGTTGTGGCTACAAAACATTACTATTGTGTGTTAGGTAATGTGGTCAAGTATGTTTCCTTTAAGGTTACATGTTGAGACCAGAGCTAAGGATGCAAGGCACATAGATGAGTGGAATGCGCAAAAACAAAGCGTTAGAAGATTCAGGGACAGCTAAATGGGAAGCAGCCTCATTCAACATTGTGTAGCACAAACGCGGAATGAAAATGTGTTCTGGTGGTCAACTGTATGAAGGACAAATCAACGAAATCATTGGTTTAGAGATCACACTATTGTGTAAAAAGCGGATGTGCTGTGGCCAGCTATGACATGTACGATAACAATCTTCACAAATCAGGTTGACCGGAAAATATTTGTGACTTACGGTTGCCCTTATAATAGAGATGATGGAAATGTTTATTTATAATGACCACTGGAGAATAATTTTCAAAGCTCTTCAAAGAAACTAACAGAACTGAAAGAGATTCATTTGGTGTTTCTGGTTTGAAGGATAAACTTGAATTCTCATTATAACAGATAGTTGTGAACACACATTTATTTTTATTTCATTGGTTAATAAATACGGTAATGTATCCGGCTAGCTTAAATTCCATGTACTGTGATTTTTTTTTTAATCCATTCTAACTTAAAAATATTGCAAACAAACGTCACAGTGAATAGTTACCATCTGGAAAGATCGACTGAACTGCAAATCAGGATCAGTAATTATTTAAACAGGATTTTAGCACACACAATAACACTAACAATCACTACACTATCTGCTTTATTCTAAGGATGATGTCTGAAGTAGGCTCAGAGAATCTCTACAGTGCACAATGAGGCCATTCAGCCCATCAAGTCTGCACCAACGCTTCAACAGAGGATCCCATTCAAGCTCCATCCCCGTAACCCCACATATTTACCCCACTAATCCACACATCCTGGGACACCAAGGGCCAATTTAGCATGGCCAATCCACCAAACCTGCATATCTTTGGAGTCTGGGAGGAAACCAGAAGCACCCGGAAGAAACCCACACAGTCACTCGAGGCTGAAAATATATTACAAAACCAAAAATAAAATTTAGACCGTTAGTTTTGTTTCATTATCTCTTGCTGATTCTCTCTCTCTAATAATATTGATTTTAATGCCAAATCCAATCTAAACTCAACTCGCAGGAGGCAATTGTTCATCCAACAGTAAGAATACTCCAGTAGCAAGCAATAAAAAACAAACTTCACAGTAAAGTAAATCAAAGTAAAGGTTTAATAAAGGTAAACCCTCGCTAGTTGGCTTGCAGCAGTTCAAAATGACAGCAATTACTGATGAGTAATAAATACAAACCTCGTCATGATGCTCACATCTTGAACACTGACTTGGGCTGAAGGGCGTTAGAGGACTGGGAGGGAGGGGGGAACCTAGGTTCACCAGGGAAGATGTATCAACCTCCCCCACCCTGGGACACCTATCTCCATCATGGGCCACCCCCACAGACCCCCAAACATACCACCCCCCCGACCCCCGACCCCCACCAATCCACGTGTGATCGTCAACAACCCACAGACCGTCTGCCCAAATCACTGGCCTCTTGACTGGCAACCCTGAGCCCCAAACGGCAGCCCTGAACACTCTCCTCCTGCTTGGTGCTGCCCCTGTCAGACCCCGCTTGGTGTCCTGTAGCATTGCCAACCCCCTTTCCCCAACACCCCAACCCCTGGGGGGGGTGCCTCGAAGGCTAGTGGTCCCACCAGCAAGGTCATCATGTCAATTTTCCCATTGGTGGGGAGCATCTGTGATCCTCACTAGCAAGGTGGGAGAGTTAAGTGAGCACAAACGATTGCATTCCAGGCTCACTAATCAGATTTAAATAGGCTTATAAATAGTTAAATCAATCTCATGCAGTCAATATAACTGGCTGGGGAAGAGCACAATCAGCTGGACACCAGGCACGATTCCCATCTTTTATCTCCCGCTACACTACTCAACCAGCACAATGGAGCTGAAAAATTGCGCCCTATGTCTGCTCCCTCCCCTCCATAAATATTGGATTACAAATGGATGTGAATAATGCTTAGAAGAGATGCAATCAACCTTTATTCCAGTGACTCCAACATTTAGAGAAGAAATCTTAACCCTTAAAACACTGAAACCATTTAATTTATACGTCAGCATGAACAGAAAGAAACAAAACATGAACGCCCAACTTGCTGATTGATTTATGACTTCTGTTATGATAGAACTGATTTTATACAAAAAAAAAATTTACCCACAATGATCACATCCCCTTTCAGCCAAATCTATTTATATATAAAAAAAGGCAAAATGTCTGTCTGCTGGCAAACTCCTCCAAAGTCCTTGAGCTAATTCCAACCAATTCTGGTTGGATGATATCTTAGACCAAGGGGCATTTCGTAGGGGAGTTGACACCTGAACGCTCCTTCTGGAGTGGGGCTTTAGTCCCTTAGGAAAGGGTCCCGAGGCCCTGCCTATACTGCATCACTACCGACGTACAAACTCTCAGATGCCTTAATCAGCCTCAGCTGTGCAATTCAAGAAAGTACGTAATGAATCCTTGACTTCCTTTCGTATTTCACTTGTTTTTTTTTTCTTCCATGTAAATTGTATCCTGAACACACGTTGCAGGGGACTGCAACAGGCAGTGCCGGGGAAGATGAGGAGATTAGAACTAAGCAGAAAATTGACAGAAAATAACAGAACGCAAGAACACCAACACTGCAAAGATCAAGGCCCTTTAAGGAAGTTTCCGTCTATGATCCTCATCATAATTATGGAGTCAGATCCAGAATACGAACTTGACAATTATTCACAGGCATGCGAATATTATGGCACAACAAAAGTAGTAGAAAGGGCCATCTTCAATCTGTTGCGCAATGGTAGAGTACCCTCGCCACCCGATCCACTGGATATGCTTATAACGATGAGGTAAAAACGCCTCTTGAAAATCTAACAGGTGAGCAAGATCACCAAGGAACCTATCCGTTTTGACTCAGGGAAGAACCGACATGACCCAACTTAATGTTTGGGCAAATAGTGAAAATGCAGACAGGGATACTGAAGGTGTGGAGTGACACTGCAGACATTGCCTCTAGCACTGTTTGTTAACGCTCTGAATATTTCACGATCAGAGGAAATAGGTGTAGGACGTAGATTTTGATCTTGGAGGATTTTGAACGCGACACTGGAGGATGTAGTAGAAATCACACAGCTAAAATTGCAAAAGTAAATCTACAAAAACAGGGCAACCCGCCCTACTTCTGGTAAATAAAGAGATAAAAGTTAAGGTGAATCTAAACTAGGCAAACCAAGTAAAGCAAAATAAAGTGAATTTGTTGTGAAAATAAATTTGTCAAATTTGAGCATAATAGTGGAGAATTTATTGAGTAGATTGGGCCTGTACTCGTTAGAGTTTAGAAGGCTGAGGGGTGATCTTATAGAAATATATACGATAATGAAGGGGCTAGATAGGGTAGAGATAGAGAGATTCTTTCCACTTAGAAAGGAAACCAGATCTAGAGGGCACAGCCTCAAAATAAGATGGCGGGGGCAGGGGAAGTGGTGGTGTCAGTGTAGAACAGAGTTGAGGAGGAACTTCTTCTCTCAGACAGTAGTGAATCTCTGGAATTCTCTGCCCATTGAAGTGGTGGAGGCTACCTCTTTGAATGTTTAAGTTATGGGTAGATAGATTTCTAATCGATAAGGGAAATAAGGGTTATGGGGAGCAGGCGGGTAAGTGGAACTGATCCACTTCAGATCAGCCATGATCTTATTGAATGGCGGGGCAGGCTCGAAGGGCTAGATGGCCTACTCCTGCTCCTATTTCTTAAGTTTTTATGTTCTTATTATTTGATTGTGTGTTTCATATTTATGTGATTAAAATTATTAAAATCATTGTACGAAAGAAGGTAATTAAGTGCAGGGTTGAATGAAATCTGTTGGATATAGGAAATGCTTCAAGCACATTACTTCATGGAAACATTTTTTGAGATTTGATTTTCAGCTTTAATAATCATCTCATTCAGTTCATTTGCACATTCCCAAAACGCATTTTAATCTCATTTAAATCTTAATTTTTTTCTCTTTATTTGCTGAAGTAGGACGGGCAGTCCATGTTGTAGTTGATAATTCCAAAACATTCCAGACCCTCACCTCAAAACTGCATCTGCCGCATTATCCAGCCACAGTTCCCTCTTGTACTTTCACTCTAGCTTCATGTTCATTGATCCTTCCCAGATTCTTACTATTTCCTCCTTAACGAGAACTAATGCTTTTTGACTAAGATGAAGCATCAGTTCAAGCCCACGATGGGGCGAAATGCCTCATCCGGTCAGCTTCGATCTTGTTTGTCCCTTGAATTGAACTCAGTTGGAATCGGTTTCAATTGGAATTTGAATTGGATTCATTTGAAATTTGAATTTGGTTTTTTGAAGCAAGGCTCTGTAACGTTAAGGATGGAGTGAAAAAAGAAGGGTTAAATCTTGAGATTTTCTTGGTTGCTATGTTTTGGTTTTCAGGGACTCTTTTTTCCATTCCCATTAAACGCCTTTATTAGGTGATGCAGTCACACAGTAACATTATCTGCTGTACTGTGAAATGTTTTAACTTGGATGTTCTTTTGGTAATTTGATATAAATAAATCTCCCATCCTCAGTTTCCAACATGGCTACTTGGCACAAGGAAACCCATTGCCAATGAGTTGCACACCTGCAGCTCTTTGTTTAAAGCATTCTCTTGCATTCATTGGTTGTGTGGTTACAATTTAAAGTTTTTTTTCCCCCCCCCTAAATACTTCTGTTTAAAGTGAGGGCTGCCACGCATTTCAGGATACTGACTTCCAAAGGTCCGACAGTGTGATACCGAAGATATTTGGACTCGCACTGTAGCAGAATTCAAAGAATGAACCAACATCCTCAATAAGTCACCATTCCTGTCGTTAAACTTAAAGCCACAACACAGAAGGAAAACTTTACAGCGTTAAACACCACATTATCTGAAGTGAAAAAAAAGGAACAACAGGCATCAGCTAGCAACAAATGTTTTTCTCCCCACCCCCCCAAAACAGCTGCCATATATTTCTACACAAAAAGCTATCACGCTAAACATACCCGCGTTCTGGAGAGGCCAACGTGTTTTGATCATATATGCACAAAGCTGGAAGGTTTTAACCAGGCAATTAGTAGCGTTTTATTGCATTAAGACAAAGAGGATATATAAGAAGATTCCTCAGACCTATATTCGAGACCAGTCAGAAACTCCAAGGTACATTATGGAGTTAACCCAAACCCCAACTTTTTTTTTGATTTTGGCATTCGGGTGAGCATAAGGCATTTCTCTCCAGGGATGATTCAAGTGACTGACTAGGAAGCTCTTACCAAAATAAATTTTACTTAAGAACAGCTAGAATACAACAGAAATAATTAGCATAACATTTACCAATTAAAATATTTAAACATGACAAAGAATAATTCTTAACAGCTATCCATCTCTATTGTTCGAACTTAAACAGCACCCCACAGACATAAATCCCTTCTTCAAAACATTTATGCTCATGTGGATGCTAGATTTCCAGTCTTTTTATACTTCTGGACAAAGGAGGTTGCTGTATGAGAGACAAAAAGTCACCTGTCTTTTGACTCTCGTACAACCACCTCCAGAGAAAGATCCATCCCAGACAGCCGAATCACAGAGAAAAATACTTATTTTCTGACAGATTCCTGTCTCTGATTTCAGAGAGAGAAGGCAACAGAGAGAAAACTACCTCTCTCTAAAGATCCCAAGCAGCAGATTATCACTGATTTCTCGGCGAAAGCCTAGCTCCACCCAGTCACCTGAATTTTTCTGTCAACAAACCTAATCAAGCCCCACTCAGTAAAAGCCCAGGGGAACACTAAAACAACAGAATAGCAGCCAACATTCCAGCAATCAGGAGCAATTATGCTGCTGTAGTAATAATACAGGCCTGCCGAATACAGACTACAATGGTTAGAGCAGACTATTGAAACAGATCTTGCACAAAAAACATTTCATTGAGGTACGGCATCACACATATCAAGTATAATTTGTTGACGGCACTTGTCAACCTATTATTGCAAAACAGGTCAGCAAAAAGATCATTATGCTGCACAACGTGACCCAAAAATAAAGTGGCTAAAGATAATTTTGAAAAGTTAAAAGGGGATGTCGCTGAATCAATATAATTTAACATTAGCTTTTAAAAGAGGCAAAAATCTAGAGATTTATTGCTGGTCAGGAGTAGAGAGGGAACACAAAAGGTACCCCATTGCCCAGCCCTCCCACTCATGCATGGCCACTCACATTCCCACTGCTCCCTCCAATCATAGTTCTCCCCTGCACTTGCTGCTGATGACTCACAAGTGAGGTATAATTGAGCCTATCAGCAGCAAGCGTAGGAAAGAAATAGCCTATGATTGGAGGAGCAGCTCTCCCAGATACTGGAAATCTGAAATTAAACAGAAAATGCTGAAACATTCAGAAGGTCAGGTAGTATCTGCGAAGCCAGGAACAAAATTAATGCATCAGTTCATTAACTTTGTCATAACTTAGATGCTGGAGATTAATAATGGTCACTTTAAAGATGTAAGTGCCTTGGAAACAATTCAGAGATCTACCAGACTAATGCCTGGAACGGGTGGACTGCCTTGTGAGAAAAGATTGACTTGTATCCACTGGAGCTTAAGTAAGGAGAGTAAGAGATGACTTGTTAAAACATGTAAAATCCTGAGGGGTTCTTGACAGCGTGGATGTGGAGAGGATAACGAGACAAACAGCAAGCTTAAACATAGTCATTGTGATAAAGCAACAACCTGAATGTCAAACAGCATATGACTAATTTTTCACATCTGTTGAATCGCAGCAATTTTTTTGCAATTGCTCAAACAATTTGAATTTATATAGCACCTTTAATACTGTAATAGATGTCCCAAAGCACTCCAAAGGAACATTTTTAAACAAAGATGGGGCACAAAGCCAGATTGGGAAACATTAAGGAAAATGATTAATAGCTAGGCCATAGAGGTAGAACATTTTAAAAAGAGTGTCTCAAAAGGAGAACAGAGAGATAGAAGCAGAGAAAGACTTTAGTAGGAAATTCTAGAGTTACGATCTCTGCAGGCGACGGTACAACAGCCAGTGCTGGAGAAAATAAGATTAAAGGTACTCAAAAAGTCAAAATTGGATCAATTGCCGAGTGTCTTAAAGCCAGACGACATTACAGAGCTAGGGAGGAACCAGGCCAACAAGGGACTTGGGGACACAAAAAAAAGGACAAGAATATCAAAACTGAGGTGTTGCTCAACTGCAAGCTAAATGTAAGTCAATGAGCACAGGGATGATAGGAATTGCTGCGAGTTAGAACATAGACAGCAGAGATTTGGGTGAGGTTATACTTACGTAGGGTGGAAAATGGGAGGCTGACCAGCATTATCAATTAGGGAGGTGTCAAAGGTAAGAATGAGGATTGAAGAAGATGTGCTGAGGCAGACGTGGAACTGAGCATTGTTCCAAGGGTGGAAAAGGTGCTCCTACTGATGGTGTAGGTATACGGTCAGAAGATTATCAGGGTCAAGTACAACACCAAGGTTGCAAGCAGCCCAGCTCAGGCTGAGACAGTTGCCAGGAAGGAGGATGGAGTCAGTGGCTGGGGAACTGAGTTTGTGGTAATTCTCTGTAAGGTTCAAATAGTACTACACGTTTATTCATGCAGAAGAGAAATGTGCTTAAACCGCCCACTTAAAAGCACCAAAAATCGCTTAAAAACATTGCCCTGGGCCTTCCATCGAGGGGAAACGACAGATCCTGCTATTATGGAGTCAAACAGCAGTGGCCAGTCTGTGTTGTTAAAAACTCAAAATTGAAAGTTGGGTGTAAAATTTACTTTGTTCCTCCACTAGCCAGGTTACAACAATAGCACACCAAGACTCTAGGCATTCTGATCCATGTAAACCAATGAATTAACAGTCCCCAACTTGAATACAGCAGCCTGAAAATTTTTTGGTGTCTTTAGTGGGCAACAGAATTTTTAAACAAAAGATAAGCCTTAATTAACTTATGAACAAACTCTCTGGCATTGAACATGTAATTTTTAGGCGTGGTGTCTTATATTTCCAGAATTTAATTGTTGGGTAATCTAATGAAAATAAAACCTAGATTTCTTTCCATCTTTCTCCCCCCTCACTCACTGTACATGATTTTACGATGAATTAAATATTCTGATACATAATTCCTGATTTATACTGTGTCTCGGTGAAAATGTTTCAATCTGGTTGAGTGCCATGCTGTCGCTTGCTTTCTTCACACATGCCATAGATGAAAATGATTTCTAGAAGCCAAAAGCTGCTGTTCATTGCCCACAAAAAGTCTGTGGGCAGCTGCAAGCATGATGAACGGTAAACTTCCTTCCTCCACTGCTGACCGCAAAACCTGAACAACTATTAAATAGATACAGCACTCCATTTATTGAATTTCATATTGTCTACACAATAGGTTTTGTCAGTTGCAATTTGCTTTCACACTTTATCATTAACTTTTGAAAATCACATAACATTGCACGGCTTTTGCCCCTCTTGAGTTTAATCCCACGAATAGCTTATAAGAACATAAGAAATAGGAGCAGGAGTAGGCCATCTGGCCCTTCGAGCCTGCCCCGCCATTCAATAAGATCATGGCTGATCTGTCGTGGCTCAGTTCCACATTCCCGCCCTCTCCCCATAACCCTTAATCCCCTCGCTTATCAAAAACCCATCAACCCGCGTCTTAAAAATATTTAGCGAGGCAGCCTCCACCACTTCAGAGATTCACCACCCTTTGAGTGAAGAAGGTCCTCCTCAACTCCGTTCTAAACTGCCCCCCCTTTATCTTGAGGCCGTGCCCCCTAGTCCTACTGTCCTTTCTGAGCGGGAAGAGTCTCTCCACCTCTATCCTATCCATCCCATTCATCATCTTATACGTCTCAATGAGATCTCCCCTCATTCTTCTAAACGAGTACAAGCCTAGTTTATTCAGCCTCTCCTCATAGCTCAACCCCCTCAACTCCGGCATCAGCCTAGTAAACCTCCTCTGCACTCCCTCCAAGGCCAAGAAGCTCAGGCTATTAGATGAATTTCCACCAGTCCAGGTTGAAGTTAAAAAGAGTAATCATTATCTCCAAAATTTCCCTAAAATAAGTATTTTTTAAAAAATCTACAATGTATATGAGATAATATTGACGCATACCACATGTATCCAGAACATCCTCTCGGAGAGAAAATAAATCTGGTCAGTCGAGACTTATTAATTGGAAATTTCTGTGATTTATATTTGCATGCACACAGAGAAGGCCAAAACAACTGCAGGCTCCATCCATGCTGGCTTTCTAATTCTGTGCATTTTTAAGCAGGACTTATATAAAATTTACAGGGCATTACTCTCCTTCCAAAAAGTTAGTTGCACTTTTCCATTATCTGTTTCACAGTCACGTATCTCCGACTTCTCCCTCGCTTGGCTTAATATAATTTCTCCCCAAAGCCTGTCTACCACCTTGCCTGGATGAGTGCAGCTCCAACAACACTTATGAAACTTGACATTATCCGAGACAAAACAGCATGCTTGATTGGCACCATAGCCACGAAACATCCACTCCATCCACTGCCAACACTCAGTAGCAGTGTCTATTATCTACAAGATGCACAGCAGAAATTCACCAAAGATCCTGAGACAGCACCTAGAATCATAGAAACCCTACAGTGCAGGAAGAAGCCATCTGGCCCCATCAAGTCTGCGCCGATCACAATCCCACCCAGGCCCTACCCCCATATCCCTACATATTTACCCACTAATCCCTCTAACCTACGCATCTCAGGACACCAAGGGGCAATTTTAGCACGGTCAATCAACCTAACCCGCACATCTTTGGACTGGGTGGGAGGAAACTGGAGCACTCGGAAGAAACCCACGCAGACATGAGGGGAATGTGCAAACTTCACACAGACAGTGACCCAAGCCAGGGATCGAACCCAGGTTCCTGCAGCTGTGAAGCAGCAGTGCTAACCACTGTGCTACCGTGCCACCCAACCATCTTCCAAACCCACGACCACTCACATCCAGAAGGACAAGGGCAGCAAATGGGAATTCCACCACTTGTGAGTTCCCCTCGAAGCCAATGACCATTCTGACTTTGAAATACATTGCTTTTCCTTTGCAGGCGCTGTGTCAAAATCCTGGAATTCCCTCCTTAACAGAATTGTGAGTCAACCCATAGAACATGGACTGCAGTGTTTCAAGAAGGCCACCTTCTCAAGGACAACAAGGGATGGGCAAGAAATGCTGGCCAGCCAGCAACACCTATGTTTGAATGCACAAGGAATAGGAGCAGCAATAGATCACATGGTTGCTATAGCCTGCTCCACCATTCAATACGATCGTATCACAACTCTACTTTTCCTCTGCAGCCCATATCCCGTAAAAGCCTGACAGAGCAAATATCTGTCAATCTCAGCCTTAAACATATTCAACTATTGGGCAATAACCCTCTGGGGTAGACAATTCAAAAGGTTCACAATCCTGGGGTGAAGACTTTTTTTATCTCAGGGTAAGGAGTTAATCATTTTGGACTGAGATTGTGCTCCCATGCTCTAGATTCTTAAGTCATGGAGAACAACCTCTCAGGCCAAGCCCTTCAAAACCTTGGAACTTCCAATCAGATTACCTCTTCCTTCTGAACTCCAAAGAACACAGACTCAATTTACTTTACCTCTCATCATAGAACACCCACAGAAATTTAGTGAACGTTTGCCTTCAATGCAAGTACAGCCTTCCTTAGATAAAGGCCAAAACTGCCAAGAGGACTCCAAGTGTGGTCTCACCAAAGCATTGTATGCCTGCAATAAGATTTCTTTATTCTTGTTCTCCAATCTCTTGCAATAATGCAACATGCAACTTGTTTTCCTAATTGCTTGCTGTACCTACCTGCCAATGTTTTAAGTGTTCCTTGTCCAAATATACCCATGTCTCTTAGTAGCCACATTTAGGAGTTTCATAATTTTTAACTCTCTTGTACAGTTATTCATGGGATGTTGGCAATGCTGTTCAAGCCAGCATTTATTATCCATCCCTAATTGCCCTTGGTAACGAATCAACATTTTGTACTGCTGCAGTCCATGTGGTGTAGGTACATCTATGTTGCTGTTATGTAGGGAGCTCCAGGATTTTTATCAGTGAAGGAACGGTGATACAATTCCAACTCAGGATAGTGTATGGCCTAGAGGGAAACTTGCAGGTTGGTGCCCCATACACTTATCCTAAACGTTAGAGGTTACAGGTTGAGAAGCTGCTGTTGAAAGAGCCTCAGTGAATTGCTGCAGTACATCTTACAGATACACTGCTGCCACTGTATCTTAGTAGTAGAAGGGCAAATGTTTAATGCGACAGGAAGAGGTGCCAATCAAGCAGGCTGCTTGATCTGGGATGGTATAGGATTTCCGAATATTGCTAAATTTGCATTTGTTCAAGCAAGTGGGGAGTATTCTATCACATTCGTGACATGTTCCATGTAGATGACCAAGAAGCTTTGGGAAGTCAGGTGGTGAATTGCCTGCTGTAGAATTCCTCACCTCTGCTCATGGCCTTTTATCTACATGGCTAGCCCAATTTCATTTCTCAATAGTAGCCACCACCCACCTCCTCTCTCCCCTCCTCCTCCTCCTTCTCCCCCCACCACAGGACGTTGATAGAAAGGGATTCAATGATGTTAGTGCCTCTGAAATCAAGGGGAGATAGTTACATTCTCTCAAGTTGGGTGGAAATGGTCATTATCTAGCAGTTGTGTGGTGCAAATGTCACTAAGTCCCAGCCTTGCTGCATATGGACTTGGGCTGATTCAGTATCTGAGGAATTTTGAATGACTCTGGACAATCATCAGCAAACATCCCCATTCCTGACCTTACGATAGAGAAAAAGGTCATTGATGAAGCAACCGAAGATGGTTGGGCTTTAGATACTGCTTTGAGGAACTTTTGCAGTGATGTCCTGGCACTGAGATGATTAGCCTCCAACAACCAAAATCATTTGTCTTTGTGCCGGATATGACTCCAACCACAGGACAGCTTTCCTCCTGACTTCAGTTTTTTTTTGAGTCTCAGCTGAGAATCCAGCGAAGCTACAATCTGTGGGATTATGACTGAGCGCCTCTAAGTCAGAATCCCCTCTAAAAGTAACGATCAGTCTCAACCAGTCAAATGTTGCCTTGATGTCAAGGGCACTTACTCAGACTGCGACGTGGAGTTCATTTCTTTTGTCCACGTTTGAACCAAGGCTATAAATGAGCAGAAGCAGAGTGGCCCAGGTGGAAACTGAGTGTCTGTGAGCAGGCTGTTGTTGAACAAGCACTGTTTGATAGCACTGTCAATGACCCCTTTCTTCACTTTGTTGATGACAGAGAATAGACTGATGGCCGGGTTGGATATGTCCTGCTTTTTGTGTACAGGACATACCTAGTTTAAGTTTATTTATTTGTCACAAGTAAGGCTTACATTAACACTGCAATTAAGTTACTGGGAAATTCCTGTAGTCGCCACAGTCTGGTGCCTATTTGGGTCAATGCACCTAACCAGCACATCTTTCAGAAACCAGAGCACCCGGAGGAAACCCACGCAGACATGGGGAGAACATACAAACTCCACGTAGACAGTGACCCAAGCCAGGAATCAAACCCAGGTCCCTGGCACTGCGAGGCAGTAGTGCTACCACTGTGCTGCCCTCCCGGACATTTTCCACATTATCAGGGAGATGCCAGTCTTGTAGTTATATTGGAACAGTTTGGGTATAGGCGCAGCTAGTTCGGGGGTACACGTCGTTAGTATTACTGTAAGAATATTGTCAGGGTCCATAGCTTTTGCAGTATCCAATACCTTCAACTGCTTTTTTTTGATATCATGTGGAGTGAATCGAATTGGCTGAAAATAGGCATCTCTGCTGCTGGACACTCAGGAGAAGGACAAAATGGAAGGTAGTTGTGGCTGCTGGACGCTCGTCATCTCAGCCCCAGGGCATCACGGCAATGACCTCATCCCAAACATTTACACCTCCTCAGAAACAACCTCCCCTCCAACACAGGGTCGAAGATGTGTATTGCTCACTGATGATTGCACAGTTTCATTTCCATTCGCAGCTTGTCCAATAATGAACAGTCTGGGCCTGCGCAAATTTGAGAATATCCAAGGCTGGGCTAATAAGTAACATTTGCAACTCTCAAATACTCAGCCAGGATCATCCCCAACAAGAGAGAACCAAACTCTTCAACGGCACTATCACAATCATATTCCCCACACCCTGAACATCAGGATCACCACTGACCAGAAATAATTGTATCAGCCACAAATGCTGTGCTTACAAGACCAGGGCAGACACCAACAGGTGATCCACATCCTGATTCCTCAGTGCCTTTCCAGCTTCAGCAAGATACAAGTCAGGAGTGCAATGGAATACTTCCCACTTACTTGCATAGGTGCAACTCCAAAAATACACAAATAACTCCACATTTTCAAAGACGAAGCAGCCCACTTGCTTGGAATCTCTTTTATCGCTGTGATTATTAAATTCTCCATTGGCACAGTACAGCAAGAGAGCATAGTAGCCGAGAAGAACTCTTAATCCCTATCAGCTGAGAGGCCACCTTAGACAAGGAATCTGCCTTGACTGATGAGAACCATGGCAACTGTTAGGACTAATTAACTATGACTAATGCTACACTTAATGAAGGGGAACCACTTCAATATTATCAGTGTGCGTGTTTTAAGGAGGTGGATAATCCCCATCTGTAATTCAGGAGATGGCATCAATTTTGAGATGGCTATTAGTGCCAACCAATTTGCCTCAATTACATCCCACATAGCTTGTATTTTTCTACAGATGAATCCTCTGAAAACTTAATTTAAAGATAAAATTTATTTATTAGTCACAAGTAAGGCTTTCATTAACATTGCAATGAAGTTACTGTGAAAGTTCCCTCGTTGCCACATTCCCGCGCCTGTTCGGGTCAATGCACCCAATGTAACCCAAAATGCCCTTTAGGCCAATTCAGTAAAAATCTCAGCCCAACACAGCAGGTGTATCTACAGTAAATAGTCTGCAGCAAAACAAGGTGGCTGTACCACCACCTTCTTGATGGCAATTAGGGATGGACAACAAATGCTGGCTTTAAAGAAAGTCTGCTTAAAAATAAAATCAACTTGGGAAGTTTAAACTTTGGGGGGGCGACACAGTGGTTAGCACCGCTGCCTCGTAGTGACAGGGATCCAGGTGTTTGTCTGTATGGAGTCTGCACAATATCCCCGTACTTGCATGGATTTCCTCCAGGTGCTCCGGTTTCCTCCCACTGTCCAAATGTGTGGATTAGGTTTGGCCATGATAAATTGCCCCTTAATGTCAGGGGGATTAGGAGGGTCAGGGATAGGACAGGACCTGGGTGGGATTTTTGTTAGTGCAGGCTCGATGGGCCAAATGGCCTCCTTCTGCACTGTAATTCTATGGTAAGATGCACTTTGCACACAATCCTGAACTTGTTTATTCCAGAAACTCTGGCAGAGAATTATAAAATCAATAGTCTTTTTTCTTTATAAATAAAGTTCTTTGAACTGCAACAAAAGATATGATTTAATGTGCAGTGTTATAACCGTCTGCTCACGTAACTCTGCATGTTATTTTAATCAAATTTCATTCGGTTCTTTAATTTAAAGGGACGAAAAGTCTGGAAACTTTTTATTGGTGATTCTGCTCTCAAATCAAACCTGTAGAAAATCCCTCATTGCATATTCTAGTTTTTCATCCAATCACAACACTATGCCAATTTATCAATAAATTTTCTTGTTTGCATGCATTGGAAATTTGGTTTTAAAAGAAAGAGTCCAAGAGGGAATGAGTAAAAAACTCGGGAGCCATACAGGTCATTAGTTGCCAGCAACATGTATGGAGTTTAGGTGTGACTGTTGAAGACTAGCTCAGACTCTAACTGATTTCAGCAACACCAAACTAAGGGTATCTACCAGCGCTCCCAGTGTTGTCAGCGCTGCTCCAACTCCCAGTCCACGACACAGCTGCAGACCACGAGTTTGGAGAACGAAAAGCCGAGTGGAAAATGATTCATACTGCTGCTGCCAAATGGAAAAATTAAATAACTAAGAATAATGTGCTGCCAGCAGTTTTAATTGCCAAATTATCCCATATTTTTGAAACACCCTAATGAACATTTTGAAAACATTAGTTTTGAAAGGCAGGCTTTAACAAATGCATTAATGGCAATACGCTAATGAAAATGAGGACACTGAACAGGCAACAGCACCGACAAAACTTTCCTCTTGCGTAGCAAGGCAATGAAGATTGTTTTGAGAAAGTTTTTACATCAGCAAACACGTTTTTTAAAAAGACAAATTACACCTTCTCAAGACTTTAACAAGACAGATCCGAGCCTAAGTATGAGATCAAGTGAACATCTGCTGTCAACTGAATTGTGTCAAATTGTTTAAACAGTATATACTGACAAACCTTTCATGGTTTAATTACATTACGTTGGTTGTAAGCTCTGTTAGTACATTGAGTAACTCACCTTTACTTGAGGAAAAAGTTGTATTTCAACTTGCCTGTTGTGCCAAAGTATTATTAAAAAGGAAAGTTTGTCTGTGCTAAGCAGTTGTCAGCTCAATGGGTGCATGGAGAACACCAAACTTCATCAAATGGTACTTACATGACTCCAAAAATTCAACAGCTCATTCTGCTGAGAAACAAAAATGAAAGGTTCATTTTCAGAAACAACTTCAATCTGGATTGGCAATGAGAAATCACAACTGGACGTATCCAATTGGTTTTCTTGATTGCTCTTTTGTTAACTGGCACCACTATCCTATTACAATATTCTCTACTGTACAGTGTGGTAATTTTTGGAGAGGTTGTTCAGCCAGTGGCCCATTACATTCAAACTCAACACAATGATTGTCTCAGCATCACCACTGACTATAAGATCCAGGTCTTTGTTTTCTCCAAATAGAAAAGTTCCGAGACATATTTTAACTTTTATTTAATAATCACCGTTTAAAACTTCTAAGTTACAGAAGCATGTTTCCACGATGAAGGATTCAACTAATGCAATCTTGGGCTTCAAACTAGCCTGATCAGTTGCTACAGAATGGGATGTCCGAATACCATATACATTGATAGATAACTCCAGGTCATATTTTGTCTTTTTTCTTAAACCTTTCATGAAATAGGAATTTACGCTCAACAAAAGGATAGGCAATTCATTCTAATTTAGTAGCATTGCATCTAACACCACAATGGTGTAATGTGGTGCAGACCACAATCTTACCTAGGGTAATCCTGGGTAGGGTTGTGATCAGTACAGACTTGATAGCCGAATGGCCTCTTCTGTACTGTAGGGATTCTATGAAAAAGACTGAAGACAACTGTGAATGCCACCTGCAACATTAGAAATTGACCCTTTGGAACTTCTGCTGTAAAATCAAGTGATTTCACAATACAGCCAACTGGTGCTAAACTGAACCCAGAATATTCACAGCGCGCCAGGTTACACATTATTGTCACAAACCTTCCATTTGGCCATCTTATTGTAGATATCCACAGCATCTTTAAAAACACATTACGACTCAAAATCGTACAACAGCTTGAGATTTAGCAGTTCAGTCTCACAGTAGTTATTACCACAGTAATGAGAATCAGTTTGAGCATCTAGATAAGACAGTTACAAATGTTCCAAATTTTAATTTTATTTATCCAAGTCTGTAAAAGGTAATCGCACTGTTTTACTTTTGCAGTACAAGATAATCTTTTTGATCAAATTAACTGTGTTTACTTCTGCTTCAGAATAAAACAGGAAAGGATTGTTGGACCTTTGCCAGGTCTGTCAGTTACAATCCAATATATTGACCCAAGGAACTCTTAAAGAAATAGAAGTATGGGGCAATCCCATAGCTTTAATCATTCATCAGAGTGCAAAGCTGTTCCATTAGCCTGGAAGGATTGAGCTCCACATTTTAAAATGCATTAGTAGATGAGGGTTCCCAGGAGACATTGCTTTGTTGGACGTTTAGAGAGCATTTGATAACATACCTCAAGGGTACCCCAGTGTACCTCAAAGTGTTGTTAAATCAAGGATGATTGCGGTAGACTGAAATTTAGGTAAATGCCAGCTGCAGAAACTGTTGTGAATGAATGTGGATCTGCTTGGAAACTGGTTGCGAGAGAGATTGGTATTTGTAATCCAATCTTCATTAATGACATAGATATAGGTATTGGAAGTAAAGGATCTGCAAGTCTACAAGCAGTAGGAAGTTACGTGTAAACATTAGGACTGCAGAGGATGCTAACATACTACAAGCAGATCCTGATATTTTGAGGGAAATGAATGTTTTTAAATTATGGTTAAACTTCGAAAAATACCACACAGGATCTAAAATGGCAGCACACACCATTCATCTTGTCTTGTTGTTGTTGACTCATTGCAAAGCAATTGACTTACATGGTCCCATTCCCTTACCTTTTCCCCTGTACTGCTGTGATTTTTTTCCCTTCAGATAATAGTCCAATTCACTTTTGAAATCAATGATTGAATCTGCCTCCACTACTGTGAGAGTCATCGAGGTTTACAGCATGAAAACAGGCCCTTGGCCCAACTTGTCCATGCCGCCCTTTTTTTTAAACCCCTAAGCTAATCCCAATTGTCCACATTTGGCCCATATCCCTCTATACTCATCGTACCCATGTAACTACCTAAATGCTTTTTAAAAGACAAAATTGTACCCGTCTCTACTACTACCTCTGGCAGCTTGTTCCAAACACTCAACACCCTCTGTGTGAAAAAATTGCCCCTCACACACTTTTGTATCTCTCCCCTCTCACCTTAAATTTGTGCTCTCTGGTTGTAGACTCCCCTATCTTTGGGAAAAGATATTGACTATCTAGCTGAT
Organism: Carcharhinus amblyrhynchos; assembly: GCF_965287045.1. Classification (NCBI taxonomy): domain Eukaryota; kingdom Metazoa; phylum Chordata; class Chondrichthyes; order Carcharhiniformes; family Carcharhinidae; genus Carcharhinus; species Carcharhinus amblyrhynchos. The sequence continues at coordinate 3,646,696 of NC_137334.1, read as the reverse complement.
CTACGCACTCATTATTTTATAGACCTCTATAAAATCACATCTCAGCCTTCTATGCTCCAGAGAAAAATGTCCTGGTCTATCCAGCCTCTCCTTATAACTCAATCCATCAAGTCCCAGTAGCATCCTAGTAAACATTTTCTGCACTCTTTCTAGTTTAATAATAGCCTTTCTATAATAGGGTGACCAGAACTGCACACAGTATTCCAAGTGCGCCCTTTCCAATGTCTTGTACAACTTCAATAAGATGTCCCAACTCCTGTATTCAGTGTTCTGACCAATGAAACCAAGCATGCTGAATGCCTTCTTCACCATCTGTGACTCCACTTTCAAGGAACTATGAACACGTACCCCTAGATCTCTTTGTTCTGTAACTCTCCCCAACGCCCTGAGTCCTGCCCTGGTTCAATCTACCAAAATACATCGCTTTGCATTTATCTAAAATAAATCCATCTGCCATTCATCAGCCCACTGGCTCTATTGACCAAGATCCTGTGGCAGCCAGAGATAACTTTCTTCACTGTCCACGATGCCACCAATCTTGGTGTCATCTGCAAACTTGCTAACCATGGCTCAGATATGCTCATCCAAATCATTAATATAAAATGACAAATAACAGTGGACCCAGCACTGATCCCTCAGGCACACAACTGGTCACAGGCCTCTTGAGCAGTGCATTCTAGCTCCTAACCAATCATTACTTCAAAAAAAGCTTTTCCTTGTATCTCCGTTACTTCTGGTGCCAATCACCTGAAAATCAGTGTCCTCCAGTTCTTGATCCTCCCAGTAATGGGATCAATGTCTCCCCATCTTTTCTGTCCATAGCCCCCATGATTTTGAATAGCTCTATCAAATAACCTTCTCTTATCCAATAGAATAACCCCATCACCACAGCCTGGTTTTATTCCTCAGAGATTGAGAAGAGACACAGGCTCCTACATTTCTTCCTTACCTGACCAAGGATGGTTGACACATAAATGTATTTCATGGGAATATTTTAAAAAATGACACTCAATTGGCAGCCAAAACCCTGCACAAACTAAAAGCATCAAGTCAAATCCAGACTAAAACTAACCCAAGCTTGCACAAATCGATGAGGCACAGGAGATATGCCAAGGGCCAAACGGGTGTACTGCCTGACCAGCTGTACCTCAATTATTCTAAAGTTGAAATAAAAATAGAAAAATCTGTAAATACTCTGCAGTTCAGAAAGCACATGCAGAGAGAAAAACAATCAACTCCAAGTCACAGACAGATGCTCCCAGACTTACCGAGCATTTCTTGCATTTTCTGTTTATATTTCAGATTTCCAGCATCTGCAGTATTCTGCTTTTTAAATTCAAATCTTGCTGAGGACAACAAGGGGCATACACGTGGTGGGTCGTGCGAGGGCTGCTCTTGGATGTTGCTTTGAGAGTTGCCTAGTGCTTCACGTTGCTAGTGTACGCTTAAACTGGACCAACTGACGGGCAACACGACAGCTCAGTGACTATCACTGTCTGCTGTACAGTTACAGGGACCCGGGTCGGATCTCCGGCTTGGATCAATCTCTGTGGGAGTTTGCACATTCTCCCCGTGCTTGCATGGGTTTTCTCCGGGTGCTCCGGTTTCCTCCCACAACTCAAAAACGTGCTTTTTAGGTTGATTGGTGTCAATAAATTGTCCCTGAATTGGATCTCCCTTAATCTGGCGTACATATAATTCCCTAAATTTGCACCCCCTTTATTGTGGGGTTCCACTAGAGGTAGACAAAAATCGTCGACGATTGACGAAAGATTTGAATAAGGCACTCACTGAGTGTTAAAATGGGCGGTGCGGGCTTGTAAGGCCAAAGGGCCTGTTTCCTGTGCTGTTCTTTGTTCAACAAAATTCCAAATTAACACTCAGTTTCCATTCTCTTTAAAATTTCTGTGGCCCCCATCTCCACAAATTTTAAAAAAATCTCATGCTATTTATTTTTATTCATCACAGTGCTATCTTTTGCATCTTTATCCAAACCACTTTTTCCATGTTTCGGTTTCTTCCCTTTGTCTCCTTTTGTTCTTTGTTTTGCTTCATTATTGATCAATTCAGGGTCTAAATTATAAAACACTTCAGATCATCTTGTGTTGCGTTTGATAGTTTTCTTAATTCACGGTGAAATTTGGTTTAAGCTCCCCAAGATATTTTAGAACCTCGATCTTGCACTTCTTTCCAGGAAGAAAAGACGTGAAGTGTGAAGTTGTTTACCCCTTAAATAGCTGCCAATCATATCGGGACAAAATTAGGGTCTATCCATTGAAGAACAGGTGACTTCATGGTGTGATATCTTAATTGCTGCTGAACAACATCTCTGGTACTTTTACAAGTGTGAAGTCTTGTTCTGTCAAATGTTAAAATTTCTTAAAATATTTTTTACACATTTCTTCATCTCTCCCACATCTTTATTTTACAATCTATACCAGATTTTACAAGAATTAACTATTCTAACCAACACTTCTTGGATTAAGAAACATAAGAAATAGGAGCCGGAGTAGACCATCTAGCCCTTCGAGCCTGCCCCGCCATTCAATAAGATCATGGCTGATCTGATAGTGGATCAGTTCCACTTTCCCGCTTTCTCCCCATAACCCTTAATTCTCTTGTCTGTCAAAAACCAATCTACCTGTGACTTAAATATATTTAGCGAGGTGGCCTCCACCACTTCAACGGGCAGAGAATTCCAGAGATTCACCACCCTTTGAGTGAAGAAGTTCCTCCTCAACTCTGATCTAAACTGCACCCCCCCCCCACCTTATCTTGAGGCTGTGCCCTCTAGTCCTGCTATCCTTTCTAAGCGGGAAGAATCTCTCTACCTCTACCCTATCCATGCCTTTCATTATCTTATATGTCTCTATAAGATCCCCCCTCATCCTTCTAAACTCCAACGAGTACAGACCCAGTCTATTTAGTCTCTCTTCATAGGCCAACCCCCTCATCTCCGGTATCAGCCTAGTGAACCTCCTCTGCACTCCCTCCAAGGCCAAAATATCCTTGCGCAAGTGCGGCGACCAAAACTGCACACAGTAAGTAAGATTCTTCAATGCAACTGAGATTCAGATTTGCTTGTCCCAATCACACTGGCTTCAGATCGCTTATAGAATTATCAAATCCCTGCAATACTGAAGGAGATCATTCGGCCCATCGTGTCTGCACTGACTACAATCCCACCCAGGCCTTATCCTCGTAACTCCACATATTTACCCTACTAATTCCCCTGATACTTAGGGCAATTTAGCATTATGGAGCGTTTGAGTTTTATAAAGCACTTCACGCTGCATTAGACTCCCAATGATTAAAGTTGCTGCTGAGAAGCACCCAAAAATATTTGTTAGCAGTTGCAAGTCTGATGAATTGTGAGCACCGTACATTCCCCACCTTGTAAAATCCTGGTCAATGCTGGTTTACTTGTCAGCCCAAGGTCCTGAACTCAAACCCCATCCTAGCATGCTGTGAAAATACAATTTGCGAATGGGAGCACAAAAGCTGTTGTGGATTCTAAAAATAAATGGTCACCAATATTGTACGGGGAAGGAAACCTATTCACAAAACCTGACATGGCCAATATGCAGCTCAGTCCCTCTTCGCTTCTTAAATCTGAAGAAAATTATGAAGGTATGAGGGGCAAGTTGGTTATGTTGATTTGGGAAAATACACCAAATGTTTGATAATAGGCAGTGGCAAGTTCAAGAAAGACAACACTGTCTATAACAGATATACATCCCTCCAAGGCACAAACACCCAAAGGAAGAGGTTAATCAACTGCGGTTAACAAAATAAGTTAAAGATTGCAATAGGGGAAAGGAAGTGGCTTGTATGGATACCAGAAAAGGTGCTAAACCTGAAGACTGGGAGCAATTTAGAAGCCAGTTAAGGAGGACCAAGGAAGTGATTGTAAAAACAAGAAGTGAGTACGTGTGCAGACTAGCAAGGAACACCCTGCACAATATTGATGTTCTTACTTACCAGTTCATTAAGATTCACTCCACTGATCTTTGGGATGAAATGGCTTCCTTATGAGGAAAGGTTAGGCAGTTTGGACCTGTATTCATTACAGTTTAGAAGAATGAGTCGTAATCCTTTTGAAATATAAAGGATAATGATGAGAGGACTTGACAGGGTTGCTGCACAGAGGATGTGGGAAAGACTAAAAATTCCCCCCATGTGGGAAAGACTAAAAATTCGGAGACACAGTTTAAAAATAAGTGGTCTCACACTTAAAGCTGAGAATGAAGAGAACTTTGTTTTCTCTGAGAGCTGTTAGTCTGTGGAATTGTCTTACCCAAAAACAGTGGAGGCAGGGTCATCGAATATTTTTAAAGCTGATTTAGATTCTTAACTGACCAGGGGTGAAGGGGGTGGACAAGAAAGTAGAGTTGAAGCCATCATCTTTACAAACAGTGGAACAGGCTCGAGGAGCTGAATGGTTTACTTCTCCTCCTAATTCCAATATTCATGTGTAATTGCAACTTGTTTTTTTTCCCTCCCCTTAGCTTTAGCCAAATAGATCTTATCCCCAACTGCTCTGGGGCATCTTTTTCCTCCAATGAAACATTCTTGAGTCTTTACTGCCATCCCTCCCCTTTTTCTCCCTTTCCCATCTTGCATCCAGAAATATTTAACATCCAGTATTTCAAGTCACAGGTCTCCTTTATAGCCACGGTATCCTACCTCAACATGACTATCTGTACCTGTAACTCACCAATCTCAAATGTCACACTCACCACATTCACAAAAATGCATAGTAATCTCAATTCAAACTTTTATAACTTTTCCCCTTACTCTGCACCCAACTAATAGCCTAGAATATAAAATAGTAACATATGGCTCTCCCAATTTTTTGTGCACTTTGGTATTCTTTTCTAATATTCCTTCCTGATTCCCACTCACCTAACTTACTTTAAATCCTCCCAGTAGCACAAGCTAATCACCCTGCAAGGAAACTGGCACAGATTGGTTTAGATGCGAACTCTCCAACCTTTTGCCCCAGTACGGGTCCCAAAGCCCTCATTCATGCACCACCTTTCCAGCCACACATTGCTTTGCCTTCCTATTTCTGTACTCATGCAGTGTACTGAGTGTATTCTGGAGATTATCATTTTTCAGGCCCTTGCTAATTTCCTACCTAGCTTCCTAAATTCTGACTGCTCTTTATGTCACTGTCACTGATGTGGACAAGACTATTGACTGTTCACCCCAGCCCACCCTTAAGATGTTCTGCAGCTGTTCCATGGCATCATCCTCGATTCATTCAGCTGCAGAAATGCCTGTCTGTTCTATCAAATCTTCCACTACTCTTACTGCCCTCCTACTATTGCCAAACATTGCTAAAATAAAATAAACAGAAATAATCACGGATTACGCACTTTCCTTCTGTTGAATGTCAAAACATTCAGGAAAACTGAATGTTTTGCTTAACGCTTAAATTTAAAAATATTTAATTTCTCAGCTGCTTAGGCCAACTGGTTAACTTTGGAGAAAGATAAACACTGCAGCTATACTCACCGATCGGCTCAACCTTTAGTGGTGATGTTCCAGTTCCCGGCCTCCATCCCACTCTCCCCAACCTAGCACGCCCAGGTCTCAATTCTCTCCTCAGGATTCAAAAGGTGAAAGATGGACTGTAAGGACATTTTCAAGATCGTGCACTGGAGATCACAGCGCAAGGACTTATTTCTTCAGGGCAGAACTGGAGAAGGATGACAACCTGTGATGCCAACTGAGGATACCAGGTAGATCATCACGGGAAAGGAATGTTGTGACCACTGGCAGTGATTGAGGGAAATTGATGAATATTATCTGCATACCTAATCCACTTTCACGTAGAATATTTCCCCCTCATGCCCCAATCTCTTCTGACTTAGAAACTGAAAGATGCTGCAAGTTCACACTTCTTACTTCCTCCCCTCCTGTCCATACAGCCCAATGTCCCTTTCAGAAAGCCAAAAACGAACCTTCCCAATCAAAAGAGGAAGGGGAAGAGGGGATGACGAACATGAAGAGATACTGTCTGTTATAAAGTTTTTATAAATATATAAAAAGGAAGAGGCTGACTAGGGTGAACGTTGGACCCTTAGAGGATGAAAGGGGGGACTTAGTGGTGGGGATGGGGAAATGGCTGAGGCCTCGAATAACTTTTTTGTTTTGGTCTTCACGGAGGAGGACGTGAATAATTTGCTGGGTGTTAGCGATGGAAAGATGGTAGGAGTGGAGGGCCTGAATGACATTATTGTTACTAGAGAGGCAGTGCTCGACAGACTGGAGGGACTGATTGTGGACAAGTCCCCAGGACCGGATGGAATACATCCAAGGGTTCTGAAATAGCGGAGGTGATAGTGGATGCCTCGATGATTATCTTCCAAACCTCACTGGATTCTGGGGAAGTGCTGGAAGATTGGAAAACGGCTAACGTTACGCCATTGTTTAAGAAGGGTAGCAGGCAAAAGGCAGGGAATTATAGGCCGGTTAGTTTAACGTCTGTTGTAGGTAAAATGCTTGAATCCGTGATCAAGGAGAAAATAGCGAGGCATCTTGAGGAGAATTGTTTGGTAGAGCAGACGCAGCACAGTTTCGTTAAGGGGAAGTCGTGTCTGACGAATTTACTGGAGTTCTATGAGGATGTGTCTAGGGCGGTGGATAGAGGAAAGCCGGTGGATGTGGTGTTTCTTGATTTTCAGAAGGCATTTGATAAGGTGCCGCACAAGAGGTTATTGCAGAAGGTCAGGGGACATGGAGTTGGGGGTAGGGTGTTAGTGTGGATAGAGGATTGGCTGTCAAATAGGAGGCAGAGAGTGGGGGTCAATGGGTGCTATTCAGATTGGCGGTTGGTGACTAGTGGAGTGCCCCAGGGACCAGTGCTGGGGCCTCAGCTATTTACCATTTATATAGATGATCTGGAGGAGGGAACCGAGTGTATGGTGTCAAAATTTGCTGGTGACACCAAGATTGGTGGAACGGCAAATGGTGCGGAGGGTGTGGAAAGTCTGCAGAAGGATCTAGATAGGCTGGGCGAATGGGCTAGGAACTGGCAAATGGAATTTAATATTGGCAATTGTGAACTTGTCCACTTTGGTAGGAAGGACTATTACTTACGTGGCGAAAAACTGCAGCATGCAACGGTGCAGAGGGACCTCGGGGGCCTTGTGCACGAGTCGCAAAATCCCAGCCTGCAGGTGCAGCAGGTGGTCAGGAAGGCGAATGGGATGCTGGCCTTCATAGCGAGGGGGATTGAATATAAAAGTAGGGAGGTCTTGCTGCAACTGTGCAGGGCACTGGTGAGGCCGCAGCTGGAGTACTGTGTGCAGTTTTGATCGCCGCATTTACGCAAGGATATTTTGGCCTTGGAGGGAGTGCAGAGGAGGTTTACTAGGCTGATTCCGGAGTTGAGGGGGTTGAACTATGAGGAGATGCTGAATAAACTAGGCTTGTACTCATTAGAGTTTAGAAGAATGAGGGGAGATCTCATTGAGACGTATAAGATGTTGAATGGGATGGATAGGATAGAGGTGGAGAGGCTCTTCCCGCTCAGGAAGGACAACAGGACTAGAGGGCACAGCCTCAAGATAAAGGGGGGACGGTTTAGAACAGAGTTGAGGAGGAACTTCTTCACTCAAAGGGTAGTGAATCTCTGGAATTCTCTGCCCGTTGAAGTGGTGGAGGCTACCTCGCTAAATATATTTAAGACGCGGGTAGATAGGTTTTTGATAGGCAAGGGGATTAAGGGTTACGGGGAGAAGGCGGGAAAGTGGAACTGATCCACTTCAGATCAGCCATGATCTTATTGAATGGCGGGGCAGGCTCGAATGGCTAGATGGCCTACTCCTGCTCCTATTTCTTATGTTCTTATGTCCTGTCACTTAATCTTACATTCAGAGCCGCATGCTCAGAAACTGATATCACTTATACTTTAGAGGCTAGGGATACAGGTGGTATCTGCATGTGACGAGACACTGAGAAGTGACCAGGAGCCAAGGTGGAAGGAGCAGAGTGTGGATGCTGGCTTGTCAGAGAACAAGGTTGCACTTTAGTTCCACTCCAGAGTCAGATGGTGACTTTGATAAAATATATGCTCTCTCTACAGATGCTCCCAGACCTGTTGAGCTTTATTAGTATTTCTTGTTCTCATGATGACGACGTTCAAGGGCTAGGTTACAGAATAATGCTGATAGATGTACACAACCAAATGCCTGGTAGATTGGAAACCCTGCCAAAATCTCGTAACAGTGTCAGGAAGCAAGGAACCAGTTCCATCTTGGGACATGGATTCTTGACATGGAAAGGGTGACCACTTCCAAATGCAATAACGTGGGACCCAGTATGGTACAGTGTCTGATGACTGATACTGCAACTTATATTGCATCAGGAACAGCTTCCATTTATAGTAGAAACTCAGAATGCTATCAGCGTGGCTTCCAGCCCATCACAGCACTTTATCAAGCTGCGTTCTATATATCAGCAGAATTGCTGAGATGCTGCCCCAGGAGAGTGACAAGGGTTCCACGGAATACAAACCCATTTTTCTCTCTCTCTCGGGATAACAGTATTCTTGCTGCCAATGCTGTCACACACCATCAGTGCCTTTGATGCCGGTTTGCCAGCCAAGGCAAGAGGATATAATCCGATGCCTGCTCGTTCTGGGCCCAGAGCTATTCAAAATTGTCTTCAAAGGCCGTCAGCAATTTCCTCAAACAGACATCACCTAGGGACCTGGGTTCGATTCCTGGCTTGGGTCACTGTCTGTGCGAAGTCTGCACATTCTCCCCATGTCTTCCAGGTGCTCTGGTTTCCCTCTACAGTCGGAAAGACACGCTAGTTAGGTGCACTGACCATGCTACATTCCCATTCAGTGTACTCGTACAGGCACCAGCGTGTGGCGACTAGGGGGTTTTCACAGTAACTTCACTGCAGTGTTAACGTAAGCCTGTGACAATAATAATAAATAAACTTTTAAACTCAACAGTCTTCCACGCCCAACCTAGAGTCACTTCAGAAGTGGCAAAGGTTCACTGAAGATGGACATTAAAAATAATGCACAAGAGTGAGCATTTTAATATTCCATGTATTATTCAGTGAATTAACGGGTAAAATTAGATCTGAATGTGCACTTACAGTTGGGGTTGTTGGAAAGATGACAAGGTCATCAGTGGTAAGGAAAAAGTAAAAGCTTTGCTGGTGAATGGGGAAAACAGTGGTTGAAGATACGGCTACTGTTTGTAACTAATTTCATCATGCAGAGTTCTGGCAGAAATGGGTTGTCTGTGTTGCAATCTCCCTTCCTCTTCTTTGTGCTCCTGCTCCTCAGATTCTTGCTCGATAAATGGCAGCAAAAGGCATTCCCTTAGTCATCACGTTGATGCAAATCTTGATACTAATCCAGCTATCAACTGCAGCATATCTCCAGGATGTTGTGAGAGAGTACGGGTAATGTGCTAATATTACTTGTGGCAGCACGGTTCTCATTGTAGACCCGCTGTCACGTGACACTAACTGGAATCATGAACTATGTTCATAGAACAGAATAACTCTGGTCACCCAGATGCCAGCCTGTGACTTCCCGCGGTGGATTAAATAGAGGTGGAACAGACCACTGTCTCAGAATGAAGGGATTGACTGCGGATAGGGTAAAGTGCATTCTCCTGCACGATGATACACTGCCTGTAGGTGCACAACTGCTTCACGTGGTGAGATTTTTAGTTAATGAAAGTGGCAGGATTCAGGTGAAAAGATGGCAATGTTGGTGCACGGGGAAGCCTACAATCCAATGCAAATCTGCAAACCTCGTGTTCGCTCTGTCTGCACGGCTCTAGTGAGGGGGAATGAGATGGACGTGTTTCTCCCTGTACGCACAGCAGAACAGCGCTCACGCCTCCTTCAACAGCCTGAAGCAAGGTCAGACACGCAAGGTCAAGGGTCACAGTCGCAAACAGTGCTGTCTTTACCCTGCATTAAAGTTTCACTTGCGGCTGCAACAATTAACTGATTTCATTCGCAACTTCTTTAGTGAAGTAAAAGAACTTCTCGCACGTTGGTTTTCACTGAAATTGAGTTGAGCAACTCACTTCCTGAACACCCCCAGCAAACATGGCTGCCTACTGAGCTCCCTTCTACTCTTCTAGCTACTCTTCCTGTGATGCACGATATCTCTCCCTTCTCCTGCTACCAGATCGATGTACCCTGCCAGACCACCCATGCAAATCCTTCACTGCAATATTTTAAGTGACAGAAAAAAAACTTCAAACCAACCGCAAAACTCTCAAGTAGATTACTCAAAGTTTTAGCCAAGTATCGGAAAGATCCAAAAGTGCACAGTTACATCAGCAGTCAGAAGAAATAATTCAGCAACAGCACTGAAAGTCATCAGAAGCCCTTTAAACAGCAATGCTGGGAGTTATCCTCAAGCCCAGTTAACATGTGCTCAGGTGTATGAGGTTAAGACGAGGCATTGGCTGGAGTGTTTAGTTTGAAAATGCAGGGTTGCTTCAAACCTACACCGCACACATACTTGTGTCACGTTGGCTGCTCTGTATGGTGGGTGTGCTCAAATCCCTTGAATAGACCGAGGCCTGCGTACTTCCTGTCAGAGGTTTGCACACACATTTCGGACCTTATTTTTGAGCCTTTGTACCAAAAGCAAAAGAGACACTGCACAGCCCAATTTCACACGAATTATTTGCTGATGGTGGCCAGAATCTGAGTCCCTGTCACAAACCTATTGATGTGGGTATGCCGGCGTTGGACTGGCGTAAACACAGTAAAAAGTCTGACAACACCAGGTTTTAGTCCAACCTATTTATTTGATAATATACTCACAAGCTTTCGGGGTTAGCCCCTTCGTCAGGTGAATGGAGAGTTCTGGCCTCAGACAGAGCATATAAAGCACAGACAGTTTAGAGATTACTGATTAGAATGCGAATCCTTACACCTAACCTGCTGTTCAAGACCTGAAGTGGCTGATAATGTGAGTGGAAGGAGCACTGATCACAGTTTAAAGAGATGTGTATTGTCTCCAGACAGTATAGTGAGTGAGGTTTTGCAAACCCAGGCAAGTCACGGGGGTTACAGATAGTGCGACATGAACCCAAGATCCCTGTTGAGACCGTCCTTATGTGTGCGGAACTTGGCTGTCAGTCTCTGTTCAGCGACTCTGTGCTGTCGTGTGTCGTGAAGGCCGCCTTGGAGAATGCTTACCCGAAGGTCAGAGGCTGAATGCCCGTGACCACTGAAGTGTTCGCCAACAGGAAGGGAACAGTCTTGCCTGGTGACTGTCGAGCGATGTTCATTCATCCGTTGTCGTAGCGTCTGCATGGTCTCCCCAATGTACCATGCTTCTGGACATCCTTTCTTGCAACGTATCAGGTAGACAATGTTGGCCGAGTTGCAAGAGTATTTACCATGTACCTGGTGGATGGTATTCTCACGTGTGATGATGGTATCCATGTCGATGATCCGGCATGTCTTGCAGAGGTTGCTGTGGCAGGGTTGTGTGGTATTGTGGTCACTGTTCTCCTGAAGGCTGGGTAGTTTGCTGCGAACAATGGTCTGTTTGAGGTTGTGTGGTTGTCTGAAAGCAAGAAGTGGGGGTGTGGGGATAGCCCTGGCGAGATGTTCGTCTTCATCAATGATATGTGGAAGACTCCGGAGAAGACGTTGTAGCTTCTCCGCTCCGGGGAAGTACTGGACGACGAAGGGTACTCTGTCCACTGTGTCCTGTGTTTGCCTTCTGAGGAGATCGGTGCGGTTTTTCGCTGTGGCGCATCGGAACTGCCGATCTATGAGTCGAGCACCATATCCTGTTCTTATGAGGGCATCTTTCAGGGTCTGGAGGTGTCTGTCACGATCCTCCTCATCTGAGCAAATCCTGTGTATACAGAGGGCTTGTCCATAGGGAATGGCTTCTTTAACATGTTTAGGGTGGAAACTGGAGAAGTGGAGCATTGTGAGATTGTCTGTGGGCTTGCGGTACAGTGAGGTGCTGAGGTGACCATCCTTAATGGAGATGCGTGTGTCCAAGAATGCAACTGATTCTGGGGAATAGTCCATGGTGAGTCTGATGGTGGGGTGGAATTTGTTGATATCATCATATAGTTGTTTCAGTGATTGTTCACCATGAGGCCAAAGGAAGAAAATGTCATCGATGTATCTAGTGTACAGCATTGGTTGAAGATTCTGTGCAGTGAAGAAGTCTTGTTCAAACCTGTGCATGAAGATGTTGGCATATTGAGGTGCAAATTTGGTCCCCATGGCTGTTCCATGTGTCTGGATGAAAAACTGGTTGTTGAAGGTGAAGACATTGTGGTCCAGGATAAAGCGGATGAGTTGTAAAATTGCATCTGGAAACTGGCAGTTGTCAGCATTGAGTACTGAGGCAGTCGCAGCAATGCCATCGTTGTGGGAGATGTTGGTGTAGAGCGCTGAGACATCCATTGTGACGAGGAGTGTCCCTGGTTCAACTGCTCCGTGTGTGCTGAGTTTCAGTAGGAAGTCCGTAGTGTCGCGACAAAAGCTGGGGGTTCTTTGTACAATGGGTTTCAGGATGCCCTCGACGTAGCCGGAGAGGTTCTCACACAGAGTTCCATTGCCCGATACGATGGGACGGCCAGGTGTGTTTGCCTTGTGTAACTCACTATACTGTCTGGAGACAATACACATCTCTTTAAACTGTGATCAGTGCTCCTTCCACTCACATTATCAGCCACTTCAGGTCTTGAACAGCAGGTTAGGTGTAAGGATTCGCATTCTAATCAGTAATCTCTAAACTGTCTGTGCTTTATATGCTCTGTCTGAGGCCAGAACTCTCCATTCACCTGACGAAGGGGCTAACCCCGAAAGCTTGTGAGTATGTTATCAAATAAATAGGTTGGACTAAAACCTGGTGTTGTCAGACTTTTTACAAACCTATTGAGACAGTTTTTAAAACAATTATTTTAAAAAATGAGATTGAACCAGACCATTTGCAACTTCAGCATCCTATTGGCTTTGTTTCAACCACCTTTTGTAGACCATCCGAGTGACTTCTTCCACCTCCAGGAAATTTTTAGCCGCTTAAGACTCCATTATTCCTCAAGGTACTCCCTATTTAAGCAAATCAAATGCAATAACTGGGAAAAAAAACCCACCAATACTCACCCCTCGCTGTCTTTGAGCCTAACAATCCTAAACCAAACAAGGAATAATAATGGATTTTAATCCTGCAAAGAGCCTCCAATTTGTTATGGACCAGATCAGGAATCCAAGATATATTAGGAATAGTTTAGGTTAGAGGGTCATTAGATTGGTTCCACTGGTCGGTGCAACATCGAGGGCCGAAGGGCCTGGACTGCGCTGGAATGTTCTATATTGAGCTGTGCTTCTGACATCCAGAATTTCTGAAGCAAAAAGAACTTTCACCTTTGCAACATCAATCCCCTGCTCAAGCCCATCTAATGCCAAACCGCTCGTCCATGCTCTTGTCACTTCCAAGTAGACTGTTATAATTCTTTCTGGCTGGCTTCTAATCTCCCAAAAACTTCGACACATTAAAAAACGGTTTCCTGTAATTTGGCTTAACACTATGTAACACTCATCCTTTGTCCCTGTACTTTTGACTCTTGGTCTATTTCTATACTTGTATTTGAATTCTTTATGCCCTTAATATTTCTATGACTTTCTCGAATGCTAAAATCCTCCAAGAGTTTTATGCTCCCAAAATTATGGTCTGCTGTGCTTATTGCAAAGAATCATAGAATCTTTACTGTGCAGGAGACCACTCAGCCCATCGATTCTGCACCCTCACCACAAGCAGCCGTGTCTTTCACCTTTTAGAACTCAAGCTCTGGAATTCCCTCTCTAATTCTCTTTACCATCTCCACACATATTTGAGATTCTCCTTCTAACCTAACACTTCATTCAAAACTTCAGGTCATTCTCTTCTAAATATCTCCTTCTTTGGCTCAGTGTCAACTTTTGCCGCATTACTTTAGCGTAAAACATCTTGAGGCATTTTAGTATGTTAAAGATTATATATGAACCTCGAGTTGTTGTTGGCTCATTCAGAAAGTCAGGGCCTTCAAACGCACTGACACTGGACAGAAATATCGCGGGTCAGAACAGAGAGCCATAACAGGATTTGCGCCTCAGTTTGAGATCTTCCCCACCGGCAACGTAATCAGATTCACACCAAGAAGGGGCATGAGCCTGATTGGCATGGATTTAATTCAATTTAAATTTGAATGTACAGCTCTACTCCATTGAGATTGGGCCCCATGGAATGTCCCCCCCAGCACATGCGATTTACCACTGGTTTCAGAGAATGGAAATCAGTAGCAAGGGCCACACCGGGGGTAAGGAGGTGGTGTCTGGACATCCTGCGAGTTGAGGGCCTATGCTGGGCTTTGCCCTTTGACACCCTGCAAGTACCAGGGCTGAAGTGGACACTGACAGAGGATTACACTCCTCCACGGGTGATTTCCCTTTGCGTATGTCTGGGAGGAGGGGGTGGACAAGATGGGTATGCGCGAAGGGCAGTGTGAGCAGAGGCAGTGGAAAAGAGAGCTTCCAATACTTCCTTGGTGGGGGAGAGAAACCCAAAGTTTGGAGTGGAGGGATCAGGAGTGGGGTGTTGTCCTCCATGGCCATGGGAGAGGGGATCAATTAAATAAAAGTAACACCTGATCTCTATGGAGAGAAGGCCAGCCCCATCTGGCCTACCCCACCAGAGTGATGACAAACTATGCCCTCCAACTTTGTTTTACAATGTCAGAAGATCTGCTGAGACAACCCGACCGTCGAGAAACTTGCTACTTTTCGGTTAGAATCTGACATTTCGCCATTTTATGGAAAATTCTGCTCCACACTTCATTGTATGCACAAATTCCTGGAGTCGGGCGTGTACCAGTAATCTGATTCACAGCATTGGTGGGAGATTATCATCTCTGTGATAAAACTAGTATGATAGGCATGCCATTTTTAAAATATTTAATTACTGCAGCTAGTAATTTATTATTTAAACAGCAGAGGGGTGAGTTTTTTTTCCAGCTCATTTGTATACGTCAACTCAAATTCTCATCAGGCTAGAGTTGCTTGCAAACATAAATAAGCCTGCTCAAACAAAATGTTGCAGACTTACTGAATCACAGAATTATTATGACGCCAGAGGCCATTGTATCTGCACCAGCTCTTTAAGTGAACATTGTAACTTAGTGCCATTCCTCTGCCTTTTCTCCATACCTCTGCACATTCACCTAATGCCCTCTGGAATGCCCCAATTGAACCTGCCTTCCAAGCAGTGCATTCCACAGCCAAACCACTCAAGTGCGTGGAAAAAAATTGATTACTCACATCCCATCCATTTCTTTTGCAAATCAAGTTAAATCTGTGCCCTCTCATTCTTGAGCTTTTTATGGGTGGGAACAATTCCTCCTTATCTACTCTGTCTTCATGATTTTGAAGATCTTTATCAAATCACCTTTTTCGCTCCAAGGAGAGCAATCCTAACCTCTCTAATCTACCCCCCTAGCTGAAGCTTCTCATCCTTGCAACCGTTCTTGTAGTCCTCCTCTGCACTCTCTCCAATGTGTTCACATCCTTCCTATTGTGTGATGCCCAGAATTGTACACAATATTCCAGCTGGGGTCTAACTAGTTCCTTGTATATGTTCAACATAACTTCCTCGTTCTTATACGCCATGCCCCTAATAACAAAGCCCAGGATACTGTATGCTTTATTAATCCTCTTTCGAACAGTCTTGCCACCTTCAATGATTTATGCACATATAGGCCCAGGTTCTTCTGCTCCTTTAAAAATCGTATAAATCCTACAAAAACACCCATAAAAATCGTACCCTTTGTTTCATCTTTCATGTTCTTCCTATAAAAGTGCATCGTCTCACAATTCCCTGCATTGAACTTTATTTGTCATCTATCTGGCCACTCCACCACCTTGTCTAGGTCCTTTTGAAGCTCTACGCTATTCTCCTCACAGTTTACCATGCTTCCAAGTTTCATATTATCTGCACCCTGCACACCAAGATCTCGATCATCAATATTGATCAGGATCAATGAAGGTGCCAGAATTGACCCCACTGTCTCCACTACAAACCTTCCTCCAACCCAGATAGTATCTATTGGCATTATTCTCTTCTTCCTATTACTCAAGCCAAATTTGCATCCATGTTGATATTGTCACTTTTCCTCCATGAGCTACAATTTTTCTCACAAGTCTGTTGTGTGGCAATGTATTGAATGCCTTTTGAAAGTCCATATATAACATCAACAGCATTAGCCTCACCATCCCTTTCTGTTACCCCTCCAAGTTAGGTAAACATGATTTCCCCTTTAGAAATCATGCTGGCTCTGCCTTATCAATCCACGTTTTTTTCACGTGACTATTAATTCTGTCCCGAATAATTGTTTGGAGAAGCTTCTCCACCACTAAAGTTAAACTGGCTGGTCTGTAATTGCTGGGTTTAACCTTACAACTGTTTTTAAACAAGGAGGCAACATTTGCAGTTCTCCAGTCCTCTGGTATCTCATGAGTCTAGAGAAGACTGGAAAATTATGGACAGCCTCTGCAATTGCCACTCTTACTATTATTGTTAGGGTGCTGGACGAGAACCCCAAGTTATATATTAGGAAGCCAGATGGAACCCCAACAATTTTTCTTTTTGGCATAAATGTGAGGATAGGATATATATTGGGCTGACAAACATTCACGCCACACAGATGCCAGGCAATGACCATCACCAATAAGAGACACTCTAACCACCGCCCCTTGACATTCAATGGTGTAATCATTACTGAATCCCCCACAGTCAGCATGCTTGGGGTTACTATTGACCAGAAACTCAACTGGACTCACCATATAAACACAGTGGCTACAAGAACAGGTTAGAAACTAGGAATACTGCGGCAAGTAACTCACCTTCTGACTCCCCAGACCCTATCCACCATCTACAAGGCACAAGTCAGGAGTGTGATGGAATACTCCCCACTTGTGTGGATGGGTGCAGTTCCAACAACACTCAAGAAGCTTGACACCATCCAGGGCAAAGCAGCTGGCTTGATTGGCACCACATCCATGAACATTCAATCCCTCCACCACAGTGCACACTGCTGCTACTGAGCGCAATCTAGAAGATGCACTGCAGCAATTCACCAAAGATCCCTAGACAGCACCTTCCAAACCCACAACTACTCCCATCTAGAAGGGCAAGGGCAACAGATATATGGGAACACTACCACTTGCAAGTTCCCCTCCAAGCCACTCACTGTCCTGACTTGGAAATATATCACCGTTCCTTCACAGTCACTGGGTCAAAATCCTGGAATTCCCTCCCTATTGGCATTGTGGGTCAATCCACAGAACATGGACTGCAGTGATTCAAGAAGGCAGCTCACCACCATCACAAGGGCAACTAGGGGTGGGCAATAAATGCTGGCCAGCCAGCAACGCCCATGCTCCACGAGTGAATTTAAAAAAAGTCTCCAGGAGTGAATCCACTAACTAATCAGGGATTAGCACTGCTGCCTCACAGCACCATGGACCCAGGTTCTATTCCAGCCTTGGTGAATGTGTGTGTGGAGTTTTCACATTCTCCCTGTGTCAGCATGGGTTTCTCCTGGGTGTTTCCGTCCATAGATGTAAGGTTAGGTTATTGGCCGTGGTAAATGTGCAGGGTTTTTGGGATAGGGTGAAGAGAGAGCCTGGTGTGATGCTCTTTTGAAGACTGGGTGCAGACTCGATGGATGGAAAGGCCTCTTTCTGTACTGTAGGGATTCTATGAATCATAGAACATAGAAAAACTACAGCACAAACAGGCCCTTTAGCCCACAAGTTCGCCGATGATATCCATACCTACTCGGCTTACCTATTATTACCTATCAATTGCACTACAATCATCATACCTTCAATATCCTTGGACGCATCTCATCTTGTCCTGGTGAACGATTAACTTTAAGTACAGACAGTTCATTCAATATTTTTTCCTTACCAATTCTGAACCCTTCTCGTGACAGAGTTTCCTCTTCTGTCTCCATGGTCTGAGTAGCATCTATCTCGGTGGTGAAGATAAAGTATTCATTTACTACCACAAACATGTTATTCTTCCTTTTACCAACTTTTTATTATTTATAAACCTATAGCAGACTTTAGGATTTCCCCTTTATGTTGGCTCTCAGTCACTCCTTGCTTCTCTAATGTGGTTTTACCCTTCTCTGAACCTTCTGTATTTCTCTTAGTTCTCAATTGTATTTTCTATCTGGCACTGTCATAAGCACACTTTTTCTTCTCCATCCTAATTTCCATCACCTTGTTCATCCAGGGAGTTCTAGATTTATCTGCCCTACTTTTCCCTTTTGAGTGAATATGCCTTGATTGTGCCCAAACCATTTCATTTTTGAGACTAGCCATTGTTCAGCCAGTTTTACTTACCAACCTCTTGCTCCAGTCTACCCAGCCCAGCTCTGTCCTGGCCCACTGAATTGGCTGTTTCCCAGTTAGTCATTCTTACTCTGGGTTGCTTACTGACCTTTTATATCACCAACCTAAACCTTACAATACATTGGTTACTGTTTCTGAAATGATTTTGCACTGAAAACTTGATTTACTTGGCCTCACCTCATTTTCAAGAATCAGGTTCAACAATGCATCCTGCCTTGTTGGATTGGGGTAAACACAGTAAAAAGTCTGACATCCACATCTTGTTGGATTGGGCACATAGTGCTGTAGAAAATTTTCTTGAACACAATCTAGCAATGTTTACCCCTCTCTGCCCACTACATTACCATTGTCCCTGTCTACATTTAGGTAATTAAAGTCCCCCATTATAATCACTCTATAATGTTTGCCATTTCTCTAATTACCGTGCAGATTTGTTCTTCTACATCCTTCTCACTAGTTGATGGTCTATAGGGTCCAGTGAGCAATTTTTTTTTTTAGCTAATTTATTAGCGTCACAAGTAGGCTTACATTAACACTGCAATTAAGTCACTGTAAAAATCTTCTAGTCACCACACTCTAGCGCTTGCTTGGATATGCCGAAGGAGAATTTAGCATGGCCAACGCACTGGACCAGCATGTCTTTTAGACTGTGGGAGGAAACCGGAGCACCCAGAGGAAACACACCGACACGGGGTAAACTTGCAGACTCTGCACAGGCAATGACCCAAACCGAGAATCAAACCTGGGTCCCTGGTGCTGTGGGGCAGCAGTGCTAACCACTGTGCCACAATGCACTCTTTTGTTCCTTAGCTCTAGCCAAATTGAACCTGTCCTCAAGTCCATTGGGTCATTCATTCTCTTTCTCCAACACTTTCCTTAACCACTGCTGCTACTCCTCCTTGCCTATTTTTTTCTTAACAGTTTGTACCCAGGAATATTTCATACCTAGCCCTGCCCTTCTTTGAGACAGGTCTCTGTAACTGTCACAATATCATATTTCCACAATGTAAATCTGCTCCTTTAATTCCCTAGTCTTATCTACTATACTTTGTGTATTCACAGAAACATATAGTAACCCTGATTCAGTTATCATTATTTTCTCCTTTATTCCGTTCGACCAACTCTAAAGTAATGCTATCTGTCTCTTCCAGTATTTTGCGTATGCTGGTATTCCTCCTGGTTCCAAACTCTTTTCAAGTTAAAGCTCTCCCAAAAGCATTAGCAAAAGATCCTGCGAGGAACCCTGTACCAGCTCTGTTCAGGTGCCACCCATCCGACTTGTACAGATGCTAAATTCCCCAGCACTAGTCCTAGTGTCTCAGGGATCTGAAGCTCTGTAGTTGAGTAATTCCAAATACCCAACATGAAGATAATTTGTAGCTGATGTTTTAATATGTGGCTTGAGAATAATACAAAATATGCAAGTAACATTTCAATAACGCCTCTAAAGAAATGTTTTTAAACATGCAATTAAGATGAAAGATGTATTCATGAAAGATAGCAGCACAAATAATGCAACAAAGTAAATTACCAATGCATATCTAAGCGAGGAGAATAAGTCTAATAGATAAAGTTGCCTTCAACAGAACCCATTTAAGTTGGTTAGAGAAATGCTAAATCATAAGAAGCAATTTTTGGGAGAGAACTCCTGTAAAACGGACAGACGAATGACAGACCAGTATTTGAAAGCGTCAAAGTATGATTTGATTAAAACACGTGCCATTGTTCGATTGCTAGAACACAAACTGAATGAAATTGTTTTTAATTGAGCGCTGGGCTGATTAATCTGATAACGAAAACCATAACCATTCTGCTCTTCAGCATGAAATCTGAGATCTTTTGGGAAAGCCTGCTAGTACATTAGCTGTGTAGGTGGAACCACTGATCTCTCATTTTGGCCAAAATGAGACTTGTCTTAATTGTATGTTTGTCTGAAATATTGTTAATTTGTGATGTTTTTGATTCTAACATTTCAATGTTTTAATAAAAACTAGTTTAATTGACGAATTTCATTGAACTGAATAAAGATTTTTTTTGCCTTTATGAAATGAAATGTTTGATGAAAGGATTCAGTTTTCAAATTAATCAGGCCACCTAAAAGAATTGCTCACAACAAGCCCTAACTCCACATCATCTTTCCAGCCATGCATTCATCTGCCTTATCCTTCTATTTCTGTACTCGTTGGCACTGGAAGTAATCTGGAGATTACTGCATGAGGTCTTGCTTGTTAATTTTCTACCTAGCTCCCCAAATTTGATTGTAGGAACCCATCCCTCTTCCTATCTCAGTACCAGTGTGGACGACAGCCTCTGGCTAATCACCCGCCCCATAAAAACGTCCTGCAGCAGCTCTGTGACATCCTTGACCCTGGCACCAGGAAGACAATACACCATCCTGCAGTTACATTTGAGGCCACAGAAACGTCCTTCCTTTCCTCCAATTCGCTTTACTAATGCTCTCTCTTCCTTCCTTCTTCTCCTTCTGTACAGCTGAACTCAGCGTGGGCTGGTTCTGCATAGCTGAATGGTGTGCCAGTCCAAGTCCCAAGACAAAGGATTAACACAAATATGTTCACCAGTGCACTGAATCTAGCTCTTAAACTTTAAAAGATTCCCCTTTGATGTAGGATGGACTAAAGCAACCTTGGTACAGAAATTTTAACCTTTTAGTTTTGAAATGAAATCTGTCATGTAAAAACGCACTTTTAGTTCAACAGTGCGAGTCTTGTTCAATCAACATGCAAACGATGAGCAAGGCAAGTTTCTCTATGTTCTAGCATGATATAATGCTGCCTTCCTGACCCATGTCTGCTTTCGTAATATGGGCAAGTATAATCCAGCAATAGTGCCAGTACGCCAGAGGGTAGGTTTATTCACTTGCCACTTATGTGTTGCATACTTCTGCTTTCATTCAACCTTCCCATCCTTGAGCATTACTTATTGTGTTCATACTATTCTGAACAACATTGGTTAGAAATCTGCTTCCTAACACACAGTAACCATGTGACATACAATACATATAAACCCTGTAAGCAAGTACTCTTTAAGTACTCTCCACACCATCTTTAAGAAGCAGCCTTCAACATTGCACAAATTCTTATCCTCAGACATTTCAAACATGTATCTTTTTTAATCGTGATAAAACTTGTCTTCTGTAGCAGTTTAATGTACAAAAACATGAAACCTTTCCTCTGTACTCAGAATACCTTCTCTTGCTGCTTAGTGTTTCTATATTGTATAAATGCTGGGAGATAATATCAAATAGAAGAAAATTGTGATATTTATCTCCTAATCACAGAAATGTGATTTGAAAAGTGCAGCCTAAATCAAGAATTCCATGAAATATTTTGCAAATGATATCATTTCTAAGTGGCATTTATGGATTTACAGAGATAATTTTTTTAAGGTAAATATCAACTTGGCACACAATTAACCTGGACCATTCAAAGAAGCTCGCATGGATTAAATTATGTGGTTTAAAAGCATACGGCAGTGGATCTCTTGGAAACGCTACACGAATAATTCCTTCCCTGCCCTTTCCTCACAGCCATGCACATTTCTTTTTTAATTACCTATCCAATTCTCTTTTTTTAAATTACTATTAAACCTGCATGCAGCACCCTTTCAGGCAGTGAGTTCCATAACTTGCTGCACAAAAACATTCCTCATCCCTCAATGTTCTTTTGCCAATTTTCTCAAATTGATGTCCATTGGTTACTGACCCATCAACAAATGAACACACTTCACTCTCATTCATTCAGTCAATAATACCCTTCATAATTTTGAAGACTTCTATTATAAAATCGGTCAACATTCTTTCGTATATCTTCCTAGTTTATTTGGGAGTTTCTTAGCAACTGTGGATTTTTTAAAGTACTAAATATAAATTGATAAATGCACCATTGTGAAATGAAGGGCATTTAGCAAATAACTAATTGAACAATCCATGCCACATCAGGGTGTGTAATGCATTGTTTATTGAACAAAGAGGTTGTGTGGTTGTAGCTCTGATAGAATTAGTGTGTCATTTTCCTTCAATCTCTAACAATACTATTGCATCCTCCCCAGATGAAAAGGTTTTGCTAATTTAAAAAGGTGTTTAGTATTATTGCTGGGGAAAGCTGATGGTCACCACCATGAGGAACTCTGTCAGGTTATGTGTCAAGTTCCAGCCTTTCAACTTTAACCTAATCACATCACTGATCATTTGTCAACAATAAAATGATTCTTTAACTTGTAAGCTCCAGTCACTTTCCAACAGACATTCAGAAGGTCTTTTTTCATAAAACCTTTTCACTTCAGTGTGTCTACCTCTTCACTCAGGAAAACTGAAAAGTCAAAGTCATTATTTGCAAAGTTGTACCCCATTGTAGGTTATTTGGCAAAGAAGTGAAAGTCAAGGAAGTTTCAAGATTAGCACCTGCAACCAAAATGTTTGGGATAAAGACACTACAACAACTACTCAACATTAGGTCACATTCAGGTTCAACTTTGATCTTAGGATCATTAAATTTGAGAGATCTGATCAGCAACAGGTCTTGCTGATTACCAGATCGTTGTTAGAATGCATTCAGGATAATCTGTTAGGGATCAGATCAGAAACCCCAAGGTATACTGTGAAGTTAGCCCAGGCACCAACTTTATTTGATTTTGGCATTGGCGTGATTAGTGTGGTCACTGTCTGTGTGGACTTTGCACATTCTCCCTTTGTCTGTGTGGGCTTCGTCCAGGTGCTCCGGTTTCCTCCCGGGGGCTAGCGAAGGTAAATGCACGGCGTTATAGGGATAGGGCCTGGGTGGAATTGTGTTAAGTGCAGACTTGATGGGCCAAACGGCTTCCTTATGCACTGCTATGATTCTATGTGAGCATAAGGTTCCAGGTTTGATTCAATTCACCCACTAGGCAGCTTTTACTAAAACACAGTTTAAACATAACAAAATGAATTTGCATAATTTTTACCAAATGAAACACTTAAACATGACATGATATAATTCTTAACTGCTGACTATTTCTATTAGTTCCAATTTAAGCAATATCCCCATAGATGTAAATTCCACTTCAGAATCAGGTAGCAAGAAACAAAGGCTTATGGGAGTTCCCAGCCTTTTAACGCCGAGAGAGAGAGAGAGAGAGAGAGAGAAAGAGAAAGAGAAAAGGGGAAAAGAACAGCAGCTCCTTCCAAATTCAAATTGAAAACACCTGTTTTTTTTCTCTGTAAGCCCATTCACGAGTTTCCACTTGTCCATCACCCTAATCAAACCCTGCTCTCAAACCCCAGGGAACAACAACTCTAAGAATGGCAACAATGCATTAACCCAGAATAAAACAAACACTCCAATAATTAGGAGCAGTTAACCTGCCGCAGCATCAGCAGGTGGGCTGTTGACTCGAAACAATTGGTACCATACTCAGAGTTAAAGTCCAAAACAGTCCCTTCAGAAAAAATGTGACACTAATACAGGCACAGTATTGTCACAGATCCATTTAAACCCTCATGGACGTGTTTCAGTTTGTGCACATTTTAAGTACTTGTGCTATTAGTTTCATTTGCTCATGTGTTACCATGTAATTACAAATCTTGTAAATAAATTCAGGCACTAGTGTTCACCAGAACAGTATAGTGCAGTAGTAACAATAAAACAAGGTATCTATGCCATATTAGGTGCAAAAAAAAAACAAATTTAGCAGAAATGAAGTAGTTAATCCCGTGGCATGCTAGTCTCATTCAACACATCATCTAATTATGACAGGTGGGTCTGCCTAGCCTACTACATTTTGCTTTGAAGAAACAGAGAAAGCAAGAGGCGGGGGCCAAATTTATTTTTCTGGAACACTTTGCAATTAATGAGCTGCACACTCCTACCATCACACACTCGAGAACAGATTGTGAGTACAATTTTTTGCCCTTCCAAAGCAATGTCTTCAGCTGTCTTGGTCATAGCTTCTGGAAATCCCTCCCCAAACCTTTCAGCCTCTCTTTTAAGATTCTGCTTTAAACCCCGTTTAGTTATTAAGAATTTGAAAGTTCTTTGTTGAGTGCCTTCCCTCCGGTGAATTAATGAAAGTCTGTAATCCTTTGTCTAATGCACTTAAGAAGAGTTGAGGTTTTAGGGAGATGGGTTCCCTGTAGGTTACTGTTTGCAATGGCAGATTTCACCTGTTCCACTCCAGTCAAGTTGCAAGATAACAAGGACACCTACGTCAGACACCTATTTGTTGACTACAGCTCAGCCTTCAACACTATTATTCCCATGAAACTCACCTTCAAGCTCCGTGGCCTGGGTCTTGGCACTCTCCTCTGCGACTGGATCCTGAACTTCCTACCTCACAGACCACAATCAGTAAGGATAGGCAACAACGCCTCCTCCACGATCATCCTCAACACCAGTGCCCCAGAAGGCCGTGTTCTCAGCCCCCTACTGTAATTCTTACACACCCAAGATTGTGAGCCAAGTTCCCCTCCAATTCAGATTTTCAAGTTTGCTGACAACACCACTGTAGTTGGTCGGATCTCAAACAATGACAAGGCAGAGTACAGGAATGAGATAGAGAATCTGGTGAACTGTGTGGCAACAATAATCCTTCCCTCAGTGTCAACAAAATGAAGGAGATTGTCATCGACTTCAGGAAGCATAGAGGAAAAAATGTCCCTGTCTACATCAATGGGGACAAGGTAGAAAAGGTCGAGAGTTTCAAATTTTTAGGTGTCCAGATCACCAACAACTTGTCCTGGTCTCCTCATGCCGACACTATAGTTAAGAAAGCTCACCAATGCCTCTACTTTCTCAGAACACTAAGGAAATTTGGCATGTCAGCTACAACTCTCACCAATTTTTACTGATGCACCATAGAAGCATTCTTTCTGGTTGTATCACAGCTTGGTATGGGCTCCTGCTCTGCTAAGACCACAAGGATCTACAAAAGGTCGTGACTGTAGCCCAATCCATCACGCATCCAGCCTCCCATCCATAGACTCTGTCTACACTTCCTGCTGCCTCGGCAAAGCAGCCAGCATAATTAAAGACCCCATGCACCCCAGACATTCTCTCTTCCACCTCTTCCTTCGGGAACAAGATACAAAAGTCTGAGGTCACGTACCACCCGACTCAAGAACAGCATTTTCCCTGCTGCTGTCAGACTTTTGAATGGACTTATCTTGCATTAAGTTTATCTCACATTTGCACACTCTTGTTTTCTTCTCTATGAACAATAAGTTTTGTCTGTATAGCGCGCAAGAAACAATACTTTTCACTGCATGATAATACATGTGACAATAATAAATCAAAAGCCCATAGCAAAATCCTGGTCCATTTCTTCAGGCAGAAAGTCCAAGACCATCCCAAACCTCTGCCTCCTGGGGTTCCTTAGGCAAGGTCTTGTTCCTTTGCTGGTCTAGATGCTTCTTCCGTCTCCAGGAAAAAAAAAATGTGCCCCATTAAATCTTCTCATCAGAAACTTAGTTTATGTAACCAGAACATGTTTTTCACAGTCCTCACAAACGGCTTCTGATAGGTAGGTCTTTGTCAAACACTGGGGCCCTAATATCATTTTGTGGAGATGCCGGTGTTGGACTGGGGTAAACACAGTAAGAAGTCTTTAATCTGGTATTGTGAGACTTCTTACTGTGCCCTAATATTGTCCAATCACATGTCATTGTAACAAAACATAACTTTTTCATACTCATTCTCCTTTCAACTCTGTAGCGGCTTCATTTACAAACAGTATTCTTAAACTGTTTTCTTTAATTATTTGGAGAACGGCAGCCATTAAACACATTTGGTTGCATTTTCATTACATTTTAATTACTTATCAAAGGTATGTTCAGAAAAATAATTTCCACTTTCATGAATTTGTCAAGACTTGTCCAGACAAGATTAGCTCAGGGGTTCTTGTAATTACATGTGTATTGGCGAGAAAGAAAGATCACCTGACCTCTCAGCTCCATTTAGTTTGAAAACATGTCCATTTCGAGTTCACACTTCGTTAGTCCATATTACGCGAATCTGGCATTAGATACAGAAAAGTCTCAAAACTTGAAAAAACGTGCGATTCTTTCCATTGCTTACTGAGAAGTAATACATCACATTCAACAACTTATTAGGTCAGGATTTTTTAGATTTTGTTTCTTTCTGTCATTTCATTCATGTTAGGTGCTGAAAACATGAATTGAAAGTATGCAGAGTGGAAAATTGGGTCAGTGTTCTTCCTCCACATGCGGCTATTTTAAATGCACCCTTTTTCAATCAAACAGACTTTATAATTAGAAACACAACACAGAATAACTGTAGCTAAAAGTTGGGACAACTGAGTGTTTGGTACAGTTGTATTTTACTTCCCGTAAATTCAGATACTTGTTAAAATCTCGTTATGACATAAAGTGAACATCTACACAAATATCTTGAGTCACTGGCAGCAAAGTATTAATTTCTTTAAATAATTGGGAGCATCTGAGCAGTTAAAACCTATTCAGTAACTATAATTTGTGAAACTGTTTACAGAGACAGATTACAATGAGACAACCATATCAACAAAATATATTGTGTATGGAATCAAAGACACCAGTTCAAAAGCTGCTTTCAGGACTATTAAATGTTGTCACAGGCTTATCTCTACATGAGTCATTTCATTTAATTTCATCCCATTCCCTACTGCTTCATGAATTTATATAGCTCCCTGAATGCCCCAAAACACTTCACAGAAGCAGAATCTGGCGAAAACAGACATGAGGCAAAGTAGGGGATATTAATGCAGCCAGCAATGGAGGGACAAAGAAAGTCAAAGATGCACAAAAGGCCACATGATGGAGGAACTCTCTTGCTGGAGGCTACTGGGGTTTACTGAGAAAGAAAGGAGAAAGACCGTAGTGGAATCTGAACATGGCAAATGCATTTAAAATTAAGTCATTATTAAACTGAATGCCAATGCAAATCAGTAAGCACAGGACTGCTGGGTGATTGGGACTTGGTGAAAGACTGGATGTATAGTTCTTTATCATTAATGTCACAAGTAGGTTTACATTAACATTGCAATGAAGTTTCTGTGAAAATCCCCTAGTCGCCACACTCTGGCAATCCTTTTCGGGTGCACTGAAGGAGAATTTAGCATGGGCAACGCTTAGAGCCAGCACGTCTTTCAGACTGTGGGAGGAGACTGGAGCATCCAGAGGAAAGCCAAGCAGTCACGGGTAGAATGTGCAGACTCTGCACAGTGACCCAAGCTAGGAATTGAACCCAGGTCCCTGCCATTGCGAAACAGCAATGCTAACCACTGTGCTAGTTTAGGGGGCTTTGGCAGAGCTCACAATGATGAAGGATGAGGCACTAGGCTAATACCCAGCTGCTTACGTAGGTACATCCTAAAGATCCTAATGAACTATTCAAAGGGGGAAAAAATTCTAATTTTTGCAAATTAGCATTTATATAACTCCTTCCTTTCATGACTTCAGGATGTCTTAAAGCAGGTTACAGTTAATTACATATTTCTGAAGTATAGTCACGAGTGCAGTGTAGGAAATGTTGGGTGGGATTCTTCCAAAAAAATTCTAAGTGTCAAATTTACAAAAAAACTGGAGTAAATCCTGATGTTTTTTCCCACTGGGATTTTCAAAATGAATCTCCCACATCCTGTGCACTAGCATGGATCTCACAAAAGATCTGTGAGCAGGGCCTATTCCAACTGGAGTGGCCAACAGCATAGTGCTGAGAGAGCCATTGCGCATGCGATGATCTGTCATAGCCAAGATCAGTGCACGCGCAGCAGCCCACACTGCCAGTCTCCCGATCGCTGGCCAGCTCAAATCACTGGCCCACTGGACATATCAGGGCCAACCTTGACCACTGAGCAACTGCGCCCACTGCAGTCCTGATCACTCCCTCCCAGGCAGCCCCAAATTCCCACCCCTGACTTCTCCGCCCCCCCATTACCCCCACTGGCAGGCTGGCTCCTCTCCACCCCAACGTCCAGCCCAGATTGCTAGCCTCCCTCCCTCTGTCACTGCCAAGTGCAGAGTGGCAACGGAACCCACTCACCCTCACTGATCTCCTGCCATTTTCCCCCAGACCTCCCCCCCCCCCCCCCCCAAATTTGTCCTATCCCCTCGGCACTACCCAATGCCCAGTGCTGAAGTGCCTCTTCGGGCATTGTCACTTTGCTCCTTGGGCAGTGCCAGTGAGCCAGGATGGCATTCCCAAGATGGTAATATTCAAGGGGCACCCCCGTGCCTCTGACCTCATGAGGGGACCTCCATAGCCACCCCCGCCCCCCCCCCCCCCCCCTCACTCCAGCAGGGTAAGGCTGCCAGCTCCCCACAAGTGGGAAGCTATTGTAAACCCCACTGGAGTGAAACACTTCTGGCAGGAAGGGGAAGTGAGAAAGAGAGGCTGGCGGGCCCAGGGACTTCAGTCCCAGGTCCGCTAATGAGATGCAAATTCTATTTTAATCATTTATACAACTCCAGTGCCAGAAACTCATGGGGGCCGTAGCATCCGGTGGGGAGCCTCCTAAACATGGGGAGTCCCTTAAACATCGGGAGTCCCCTAAACATCCTCTGCTTGAGTCTCCCAGCTAAAGCAGTGCACTGGGCTGGGAGGATTGGCCCTGTTGTATCTAATTTGCATGCTGTAAGACTCCACAAACAGTAAGATGATAATGATCAGATAATCTGCTTTGGCAGTGTTGACTGAGGGACTATTGAAACTAGTCAAAACAGCAGCAATAATTTTCAAACTTTTCCTTGTAACAGTTCCCTGGGATACTTTCATTTGACTGACGTTTTAGAGGAGCCCTAGGTTTAATGTCACATCAAAAAGACAGTACCTCCAACTTGTCAGCATTGCACTGGAATGTCAACCAAGACTTTTGTGCTCAGCGTCTCTACAGTGGAATATCAACCCACAGTCTTTTGACACAAACAAGTGTAGTGCCAATTGAGTGACAGCACAGTGTTCTCAATGTCATGACCAACATTCACCCTCTTCATCGTCAAAACAAATCATTCTGGTATTTGTGAGGTATTGCTGCTTGCCGATAAAACGGTGGCAACACTTCAAAAAGGCTTCGTGAATATCAAACTACTTCTGAGACTTCACAAGGAATTGGAAAGTACCATAAAAATGTAATTTCCTTTTTGTGTTACTTGGAAAGTGTTTATACGTTAAGGAGCTAGGCTGACGGGAGTTGCCAATCATCAGCGTCTGACTAAAATCAGATTGTGCATGTGGAGCATATTCAAAGGATGTATTTGGGCAAAACACACTCAGCCATCATCCTTCCAAAGTCAACAGAATTTGTGGACTATTTGCAACAGATTTGGCTATGACTCATTTGGTTGCTTTGAGTTGCTGTGAGGACATGTCTCCACAGGGATCTCTTTTTCTCCTCCACCTCTACACCATTTTATTCATCACGATCTTATGGGTAACATGCTTTAGAATTCCTTTACCTTACCTGGCAACATGCAAGCAAGATTTAATTATCCTTGCTTAGGGCAAGGTCAAAAGCAAAGCTTTTTGCAATGGTGAAGAAGGATGAAGTTCAGAAAGGCAAATGAAGGATGTCAAAGGAACAAAAAAAAGGAAAGCAACAGGTTTTCTTTTTAAAAAAAATAATTACATCGTGCAACAGGTTTGCGACTCCTTCACTGCTAGAGATGAGATTTTTAATTCACGTCAGAATGGTGAGATGAAAATATTCCCCCTTGCTGCGTAGGACAGACATTAGGATCACATATGAAAATGAATTGGCTTCGACTCAGTCCTACAGGGTGTACTAACTCATTTAGATTGGTTTAAAGATGTGGGAAATAGAAAAACCCAGACTACTGTGGTTGCAAGTAAAACAATGGGTTATTTTCTCAATCCTGCACCATTATCTCTGCAGACCCTGAGGTTCAATTGCTTGTCCTCCTTTTCTCCAATTACATGCTATCCTATGGCATCAACATCAGATAACACAGCCCCACATTCCACAAGTTTGCTGGTGATACACAGTTCTATTTAACCACCACCTCTTTCAACCACTCACTGCTTGACTTTTCATGTTGTTTGCCCAGTACCAGACAAGTAGAAAGTTCCCGCAATTAAGTATTGGGTTGACCAGTCTTTGGATACTGCCTCGTACTCCATTCCATAGTCACCAAACTCCGTCCCCGTCCTGCAGCGGTGGATTTACAATGAAGCCCAACATGCCTAGGTACGGGATCCCCAAATGACAGAGGGCCCCAAAACAATGAGCAAGTCTCTCACAGCCAATCAGGGAGAGAACAACTTTGAAATCTTTTCCAGAATTTACATGTCAATCATCCGCTGAGCCAATCACAGAGCATGGAGCAGTTTTTTCCCCAGACACAATTCCTGGTTGGAATGACATTACCCGTGCGACTTGTGGAGCTGTGTGCCCGGCAGTGAGGACCAGCAGTGTGCAATCAGGGGAGACCCAGCCTGCAGTGTCTAATGGGAGTTGTAGCTCTCATGCATGTTGCTGTGGTTGGTGCCCAGTGTTCAGGAGTTGGAATAAGAGAGAGCCACTGGGACTCGTGCTGTCAAGTGCGTGGGATGGAATTGTAGATGCGCACCTGAAAATCCCAGGCTTGGGAACTAGAATTGCAATCGATTAATTCCCTTGAGCCCTCCCTCCTTCTCCCTTCCCATTCCCAGTAGGAAAACGCTGACTGTGGGGGAGAGAGAGTATATAGGTGGGTGACCAGTTTACATCGAGTCTGCTTCAGGAGTGAGCCAACCCTGACAGTGGCCTCCACTCGGGGAGGTACCCCCCGGTACTGTGATGCATTTGGCTACTGGAAGTCTTCAAGTCTTCCAGCTGCCATCGCAGTTGGATACGGCATACAGAAGTGTACCAACAAAAAAAGAGAAGCACATTCTGCAGATAAATCCTTCACCTTAACAATGAGGCAAGACCAATAATCAGTCCACTTTGAGCCTGGCTTCCCTCTGAGAGAACAAATATTCTGCTTTCCAATTAAGGCTCTTTCTTCCTTTGTGTTATCGCAAGCAGGAGCAAATCAAGATAATGGCCTCTATGATAGAATCTCAACACTGTGGCTGTAATCTCTTTAGGTTTCCCAGGCTAATAAATAATTTATAAGGAGCCAAGACTTGGGTCATTTAGGAATATAGAAGTTGCTTTCGACCCCAGGTGTTTTATCAATCACTTATTTTAAGTGTAACCACAATACCTAAAATTAGCTATGTATATTCTGAAATAATAGCAAGTGTCAGAAATTAGGGTGTGTCACCTTATTCAATAGATACTGTGGCAGGAGAAAGGTAGTGGCGGGTCAGGCAAAAATTTCTTCCTTACCCAATCTGTGGAGAAATAATCGGGGCAGTAGTCCTGGGGTATTTCACAGCATGGATGGAAGCTATATAAATGCTCATCATCGTCACACAGCTCTTAGAAAGAACTATTCATGTCCTATTTCCCATTTTTTAAACTTTCAGATATGAAATGTACAAGTGATATAAATATATAATGTATGATTTGGTAGCTAGCAGTGCCGTCTCACGGCGCCAGGGACTCAAGTTCGATTCCTGGCTTGGGTCAGTGTCTGTGTGGAGTTTGCACGTCCTCCCCGTGTTTGTGTGGGTTTCCTCCAGGTGCTCCGGTTTCCGCCCACAATCCGAAAAATGTCCTGGTCAGGTGGATTGGCTATGCTAAACTCTCCCTCAGTGTACCCGAACAGATGCCGGAGTGTGGCGACTAGGGGATTTTCACAGTAACTTCATTGCAGTGTCAATGTAAGCCTAATAAATAAACTTAATGGAGTCTATTCCTGACACTGTTTCTGCTGGGAACATTCCATGTCCTACAGACCCTTCTGTTCAAGGCAATAATCATTGCGAGATCTTATTTCATTTGGTTGAGAAAAGTTTTGCTTCAGACAACCCGGTAGCTGCTGTTGGAATGGATTAAATTTTCAGGTAGTGGCAAAGTTTTAAACATGGAGATTGGGGCATGCTGGCTAATGAAAAAAGTCATAGTGAAGAAAAATAAAGTTACTTACGCAGTCAGAAAGTAGCCTCAGAAATAAACTTTAACGACGCATAAAACATTGGCAAGATTGCAAGTGTTGGCATCAGATAAAACTGACGTTAACCAAAACCACAACTGAATGCCAAAAATGCATTGGGAAAAAAAAATCACAACGGAGTTGAGAGTCCCAAGATAAAACTTTCTAAGCTTTGCTAGTGGCCAGAAAAGCCTCATAGATCCTTTGAGAAATTTGGCATGGTGGAGGATTGGTAGGTAGGATATGGCTGCTATGTTTTGCATTCATTTTCACTATGAACATGATACAGCGATAGATAACAAATGGTTTAGATAGTGACCCCTTGAATGTAAATGCATGACTGCCTCAAACCAAGCCAAGGCCACTGAAGATTGATCAGAGTGTGCGCGAAGAGTAAGTAGGGGGAGCCAGCATGCGCAAAGGGTGAAAATGCAGCTGAACACAGCAAACCCACAAACCCTAAATCGCCTCTGCTGTCCTGTCCACCATCTGAGGCGGAATCAGACTAATAAAACCTTCAGTATCCTATCTAACACTGGCGTGAGCTTCCAACTCCATAACTGGGTGGCACGGTGACACAGTGGTTAGCACTGCTGCCTCACAGCGCCAGGGACCTGGGTTCAACTTTGGCTTCGGGTGATTGTGTGCGTGGAGGTTGCACGTTCTCCCAGTGCCTGTATGCCGTGTCTGGGTGCTCCGGTTTCCTCCCACACTGCAAAATACCTGCCGGTTAGGTTGATTGGTCATGCTAAATTGACTCTTGATGTCAGGGGATTAGCAGGGTAATTCCATGGGATTACAAGGGTGGGATTGTTGTTGGCTGTCGATAGGCTGACTGGCCTCCTTTAGTACCGTAGGGATCTATGATCTGCTACATCAATAAGATCACCAGTTATCACGTTCACACCATGACTCATCCTTAGGTTCATCTCAGCCCATCTACTGCTCAAACCTCGAATCTTTTTTTCTACCTCCAGCCTTAAATATTGTAAAACTCTTCTGGTCAGCCTCTCAATTTGTACCTTTCATCTTGTACCTTTCATACAGTTCAGCTTATACAAAGTACTCCTGCCTGTATCCTAACATTCACTAAGACCCAATCATTCCTCATCTCACTGACTGATGTTGGCTCACAGTCAAGCAATACCTCAAGTTAAGAATCTCACCCTCGCGTTCCAATCTATGGTTTTGGCACTCCCAATCTCTAACCTCCTACAGAGCTACAACCTTGGAAGAACCCTGGGCTCCTTCAATTCTGTTTTTTTTAATGTGGTCCAGGTTTCCTTTGCTCTGGAAGTCCTGCCCTAAAGCTGTCTGCATATCTTTAAAATGCTGCTTAAAACCCCAATATCTTCTTTGTGGTTCATCGTCATATATTGCCTGCGAACGTTTCTGTGACTTGTCTTGAAACGTTTTACTAAGTTAAATGCAAGTGGTTATCACAATGTTCGAAGGTCTGTTAAAACACCTTGTTAAATAGTGTGAAGGGAAACAGCACAAGTATTTAATCATATCACAAAGAGAAAACGTTAAGACTCATTTGACAGACAATCACAAAATCCCAACTGTGCAAAGAGGCCATTCGGCCCATCCAATTTGCACCAACTCTCCAAAAGAGCATCCCACCCAGGCCCTCCTTTCCACCTTATCCCTGTTCTCCTGCACAGTTACCATGGCTAATCCACCTAACCTGCACATCTTTGTTGTGGGGGGAAACCTGAGGACCCGTTTCTTCCACCCACGCAGACACAAGGAGAATGTGTAAATTCCACAGGTCCCTGGCGCTGTGAGGCAGCAGTGCTAATCACTGTGCTACAGCGCGTGATGTTTCAAACAAAAACTTAATTCAATATTCTCTTTCAGGCAGTCATTTGGAATTGAAGAGGGCTTGCTTCCACAGCAAATATGAAATCTCGGGTAACTGAGGAGTCCACAGGTGATAAGTAGAACAATCATTGTTTGGAGGAGCAGGCGGGTGGGGTGTCTGCCCCTTTCACTGTTGACACTTGGCTTCAGTTTGCTCTTGGCAATGAAACTCGAGGTGCTCACCTCCTTTCTGGATGTCTTTCCTCTATTTCAGGTGGTCTTGGGCCAGGGATTCCCAGGTGTTGGTGGGAACGTTGCACTTTTTCCAAGGAGGCTTTGAAAAAGATCCTTGAAGTGTTTGCTCTGCCCTCCTAGGGCTCACTTGCCATGTGGAAACTCAGACAGAGCGTTTATTTTGAGTGTCTCGTGCCAGACATGCAGATGATGTTTCCTGCCTAGTGGAGTTTACGGAGCATGGTCAATGCTGGGGATGTTGATCTGAGTGAGGATATTGACATTGGTGCAGCTATCCTGCCAATTTGCAGGATCTTGCAGATGTAGCATTGGTGATATTTGTTGAGGGTTTTGCAGTACCTGCTGTACATAGTTCACATGTCTGAGCCGTATAGGAGGGCGAATAACACTACTGCTCTGTAGACCATGAGTTTGTTGCCAGGTCTGAGGTCCTGGTCTTCAAATACGCTCTTCCTCAGGCAACACAGGCAGCATTGAACCTCATTGACAATGTCTGCCCTTGTTGACATCAGATTCCCAAGATATGGAAAGTGGTTCACATTGTCCAAGGACTCGTTGTGATAACCGGGAGAAGGGACGCGCTTTGTGGAGGGGGGAGCTTGGTAGTGGATCTTTGTCCTACAGATATTTAGTACACAATAACTAATTAAAATTTAAAGCTGGGCTGATTTTTCTGTCCCAGAGAAGGGATCAGGCTAGCTTCAGTGCTGTTAATCCGAGTATGGAATAAATGAGACCAGACTCAAAGCTCAGGGGACGATTGCAGCGCAACCCAGATGTGATGGACAGCAATGCCTAATAGGGTTTGTGGTATCCAATACAGGACCAAGTTTCCAGGTACCTGTACTCTAATTCATTGTATCCTGGTTCCTCCATTCTTGTTCTTTCTTTCTCTGCTGTTCCTTCCTCAAACTGCAATTTTTAGGTGCTTAAAACTAAACCTCAACAGTCACTTAACCAACTAGTTCCCAATTTGTCTGTCCTTTTCTCTTCAGTAATGGAGGTATTTTCCTCAGTCAAAAACAAAGAAGTGGCCTTTTAAGCCATTTTGCTTTGATAGTAGCAGTTTATTTACTGATACATATCTTCACAGAGGTTGGAATGTGACAGCTAGAAATTATAAACATATACGACAATCTTGCACATTGGTCCAGCAAAGTACAATTGATAATACAGTTCATATCTTGCCAGTTACATTTTGCACTGTACAGTGCCTGGTCATAAAATCGGTAGTGTAGCTAGTGATAATGGCAGTTTGGTAACCCTCCTCTAGTAGGGACTTCAAGGACTTCAACACACTGACTGGTATTTTGGTGAAGTACAAGTGGAGTGTTGCATAGTCAAAAGGACATATTTCAGATTAGATATTACAGAAAGAAAATTGTGAGTCTGTAAAGAGATACAGATAGATTTGGCAGATAGAGTGTAATGTAGGAAAATATGAGGCTGTCCACTTTGACAGAAAGAATAGAAGATCAGAATTTTATTTAAATGGGCAAACATTACAGAATGCAGCAGTGCAGAGCAACCTGTGTGCCCTTGTACATGTATCACACAAAGTTAGCATGCAGGTACAGAAAGTGAAATGTTGGCCTTCGGTATAATGGGGTGAAGTATAACAAAAGGTGAGACTTTGAGTATTGTATACAGTGTTAGAGTGCCCTTCAAGATCAATAAGTTATTAAAAAGAAATTACAACTTCCAGTGACTGACTGAAAGGATCACATGACAACTCTACAATACTTTTACTTGTAATAAAGCTAAATTAAAATTGACTAAACATTACTTTAGTAGGCAAATTCTCCCATTTAATACAACTGAAAATCTTATGCTTATACTTTGCTATGCCCTCTACGGAGATACTTCATTCTTCATGAACAAGCCCAAATCTATTCCTTTTATTAATTTTAGATGCTTGTGATATGCAAGTATGTTAGAATAACTCTGAAAATGAACTAATGCACATAGGCATGAATGAGCAAAAATGTGTAATTTTCTTTGCAAATTCCTACGATTGGAAGTAATTCAAAACTGCTTTACTCTTTGTAATATCTAAAAATTACTCTCCATCTTTTTGATCAAAGAAAAGGATTGCGTACAAGGCAATTTATGACAAATGCACATCTTAATCAGATTACAAAGATGTCAGGAAGATTGGCAAAGGTTAGGACAGTGAGCTTATTTACAAAATGACTTGATTCCATAATGGGAAGATGCCGAGATTGGTATTCTAGAAACCTGACATGTAATGGCCTGAAGTGCTATTATAAGTGTGATTTTGGCACCAAATATTTCTT
The DNA here is from genome assembly GCF_965287045.1 of Carcharhinus amblyrhynchos. Taxonomy (NCBI): domain Eukaryota; kingdom Metazoa; phylum Chordata; class Chondrichthyes; order Carcharhiniformes; family Carcharhinidae; genus Carcharhinus; species Carcharhinus amblyrhynchos. Next base: position 3,609,883 of record NC_137334.1, on the reverse strand, counting down.
TTTCAAACATGAGATCCCTGTCTTACAATATAATATTTTGCATTATTTATATTCTGTACCAAAAAATATTCTAATTATTTTTAACCAATATCAAGAATAGGGAGGGAATCAATGACTCATCCAGAAAATCACGCACAGTGTAATGATAAATTCAAATGACTATTGATGAGAGCAAATTAGCTTGGAATGGGTGTTGCAAAAAAAATAAAAGAAATTGGGCAGAGACAAATATTGAATTAATCTGTGGCTACCAGTCATGTTTCATTGACTCACAAGGTTACTTTAAGTGAAATAGATGTTTGAGTATATTTGTGTATTCAACCAAATATTCACATCTGTACAAGAAGAAAAAATGTCAACGCACTTATGTTATCTCAATCCAATCTGAATTGTTTGCCTCAAAATATATCACCGGTGCTTCTGTTAAAAAAAAACACCCGCGATCTTAAATGTGCACTTCCCTGGTGAAAGCAAGCTGTCATAACATTTTCTGTGTATTGCAGGGCCTCATTAAATTCCACTCGCTCTCAATTTAGCTAGTATTCTGCATCTAAGGCTATTGAGTTGCAGGAGGAATATTTTATTTGATTTAATACCCGCAGTAAAATCATAAGTGTGTTGGCAAAGAATGAGCAAAAGTATCTGAATTTTTAAAAACATGAGAAACGGAAGCGCAGATAACCATTTGACCCCTCACACCTGCTCCGCTATTCAATATCATGGTGGATCTACTTCATTTTTACTCTTTCATGGGATGCGGGCATCGCTGGCAAGGTCTGCATTTGTTACCCATCCGAAACAGCACTTAAATGAGTGGCTTGCTGGGTCATTTCAGAGGGCAGTTAGCTGTCAACAACATTGCTGTGGGTCTGGAGTCTCACGTGGAACAGTTATGGTGAGGAAGGTAGTTCTCCTTCCCTAAAAGGGCATTAGTGAACCATTTAGAATAGATTTTTCGATGACTGTTTCATGATCACCATTACTGAGGCTAGTCTGCAATTCCAGATTTTATGAATTGAATTTCAATTCCACTTGCTGCTGTAATGGGATTTGAACCAGCTCCCCCAGAAAATAAGTTTGGGCCTCTGGATTTATAGTCCAGTGACATTACCCACTACACCACCAGCTCCTCTTGACTGCACTTCCCACATCACTCAATTCCCCGAAATCAAAACATTATTCACCTCAGTATAGAATATACTCAATGGTGAAGCATCCACAACACTCCCGAAACAGATAATTCTGCAGATTCACAATCGCCCGAGTCACGGAGTGAGCCCAATTGTTTAGGCAAAACTCGATAACTGGTTTTAGTTTCTCCAACGTGATCTAGTCCAATTTTGATTTCAGACGCACATCTGAAATATATTCGACATTTCCTGCTCACCCTCAACGTTATTTCAAAAATCCCAATGACATTTTTCAGTTCCACTTCATGCCTGAAAAAAAAAACCCTACAGTACTACAAAGTCATAAATATCATTCAACCTTTCAATATATTCCATGTGTTTGAAGGTCGAACCACCCGAATCAAGATTTTGGGTCACAAATCCAATTTGTCAATTTCCCTGATCTTGGTCTGGCAATCATACCAGGAGTATTAGACTAGTATCAATATTTCCATTCTAAATGGAATTATTTTATTGCAGGCCATAAACAAAGTACAGGGAAAATAGCTTTTAAACAAAATAAAAACTTATCATATTTTTGCATAAAAGAAAAATCAGATTCTCAGTACTTGAAAAAAGCTTCCTGCTTATTGCCAGGGCTCCTCCAACATCTACACAAACTCCAACTTTTCCATTTCCTGAACAACGTCCTGTGTGCCCATCACCACTATCCTTACTGATCTTCACTGGATCTGTTACCCAAGACGATTAATTAAAAATCCTTGTCTCTGTTTACATAGCTTTGCTTCTGAGCCTCAGAGTCTTCATCCTGCCAATTCCAACCTCCTGTGCATGCCTTTCTTTCCGCCACTCCTCGTTCAACAGTAAAGGTTTCAGCTGTCTCAGACTTACTCTCAGACACTCCATCTCTGATCCTCTTGATTGCTCCTCTTCTCATTTTTAAATGCACTCGCAAAACTCTCCAGTTTTCATAGAATTCCTACAGTGCAGAAAGAGGCCATTGAGTCTGCACCAACCCCACATATTTACCATGGCTAACCCACCTAACCTGCACAGCTTTGGACTGTGGGAGAAATCCAGTGTACCTAGAAGAAACCCAGGCAGACACTGGGCCTGTTTCCTGTGCTTTGTTCTTTGTTCGTTCTTCGAGGAGGAGGAGACAGTTGCTCAAGTCTAGAATTGAACCTAGGTCCTTGGCGCTGTGAGGCAGCAGTGCTAACCACTGTGCCGACCTTGCACTTAGCCATCTTTCCTAGTGACTACTATGTCAATTATACTGTTTTACTGCAATATAAATCTATGCTACTGACCATTCTAGAAGTATGATGATTCAGCAGTGGCATCACTCCACATCACTATAACAGCCGAGAGGAGTCATGGAATCAGTCAGTCTAAATGTCATCCGGTTACATTGCTTTCACCATCTTCTCACTTCAACTATATGTTAGCCAACTTTCCCATGCTAACATCTCAAATCAGTGATATCACAGAAACTGTGCAAACAGATAAAAAGTCAAACTGGAATACAGTAATAATGTACAAGATTTTCCTACTTCTGCGAAGCAGAACACCAAATATTTAATGAACAAAAAAAACGATAAAGGACTGACTAACTTTAAATATTATGAACAAAAATAATGTATAAGCATCGCTGCTGAAAATAATTAGAGGTCAAGGGAAAAATGTAATCAAAAAACAAGGCGGCCAATTTACAAAAAATACTCAATTCTAGCATAGACCTTTTCATATACGTTTCTAGCATTAATTCCTTAGTAGTGTGTTAATTACTTTTCCTAGAATTTGTACGACCATTATTTCAAAATATTTGGAAAATTAGCATCTTTTTACTAAAATGGCATTGCAAAATGAACTGAGGGTAATTGTTATAAAAGAGATGGCAAAACTCATCAGAAGAGCCTTACAAGTCATGGGCACCTCACAGAAAGCTACTCGTTAAAGAAAGGAAACAATGGAAGAGAAGTCGCTTCTTGCAGATAGATCTGAATCCTGGGTATACTTATTTTACCTTCAATATTTAAATACTAAATCTCAAATAGTTTAGCATTATCAAGTACTGAAGGCAACTTTACTGCTCTATATTTTAAGCTGTAATATAAATGAGTTTTTATAAAATGGCTCAAAAGCCCAGCACAAGCTTATTTGTGTTGCATGCAGTACTTTAACCTATTAACAATGTCATGTGGAGATCTAATTTAACATAGGCCAACTATGGGTTGGAAACAAAGGGTGACAATCGTTAATAGAATCAACTTTTCTGGCATTCTACTTCAACAGTTCCCTGGTTGCAAGAAACAAAATGCTAAATGAAATCTGGTTTCTCTGCTCTCTCACTTTGGTAGGAAACACCGAATTTGGATGTTAGGTAAACCTTCCTGTTAGTTTCTGAACTGACGTTCTTCTGTGGCATTGCATAAGCAGGTCAGAGTGATGCCAGTTCTGTGATTCACAAGATAGGTCATGGCAAGACAGGTTCTGCAATTTGTATAAAATGTTGAAGTGAGATTGGCTCTACAGCTATGCATAAAGCATGTAAAAGAATAAGAGCCACTTGCCTGAAGCTGATAAATAAAAATAAAGGACGCTGGTACTTTGAACTTTTCATATTCTCAAACGCCTGAAGGAGGATGAGTAATCTAGCAAGAGTGAAGTGTTTGGTAGAAGGATAAACCCAAAACTGTCTTGTAGATTTAAAAACTGGAAAAATGAATACTACTACTTCTCTTCAGCTTGCTGGCAACCACAAACATTACATGATTTAGGTCAAACCACAAAAAGAATAAAGAAAATATCTGGAAGTATGTTTCTATCACGCGCCTCTTTCTGAAATAACCGACATATGTTAGCTTAATAAGCTTAAAGTCATTTTTTTTCAGATCTTTCATTTTTTTCCAAAAATCTTTAATATGGCAGAGTCACATAATAACAGGACAAAGACATCCTGGAGTACTGCAACACCATTCTGCTACACCACTGGGTGTTGAGGCCTGCAATGGGGCACACCATTTACTCAAGGTGAACTATCAATTTGAAGGTTGAGCAATTCCTTGCAGACAGGAATGTCACCTGGGCCACTCATGTACCCATCAGCAGGAGGTCTTTCAACTGGAAACATTACTTGCTATGGGGAGATCAAGAAGTTAGGTATAAAAAAAGTGATTTTTTAAAAAAATTTGCTTTAATCATAGAATCCTTACAGGGCAGGAGACCATTGGCCATAGAGTCTGCACTGACTTCCTGACAGAGTGTCTTACACACACCCTCTCCCCCACACTACGCCTTAATGTTGTATATTCACCATGGCCAATGCACCGAATCTGCACATCTTTGGACTGCAGGAGGAAACTGGAGCACCTGAAGCAAACCCACGAAGACATGGGGAAAATGTGCAAATTTCACACAGATAGTTACCCAAGGCTGGAATCAAACCCAGGTCCCTAGTGCTGTGAGGCAGCAGTGCTAAGCATAATATATTAAATACAATATCAATTTCTACTTGCCAAATGCACCTACCTTTGTTCAGGAAATCAAATTGTGTCTTGTACGGTTAGGTTACATTTACAAACTTACGTTTATATAGTTCCTTCAATGTGATTCCAAAGTGCTTCATAGGGACATTACCAAACTATCTGACACAATAATTTATAAATGTATTAACCTCTAGTCGTGAAATCTTGTTCTATACTGCCAAAAAATCAAAACATGAGAACAGAATCTAAGTTTTTCAAGTATAAAAAGGAAAATGTACAGATACAGTAACCAACATACGCTAACATCATGACCTCATATTGCTAAACTGAGTCCACTTGAAAACTACATGCTCTATTTTCTCCCCTCAAGAGTGTTGTGTTTAATTTCTAATCGCAATGTTTGCAAAAAAACGATGAAACAGATTTTACCAGGTGCCCTCGGCATATGAGCTGAATCAAGATCTACTGATATTATTCAAATCATTGAATGAATAGCAGTTGTTCTAGTTAGCAGGCAAATAATGCATTGCAATATATAAATTTCACATTAGTTTTCATTGCACAGGTTTGGAGGAGCAAGATGTGTAACAGGAATTTATAGTCAGTATTTTGAAATTGCAGGTCATACCGACATAGGGAATGTGCCTTTTTAAAAATTGACAGCAAACTGGCAGTCCTGCACTTTGGCTGGATTTTATTCTCCATGCACAAAAGACAGAGGGAATTGGATTGTTACTGCTCTCTTCATTTTGTCTCAGAACACAAATCAGAGCAACTGAATGAGATAAGGAGGGTGAAGGTTTGAGATTTTTGCCTGCTAGCTTTCTCCCTTCCTGTCCTCCTAACTCTGATGCAATATGGTTCTCCTGACACCGATGCAATATGGTTCCAGAAATGTTAAAGCACTTGCCCAAATGCCTATTCCCAAGCCTACTTGGGCATTAAGCATTTCATAATCAAACTCAACCTCAGCTTCACCTCACGGCCAAATTGCATTTTCCTGCAGGGGTCACTGAACAGTGAGCAGCAACTCAGGCACTTTACCATTTTTAAATGGTTGGTTTCAGAGCCCATGATTAGTCTTTGCTGCCAACCAAAGCAAATTTGGACAACTTGGCACTGACTAGATGGGGCATTCTTCATCATGATGATTTAGATATTCCCTGTCTTATTCAGCTGAACCATCAGGTGAAGCAATGAAAACATTAGCGTCAAAATGTTTGATAAAATAGACATTGCACGCATTTTATAAATAAACACTTCAGTGAATAATAGTTAGTTTCACCCAAGCATAGTGGTGCTAATTCTTTTTTAAAAAAAGTAGGTCTGAATTACTATATCAAAAAAGTGTTCTTATAATTTGCCTGCAGATGAGGATTGTCAACTAGGGGCTGATTTTTCTCCAACAGCAAAATGCCAAATTATCCAGACATTGATTCCTAAAGATATGAAGTAAAATTGAAAATACTGAAAACTGGAAATGCGAAGCTAGTCTCTCAGTATCAGACAATTTAATGTTAACATTTTATCTGATGCAAGGATTCAACGCACAATCTTAACGATCTTTATCTCTTCCCATATTTTTACCATTGTTTCATTTCAGTTGCGGGGATGGGTACCTATTAATACCAAGTTATGAATAACATTAATACATGCCTCGTGAATGGGAGCAGCTAATAATTAGGCCTTTAAATATCTGTGCATGATCATCTAGATGGATATACAAGTCTGCAATTTTTAAATCCCCACATTTCCACACAGCCAGAAGAATAAAAAGCACATCACAAAATATTACTGTAAGCCACGAGATAAAACATTCTTTTGTATATGAGGCCACTAGCTACTGAGAAGTACTCAACTGACAATTTAAATGCCTGTGGCCAAAAAACTATTAAACAAAAGGTCACACTTCTCATAAATCAAACAAGCTTCTGCTAGTTTTTAAACATAGCACAAAATAAAAAGTCCATCTCTGTACTGATCTGAGTGTAAAATGGAAGCAACCAACTAAAATAAAAATTTTGTAATGCAAATTGGACAGCTCATCACAAGGACTGCTGAAAAAACTGAGCAGAATATTGAAAAGCAAGTGCTCCAACATATGTAATGAACTTTATTGGTAGCAGGGTAAATAAGATCTGAACAATGCAAACTATGAAAATGTAAGTGGAAAAATCAATTTCATCTGACTAACATGAGATTTCTATTATGAATTTTAACCTTCATCAGCACCATGAAAAAGAAAAACATAAAAGTTCTGTGAACCAAAACTTTGAAGATTATCACGGATTTCAACCATTCATTTTTCCAGTCTCACTCTTGAAATACTACAGCCAAAACAAGAGGGTTTTTTTGCATCTTCATGCTTATCAATCTTCGTGACTTATGCTTGAATACTAAAAAAGGCCATTGTTAATCCAGAGGCCAATATTACATCATCAGAAATACATCTATTTCAGGCAGTAATTTGATCATTCCCATTTGTTTAAGCTGGTGGTACCTAATAGAACAGGTTTGAACATGTTATGGAAGTTAATCTAGATTTCAGTTTTAAATCCAAAATTCAGGTTCTTAATAGGACAACTAATTTTACACATTACATACATAAGCAGACTGGGATAATAACTGGTGGGTCCAAATATTAACCATCACCTGGAAGGGGGCCGGGAAGGCATCTTTTGGTTCAAACTGGCCTAATCTGATTCGATTCAACAGAGTTGGGTTTTGAAACAGTCAAAACCTTTTACAACACTAAAAAACTTAAAAGCTTCATCTCTCTCATCTTTCGAAATGGAAACAATTCATCAACATTTGCCGAGTTACATAACATTTCCCAAACTGCTAATTATCAACACTGAACACAAGGAAGCGAGGAGCTGTGTAAGGCTGATGGGGTCAGCCACTGTTTATGTTCTGGGTGCTGAGGAACCCAGCAGTTTACAAACATTTCATAGAAAAGCTTCATACCGAGTTGCCTTCATGACAAAGTCCACTCTACTCATCTTGTTTGTTTTAAATATAAAAAAATTCTAGAAGGAAGGAAAACACCCCATTGAGCTTATGAAAGCCCTTCTCCCTCCTCTGCCCGTCGGTTTCCTCAAGAACTGCGGGTAACACTGTTGCACAATGTGCAACTTTTGGCTGCCTTTAGAGGAGTTGACACAACTTGTCACATTGTGACTTGTCAACTTGCAAGGAGGGAAAAGAGAGGGGGGGGGGAAGAAAGCAAGAATAAAAAGACTGAAAATTCAACACACATATACACACACACACACACACACGAGAGATTAACGTGAGAACAGGATGTGAGAGGCAAAGGAGGAGGTGGTGGGTGGGGGTTCACTTTCTGGGGCGTTGAGAAGGGAGGAGGAAAACAGACAGAGAGACACAGAGAGAGAGAGAGAGAGACTTGGCCAGGGGACTGAAGGGTTCTCCCCGGGGCTGGGGCAGTGAAGCCGGGGGCGAGGTACAGGCGATGTCTTTGCAAAGGGCGCCAGGCAGCCCTCTGTCTCTCTGTCTGTCTCTCTCTGTCCAAACCCAAACACAAGCAATAATTCAGACAAACAAACTCCAACCCGCCCCTCACAATATAAATATATAAAAATAAGGTCTGATTAAAAAAACATTACAAAGATTTCCACCCAGTGCGGCGTTGCTTCATCCTCCCTTTATTTTAGGAAAGAATTCTTATGGACTCACCTTGTGCCGGCAGTGAATGGAGAGACTGGGACAGTCCCCCCTCTCTCTCTGTGTTTATTTGAATGCAGCCTCCACCGGAGATTCTCCGCTGCTGCTGTTTTTAGGACCAGGAGTTTTCTGAGCACTGGCGTCGGGAGCGCGCTCTGTTCACGGTGCGCGTGCCCGTGCCCGGCCGCGCGCCTCCTCCCGCTGCTGCTGCTGCTGCTGCTGGGGGCGCGCCCGCAGCTCCCTGTGTCTCTGTGCCCGGCGGAGCGGAGCGGAGCACCCTGACCCCCCCCCACCCCCCGCCCCACCCCCCCGGGGGGGGTATCCAGGCCACTCCAATCCCCTACAGATAAAAGCAGAGTTATTTACCCCCCCTCCCTGTCCCACCTCCTCCCTCCCGCTCCCTCCTCACCCTCAACACTCTCACCCTCCCTTCACCTCCCCCTCTTCACTACCCTCTTCAGCCTCGTCTCTCTGTCCCCCCTCCTCCTCAACCCCCACCCCCTCCTCAATCCCTACACTCCCTCTCACCCTCCTTCTCACTCTGTCCTCACCCCTCTCCTCCCCCCACCCCTCCCCCCCACCCCCCTCCCACCCCTCCCCCCCACCCCCCTCCCACCCCTCCCCCCCACCCCCCTCCCACCCCTCCCCCCCACCCCCTCTCCCCCCCACCCCCTCCCACCTCTCCCCCTCCCACCTCCCACCTCTCCCCCCTCCCCTCTCCCTCTCCCCTCCCCCCTCCCCTCCCCTCCCCCCTCCACTCCCCTCCCCTCTCCCCTCCCCTCCCCTCTCCCCCCCTCCCCTCTCCCCCCCCCTCCCCTCTCCCCCCCTCCCCTCCCCTCCCCTCTCCCCCCTCCCCTCCCCTCTCCCCCCTCCCCTCCCCTCTCCCCCCTCCCCTCCCCTCCCCTCCCCTCTCCCCCCCTCCCCTCCCCTCCCCTCTCCCCCCCTCCCCTCCCCTCTCCCCCCCTCCCCTCCCCTCCCCTCTCCCCCCTCCCCTCTCCCCCCCTCCCCTCTCCCCCCCTCCCCTCTCCCCCCCTCCCCTCTCCCCCTCTCCTCTCCCCCCTCCCCTCTCCTCTCCCCCCCTCCCCTCCCCTCCCCTCCCCTCTCCTCCCCTCCCCTCCCCTCCCCTCCCCTCCCCTCTCCCCCCTCCCCTCCCCTCCCTTCTCCCCCCTCCCCTCCCCTCCCCCCCCTCCCCTCCCCTCTCCCCCCTCCCCTCCCCTCCCCTCTCCCCCTCCCCTCCCCTCCCCTCTCCCCCCTCCCCTCCCCTCCCCTCCCCTCCCCGTCCTCCTCCCCCCTCCCCGTCCTCCTCCCCCTTCACCCTCCCCTTCCTCACCCTCCCCTTCTCCAGGCAACACTCTTTCCCCCACCCACCTCACCCTCCCCTTTCCCAGGCAATTCTCTTCCCCCACTCCACGCAACTCTCTTCACCCCCCCCAATACCCGAGGCAACTCTCTCACTCCCCCGCCACTCCCCCAGGTAACTTTCTTTCCACCTCCTCCTCCCCCAACGACTCTCTTCCCTCCACTCCCCTTCCCCCAGGCAATTCCTTTCAGCTTACCCTGAAGAAGTACTGCTTTTCTCTTCGACAGGATTTCTGTTATGTCTCCCCACTACTCCCCTCCCCTCCATCTACCCCCCCAATCCACCACCACACCCACCCCCCCACCCCGCCCAATCCCCCGTCACTCCTTTCCATTTCTCTTAGCGTTGGGCAAATTATTTACCGAGACTTGCTTCCATAGCCACACTTCCTTCCTTAGTGACTGTCTTCATCTCCGAATACCCAACGTGGATTTGAACTCAGATCTCACCCCGCGTCTAACCTCCGGGATTACAGCTACCTTCAGGATATACAACATTCTTTGAACTGTTGTCCTTGCCACACCCTGAAAGCCACACTCAGTTCCACGCGCCGTTACATGAAGACACTCACCATCTCTCTCCAGCGACACGGTCTTACACTCTCTCAAAGCTGTCCCTGTCCCCAGTCTCATTCCACCCTCCGCACCATTCAACACCTTAACAAAAAGGTTTTCCTATTTGTTGCAGATGTAAAGGAACGCAAGCTTCAACAACTTGTCAACACCACTGCCCACCCCAGGCCCTCAACCAGTCCCAGTCCCTCAAGCTCCATCTCCTCGAGCCCCAGCCCTTGCTGTGTGTTCTCCATACTCTCTGACCTTCCCCTGTCTCAGGCTGAGTGTGCTGTTCTCGGCAAAGGACTCAGCTTTCTACCCTTACGTCCCCACCTCAATGAATTCCGGCCTTGACATGATGTTGAACTCTTCTTCCGTCATCTTCATCTCCGTGCCCACTTCTTTGGGCAAGAGTCCTCCCCCCATTCCATAGATCCTGTCACGTGCCTCCAATATTCTGCCTCCCGTTGGACACCCCTGCTGGGATAATTACCTGCCCTCAATCTTTTCATTGGGAACTGTCGATGGGACATTGGTCATCTCAATTTTTTCTGCCCCCCTCACCCATTCCAACCTCTCTCTTTCTGAACATTCTCCCCTTCGCTCCCTCAGGTCCAACCCTGACGTTGTCAATCAAAGCTGCCGACAAAGGCCGTGCTGTTATCATCTGGCTGATTGACTCTACCTTGCAGAGGCTGACACCAACTCTCGGAAACGAGGGCGGCACAGTGGTTAGCGCTACTGCCTCACAACCCCAGGGGCCTGGGTTTAATTCCCGACTTGGGCCAATGTCTGTGTGGAGTTTGCACGTTCTCCCCGTGTCTGCATAGGTTTTCTCTGGGTGCTCCGGTTTCCCCCCAGTCCAAAAATGTGTGAGTTAGGAGCATTGGCCATGCTATGTTCCTCCTTAGTGTTCCGGGTTGTGTAGGTTAGAGTAGTGGGGTAAAAGTTTGGGGTTGTGGGAGGATAGGGCCTGTGGTGGGATTATTGTTGATTGCAAGCCTCGATGGGCCAAATGGCCTCTTCTGTACTGTAGGGCTTCTGTGATTCTGTGATACTTCCTCCTACCTCCCCCTGGGCCATGACCACACCACTGAACCTCAAGCCATTATCTCCAACACCATCACTGACCTTATTTCCTCCGGATGCCTTCCCCCCACAGCTTCCAATCTCATAATCTTCCAACCCCAGACAACCTGCTTCTACCTACTTCCCAAAACCCAGAAAAAGGACTATCCTGGTAGGCCCATTGTGTCAACATGCTCCTGCCCCACTGAACTTATTTCCTCTTATCTTGACTCCATCCTCACTCCCCTGGTCCATTCCCTCCCCACCAATATCTGGGATTCCTCTGATGCCCTGCATCATTTTGACAGCCCTAACTGCCTCCTATCACCCTGGATGTGCAATCTCTCTACACCTCCATCCCACATTTCATTCTTGAAAAGAGGCCTGAACAATTCCCATCCACCACCACTCTCCTCCGTCTGGCTGAACTGCTTCTATCTGTCAACAACTTCTCCTTGAACTCATCCCACTCTTTCCAAATCAGTGGGTACCCACATGGGTCCAAGCTGTGCTTGTCTTTTTATGGGGTATGTGGAACATTCCTTGTTCCCCCCAGGTCCCCTCCCACAATCCTTTACTGGTACATCGATGATTATTTTGGTGCTGCTTCATGGTTTCATCTAGATCTTGGAAAATTCATCAACTTCGCTTCCAGTTTCCACCCCTCCATCATCTTCACCAGGTCCATCTCGGACACTTCCCTTCCTTGACCTTTCTTGTCCCTTATTTCCCACGATAGACTATCTACCAATATCCATTATAAGCCCACTGACTCCCACAGCGACCTGGGCTACAGCTCTTCACACCCTACATCCTGTAAGGACTCCATCCCTTTCTCTCAGCTCCTTCACCTCCGCCGCATTTGTTCCAATGATGCCACTGTCCAAAGTGGTGCTTCTAATATGTGTTCCTTTTTCCTTAACCATGGATTCCCAACAACAGTTGTCAACAGGACCCGCAATGGGGTGCAGTCCATCTCCCGTGCCACGACCCTCACCCCCTCTCGTCCCTCCCAGAACAAGGATAGATCCCCCTTCTTCTCATTTCACCCCGCCAGCTGCTGCATGCAAAGCATAACCTCTGCCATTTTCACCAACTCCAGCGTGATGCACCACCAAACACATCATCTCTTCACTCCCTCTGTCAGTATTCCACAGAGACCTCTGGAATAACCTAGTCCACTCCTCCACTATACCCTACACCTCTCCTGTCATTCGTGGCAGCTTTCCATTCAATCACAGATGGTGTAACACCTGTCCCTTTACTTCTTCTATGCTGATCATCCAAAGTCCAAAACACTCATTTCCAGGTTAAGCAGCGTTTCACTTGCATCTCTTTCAATTTGGTCATCAGCTGCTTCCAATGTGGTCTCCTCTATAACGGAGAGATCAAGCATAGACTGGTGATCGTTTTGTGAGCACCTTCCGTCTGTGTGCAGTCAGGATCCTGACCTTCCAGTTGCTTGCCATTTTGACACATGATTCTGCTCTCATGCCCACATGTCTGCCCTTGGCCTGCTGCAATGTTCCAGTGAAGCTCAACGCAAACTGGAGGAACAGCATCTCATCTTCCGGCTGGGCACTTTATCGCCTTCCATTCTCAACATCAAATTCAACAACTTCAGATGATTTGCTCAACCCCACCTCAGCCCCCTTTATTTTCATTCTATTTTATTTAATTCTTATTGTTCTCTAACTTTTATTTCTTTATTGTCTTTCTTTATTTTTCTTGCCCCCTCCACTCTTTCCCCTTACTTCATCCTCCTTCTCTTATCTTTTCTCCCCTGCTTCCCCTTTTCTACATTCTACCTCTGTCCCATCTCCCCTCCTCCCTCCGGCCTTCCCCCTGCATCTCCATCTGTCACAGTTTACAGTTTCTCTGCCATTTGGCCATTCACACCATTTATTGTCTCTGTGGACAGGTTTTAGCAATCCTTTCTCCTGGTTTCTATGGCTAGGACTCATCTATCATTCCCTCACCCTGCAGTATAAATACCTCCCACCTCCGATACCTTTTAGCTGTGACAAAGGGTCATCTGGACTCGAAACATCAGCTCTTTTCTCTCCTTGCAGATGCTGCCAGACCTGCTGAGATTTTCCAGCGTTATCTCTTTTGGTTTCACATTCCAGCATTTGCAGTAATTTGCTTTTATAACTCGTTTCCCCCTCTCCCCCTCTCCCCCTCTCCAGGCATCTCTCTTTCCCCCCTCCCCCTGATAAGTTTCTTTCCCCCCTTCCCCTCCCCCAGGCAACACTCTTTCCCCCCCTCCCCCAGGCAGCTCTCTTTGCCTCCCCCCAGCCCCCGCCCCCAGGCAGCTCTTTGCTTTCTCCACCAGGCAACTTTTTGCCCCCCAACCCACCTCACTTAGGCAACTCTCTTTGCCCCCCGCCAAACCCCCACGCAACTCTATTTCCCCCACTCATTCCCCCTCCCGCAGACAACTCGCTTCGCCCCCTCCCTCCCCTATGCAACTGGCTTTGCCCAAAATACTCAAATGAGACAATTCTTTGATTTATTGTGGTCACGTACTGGGACACTTGTGCGCTCTGCAGACAAAACATACCTTTCATAGAGTACATAGGGGAGAAGGAGAAAATACAAGGTTCATGGGTGGCATGGTGGCACAGTGGTTAGCACTGTTGCCTCGCAGCACCAGGGACCCGGGTTCAATTCGAGCTCAGGTCACTGTCAGTGTAGAGCTTGCACTTTCTCCCTGTGTCTGCATGTTTCCTCCAGTTGCTCTGGTTTCCTCGCACAGTAAGAAGTCTCACAACACCAGGTTAAAGACCAACAGGTTTATTTGGTAGCACAAATCACTAGTTTTCGGAGCACTGCTTCAGGTCAGTGAGAGTTCGGTTCACAAACAGGGCATATAAAAATCTGATGAAGGGGCAGCACTCCGAAAGCTAGTAGCTTGTGCTACCAAATAAACCTGTTGGACTTTAACCTGGTGTTGTGAGACTTCTTACTGTGATTACCCCAGTCCAACGCCAGCATCTCCACATCATGGCTGTCATTGACACCGCAAACTGTTGGTTCCAAGTGGAGAGGATCTCCAATAAGATCGCGTATATCAACACATCAAGTTTCTACAAAGATGCAAGAAAGCAGACAAGATACTGAAAGGACTACAGATCCCAAACCCACTCAGATCAACGTATAACACAGACAAAGCTGAGAGACTTTGCCGTTGCACTTCTCTCACACTTCTCAACCACCTCATACACCAGCTCTACAGCAAACGCCGCACCCTAGAAACCAAGATAAAGTCCATATTCTCAACTTGTGCTCAGGACGCAGGCCAGCTGCGAAACACTGCCAAGCAGATGAGACAAAGGAACTACACCACCGACATGCACACCAAGAACAGGAAACTTGAGAAACTTGTCATCACCACCAGCAGCAACCAAGCCTCCCCCGATACCACAGTAGAAAACAGCACCACCGCAGGGAAGTCCATTGTCAACTTGTCAGACTACACACTTCAACCAGATGAAATTGACATTCTCAGCCGTGGGCTCAATTTCTGCCCCATCACCAAAATAGACGCCAACAGTTTTGCAGCGGACACAGAGGTATTCATCAGGCGAATCAGGCTGCAGGAGTTCTTCCCCAAAAACCCAAGAGGCTAACAGCGAACACAATGAGACAGCCGATGAACTGGAACAGCCAACAGGGATCTCCGTGGTGCAGCAACCGAAGAGGAAAGAGTCCAATTGGACTTCTCCGGATGGCCGCTGCCTTCGACTCGACATGTATGCCCAAGCCTTAGGGAGATGTGTCAATGCCAGATTCATCAGCCGCACTCACAAGGCAGCCCGAACATCATCCAAGCACGACGCAGCACCATCCATGCTCTCAAGACCAACCGCAACATTGTCATCAAACCAACAGACAAAGGAGGGGCCATTGTTATACTGAACAGAATGGATTACTGCAAAAGAGTGTACCGACAACTGAACAACGAGGAACACTACAGACAATTACTCGCAGATCCGACCAAAGAACACATCCATCAACTCAACAGACTGATCAAGACCTTTCATCCGGACCTTCAGAGACCCTCCATGATCTCATCCCAATATGCCAACATCTTCATGTGTTCGAATAAGACCTCTTCACCCTACAGGACCTTCAACCGATGCTATACACTAGATACATCGATGACATTTTCTTACTTTAGACACATGGTGAACAATCACTGAAACAAGTTCCATCCCACCATCAGACTCACCAAAGAATATTCTCCGGAATTGGTTGCATTCTTGGACACATGCATTTCCATCAAGGATGGTCGACTTAGCACTTCACTGTACCGCAAGCCCACGGATAACCTCACGATGCTCCACTTCTCCAGCTTCCACCCTAAACATGTGAAAGAAGCCATCCCCTATGGAGAAGCCCTCCGCACATACAGGATCTGCTCAGATGAGAAGGATTGCAACAGACACCTCCAGACGCTGAAAGATGCCCTCATAAGAACAGGATATGGTGTTCCATTCATCAATCGACAGTTCCGACCATGTTACAGCAAAAAACCGCACCAGCCTCCACAGAAGACAAACATGGGACATAGTGGACAGAGTACCCTTCATCCTCCAGTACTTCCCCAGAGCAGAGAAACTACGACATCTTCTCCGGAACCTTCAACACGTCACTGATGAGGACGAACATTTTGCCAAGGCCATCTCCACACCCACGTTTCTTGCCTCCAAACAACCGCACAACTTCAAACAGACCATCGTGGGCAGCAAACTACCCAGTCTTCAGGAGAACAGTGACCACAGCACCACACAACCCTGCCACAGCAACCTCTGCAAGACATGCCGGATCATTAACACGGATGTTATCATCTCACGTGAGAACACCATCCACCAACACAGACACTTGCAACTCAGCCTACCTGATATGCTGCAGGGAAGGACGTCCCGAGTCGTGGTACATTGGGGGGAACCATGCAGACACTACGACAATGGATAAATGAACACCGCTCAACAATCACCAGGCAAGACTGTTCCCTTCCTGTTGGGGTCATGGGCATTCCTTCCTTCCCTTCCTTCAGTGGTCACGGGCATTCAGCCTCTGATCTTCAGCTAAGTGTTCTCCAAGGTGGCCTTCGCGACACGATAACGCACAGTCGCTGAGCAGAGACTGATAGCCAAGTTCTGCACACATGAGAATGGCCTCAACTGGGATCTTGGGTTCACATCGCAGTGTAACCCCCACCACTTGCCTGGGCTTGCAAAATCTCACTAACTGTCCTGGCTGGAGACAATACACATCTCTTTATCCTGTGCTTAATGCTGTCTCCACTCACATTGTCTGTACCTTTAAGACTTGATTACCTGTAAAGACTCGCATTCCAATCATTATTTTGTAAATTGAATTTGTGTCTTTATATGCCCTGATTGTGTGTCTGCCCGTTGAAGTGGTGGAGGCTGCCTCGCTAAATATTTTTAAGAAGCGGGTTGATGGGTTCTTGATAAGAGAGGGGATTAAGGGTTATGGGGAGAGGGCGGGAAAGTGGAACTGAGCCACAACAGATCAGTCATGATCTTATTGAATGGCGGGGCAGGCTCGAAGGGCTAGATGGCCTACTCCTGCTCCTATTTCTTATGTTCTTATGTACTCTGTTTACCCCAGTCCAATGCCGGCATCTCCTCGTCATTCCCCCTACAGTCCATAGATGTGTGGGTTAGATAGATTGGCTGTGTTAAATTGCCCCTTAATGTCAGGGGGATTAGCAGGGTAAATACATGGTGCTGCAGGGATAGGGCGTGGGTGGAATTATTGTCCTTGTAGGCTTGATGGGCCAAATGGCCTCCTTTTTGCTCTGTAGAGAGTCTGAATATAATGTTAGAATCTGCTAGGACGTAGGGAAAGATCATCTTAATGGACATATCATATACGAAGCTGATCTTTCTCTGCACCCTAGCTATGATTGTAGCACTGGAGATGCGTGCTAGGTGCGTTCATGAAGACGATCTTTCTCTACAATTTCCAAGTAATGAGGAGCCTGCGTTCACCCAGGGTCTGAAGCGGACCCGCAGCCCAATTACATGTGCTGTCCACCGCCGTCCCATGGAAACGAAACTACGGCGTCACTGGCGCACAGTAAGATCCCAAAACAGCCACCCATCACTTGGGATTAAGATTTGTGTTGTTGAAAGTTTGCACTGGCTTGGGGTTCGTCACGACGCTCCCGTCTAAAGAATTTTATATACAATATACACACATTATATATCTATATGTGTATATACCAGCGCATCCCCTCTTTTTCACTGGGAATTGTTTCATCCACACATACACACACACTAACACAGCAGCTCCTGACTGGGCAGTTTGCACATTTGTTGGCCATCTCTCACTGCGGGCGCTGGAAAAGAATTGGTGACTTTATGGCCATTTAGGGCTCAGAACCGCTGAGACATCCCAGTCCCCATTACAGCAGGAATAAATATCAACACAGGTGGGGAGGGCACCTTGAGTGCCTTCTGCCACTTCAGGGCAAAAACCCTGCACCTTACACTTCTGATGCTGTTAAGGTTGCCTGTGTACAGCCCCCTCCCCCAAACAAATGTCAACCCAATACCGAAACGCACTTGCTCCAAAATCCTAACCTTTAGTAACATTCCTCTTTGAAAAAAAATTCTTCGGAAAACATCGTTTTCGACACCGTTTTACTGCTTGTTTAAACAAAGTAAAAAGTCTGACAACACCAGGTTTTAGTCCAACCTATTTATTTGATAATATACTATATATAATATAATATAGTATATTAATATACTATATACACTATATATTATATAGTATATTAATTATTATATTATTATACTATATATAATATATAATATAATTATTATACAATATATAATATATATTGTATATAGTATATTAATTATTATATTATTATTATACTATATAACATATTATATATAGTATACATAATATACTATATATAATATAATATAGTATATTATCAAATAAATAGGTTGGACTAAAACCTGGTGTTGTCAGACTTTTTACTGTGTTTACGCCAGTCCAACGCCGGCATACCCACATCATGTTTAAACAAAAACAGGACCACCTAGTAAAAATGAGGATGCCCTCGTTGCTATGACTTCATTCCCAATGTAAACACGATATATTTTGGGACATGATGCCAGCTGAGATGACTGCAGATTTTTTTTTCCCAGCGTGTAGGGGGGAACAGGAAAGTTTAGAAGAGAAAGATGCCGCCCCCCCCCCCCCCCCACACACACACACACACAGAGTCATATTTCCATTTGATTTCCCATTCCCAGGGAGGGATACAGCGCTGCATTCTGACACTTCCGCAGGCAGCTCGGTAAAGTGAAGATTAAAGTGCCAGAATACACTTTGGGGCAGCGATCAGGAACAGCTTTATAATGTTCACAGCTGGTGGACTTGCTGGCGAGTTGCACTCGCGGCTGGGCGAGTTTCAACGCTGCCGACCTCAACACAAGCGAAACACGAACTGTCCAGACATCCACGCTCACGGCCACCTTCCTAAACAGTTTAGAGGCGTTCTTTTCGCCTTGGCAATTATGCAGAAGTATCTACTAAGAATATTACGGCGAGTTTAATTCCGAGAAACGTTACCGTTGCATCTGCGTGTCCATAAATAATATTACGTTGACTGAAATTTAAATATGCACCCGCAAAACATATCTTGGTACTTAGAGAGTTGAAGTCAACATATTTACAATAGCCACGGTGCATTGATCTGATGTAATTCTTTTCACGCAGGGAGGATTGTGGTGGGCTGGAGATAGTTACAGGATGGCTAAGCATTTTTTTAAAAAAAACACAATACAATAACTCTATGCAATGTATATGGTAATATGTACAGTAATTATATTTTACCGACGAACGAAGTAGCGCTTTGACCGCTGGGGAGTTGTTCCTACGATTAGTCTACATATAACTCATACATTTTGTTTTACTGCTTTTAAAGTGCCTCCTTAACTGCAGTTACCATCGTAAATTCATATCGTACAAAAACTCTCCCTCACACTTAGTTATTCAACAGTTTTTTTCATTTGTAATTCCAGAGAGAACTTTCCACTCTGTATTTAACTCCTTACCCTCCTGATCCCGTCCCTTCCAGTTACTCATTCACAAATGATTCTAAAACGCCTCGTTTAATTGGTTATCAAATTAATTCAAGTGATTCCTCCGCGTTTCACTGGCATTGAGAATGTGACAACCGGACACATCCATTTCCCCATGTGTAAACACTCACTGGTACTACTGCCCCCTGACTCACTCCAGGACTAAATTATATCCTGAAATCTTAATATTTCACTGCTCAACGGAGGGAGTGCTGTATTGTCTGAAGCATTGCCTTTTAGAGGATCAGGTAACCAACTGGGAGCCTGCCTCCGTTTTAGCTGAATGCACAAAATCCCTTTGCACTTGATGTCCTAAGTCACTCTTCCTCCTGGCAACTAAGTTTATCAAACGTGTATGCTATCATCTGTCTCACTGACGCAAATGGGTGGGGAAAAATGGCAGCCAAAGAATGCCTGTACTTAAATCATAGAATCATAGAAACCCTACAGTGTAGAAAGGAGCCATTCGGCCCATCGCATCTGCACCGATCACAATCCCACCCAAGCCCTATCCCCATATCCATACACATTTTACTCACTAATCCTCTAACCTGTGCATCTACGGTTAATTTAGCACGGCCAATCAACTTAGCCTGCACATCTTTGGACTGTGGGAGGAAACCTGAGCACCCAGAGGAAACCCACGCAGACTCGAGGAGAATGTGCACATTCTACACGGACAGTGACCTGAGCCGGGAATCGAACCCAGGTCCCTGGAGCTGTTAAAATGTCATTAATAGATGGTGAAATGCTAAATAACATCCTATAAGGTAATACAGGAGGCATGTACCACTTAGTTCCAGCATGTTCTAATGTTGATGTCTCGTGCATGT
Organism: Carcharhinus amblyrhynchos; assembly: GCF_965287045.1. NCBI lineage: Eukaryota > Metazoa > Chordata > Chondrichthyes > Carcharhiniformes > Carcharhinidae > Carcharhinus > Carcharhinus amblyrhynchos. The sequence goes on along the minus strand of NC_137334.1, from coordinate 3,589,628 downwards.
GGCACTAACATACTGGTTTGAATCCCTATCTTGTGTCACTATTTATTTGTGGAAAGGTCAGAAGATCGATTTGAAAGAGCGTTATTCAGGGTCACTCATGCACATTGTGCAAGCTGTTGTTTCAAAGTATAAGTATCATTGTAGTTGTACAATAATTAACAATTAAGGCTTGATATACATGTGTATATAAAAGGAAGAGCATAGCTGAGATAACCCTCAAAGCAGAGACAGGACAAATTATGGGGAATGAGTAAATGGCAGAGATGTTGAACATGAAGCTTGTGTCTCTCTCCATTGTGGAAGAGACAGATTACATACCTGAGAGAGGATAGCCAAAGGGCTAAGAAGGGTGAGGAACTTTAGGTACTCAGTATCAGGAAAAGGGCAGCACAATGGCACAGTTGTTGGTGCTGCTGCCTCACAGTGCGAGTGACCCAGATTCAATTCCAGCCTTGGGTGACTGTCTCTGTGGGGTTTGCATGTCCTTCCAGTGTCTGCGTGGGTTTTCTCTGGGTGCTTCAGTTTCCTCCCACAGTCCAAAGATGTGCAGGTTAGGTGGCATGGCCATGAGAAATGCGAAGGGTTACAGATATAGGGCAGAGGGGAGGGCCTGAGTGAGATGCTGTTTCGGCGAATCGGTGCAGACTCAATGATTTTTTTGATTTGATTTATTTTTGTCACGTGCGTAGGTATACATTGAGATGTATTGTTTCTTGTGCTAGACAGACAAAGCATACCATTCATAGAGTACATAGGGGAGAAGGAAAGGAGAGGTGCAGAATGTAGTGCTACAATCATAGCTAGAGTGTAAAGAAAGATCAACTTCACGCAAGGTAGGTCCATTCAAAAGTCTGGCGGCAGCAGTGAAGAAACTGTTCTTGAGTCGGTTGATGCAGGACTTAAGACTTTTGGATTCTATGGTTTCTATGGAAAAATTATTAGAGAAATTTAAGGGACTGAAAGCTGACAAATCCCCAGGCCTGACAGCTCATATGCTAAGGTTCTAAAAAAGGTAACTGCAAAGATAGAAGCATTCGTGTGATTTTCCAAAATACCTAGATTCTAGAATAATCCTAGTAGATTGAAAATTAGAAAATGTAACAATGCCTTGTAAGAAAGGAGAGAAAGAAAAGCAGAGAACCTCAGTTAACTTAACACAAGTCATCAGGAAACGCTGGGATCTATTATTGAGGAATTGTTAGCAATGCACTTAACATGAAACTGTTTGATTAAATAAAGTCAGTGTGGTTTTATGAATGCAAAATCATGTTCAAAAAATTTATTGAGTTTATCTGAGGATGTAATCAGTAGGAATAGATAAAAGTGAACCAGAAGACAAAATACAGATGGGTTTCCAAAGGCATTCAATAATATGCCACATTGAAGATTAATAAACAAGATAAGGTCTCAAGGAGTTTGGGGTAATATATTAACATAAAATGAAGATTAATTAATAGCCTGAAAGCAAAGACTGGGGATAAATGGGGCATATTCAAGTTAGCAGGCTGTGATCAGTGGAATGCCATAAGGATTCGTCACGAAACCTCCGCTATTTACAATCTATATTAATGATCTAGATAAAAAGACAAAGAGTAATGTATCCACGTTGGCTGATGATGCAAAGCTAGGTGGAAAAGTAAGTTGTGAGAAGGACACAAAGAGACTGCAGAGAGATAGAGGTGGGTAATAAAGTGACAGTCAGAATATTATTTGGGAAAGTGCGAGGCTATTCACTTTGACAATAATAGAAAAGAAATTGTTATAAAAGTGGTGAAACCTTTAAATGTTAATGGTCAGTGGGACTCAACTGACAAAGATAGTGTGCAGATACAACTACCAATTAGGAAATCAAGTGACCTATTGATCTCTATTGTGTGGGAATTGGAATACAAGGACAATGAAGACTTGCTACACTTGTACAGGGCTTTGGTCAGATTGCATTGGAGAACAGGGATAATTTTGGTTTCCATATTCAGGAACGAAATACTGACATTGGTAATTAGCTCCCTGGGATTGATAGATTGTCCTTTGATGAGAGGCTGAGTAAATTGGGCCATTTCTTTCTGGAATTTAGAAGAATAGGAGGTGATCTTATTGAAATGTATAATATTCTGGAGGGGCTGTGACAGGATAGACAATAAAAGGTTGTTTCCGCTGGCTGGAGAAATCTAGGAGACAGGGCACAGCCTCAGGATAAGGGACTGATGACATAGGCTTGAGATGAAGAAACATTTCTTCACTCGAAGGATTTTGTGAACCTTTGGAAGTCTCCAACCCAGAAAATTGCAGAAATTGAAATACTTTCCATGTTTGCATGCATATATATATATGTTGTGTGGTGTATATGCTTGCAAATGTATAATATTATTCTTAATTTCAAAGGAGCTCACAGTATCCTAAATTTATAGTTTGTCCACATCATATGCATTTAAACTCAGAGGTCAAACTATACTGCTAAAGAAGGTATAGGTTGGCTTCTAAGTATACCATGATGCTTGGCATGATACTTACTATGCCTTCTGTAAATTTCATCTTCAATAAAGATGGATGGCAGGGTGGCGTAGTGGTTAGTGCTGCTGCCTTACAGTTCCAGGACCCAGGTTCAATTCCCAGATTGGGTAACTCTCTGTGCTGAGTCTGTACATTCTCCCCACGTCTGCACGGATGTCCTCCAGGTACTCCAGTTTCCTCCCATGGTCCAAAAGACATGCTGGTCAGGTGCATTGGTCATGCTAAATTCTCCCTCAATGTATCTGAACAGGCGCTGGAGTGTGGCGACCAGTGGATTTTCACAGAAACTTCATTGCAGTGTTAATGTGAATGTAGTTGTGACACTAATAAATAAACTTTAAAAGCTTAGTTTACAGGATTTATGATTCTGAAAATCATTGAAATGAAATTTCAATTCTGTTTGTCTTTTAACAGGTGCTGCCTGAGCTGCTGAATATTTTCTGTTTTTAGTTTGAGATTCCCATCATGTGCAGTAATTCGTTTTTGTACTAAAAATGGGGTGCTGGATACTGTCCAAAGTTAAGATGCCACCAGCCAAGCACTTTGTGTGGCATCAGTAGATTTGAGATATTCTAGAGCTATTTCAGTTTGGGGTTCTTTACCGACATTTTCTCGTAGCATCTTATGGAAGTTAAAATCCAAACATGATAAAAACAAATAGTCTTGAAAAAGAACTTTCTAAATTAATATCACCGATGATTGTTGTCCACTTTTGGAAACAATTCCTCAAGAGACTTCTGATTCCCACTCTAATAAACGTATTTCTAGTTGAGCAATGGCCAATGTTTGTGAAACTATGCCCAACTTTATGTTACGACCAGGTGAGAAGGGATCAAATGGCTCCCCTCTTTTCCCTCTTGCCATTTGACTGCAACAGATTTTTTTTTTGTTTTTGAAAAGGACATACTTGCCAATTCAGTGAGTACTTCATTAAAAATAGAAGGAATGTACAGTATGCAGCTCGGTGACTCAGTTGCCTTCAGGTTGAATTAGGTGGCTCTACAACTTTGCTGTTCTGGATGCTTTCAAGTTAAAGATGTAGGTGGTTGATTTGCTTGTTCCTCTAGCGATGGTAGTTAAAATCCTTTAAGAAGTCCCTCTTCAGCTGGGGCATCCTTGGATGGTCACAGACAACAAAGAGTTTGAAGCTTGCAGTTTGGTCAGAGGGAGAGAGGTGAGACAGGATTCCTAACTTGGACCACCTCTCTAAGTGTCTCAGCTGCTTATCTTCTTTATTTATTTATTAGTCACAAGCGAGTTGATATTATCACTGCAATGAAGTTACTGTGAAAATCCCCTAGTTACTACACTCCAGCACCTGTTCAGGTACACTGAGGGACAATTTAGCATGACCAATACACCTAACTAACACATCTTTTAGACTTTGGGAGGAAACCAGAGCACCCGGCGGAAACCTACACAGACACAGGGAGAATGTGTAGACTCCACGCAGACAGTGAACCAAGCCAGGAATCGAACCTGTGTCCTGGAGCTGTGAGGCAGCAGTGCTAACCGCTGTGCCACCATTCCGCTGTTCTGTTGTCATGTAACCTTCCTTCTCCAACTGCCTAGGGGAACCAGGTAAATCATTGCCAGTACATTCCAAGGATAACTTGATTAAATCATGTCTTAGTGAAGATCCCAATGTTCTAATGGTTCATCTCCAACAGTTGAATACTTTGTGGGCAATTGCCTTAATGCCCTTCTGAAAGGACATGAGATGTGGATCCTGATCCTTAAGTCAATTGGTATTGATAGGTTTAACAGACGTGCTGTGTCCATTCCAATGGATTGGAATAAGTTACTCATAGTAATGTAAACAGGGTAGCCATCTTTGGCAATGAGCTCATGTCGCCTTTGATCTTGGTTTAAAATGCCTCTTCTTTTAAAAGCTCAATTCAGGTCTCAGCCGATGGTCTAAAAATCTTTTTTTGACATAAAGCGTGTTTTCATGACAATTGATGCTTAGAGGATTGGAGAAATTGTTGCAGGTAATACTTTAAATAAATAAAAATGTATTTTCCATATATTTTGTTAAAAAAAAGAACATCTCACCTTCAATAAAGATGGGCAGCACAGTGGTTAGCAGCCTCATAGCACAAGGGACCTGGCTTTGACACCCAGCTTGGGTCACTCTCTCTTGGGTCACGCGTTTTCCCTGTGCCTGCGTGGGTTTCCTCTGGGTGCTCTAGTTTCCTCCCACAGTCTGAAAGGCGTGCTGGTTAGGGTGCATTGGCCATGCTAAGTTCTCCCTCAGTGTACCTGAACAAGCGCGGAGCGTGGCAACTGGGGATTTTCACAGTAATTATATTGTGGTGTTAATGTAAGTTTACTTGTGACACTAATACATAAACTTTAAAATTTAAAATATTTAATTTCACACCTATACCAAATTCAGTGTTACTGTTGACACTCATGTCAGACAATGAACTGGAGGTGACACAGGACTTACAACCACCAGGCCAATGCAGGCGAACAATATATTTTACAGCAGCAAAGATTAAATCAAACAAAGTATATTTACAAGGTCTATTTTAAAAAATGTTCAGCAACAACAGCAAACAGAAATTATTCATAAAATCAATCCCAGTCACTTTAAGCAACGGGGTCTCCGGATGTAATTGATGGGAGAATTATTCAACCTTCTCCATTCAGGCCAGGGAAGTGTGTGAAAAATAAAGCTGATAAATTGATTGTGGAACTGATTCACTTCAGATCAGCCATGATCTTATTGAATGGTGGTGGGGGGAGGGGGCAGCCTCGAAGGGCTAGATGGCCTACTCCTGCTCCTACTTCTTATGTTTTAAATAACACGTTTTCCAGTTATTTATTTGCTGAATAAAGCATCCCGATTCCTGACAGGTTCTTCTTTTTCCCGAAAGAATAACGGGACTATAACACTCAGAGGAAGTGGTACTCATGCTGCAAAATGAGCTCGGTATTACCTGATATTTTTGTAAACTAGCATTTAGTCTAGTATTTTTAAATTGATTGCAGGCTGCATCTTAATTATTTATGGAAGCCATAATCACAGCGGAAATCTTTTGATGGTTATTCAATGTCAAATGTTCTAAGAATGCTGCAGATGCAAATGATATAATTCTCCTTTCCTGTTGATAGAATTGAAAATTCCAATCCATATCAGTGCGAATCCCTTTTAAAGTCTGCAATTGCAATCTGTAAAGATGAGGACATATAGTATATAGGCACACCTAGTTGCTTCATCTCAATGTACCAGAGACTCAGATTGATCTCTTTGTACCACACAGTAATTTGGAGGAAAAACAAACATGACTTTTATTTAGTAGCAGGCATATGATGCTTTCAAAGTGCTTTCATGTCTTGTAATATTTCTTCTGTGGCTACTTCAAATCCTGTAGTTGGAGATCAAAAACCAGTCTTTCAATACAGAATGAAAAATGTAATTTAAATTTTAATTTGTTTCCAATTTTGCGAACAATTCTGGATGAGTCGCTGATAAATTTGGATGATTGATTTTGGATAGCCAATTTAAAACTTGCAGAAATGATAGCAGGGAAATATTTTGACAGACAGCATTAGGACGTAATGCTGTAACTCAGCAAAGCACTTGTTTATTACAAAACTATGACTTGGTATAGCCCACCAGCACTTCGATATCAGCAAGCCTTGAAGTACAAAACAGAACCAAATTACAACAGGGGAAATGGATCATCCAGTGAGTTGCATTTAAAAAATAAATGACAAGGTAGATTTTCTTGAAGAAAGAAAATTTCTCGGTATTTATTCTTTATAATAACTTCAATTCAAAAGGATTTACAGATTCATAAAATAAAGTTGCTTTTAATAATTGCACTCTTTGGAAAAGCAACACTAACATTTGTATGTGTATTTTAATGATGGCAAAACACTGAGACATATTTCACTAAAAACTATGATATTCAGTTATATGCTGAAATGTAGATAAGGCCTGGAAAAATATTGTGGAATATTGTAAGTAAAATTATAAACTTTATAACCTTTAAAAATATTTGGACGAGCACTGAAACATTATAGCAATGTACTGTAGAGACTGTATAAGGCTCTGGTCAGACCCCATTTGGAGTATTGTGAGCAGTTTTGGGCCACATACCTAAGGAACAATGTGCTGGCCTTGGAAAGAGTCCAGAGGACGTTCACAAGAATGATGCCGGGAATGCAGGATTTGTCATATGACGAGCAGTTAAGGAGTCTCAGGCTATACTTGATGGAGTTTAGAAGGATGAGGGAGGATCTAAATGAAACTTACAGAATATTGAGACGCCTAGATAGAATGGACATGGAGAGGATGTTTCCACAAGTGTGAGAGACTAGAACTTGAGGGCACAACCTCAGAGTGAAGGAACACTCTTATAAGACTGAAATGAGGAGGAATTTCTTCAGCCAGAGGGTGGTGAATCTGTGGAATTCATTGCCACAGAGGGCTGTAGAGGCCAGGTCATTGAGTGTCTTTAAGATAGACAGGTTCTCGATCAATAAGGGAATCAAGGGTTACAGGGAGATGGCAGGAGAATGGGGATGGGAATCATATCAACCATGATTGAATGGTGGAGCAGACTTGATGGGCTGAATGGCCTAATTCTGCTCCTATATCTTATGGTCTTATAACACTTAAGGATATGGGACAAATGCAGGAAAATGGGATTAGTGCACCTCCAGTAGTGGTTATTTTTGGTGGAGACTTGATGAGCTGAAAGACCTTTGCTTCACTGTAAGACTCTATGACTAATAGCTCTGAGTTTTGTGATTTCACAGCAGTATCCCCCTTCCTGCTGTTTAATTTATTTGAAATGACTGCTATTCCTTATGTGATATTAAGTTTTCCCGTCTAAAATTCTAAGTAAAAATTCTGAATACCTGATAAAATAATGGCACACCATTGACTTTATACAGTCATTTCTCTTAAATCCTACTCCACCGGTATGGCAACTGTGGGGGTGTGGGTTATACTGTCAGATTTCGGACCTCAAAAATCTGCTCTTTCAACCCACAGAACTTAGAAGCAGGAGTAGGTTATTCAGCCCTCCAAGCCTGTTCCACCATTCATTTTGATCATGGCCGATCATTAAATTCAGTATCCTCATCCTGCCTTGCCTCCAAATCCCTTTAGCCCCAAGAGCTATGTCTAACTTCTTCTTGAAATCACACAACATTTTGGCTTTGACTACATTCTGTGGTAGTGAGTTCCACACAAGTTTCTCTTCACCTCAATCCTAAAAGCTTTACCCCTTATCCTTAAACTGTGTGCAAAGGTGTGCAGTTTAGGTGGATTGGCCATGCTAAATTGCCCCTCAGTATCAGGGTGATTAGCAGGGTAAATGTGTGGGGTTATGAGGATAGGGCCTGGGTGGGATTGTTGTTGCTGTGGGCCCAATGGGTCAAATGACCTCCTTCTGCACTGTGGAGATCCTATGATTCTATAACACCCCTCGTTCTGGATTCCCCCACCATCAGAAACATTCTTTCTGAATCTACCCTGCCTAATCCTGTTAGAATTTTACAAATTTCTATGAGGTCCCCTCTCAGTCTTCTAAACCCCAATGAATGTAATCTTAACCGACTCAATCTCTCCTCATATGACAGATCTGCCGTCCTAAGAGTCAGCCTGTTAAACCTTTCCCTCCGAGCAAGGGGCGATGTGGGGTCAAGAATGAGGGTGAGTACCAGATATGCAAATACATTTTAAACTTTTATGGCTCCACCCCCAACATTAGTGGGTGGCACAGTGGTTAGCGCTGCTGCCTCACAGTCCCCTCCTCCCCGCCCTATCCACGTAACCCCATGCATTTACCATGGCTAATCCACCTAAGCTACACATCTTTGGACACTAAGGAGTAATTTAGCATGGCCAATCCAACTAACCTGCACATCTTTGGACTGTGGGAGGAAATTAGAGCACTTGAAGCAAACCTACACAGACATGGGGAGAATGTGTAAACTCCGCACAGATAGTGACCCAAACCAGAGTCGAACTTGGGGCCTGCGCACTGTGAGGCAGCTGTAATAACCGAGAAACCAATGACAGTATACATCAGTAGAGGAAGATTACTAGACAAGCTAATGGAACTAAAAGCAGACAAATCCTCTGGACCTGATGGTTCAAAGGAAAAGGAAAATGCTGGAAAATCTCAGCAGGTCGATAGCATCTGTGGGGAGAGAATAAAGCCAATGTTTCGAGTTTAGATGACCCTTTGTCAGAGCCATCAGCTCCCGAAGGGTCATCTAGACTTGAAACATTAGTTCTATTCTCTCCCCACAGATGTTGTCAGACCTGCTGAGATTTTCCAGCATTTTCTGTTTTTGTTTGAGGTCAGTGGCCTGGTGTTTCCAGGTTGAGGACTCAGCATTTTCCATTCCCCTGTTTTTACTGCCCAGCCCTGAGCTTTCTTTTCAGATGGTAATCCAATTCTACTTTGAAAGCCAGCACTCACTGCATGAACATAATTGTCTCATGTTGCCACTGCTTCTTTTGCCAACTCCCATAAACGGATGCCCTCTGGTTCTCTGTCCTTCACAGTAAGAAGTCTGTCAACACCAGGTTAAAGTCCAACCAGTTTATTTGATAGTAATCCCACGAGCTTTTAGAAACGCTGTTCCTTTGTCAGGTGTGTGGAAGGTTCTGATCAGAGAAGGGCGTATAAAGTCACACACAGTTTACAGAATACTGATTAGAATGCGAGTCTTTACAGCTAACCTGCTATTCAAGTCTTAAAGATGCTGACAATGTGAGTGGAGATAGCATCAAGCATAGATTAAAGGGGTATGTATTGTCTCCAGACAGGACAGTAAGTGAGATTTTACAAGCCCCGGCAAGTCATGGGGGTTACAGATAGTGCGACATGAACCTAAGATCCCAGCTGAGGCCGTCCTCATGTGTGCGGAACTTGGCTATCAGTCTCTGCTCAGCGACTCTGTCCTTCTGTTTGTTCGGGAGCGGTAACATGGTTTTATGAAAGGGAAACCAAGTCTGATCAACTTATTGGTGTGTTTTCAGGGTGTAACTATCATGGTAGGTAAAAGGGGTCCAGTAAATGTAGCATATTAGGTTCTTTCCCCATAATCCCATGTATTTCCCCTTGACACTAAGGGACAATTTAGCATGGTCAATCCATCTAACCTGCATACCTTTGTACAGTGGGTGGAAACCAGACCACCAGAGGAAACTGAAGCAGACACAGGAGAGAAATTGCAAACTCCACACAGTCACCTGAGGCTGGAATTGAACCCAGATCCCTGGCGCTGTGAGGCAGCAGTGCCAACCACTGTACCACCAGGATTAGAACTCATGGATAGAGAATTTGTTAAAACAATATAGGGATAAACAGAAAAATGTTCAAGTTGGCGGCAATGACTAATGGCATGTTGCAAGGCTTCAGAGCTTGAGTCTTGTCTATTTACAATCAATATTAATGACTTAGATGAGTAATGTACTTAAAGTTTGCTGACAATGCAAAACTAGATGGGGCAATGAACTTTGAGGACCCACACACACTGCAAAGAGATATGGACAGTTACATGAGTGGGAACACCATAGTAGATGGAATATATTACAGAAAACTATGAGATTATTCACTGATGTTAAGGGTACAAAAGCAGAATATTTTTTAAATTGTGAGAAACTTTTACGCGTTGATGTTCAGTGAAATTTAAGCATCCTGTACAAGAAACATGAAATGAGCAAGTGATTAAAGACAAATGGCATATTGGCCTTTATTGCAAAGGAATTGGAGCACAAGAATAAGAAGTCTTGCTCTGATTGTACAGGACTTTAGCGAGACCACACATGGAATATTGTGCGCAGGTTTGGTCTACGAATCTAAGGAAAGATATGCTTGGAGTCAGTCCATCACAGGTTCACTAGACTGGTTCCTGGAATAAAAGGGATTTCCTACATTCAGAGGTTGAGTAGATTGAGGTTTTATGCCCTGGAGTTTAGATGAATCGGAGGGGATCTCATTGAAACATACAAGATTCTGAAGGGGCTGGACAAGATACATGCTGAGTTGTTGTTTCCAGTGGCCGAACTGGGAGACATTGGGTTGGATTTTTGCTATCAAGGTGGGAAGTTCTATTGGGAAATTTCTCAACTTGGCAGACCTGTCCCCATTGAATGGCCCACCTCCTGCCATATTTTCATTCCACTTCAGAAGGATAAAGGCAGAGTGGGGTCAGGCTCTGCACCTAGAGAGGTTGTTCAGAGGTGGGCAAGTGCCCGGGAAGGTTGGTTAAGAAGGCCTGCTTCAGTTATCTAGGACTTTGGCAACTCAGTTGTATAAAAGACTGTTAAACCATCTAGCCTTCATACCTCAATACCATGTCCCCTTCTACCTCGCTGCCCCCCCCATGCCCCCTCAAGCCTCAGGCCACCTCCATCACTACTCACCAAGTTCCCATTATGGGCAGACAGCAACAGCTATGAAATGAGATGAAATGAAATAAGCTTTGAACAGCCTAAAAGAACTCCCACAACAAACGTGGTACTGAAAAGAACTTTCATTCATGAAGCTTAGGTAAGCTCAAGGGGTTCCAGAGAGGGGAGGGTAGAGAAGGCCTGGTTGGTGGACGGGAAGGGTGATATGCATGGAGGGAGGATTTGTGTCTCTGGAAAGAGACAGGTGGAGGGGAAGATCCAGTGGCTACTGGACCTTAAGAGGAGGTGTCCCACTTCAGAAGGATAAAGGCACCCCCCCCCCCAATCTTCCTTCTCACGATCTATGTTGACTTTTGGCAACCCCCCTGCCCAAGTTCAATCTCCCCGCCAACCTTAAAATTGAGGTTAATGCATGAAATGGTTTCAGGGGCCACAGTTGGGGCAAGGGAGGACTTCTCGTCAGAGGCCTTGCCTGCTTCAGCATAAGGGGCAGGCAGGAATCCTGTGGGAATCCCATTCTTCAATTTCATGCTCCTTCCCTCCGGTCTAAAATGCTGCCGCTGGGCGGGGTGTGGCGTCCAAGTTTGGCCATTATTGTTCCTACACTGCAGGTTAAGGGCCTCGGAACAGTAAACAAAGTTTAAACTCAGTTCAAATGGCTCGTTGGGTTTAGGTTCCCCTCCAGTGTGATTCACCCCCTGCTCTCTTCTCCCCACCAGCAAATTATTTTTTACCCCCAAAAATTGGGATCTGCTGCAAATTCAGCCCCCATCTGCCATTTTTCAATTCTTTCATTTGAAGGTCTCCAGAGTCAGCCCAGCTCAGTAAAAATCTGGCCCATAGTCAGGATATGGGTTGGAGATTGTTGGAGATCATAGAAACCCTAGGGTGCAGAAGGAGGCCATTTGGCCCATCAACTATCTGGCAGAGTATCTTACCAAACCATCTCCCCCACTCTGTCATTGTGACCCATACATTTAGCAAGGCTAATCTATCTAACATACATATCTTTGGAGGAAACCTAGGTAGACACAGGGGAAATGTGCAAACTCCGCATAGACAGCCACCCAATGCAGGAATTGAACCCTGGACCCTGGTGCTATGAGGCAATAGTGCTGACTACTGTGCGGATGTCATTGCCTCGCACTTGTCAGCCCACGCCTGGATATTGTCCAGACCTTGCTTCATTTGGACAAGAACTGCTTCAGTATCTGAGGAGTAGTTAATGGAACTGAAAATTGTGAGTGGAGTTATGAAGACATTTATTTGAGGTTTTAAGGCTGTTGTTTTTATAAATGCTCTTGGCTGTTAAAAGTTGCTAGTTTTTGTAGATTTGAAGTCCAGGTTTGGTGTAATTTTCAAGTTCCACTCCAGGACTTGATGGTAAAGGAAAATGTGTTAATAATGTTGCAAAACAGGTTGATTATCAAATCCTTCCAACACACCTCAATGGAAGAATGGGAAAGGTTCCTGGTCAACCAAGTAATGGAAAGAAAATTGGAGCCTCCAACATCACTATGCATCGCTACAGACTATAACATGCGTGTACATGTTACCACAATAACTTGGACTCTGGGTGGAATTTTCCTGAGCCGCCATGGGACATGGACAAGACCTCGGGTGGGAATTTCCGGCCTTTGGGCAAACACAGCCAGAATGTGCTGCCCTCTGAGTCAATTCGAACACAGCACGGCCACCCTATACTAGAAATAAACCCGGTGAACATTCAATTCTATCCAACAATTTGTTCGAGCAGATTTGTATATTTGTTCAATTACCTCAAAATACAAGTGAGTTAATGGCTTCATGAAAGTGATTGTAGGCTAATAATCTAATTGAGAGAATCTAATTGCATCACACCACACAACACCAAACATCAAGCTATTTAAAAATGTCACTTGAATTGGAAATATTGGATACATGGAAATATAGAAACCAGAAGCAGGGGTAGGCCATTCTGCCCTTCAAACTCTGCAATTCATTTTGATCATGGCTGACGATCAAATTCAATATCCTGACCCCTCTGCACCCCCCATATCCCTTGATCCCGTTAGCCCCAAGAGCTACGTCTAATACAACCTGGTACTTTTGTTGCGAACTTTCTAAGCTGCTTTTAGCTTTGTATTTCATTTTGTGATATCAGAACTTACCAGTGTAGATACATTCCAAGGCAATGATTTATAATGGCGTTTATGCCGAAGGATTAAACACTGCTACATAATTTCTTCATTTTTGTTGGGAAATAAATTGCAATTTTGAGTCTGGAACTGTCACGCTCAGCACATTAGAAAAAGTAATTCGAAGGACTGAATGTTGGGTGCCTGGGTTGTTGCTTGATTGTCCATCGAGTTTTATTCCTTATTATTAAAGGGCAAATTGTTGGAAAGGCATAGTAAGTTGATAAACAACTGTACAGGCACAGTGGTTAAGATTGCTGCCTCAGCGCCAGGGACCCAGGTTCGATTTCCAGCTTGTGTCAATTTCTGTGCAGAGTACACATGTTCTCCCCATGTCTGCATGGATTTCCTCTGGGTGCTCGGATTTCCTCCCACAGTCCGAAAGGAGTGTGGGTTAGGTGCATTGGGCATGGTAAGTTCTCCCTCAGTGTACCCGAACAGGTGGCGGAGTGTGGCCACTAGGGGATTTTCACAGTAACTTAATTGCAGTGTTAACGTAAGCCTACTTGTGACACTAATAAATAAACTTTAAACTTTAAAACAAGAAAAGCTCATTGGCCCTTCATTAAAACCCGGCCTGAACAAAGCATTCTGATGGAAGTTATAACAGTCAGAATGGTGAGGGTTGTTTAGCCCAGGTATGTGTCCAGCAAGTTAATGATACGTAAGTTCTAGATTTCTTTCATCTGATTGTCATTTTAATTATTGAGGTATGTTGTGTGTGCTAACGTAATGGGGAAGAACCATAGAGTACAGTTTCTAGGTCTGTATATTTCTTATCAATTAACTCACATTGTTGTGAAGGGTGCAGTTCCACACGTAGCTTTGTTTCATCAAAATATGTTTTGCTTTGTATCCTTCAACCGAACATTCCTGTATTAATTCCTGATGATCTGACCCTTTTTCCTTTGTGTAATTCCTTTACAATTGGGAGGGAAATCTGCCTTCTTTACCTGCCCTGGCGTACACATGACTCCAGAGCCACAGCAATGTGGTTGACTCTCAACTGCCCTCTGAAATGGCCAAGTGAGACACTCAGTTCGAGGGCAATTAGGGATAGAGTTATAAGGAGAGGATGGATAGACTGGGACTTTTTTTCCTGGACTGTAGGAGGCTTAAACATGATCTCATAGAGAGCTACAAAATAATGAGGGCATAGATAAGGTATATAAGTCAACATCTTTTCCCAAAAGAAGGAGAGTCTAAAACTAGAGGGCATGGGTTTAAGGTGAGAGGGGGGAGATACAAAAGGGTCCAGATGGGCAATTGTTTCACTCAGAGGGTGGTGAGTGTCTGGAACAAGCTTCCAGAGATAGTAGTAGAGGTGGCTACAGTTTTGTCTTTTAAAAAACATTTAGACAGTTACATGGGTAAATGGGTATAGAGGGATATGGGCCAAATGCAGGCAATTGGGACTAGCTTAATGGTAAAAACAGGACGGCATGGACAAGTTGGGCCAAAGGGCCTTGTTGCTATGCTATAATCCTCTATGACTCTATGATTCTAAGTTTTGTCTGTACTACCAAACCTTTAGGTTATATCTGCGATATATTGCCTGGATATCACGTTGAAATTTACATTTCCAGAATTTGTGATTTTCATTTATATATGTCATGGGGGAATGGAGTACTTTGGATTTTCCATTACTGATTTTATTAGGTACTTCTCATTGTGTTTCTACATTGGTTACTTTGCTTTTTCCACAATTCCTTTTATTACCTCAATTATCCACGAACATTAGCTGAATGCTGTTAAAAGTAACCTTTATTTACTCTGAATGATTTTATTTGAGTTAGTCATATTACAATCATCAAATAGACATATTTATAGGAAATAGGTATATTGTCAGGCGACCAAAACATAAAATGATCTGACTTATAAATGTCTGGCATGACTCCCGCATAGATACAAACTATAAAACAGAAGAAAATTAATATAAACAGTGAATTTTACAGTGCGCAATTAAAATAATTCTTATTCAAACTCAGTCTTCTATCAGATTAGAGGATGGATTCTAGTGAGAATTAAACTATTTAGAGCTTCCCTCTTATCCAAATGATAGTGTAATCATTTTGCATTCCTCCCCTTACCTTTCCCACTGTTCTTCACTTCTACAGGCTCACTCTCATTTGTAGATAAAGATGAAATAAAAGGTTTAACGGCGACAGCCACTTCACACTTACAAGCTAAACAAATAAATGTCAAATATCTTTTGCTTTGCAGATTAATATATGACTGATCTTGTGTGAGCCACACAAAGTATTATTTCAAATGCAGAACATATTGCTTGCCATTCTAAATAATCAAGATTCATCAAGGGTTATTAATGTCACAAGTAAGTTTACATTAACATTGCAATGAAAATCCACTAGTTGCCACACTCCGGCACCTGTTCGGGTTCACTGAGGAAGAATGTAGCATGGCCAATTTAGCACATCTTTCCGACTGAGGGAGGAATCCAGAGCACCTGGAGGAAACCCATGCAGACATGGGGAGAACGTGCAGACTCCTCACAGACAGTGACCCAAGCTGGGAATCGAACCTGGTGCAATGAGGCAGCAGCGCTGACCACTGTGCCACCATGCCAACCCATAGATATCCTGCAAAGCACACACGCCGTAAGTTGAATTTATTAATGTAACTAAAACTATTGGAGATGAGTGGAAATCCTTGGAACTGTGAAGATGTTATGTGAGCAATGCCAGGGAGGGATGGTTTGATTGGTTTGGACTTTTACCACTGCATGCACCCGCTGTCAGCTGTTGGTGCATTCCTCCTCTCTTCAACAGGATAAATTTTACACAGTACGCAAAGTTAAACAGGAATTAGTTCGCTAAACTGTAGGTGTTTTATGTGATCATTTTATTTGAAACTAAAAATTAAGCTTTTGCATAATGAATAAAAATCCAGGTTCTTCCCAACATTGCTCACAGTCTCGGAGGATAACCCATGTACCCATGTGTTTTTTTAGAGAAAGGTGGTTGTAGCCGTCACCATAGAGAATGTGGCTAAAGTTATAAATCTCTGCTCAGCTTGCTGGCATAGCTTTTTCTTTTCTCCCTCTCTTCCACAATATATATTTACATCAATAATATTTTCTTTGGAGCTGGCATTGACTGCAAAAAAAGTTCTATTTGGCTGTGGTTCACTGAATTCCTAGAAAGGACTGTGCACTCGAAAAGATTGACATTTTCTCCGGAAAACCTTTGATTTCTAATGGAGTCAGTGATAACGTAATGATCACCAGTCACCAAGCCACATTTCGGTAACCTATTTCCAGAGCTTTATTCTCCTCTCCATATAAGCACATCTGCAGACACACAGAACCCTTTCCAATAACATCGGAGGAGAGGGCTTCATTTTTACTCATAGGTAGTGCATTTACTCTCCCAGTCAACTATAATTCATGATGTAAGTGGGGATATGGACTGGCCAAGGTAAAGCTAGAAATTTAGGATAATGGAATAACCTATTTGGGTAGTGAATCTCACAAATGACTCATTTTTTATTAGTTAACTAAAACACAGGAGCTGATTTAGACAGAAGTATTCAGAAAGGAAGTTCTCATAAAGAGTGGTTAGCACTGTTGCCTCACAGCGCCAGGGACCCGGCTTCAATTCTGGCCTCGGGTCACTGTCTGTGTGGAGTTTGCACGTTCCCCCCCAGTGTCTGCGTGAGTTTCCATCAGGTGCTTCAGTTTCCTCCCACAGTCCAAAGGCGTGCAATTATCTTGGTGGCCATGCGTAGAGTCAGGGGGATTAGCAGGGCAAATATGTGGGGTTAGGGCTTTGATGGGATTATTGTCAATGCAGGCTCGATGGGCCAAATGGCCACCTTCTGCACTGTAGGGATTCAATGATTCTATGATATTACAATGCCAGACTGTCTTTCCCTTCCAGACGCTGACCAGATTGCTGTCTACTTCTCCCTAGAAATCATGGGTTATTGTATCTATTAATAAGGATAATTTAAAACTAAACCTCCTGCTGTTTTGTAATCTTTTACTGCAAAGCTGTGATTTTTCATCTTACATTTATATGGCTAGAAAGGAGTTTTCCAGTTGTGTTTAGAAATGAAAAGAATTTTGATAGTTTTTTATACGTAAGAAAGAATATAATGATATTGTACATTTCTCTTTGAAAGTTTGGTGTGAGCATTATGGCAGTACCGTCCATTTAGACTTAGGTTTGTCACTAGGAATAATGGACAGAGAAATGCTTGCAATGTTTACAAAGTTTTCCTCTCAGCTTATTGAAAGTTAGATTTTGCTTCTGTCATACTGTTGAGTTTTCCTTTGATAACACCATGAGTTAACATGGCCCATTTTGTGTTGTACTGTTCTCAAGTTGGGCTACATTTGCCCAATGTGTTAGTGAACAACTCACACTGTTCTAATTCTGTGCTTTGATTGATCCAGTTGATGCCCAATTTTCCATCCTATCTCCCATGTTTAGGTAATGTGACAGAGTGAAATGGGCAATAGTATCAGGTGATAACCTCGATTAGGAGTGAGGGTGGGCCGTTGAACCCCATGATCACAGCTGATCTGATTGTGGCATTAATTTCATTTCCCCTCCTGGTCCCCAATAATGGGACGTAGAACAGTACAGTGCAGGAACAGGCTCTTCAGCCCACGATATTGTGCCAAACATGTTGCCAAATTAAACTAATCCCACCTGTCTGCCCTTGGTCCATATCCCTCTATTCCTTGCATATTCATGTGCTTATCTAAAATCTGCTTAAATGCCCCTATTGTATCTGCCTGCACCACCAACCCTGGCAGCACATTACCACCTACCACTTCCTGGGTAAAAAAAAACCTTGCCCCTCACATCTCCTTTGAACTTTCCCTCTCTCACCTTATGTGCATATCTCTTGATTCCCTTACAGATCAAAAACCTCCCTCATGATCTTTTATCTCCATTGATTCCAATTTTACAGAACCAATCCCAAAGATAAGGAACAAAAGCTAATGAAAGCATCTCACTTTCATAAAACATCTTATGCTGCACACAACCCCATTACATTTAAAGTTTGTGATTAAATTTTCTAAAAGTTATGGCAACATTAGCTTGGTATGTTTAAATACAGGATTGACTTTTCATTTCTATTCCCCCCTCAACACTCAACTGAGCAAGAGTCTGGTTTTCAGGACTTACTAATCTTTCACAAGTAATATTTATATCTCCTGCAATTTCTGTGAATAAATTTTAGCATTGACGCAATGTAAGTAAAATTGCGATAAAGTCCATTACTTCCATTCCCTTTGTGTGTACTTCTCCATAAAAAATAATGGACAGAGAAAATATGATTCCAGTAGTATGAGCAAGTCATTCTTCCCCTTTCATTCTTTCCCCCCATAAAATGCACTTTATAACTTGCTTGTTATGGCTCGCTGCATAAGCCATAACAGATCTCGCTGCATGAACCATATTTCTACTCAGAACACTATTCACTTCCAATTAAAATTCAAGAGCACACGTTTGAATGTAATTTTCAAAGAAGCAGTATCTGATTTGTCAGACTGATGGAATTGGAGAGTTTGTATGATGACAGATGGCCTTATACATATATTTCAATGCATTGAAACACATATAATCACAGTTAGAGAATTCAAACATTTATTTTTGAAAAGTGTGTTATTGAAAAAGCATATACCTTGGCTAAAGGCACAGTGTTCTAAGGCATAATGGGAAATAGTCAAGTAATATGAACCACATTTTTATAACAATACACTCACAGAAGTATAGCTCTTATTGGCATGGACTCTAGACAGTCCTCTTGAATAGAGGAAGGAGAGCTACCTTGGAGAGGATGGAGTGAGACTATTCAGTTTGTAGGCCATAAGAGAGCATGTGTGCTAAAGCCTAAGCCCACCATTGCTGGAAAAAGTTCATCTATTGTCATTTTAAATTGCTTTTTGTGTGGTGGGACAAACCTGTACTAGTCAGAAGAATATCCAGAAAAGGGTGAGAGCGGGGATGGCTCCATTCAGGCCAACAGTTGAAAGACTTTGGGACTGATATATACACTGCAGCTGCTGAGTGGTACTTTGAGCACATTGTGGATTAAGGATGATGGTGATGGAAGATTGGCCTTGGTAAGATTATTACATTGGCGATGAGGACTAAAGCAAATTTTTTCTTCTGGACCATCTTTACTGTCAAAACAATTAAACCTCCGGTAAGAAAAATGCCTCTTTTTGGTAAACCTGAAGCCTACGATGAAATCATTGAAAACTGGGCCCAATAGGCACAACATATGCATTACTTTTATCGGGCCAACAATATTGAGGGGAATGAGAAGCAGAAAGTTGTCCTTTTGACAGCATGTGGGGTCCCAACCCCAGCCATACCACTTTAACACGGCAGGGCAAACCCCTGGGGAATCAGTCACCAGATTTCTGACCAGATTATGAAAATTGGAAGAGTACTCTGAATTCAGGCCACCCTTGAATGACATGTTGCGAGACAGTCTGGTCTGCGGAATTAACAATGTTGACAGTTCAAACAAAATTATTGGCAGAACCTAATTTTGATCTTAAGAAGGCCATGAAGGTAACTCTATCATTGGAGAATGCAGAGAAAGGAGGTCCGGAACTTCAGGGGTTGTTAGACAGCAGGGTCATCCAAATGCAGGGAGGGGCTCATGCACATCCATCCCGCAACTGAGAGCAATGCTATCAGTAAAATATCATAGAATCCCTTACAGCGGTTGTACCACCAGGTAGTCAAGGAAGGGCAGGGATAGCCTTCAACCTCCTAGGGAGTATATTGCAGAAGGTTGTACAATGCCAGATGGTGGACTATTGCAAATGTTGCAGAAGATCACAACCGAAGCAAAGATATAGGAACAGTCAAAACGTGTGTTATTTTGACAAAAGACCACAGCCAGTACCGAACCGTTTCTTGCAGGTACAGCCACAACCAGGAACAGGGACAATGCAATTAAATTGTGCATCCATGTAAAAATGTATACAATACTGGAAAATCTCAGCAGGTCTGGCCGCATCTTTAGGGAGAGAAAACAGAGGTAATGTTTTGAGTCCATATGTGATGCTACTGTATCTTTAAGAAATTTTTTTTTCATGTTTCTTATAAGGGGTGCCAATTTGTCTGGGTACCAGACTGCTCACCTTCTGAGAATACAGACTAATGATGGATTTTAATAAGGGATGTGTTTGTTTTAATCTGAGTTGATGTATTTTTGTTTATTTGCTTTTTTTTCCCCTGGGGATTCAAGTAAGGTTTTGATGAGGTTGATTGACAGAGACAGTCATGTAGTTAAGGGGAGGAGCTAACCTTACAGGGAAAAGCAGGCAGTTGCTGTCAGGTTCTGAAAGAAGCAAGAGGTGTATCTCTCTCTCTCTCTCTGGAAGCTGCTGTTTGGGACTTCCTAGGAGAAATAGATTTCCCTCTATCTCCCTCTCCACAAGATTTCAAACAACAATGAGACAGAGTACAGGAATGAGATAGAGAATCTGGTGAACTGGTGCGGCAACCTCTTATGGCCTGGCATCTCTTCCTCAATGTCAACAAAATGAAGGAGATTGTCATCGACTTAAGGAAGTGTAAAGGAGAACATGCCCCTGTCTACATCAATGGGGATGAAGTAGAAAGGGTCGAGAGCTTCAGGTTTTTAGGTTTCCAGGTCACCAAAAACCTGTCCTGGTCCCCCCATGTTGATAAGAAAGCCCACCAACACCTCTGTTTTCTCAGAAGACTAAGGAATTTGGCATGTCAGCTACAACGCTCATCAACGTTTACCGATGCACCATAGAAAGCATTCTTTCTGGTTATACCGCAGCTTGGTACGGGCTCCTGCTCTGCCCAAGACCACAAGGAATTACAAAAGGTTGTGAATGTAGCCCAATCCATCACGCCTCGCATCCATTGACTCTGCCTACACTTCCCGCTGTCTCAGCAAAGCAGCCAGCATAATTAAGCATGCACCCAGACATTCTCTCTTTACCTTCTTCCTTTGGGAAGACGATACAAAAGTCACGTACCAACCGACACAAAAACAACTTCTTCCCTGCTGCTGTCAGACTTTTGAATGGACTTACCTTGCATTAAGTTCATCTTTCTCTACATCCTGGCTATGACTGGAACACTACATTTGCACTGTCCTGTTTCCTTCTCTATGAATGGTATGTTTTGTCTGTATAGCGCGCAAGAAACAATACTTTTCATTATATATTAATGCATGTATCAATAGTAAATCAAGTCAAAAAGTGTTCTGGAGATTCGAGCATTGGCAGCCCAAGTACAAGCACATAAGCCTGTGCCTTGCTAAATTATTTTGAAGAGGAATTTAAGTCTATAAGAAGAATATTACTTGAACTGCAACAAATATAGATAGATTAGTAGTTAAGAATTGTACCTTTCCATATTTAAACATTTCAATTTGGTAAAAGTTAAGTTAATTTATTTGTTATAGTTAAACTGTATTGTTAAATGTAGTTTATTTCAATAAAAGCTTCCAAGTGTGTCAATAGAATCATAGCTGGAGTGAAATACCTATCCTCACACTAATGCCAAAAAAGAAAAACTGTTGCGGTCCAGTCAGGCTTCACAACATACTTTGGAGTTTCTGACCTGTACCCTAACAGATATTTAACATGTAAAAGTGCAGCTGCCTTCAAAAAGAAGGAATTTTTATTGCTGGAATATTCCAAATACATCTTGCAGGCTTTAAATATTTGAGAAGAAAGGCTAAAGCTGCCAGAGTTACTCTGAAAGTCAAGGTACCCCTTCAGGAGAGGTTCAATTTCCTTTGGGAGAAGTCAGGTACCCATATTGCATTGTTAAGAGTAAATGTGAATGTGTATAGAAAGTGGACAGGTTCTGTGAGACTATCAATGAGTCAAATCATTTGACTCCCCAAGTGTTTTGAATCTTTGAACACCAACCTGCAGTCAAAAGAATTCAGAGCTTGTTATTTCATTGTTTGTTGACATAAGCATTATTATTATAGGATTAGTGCTGTTTAACTGATTCCACAGCTTACCATTATCACAGTGGGATCCTGTAAATTCACTCAGTTCAACTGATAACTCCAAACAGTTATAAAGAAATTAGTTTTCTTTGATGTGGGGCAATGCTTATAAATGTCTGTTTTTATCAGGGAGTAAGTACTTGAAGGAAATTTTTGTTTTTATGTATGATTAAGTATTTTAAGGAAATATTTGTTTTTATAAACGATTAAATATTTGAAGGAATTTTAATATTACCGCTTTTATAAAGATGTAATGAAATCTACAATAGGCACTAAGAACTTTATGTTTTTTTCATCACCCAATGGGTCCTGAGTTCTGCCTGTACTAGACAGGGTGAGTTGTCATGGAGGGTGCAATGGTAAAGGGTGGGTGGAGGAATCAGGCAGGTATCATTTAGGTACGCTTTCTGCCAAATAGTGATTTTTAATCCACCCTCTTGAAAACTGAAATGAACTTTGAAAAACAGAGTTTTTCAAAACGCAGTGACTAAAATGATTTGAACTCACAGTCCAGAGTAACTAACCATAATTTAGATTATCAAATGTTCTACTTTCATTGAAATGGAGGCAACCTGTCTACAAAACCAACCAAAAACAGTGACATCTCGGGAGTGTGAAGGACTCATATCTTATGTCACATTAGGAAGACATCTGTAGCAATCACATAGGGTATTCAACTGTTGATGATGGGTCATTAAACTAATTTCTTGGACCCTGGCTGGCTCAGCTTTCAGGCATGAGCTAATCAAGTCACCATCTTTTTAAATGTTCTGGTAGTTGATGAAGGCAGGTCACATGATAAACTAACCCTTTGCCTGTTTTAAATCTGTGTCTTCTCAGCATAAATGAAAGTCAAACAGCTGAGGGAGAAGCCCCGAGCGGGATTCCTCCTAACTACCTCTTCCCAGCCCATCTAGTAAGCTTCGAATTCTGTTTGCTGACACTGATCATCCTGGCACACCACGCTGCAGAAGAGATTTCCCAATAGAATCCAAACCAGCATTACAATCTACTGAAGGACAACCAGCTCAGTCATCTACACCCTTGGACCAGAAACATCCTAACCATGGAATTTAGTCTGAAATCAGCTGAATCAGTAAACTACAGACTGTACACAGTTTGACCAACCTATGTTTCTCGATGCTGTGATCTGCGTACGTGTGTATGAAATGGTCACTGCATGTTTTATTATTTTGCTTAGAGTGGTTTAAGTATAATAATGTTAACCTCTTTCTTGGTTAAAGTCAAAAAAACCTATCCTGCTAGTTCTTTAATCTACAATCTGAACTGAACTTTGAAAAACAGACTTTTTAAAAACATAGTGGGAAAGATACACCCCATCTATCACGGGAATTGTAGTAGGCAAGAGGTGGACCATACAAAGCTTCATTGACTTGGGGGTAGCATGGTAACGTAGTAGATAGCACTGTTCCCTGTCAGCACCAGGGACTTGGGTTCGATTCCCAGCTTGGGTCACTGTCTGTGCGGAGTCTGCACTTTCTCTCTGTGTCTGTGTGGGTTTCCTCTGGGTGCTCTGGTTTCCTCCCACAGTTCGAAAGATGTGCTGGTTAGGCGCATTGGCCATGCTAAATTCTCCCTCATTGTACCCGAACAGGTGCCGGAGTGTGGCAACCAGGGGATTTTCACAGTAACTTCATTGCAGTGTTGATGTAAGCCGACTTGTGACACTAATAAATAAACTTTATATCAGATGGCACAAAGTTGGCGTAGTGACTACACAGGGACATGGGGGATGAGTATGGGACATGTCATAGCATGAGATGGCACTAAGTTAATATCAGGGCTATAAATGCCGTTGGGACTGAGGAGCCTGAAGTTGTACAGATGAGGGCATAGCGAGAGTTTTAGGGCATAGATTGGTATATGCTGCCATGTATGGGAGGTGAGGGGAGGGGACTGTGAGGGACAAAAGCTCAAGGGCTCAATGTTTAAATAAACAACTGGGGTCAATTGAGGGATGAGGACTGGAGGGCTTTTCTTTTGTTTTATTGTTATTATGACTGGGACAGAGTCTGAGATCATCGAGGCATGTCTTTTAATCACCCAGCAACCTTTGTGGCCATCTTTGACTCTTTCTTCCTTCGGAGGGCCTGACCCCTGTTAGCGCCTGCACCCCTCGCCCACTTTTCCATGTCCGCGCTCCCGATTCACGGGCAAGTGCTCAGCCCTCAGTTTGGGTGTACAGGCAGTCTTTGACCGTATGACACTCAGATTACAACAAACCGCACTCTGGATGTTTATAAATTGACACCCTGTTTCGGCTTTACAACGCTAAGCCAGCAAACAGTTGGTCTTTACCAACTGTTATGTCCTTTTATGTTCTGCCTTTTGCAACTTCAGGAAGGGAAAATTGATTTTTTGATTTGGTTTATTATTGTCACATGTATTGGGATACAATGAAAAGTATTGTTACTTGCACGCAACGTATACTGTTCATGGAGTACACAGCAGAGAAGGAAAGGAGAGGGTGCAGAATGTAATGTTACAGTGGTAGCTGGGGCGTAGAAGGAGATCAGCTTAATATAAGGTAGGTCCATTCAAAAGTCTGATGGCAAATTGTTTCTCAGATGTAGAAGATCTTACATGCTTTAACATGACAAAAGCTCCAGATTAAAACTATTTGACTCAATGCTGAGTCAGATACCTGTTTTACAAAAAGTTTATTTAACACTCATTGTAAATTGTTTTTGTCTTTGAAGCCACGGAACATCTGATGCCATACCTCCTTCATGGTGTCATCGCCACTAGAGAGGGAACATTACTTTTCTGTGAAAATAGGGGATCAGGAACCAATGCCACATTTATAACGTTGTTCCTGTGGGAAAATAGGTTCCGGTGTTTTGATTTATTGTGTCGTAAGTCCGAGCACTGCCTGTACTTAGAACTGAGACAATGGTGTAAGAAATTCCAGGAATGGGAAATGACAACCTGACCACACAAAGCTGACCTCATCACCTCAAAAGCACACGTATTCATGGTATTTTGTTTCATTTTGCATGTTTTTGCTTTGCTGGATTATTTTAAACGCTTATTTCTGCCAGTAAAGATGTACTTCTCAATAACTAGTCTATCTTTTCACTGTTTTCACTTCTGTTCTTTAGTTTGACTTTGTATCAATCTGTTAGCACTATCTTAGCATTTTAGGGGTGAACATGGCCTTTGACAGTATTACAGAACAACGTCACAGCAAATTGGTAGCCCAGACACCACACCCGTGTGACGTCAGTGGAAAAGAAAGTCAAGGCCATTGATTCGCCATCAACCCATTCAGTGCAGTGCTGTCAGTAAGGACAAATTTAACCTCTCTGTGCCTCACAATTTGATGAAATCCTCCAGTACCTGCTGCCTTTGTCAAACTATAAGACTCAAACTTTTCTGATTATTTTTTATCGTTCATTCCCTTTTCACCTGCAATCAGCCTTTTGGCAAACGTCACTGGCTTCCTGCGGGATAACATCCATTTCTCTGTGACCACTCAAGGTCAGCCTTACTGCAATTGCAGGACTCCTGAGGTTAGTGCTGACAAAATTGATCTAATGCTGGGGAGAGATGTTTGCAGTTAACCCTGTCAGAAAAGGCTTTCAAACGAGTGTTCAATTATTTGTTTGAACGCGATGCACAAATCCATGCTGCAATTTATCTCGAGATGATTTGTGAACATTTAAAAGCCTCTCTCTTAAGCAGCAGGTTTTACAGCTCGTATTACATGTCTGCTGTATTGACTGGAAATCCTTGAAACCTGTGAATCGTGTCCCCACAGTGCCCTTACGTGTCAGTTTTTTGCCATAGGAACAGTAATTCAAAGCAAAGGGTAGAGTCGAACTATCAATGTAAAGTTGAAAGGAAAATATTTCACATACAACCTGTTTCAGTGCAACATCTTGAAACTAGGATATCAGGTTTGATTACCTCTACCAATGGTAATTTAATAAAATTACTATAGTCACAGTATGGCCAATAGGTTGCAACACAACTTTCTTCTTGGTGTATTGCCCATCTAGATATTTCCACACCGGGATTTCTGAGCAGTATTGTCCCAAACAGCTTGCGGTGTCTTTGGTGTCAGGCGGGCACTGAGAATCCACCAGAAGCCATAAAGTCGGAAACCCGCCAGCTTAAAATTGCATTGCAATTCTCCCATTGCAGGTTATTGTTCGATTCCTGGCTCGGGTCACTGTCTGTGCGGAGTCTGCATGTTCTCCCCGTGTCTGCGTGGGTTTCCTTCGGGTCCTCTGATTTCCAAGCCAACATGAAAAGCTCACGAACAGAGGGCTGAAAAGCATACCGCACCATATCCTGGAAGGGGATGGACAAAGATGCCAGAGGTAATGGGCAGAAGTCCAAGTGAGGCATGGGCAGGAGATGGGCTTGTAGGGGTGAGGGTGGTTGGATTGAGGAACAGACTTTTTCTCTGGGTGTCACAGTGGTTAGCACTCACATTGCCAGGGACCTAGGTTCAATTTTGACCTCGGGTCATTGCCTGTGTGAAATCTGCGTATTCTCCCTACGTCTGTGTGGGTTTCCTCCGGGTGCTTGGGTTTCCTCCCACAGTCCAAAGATGTGTGGGTTAGGTTCCTTCAAATTGACCTTAATACCCGGAGGATTAATAAGGTAAATGAGGGTTATGGGAATAGGGCCTGGGTGGGATTGTGGTCAGTACAGAGTCGATGGGCCAAGTGGCCTCCTTCTGCACTGTCGGGATTCTATGATTCAGACTACTAGTCATTTCCCCTCTGGGTTGCTGACATCCTGCGTGCTCTGGTGAAGACAGATGAGCTGGAGAGAGTGAATGAACGTGCTGGACTGATGTTCAAAGGCCAGGACTTTTGAACCTGTCATTTAAGAGTGGGCAAACCAATCAGCTTCTGGTGCACCAGGAGAGTCAGCGGGGAATCTGATTGTGCATAATTAGAGAAGATCCAAGAGCAGAATCTGGTGCGGGATCTCACCATTCTGGTCGGTGAGACAGATGTCACCGGAACCGACTGCTATCGCACTTAATCTCAAAACGGGAGAATTGTACTCGATATTCTTTGCCTCTTGCTCCTTATTTTTCAATCTTGAAGTGCCAGCTTTCACTGCCTGTCCCACGTTGCCTTGAGCAGCTGAATGGTTGCTTGGCCAGTTTAGAGGAGAGTTAAGAGCCAGCCACATTGTCGTGGGTGTGGAGTCACGTGTAGGCTAGACGGGGTAAGGGCAGCAGGCTTTTCCCCCTGAAGAACGTTAGTGAACTGATGGATTTTACCACAATCTGGTAGTTTCACAATCATTGCGAATGGGTAACTTTGTCAGTCAATATAGGAGCCGGGATGGGAACTCTACACATGAGTGTGGAGGAGACATGGGTGAAGGGTTTAAGAAAATAATTCTGAGTGGAGAAAATAGAGTAAGAAGTCTCACAACACCAGGTTAAAGTCCAATAGGTTTATTTGATAGTAAACGCCGCTAGCTTTCAGAAGGCTGTCACACTACCTGTAACCCACATGACTTGCCTGAACTTGCAACATCTCGCATTCTAATCAGTATTCTGTAAACTGTGTGTGCCTTTATATGTCCTGTTTCTGACCAGAACTCTCCATTCACCTGATGAAGGAACAGTGTTCCAAAAGCTTGTGGCATTTACTATCAAATAAACCTGTTGGACTTTAACCTGGTGTTGTGAGACTTCCTACTGTGTTTACCCCAGTCCAACGCCGGCATCTCCACATCATGACTACCATGGAGAAAATAGGCCATGATTATTGTTGATGTCTTGGACCTCTCTAGAATAGTGAACTGCTCACGAAGGCAAGAAAACCAAGATATTTAAGGGAAGTAGAGTACTTTGAGAGAAACTATTTGTGTTGTTCAAGGAGTCTAGGGCTAGAGGGCATAGCCTAAAGAATAGAGCAAGATGTTGCGTAAGTGAAAATAAGAAGCACTTTTATAGACAAAGGATGGTAGGAATTAGGAATTCTTTTCCACAAAATCCAGGGTGGATTTTCAGAAGCTATTTCCCAGGGCACAGGTTTAAGGTGCTGGGGAGCAGGTACAGAGGAGATGTCAGGGGTAAGTTTTTCACTCAGAGGGTGGTGAGTGAGTGGAATCAGCTGCCGTTGGTGGTGGTAGAAGTGAGCTCACTGGGGTCTTTTAAGAGACTTCTGGATGAGTACATGGGATTTAATGGGATTGAGGGTTATAGATAGGCCTGGTAGGTACGGATATGATCGGCGCAACTTGTGGGCCGAAGGGCCTGTTTGTGCTGTAGTGTTCTATGTTCTAAACGGAAATTGATTGACCAATTGTTGATTTTAGAACTGAGGTTGATAATTTTTTGTTGTTAGCCAAAGGTTATTAAAGAATAGATTACAAATTACCATTGAAAGGTGGAAAAGATTTGAGGGGCTAAATCGCCTACTCCTGTTCTCACATTCTTACGTAGCAAGGCTCATAACGACTTCTACAGTCTGGCCAGATCTGGCAGTGAGTGGGTAAACCAGTTGTCAGCCACATCCATTCATCCCTTGTATTTAAGGATGTGAAAGTGAGGAAACGTGGGGTCACACGTAGGCCAGACAATGATGTGATGTTTTTTACTTTGTAGCATTTTCAATGAATATTCCAAGGCAACAGGAGGAAGTGGCCAGCTTTGAAACACTGCACCATTCTAATTTAGCTCGCTGGTCGAAACCTAACAGCAGAAGTCATTTCTTACCTCACTTCAAAATGGCCTCCTTTCAAAGTGATCAGTGATGGTGGCAACGAAGCTTGTCCAATCAGGGAAGAAGCTGTTCTTGAGTCGGTCGGTATGTGACCTCAGACTTTTGTATTATTTTCTGAATGGAAGAAGGTGGAAGAGAGAATGTCCGGGTTGTGTGGGGCCCTGATTAGGCTGGCTGCTTTTCCAAGGCATGTGATGGTGTTTTAGAGGTCAGTTTTTATTGTATGTGCCAAGATTAGTATTTTCAATGCCATGTGACATGATTGAACATACAGCATCTGCTTGCCCTCCCGTACATGACTTACCAAGGAGACTGACCAAGGTCAATGATGAGCATCAGAAGCGATATGTTATCCATACAATCAAGGCTGTGACAATGTGGGCAAGGAGCAAAGAGATGGCTCATGATAGTTTAATTAAATGAAGTGCCAGTGCAAAGCTAGTATCCTTGGAGGCGGTCATTGCCTTTCATCCAGTCTCCTTTGGCCTTTGAGGAGATAGAGGATGTGTGTAATGAGGTAACTCCAGATGGAGGTTGGCAGAGGTAGGCACACAGTGCAACAGGCAAAGGTTTGCAGGTGAGCTTGCAGTGGCATCTGACCAGTTAAGGTCCCTGTCCTATTCTGATTCCTGCCACTCATCCAATTCCCTAACCAGGTCAATAATTTGCTTTCTATTCCATGGGCTTCTGCTTTAGGAAGCAGTATCTCTGATAAAGAGGAAATTTATCAAATGCCTTCTGGAAATCCATGCACATACTATTCATAGAAACAGGTTAACTGCCTTTTCAAAAGGTTCGATCAGATTTGTCAAGTCATTGCAAATCCAAGGTGGACTTTCCTGGTCATGATGTTGAGTCACCCTATGCTAAACTATATACTTTAGTAATTTCCCAACAACAGACATTACGAGAGTGGCATGGCAGCGTAGTGGTTAGCACTGTTGCCTGACAGCATCAGGGACCTGGGTTCAATTCTGGCAAAGAACAAAGAAAATTCCAGCCCAGGAACAGGCCCTTCGGCCCCTCCAAGCCTGCACCGACCATGCTGCCTGACTTAACTAACCCCCCCTACCCTTCTGGGGACCATATCCCTCTATTCCCATGTACTTGTCAAGACACCCCTTAAAAGTCACTACTGTATCCACTTCCACTACCTCCCCTGGCAACAAGTTCCAAGCACGCACTACTCTCTGTGTAAAAACTGGCCTTGGGTGACTGTCTGTGTGGAGTGTACAAGTTCTCCCTCTGGGTGCTCTGGTTCCCACTGCACCACCCCCACCCCACACACACACACACACACACACACACGCACACACACACACACACACACACACACACCAAAGATGTGTGAGTTAGGTCAATTGCTGAATGCTAAATTGCCCTTTAGTCTCAGGGATATTAGCAGGGTAAATACATGGGGTTATGGGGATAGAACCTGGGTGGGATTGTTGTCAGTATAGGCTCATAAGAACATAAGAACATAAGAAATAGGAGCAGGAGTAGGCCATCTAGCCCTTCGAGCCTGCCCCGCCATTCAATAAGATCATGGCTGATCTGTCGTGGCTCAGTTCCACTTTCCCGCCCTCTCCCCATAACCCTTAATCCCCTCTCTTATCAAGAACCCATCAACCCGCTTCTTAAAAATATTTAGCGAGGCAGCCTCCACCACTTCAACGGGCAGAGAATTCCAGAGATTCACCACCCTTTGAGTGAAGAAGTTCCTCCTCAACTCCGTTCTAAACCGCCTCCCCTTTATCTTGAGGCTGTGCCCCCTAGTCCTACTGTCTTTTTTGAGCGGGAAGAGTCTCTCCACCTCTATCCTATCCATCCCATTCATCATCTTATACGTCTCAATGAGATCTCCCCTCATTCTTCTAAACTCTAACGAGTACAAGCCTAGTTTATTCAGCCTCTCCTCATAGCTCAATCCCCTCAACTCCGGTATCAGCCTAGTAAACCTCCTCTGCACTCCCTCCAGGGCCAAAATATCCTTGCGCAGGTGCGGCGCCCAAAACTGCACACAGTACTCCAGCTGTGGCCTCACCAAAGCCCTATACAGCTGCAGCAAGACCTCCCTACTTTTATATTCAATCCCCCTCGCTATGAAGGCCAGCATCCCATTCGCCTTCCTGACCACCTGCTGCACCTGCAAGCTGGGTTTTTGCGACTCATGCACAAGGACCCCGAGGTCCCTCTGCACCGTCACCTGCTGCAGTTTTTCGCCACGTAAATAATAGTCCTTCCTACCATTCTTCCTACCAAAGTGGACCACCTCACACTTGCCAACATTAAATTCCATTTGCCATTTCCTGGCCCATTCGCCCAGCCTATCTAGATCCTTCTGCAGACTCTCCACACCCTCCGCACAATTTGCCTTTCCCCCAATCTTGGTGTCATCAGCAAATTTCGACACCCTGCACTCGGTTCCCTCCTCCAGATCATCTATATAAATGGTAAATAGCTGAGGCCCCAGCACCGACCCCTGGGGCACCCCACTAGTCACCAAACTCGATGGGCCTAATGGCCTCTTTCTGCACTATGGGGATTCTATGATTCTATTCTATAACATGCCAATGATTCCCTTCTCTCACTCTCTCACCCTTCTTAAATAATGGAGTGAGATGCACATTTTTTTCGATTTAAGGGAATGGTTTACAAATCGAGAGAACGTATAGACAGCGCATTTACAACATTCTCACCTTCTTCCTTTAAAACCCTCGGAATTTGTCACTCCTTGGTGCCATTATTTTC
This sequence comes from Carcharhinus amblyrhynchos, assembly GCF_965287045.1. NCBI lineage: Eukaryota > Metazoa > Chordata > Chondrichthyes > Carcharhiniformes > Carcharhinidae > Carcharhinus > Carcharhinus amblyrhynchos. Next base: position 3,558,081 of record NC_137334.1, on the reverse strand, counting down.
TTTGTTATTGTTACTTTGGGGATCCCTGATCTTGACTCAATGTTCATTTCCTTGGGATGTCTGGAATGACGACCTCTCCTGTAAAGAAATACGGATGCAAAGTCACTATTCAGCATGTCCAGCATTTCTCATATTCAATGACAGTGTCACTGGTATCAGTTTTCACAGAGTCCGCGTTGCTCCAGATGATCCTCTTTCCGGTAATGTAATTTTAAAAAATTGTGTTGATTTTGAAAGCAGGATATTCCATATTGCCTTACTGCAGCTTTGCAGTTTCAGCTTTGACACCCTTTTCCACTCTTTGCATCTTTCCCCTTTGTCTGGAACTTTGCAAAGCTTGACATTTTTGTATGCTTTATCTTTTCAGTTTATGACCCTGTTTACCTCTGTTGTCTCTGATCATGTTTGTCTGGAGTTCATGCCCTTTTCGTAGGAAAAACTGATTCTGTGCTTTAATCTATTACTTGAACACCTCCCACTGATCTCCTATCATCTTGTTTTCCCAGGTCACTGCGGACAGTCTCTGTCTCATCATAATGAAGTCAGCCTTATCTATATTTAGAATGCTGGTTGTCTTTCCTTTTCAAATACTATTGAACTTAGGATTCTATTGGTCCAGGTTTTGTGGTGCCGGTGAGGGTGTTGTGTTCAGTGTTTGCCACCATGAATATCGGGCAGGCTCCACATTACAAGATGCTGGGCATGGTTTGATAGGTCTTATTAAGGTATCTGTAGTCTTAGGCAGTCCAACAGTATGTATTCATTAATTACTAGAATCTATATATACAAGTACAGTAAAAGTTGAAGCTATGAGCTATTTCAATGCTTGCTTTTGCAGGCAGCTCTGTCAAATACAATATTGACCCCTAGGTCTGAACCATGTGTTCTTTTACTTTGTCCTAATTTAGTTTGAGTCTGTCTACTTGGTTTGACCTAAAAGACCCTAAGTTAGTTTGAGTCCGTTTATTTGGTTGGTGTCAAAAGACATGTCTGATGAGCCCTACTGGAGAGCTGGCTGTGTACAGATGTATGGTGTAAATAAAGTAACTTGGTGATGGGACTTTTGCCTCCATGGAGTTATTACAATAGAGTACAAGGGGGCCAAGGTGCAGAATGTAGCATTGCAGTTATGGTTAGGGTGTAGAGAAAGATCAACTCAATGCAAGATAGGTCCATTCAAAAGTCTGTTGGCAGCAGGGAAGAAACTGTTCTTGAGTTGGTTGGTACATGACCTCAGAATTTTTTATCTTTTTCCCGATTGAAGAAGGTGGAAGAGAGAATGTCCAGGGTGCGTAGGGTCCTTTATTATGCTGGCTGCTTTTCTGAGGCAGTGGGAAGTGTAGATAGAGTCAACGGATGAGAGACTGGTTTGTATTATGGACTGGGCTACCTTTTGTAGTTTCTTGCGGCCTTGGGCAAAGCAGGAGCCATACCGAGCTGTGATACAACCAGAAAGGTTGCTTTCTATGGTGCATCGGTTAAAAATTGGGGAGAGTCGTAGCTGACATGCCAAATTTCCTTAGCCTCCTGAGAAAGTAGAGGCATTGGTGGGCTTTCTTAACCATAGCGTCGGCATGGAGCAAGCCAGGACAGGTTGTTAGTGATCTGGACACCTAGAAATTTGAAACTCTCAACCACTTCCAATTGTTCCAGTTTATCCAATGTTTTACAACATTACTACTACCCCATCTCCCCTCCTCCAATCTCTGAGCTCATAGGTTCAGGCAGTCTGGAATCCTGATAACCCTTCCATGTATTATCCTCACCACTGTCAGATGTTCTGTCAGGTGTGAGTCGTGTGTTAACTTCCATCATTGCATGGGTGGTACTGCATTCAGTCCCACGTTAACCCTTTATGGGCCAGACCCTTTTACTACACTCCAGAGCTTCCAAAGAAATTCAAAAGCCATGGTGAACCAGTACTACTGCCAGGGATCTGCCAGTGTCAATTTGGACTTATTGTCTACTAATTATAAGATAACTACATTTTAAAATTATATATTAGTATTTCTGGGTATAATGAGCTTCTTCTCAATTTGTGAATGCTTAATGAGTATACGCTCAACATTTTAAAAGTTAAATTGAAAGCTTTTTTTTAGCATGAAACCTTTTGAAAGTCTGATAACTCATATCAAAACGTAAAATCTATAAATTTTAAGCATGATTTAAAATTAAAGTTCATTTATTAGTCACAAGTAGGACTTACATTAACACTGCAATGAAGTTACTGTGAAATTCCCCTAGTCGCCACAGTCTGGTGCCTGTTCGGGTCACCTTCAGATCTTTTAGATGTCATTTTTTAAAAATATTTTATCTGAACATAATTATTGCTCTTTATAGAATCATAAAATAGTCCAGGAGAGTCCATTCAGCCCATTGAGTCTGCACCGACTTTCTGACGGAGTATCTTACTGAGGCCCTTTCCCCACTCCCCGATCCTTGCAATGTCACACATTTACTATGGCTAATCCCTGTAATCTACACACCTTGGGACAGTAAGGGGCAATGTTGCTTGGCCAGTTCATCTAACTTGGACAGTGGGAGGAAACTGAAGCGCCCAGAGGAAACCCACGCAGACATGGGGAGAATGTGCAAACTCCATACTGAGTTCACCCAAGGCTGGAATTTAACCTGGGTCCCCGGAGTGGTGAGGCAGCAGGGCTTACCATTGTGTGACCCTGTTTAAATTTTAAATTTTATAAAAGTATGCTTGTGTTTTTAAATTTGTAAAATCAGTTGTGTCCACTCAATCCGATTTTCCCATTCCTTATTATTGCAGCAGCCTGCTTTGTACAGTTTTGCTGAGTCAGTGATTGGAAGCCTAAATTGGGCTACCCATTTCTGTTGGCACTGCCCATACTGCTGGGCTTCGCCCATGCCAGGATGGAATCCTTTCTCAAGGAAATCACAACTCTTGCCAAGGGGAGACTGTGGAAAATTCAGGCACTGATTCATCCAATGACCATGGCAACTGCTGCCTCTGAGCCATTGACATCAAAACCCAGGCTAAATATTCATGTACGTTTCGACTGTTAACAAGACCTGGCTGGTTATTCACCACTGGATCAAATATGACATAGAACATAGAACATAGAACATAGAACATTACAGCGCAGAACAGGCCCTTCGGCCCACGATGTTGCGCCAACCAGTTACAAAAACAATGACCCACTAGCCTATACCAATCCCTTTACGTCCATAAACCTATCCACGGATCTCTTAAACGCCCCCAAACTAGACGCATTTACAACTGCAGCAGGCAGGGCATTCCAATCCCTCACCACCCGCTGGGTAAAGAACCTACCCCTGACATCCGTCCTGTAGCTACCACCCCTTAATTTAAAGCCATGCCCCCTCGTGCTAGCTTTCTCCATCCGAGGAAAAAGGCTATCACTATCCACCCTATCTAAACCTCTAATCATCTTATATGTTTCAATAAGATCCCCTCTTAGCCGCCTTCTTTCCAACGAAAACAACCCTAAATCCCTCAGTCTCTCCTCATAGGACCTCCCCTCCATACCAGGCAACATCCTAGTAAACCTCCTCTGCACCCTCTCCAACACCTCCACATCCTTCTTGTAATGCGGGGACCAGAACTGCACACAGTACTCCAAGTGCGGCCGCACTAGAGTTGTGTACAGTTGCAACATGACGCTGCGACTCCTAAATTCAATCCCCCTACCAATAAACGCCAAGACACCGTATGCCTTCTTGCTTGCTTGTTGCTTTTAAGTCAGATTGTTTTCTGTAGCAATCTGCCTAAGTTTCTAAATCAAGCTAAGCAGGAGCTCTTTGAGGGCTGGCAGGTGGTTATTGACATGGTTAAGATCAGTGTGATGGATAGTGTGCATGTTCGTTAATCCTTCATGGTACAAACAGGAAGCCAATCCTTCTTAATGTCAGCCAAATCTACAGTCAGAGGTGAATGTATTCCAGACCTGTGTCATCAAATCCATCATTTCTGACCAATTAAACTGCAGTATCTAGGCTGGTGAAGCCAACAATGAGATCAGACTGTGCATCGATCCCACGCAGGTTAAAGTAATTTATTACTCTGGAGGAGGGAACCGAGTGCAGGGTGTCGAAATTTGCTGATGACACCAAGATTGGGGGAAAGGCAAATTGTGCGGAGGGTGTGGAGAGTCTGCAGAAGGATCTAGATAGGCTGGGCGAATGGGCCGGGAAATGGCAAATGGAATTTAATGTTGGCAAGTGCGAGGTGGTCCACTTTGGTAGGAATAACGGTAGGAAGGACTATTACTTACGTGGCGAAAAACTGCAGCAGGCGACGGTGCAGAGGGACCTCGGGGTCCTTGTGCATGAGTCGCAAAAACCCAGCTTGCAGGTGCAGCAGGTGGTCAGGAAGGCGAATGGGATGCTGGCCTTCATAGCGAGGGGGATTGAATATAAAAGTAGGGAGGTCTTGCTGCAGCTGTATAGGGCACTGGTGAGGCCGCAGCTGGAGTACTGTGTGCAGTTTTGGGCGCCGCACCTGCGCAAGGATATTTTGGCCCTGGAGGGAGTGCAGAGGAGGTTTACTAGGCTGATACCGGAGTTGAGGGGATTGAGCTATGAGGAGAGGCTGAATAAACTAGGCTTGTACTCGTTAGAGTTTAGAAGAATGAGGGGAGATCTCATTGAGACGTATAAGATGATGAATGGGATGGATAGGATAGAGGTGGAGAGACTCTTCCCGCTCAAAAAAGACAGTAGGACTAGGGGGCACAGCCTCAAGATAAAGGGGAGGCGGTTTAGAACGGAGTTGAGGAGGAACTTCTTCACTCAAAGGGTGGTGAATCTCTGGAATTCTCTGCCCGTTGAAGTGGTGGAGGCTGCCTCGCTAAATATTTTTAAGAAGCGGGTTGATGGGTTCTTGATAAGAGAGGGGATTAAGGGTTATGGGGAGAGGGCGGGAAAGTGGAACTGAGCCACAACAGATCAGCCATGATCTTATTGAATGGCGGGGCAGGCTCGAAGGGCTGGATGGCCTACTCCTGCTCCTATTTCTTATGTTCTTATGTTCTTATTACTGAGTAAATCTGGTGCCAGCTAAACTTCCAGTCAGTGTTGAAAATGATTAGTTCACCTTTACCACATCCCACACACCTGTCCGCACCACTCCTTCAACATTGAGAAGGCCATTGTCAAGGTGGAGGGCTGTTCTCTAAGCCATGGTGCTCTGAGAATCATAGATCTCTACTGGTGCCAAAACACCACCATCTGAGACAGTTAATATATCAGCCACTTATGAAAGTTGGAGGAAAATGTGTGGTTTTGGATTAGCTTGAGGTAACTGGGAGGTTGAGATTGGCTATGAGGAAAATGGATGGCGTTGGATTGGACAAAGTGTGAAGGCTGTTATTGGATTGGACCTGGAAGAAATGCATGCTATTGTGTTGGCTGTAAGGAAAATGAATGACGTTGGATTGGCTATAAGGAAGATGAATGATATTAAATTGGGTCTGGAGCGAAAAGGGGTGATGTTCACTTAGCTTTGAGAGAAATAGGTGGTAAATGATTGGCCATGCGGGCAATGAATGGCATTTGATTCACCTGGGGAAATAGGAAGTACTGGATTTGTCACCATTTATACAGCCCCAGTGCCCTAATTTCTTTCTGTCACTTTCAATGAAAAAGAAAATTTGGTGGGGTGTATAATGGGCACCTGATACATTCTTGCCCATTTTGTAGTCCCGTGTAAAAGGCAGTCCTGTTGAATGTGTTTTTACGTTGTGTGGAAGCACAGGACCATTGTCACCTTCACCATTTGAGCAGTTTTTTAAGGGTGTGCAGTAATCACCAAGCCAGGCAATAGCTTCCGCAGTGGTTAAACAGAACTCTCTGATAGCCCTCCGCTGAACTCTGTTACGGGAAAGTCTTCAATGATATGTGTCATTGATTGGGATGCAGCATAGCTTCGGTCTGAGTTCCCCACAAGGCCCCCTGGTGCCAATTTGCTGCACAAAGTCCTTGACCAGTGTGGAGATGGTTGAGAAAGGCCCAATGTTGGCATGGTAGGTTGAAGCTGGGTGGGTGGTTGTGGGGCCTGTGATGAGGAAGTGGTTTTCAATGGTGACATGTTGCCATTAGGCATCTGCTGTTATTCATTGGCACAGTAGCCTTACTAAGAATTCTAACAACACCAGGTTTATTTGGTAGCACAAGCCACTAGCTTTCAGAGCGCCGCTCCTTCATCAGGTGAGTGGGTGTTCTGGGGAATTATACCAAACCAAATAAACCAGTCGGACTTTAACCTGGTGTTGAGAGACTTCTTATTGTGCTTACCCCAGTCCAACGTTGGCATCTCCACATCACGGTGGTCTTAGCCACAGAGGCTGGTGTAATGGGAAGCAAACAGCAGGTGGATTGGTAGGGTCCTTGTATAGAGGCAAGCTTGGATTGAGATAAACTTTCTCCAAGAGCTTCCTTGTTGCAATCTCCCCCTTACATGAGGGGGCGGGATGTTGCTCAGGACTGGGAGTCAAGGGAGGTGAGTTGATCGGAGGGTACCCAAGACAATACACTTTGTTGTGTTGAGCTGGGTCCCTGGTGCTGTGAGAGCAGTGCTAACCACCGTGCCAGTGTGCCGTCCCATGGACAGAGTGCGTAAGTAGCAGCTGTTCCCCTTAGTTGAAGGGTCAGTCACAAAGTGACATCGGTTCAAGGTGAGGGGCAGGAGGTTCGGGGGGGGGGATGTAAGGAAACTTCTTTTTTTACCCAGACGGTGTTCCCAGTCTGGAATGCGCGGCCTGGGAGGGTGATGGAGGCGGGATGTCTCACACACCTCAAGAAGTACCTGGACGAGCACTTGACACGTTACAACATTCAAGGCTATGGGCCAAGTGATGGCAGTTGGGATTAGGTTCAGGTATTCCTAATGTGTTGGTGCAGCCTTGATGGGCTGAAGGGCCTCTCTTTTGCACTGTATGGTTCTACGATTCACCCGATTTTCATTTCCAACAATTCCAGCTATCAGACGGGTTCTACAAGAGGTGAACAAATTGTTCCACCCTGAGCGGTGAAGTTGGAAATGATCGAACCCTTGCTACGTTTTGAAAAAGAACATTTGAAATGAAACTTACTTTTCATTTTGTTTCTCTCACTGAAAATGTGCTGCTGCTATCACATATTCAATCTGTCATCTGAAGCTGGACATAATTATGATTATAAGCAGAAAATTGAACGTAAATTGCGTACTTCCCCCTTCAGGTCACTATTAATCCCATTAAACCAACCAAATTCCACTAAACTGTCTCAATGATCAGAAAATGGAGGGTCAGCAGTAAATAAAAATATTGCTGCTTTAATACGTGTAAATTTGATGTATTTACAATTTCAAGTGCAAGTAATTTTGGCGCTTAAAAAAATGTCACTAAAAGACATCACTAAGTAAATGTCTCACTAAAGAAAAGTTCATGTTTTAAAACAACTGGCATTTAGATAGTATTGAAATATAGAGAGGTACCTCAGGGTGCTTTCTGATAGGGCAAACTGAATACAATAGTTATCAAACAAAGAGCTTCAGGTCCAAATTAACCAAGGCTTTGACAAATAAATGTAGGTAATTCAGGTTAAAAACATTCAGGGAGCTTCTCAATTTCGCATGCAAGTCAAATCATGCCATTGAAAAATCTCATTTTCATTTTAAAAATTAAAGAATTCTCCTAGACGTAAGAGATTCAAATGACTAGAGGAATTCCAGCTGAGACTATCTGGAATTTATTTCGGATCAATTTGATTAGTATGCTTGGTTACCATTCCAACATGAATAAATCTGAATGAATAAATTTACATGTCATCGGATTGGCTGGAGGAAGTTTGTTTGAGACTAAATAAATTTGTGTGTGATCAAATCTACTGCAATAGGTTTGTAGTGTAACTTTCTAAATTACTACATTTGATTGTGATTGAGTGTGAGTCAGAATATCTGAAATATGCAATAACATAAAATGTGGATTTTATAGTGTCGTACAATGAAAATGTGGTAACGCTTTATTATGTGGCTTCAGGTCTATCAGCATTCATTTCAACAGAAACATTAACACACCATTGCAAATTTGCTTGCATAAGAACAATTTATTTCAACACAAGAGTGCTAGGTGAAATGTTATACTCATAAATGCTCTTGATGCAGTATTTTAATCTCAAAGGTCCAGATTACAGACATAACCTGCTCCAGTTTTACAGTACATGATACAGTACATGATGCCATTCAGAGTCCCTATGGATTGGAGTTCATTTGTCCATTAGACTTTATAAATCCAAGTAGCACTATTTCAAAAGTGAAGTTCAAATACTATTATCGTTCAGGTGTCGTTACTGAATACCATTTGAACAGTTTCCATTTGGTGGGACTGACCTAAGGATAATGGATAAGTGAATGAAAATCCACTGGGGCTTCAAGTGGGCCACACGTTACAATTTTATATTGGTTATGTCCATAATCTAAATCTTGGAGATTAAAACCTTATTTTGTGTTACTAAGTAGATGATGATGAGACACCTAAAGTTTATTGTTATAAATAAGTATTGTCATAGGCGTGGGTTCCGTCCGGGTGCTCCGGTTTCCTCCCACAGTCCAAAGATATGCGGGTTAGGTTGATTGGCCGTGCTAAGAAATTGCCCCTGTGTGTCCAGGGATGTGTAGGTTAGAGGGATTAGTGGGTATAATATGTAGGGATATGGGGGTAGGGCCTGGGTGGGATTGTGTTCGGTGCAGACTCGATGGGCCGAAGGGCCTCTCTCTGCACTGTAGGGTTCTATGATTCTAAGTAGGCTTACATTAACACTGCAATGAAGTTACTGTGAAAATCCCCTAGTCGCCACACTCTGGTGCCTGTTCGGGTACACCGAGGGAGAATTTACCCATGTGCCAAACCAACGTGTCTTTCAGAGAAAACCAAAGCAAATTCACACAGACACAGGGAGAACTCACAGACTCTGCTCAGACTGTGACCCAAGCTGGGAATCAAACCCAGGTCCCTGGCGCTGTGAGGCAGCAGCGTTAACCACTGTGTCACTGTGCTTCCTGAATTCTGCAGTCTATGTGGTAGAAATAGACCTGTAGTGTTTTTAGGAAAGATGTTCCAGGTTTTTGACCCAGTTACAGGGATGAACAACGATACCGTTCCAAATCAAGATGGAGCGTGGCTTAGAGGGAAACTAGCGAGTGTTCCCATCAGCTGAATTTAATACAGGAACCAATGTCCTCGATGGTGGACTAGAAAGCCTGGGGCAACCCTGCCTCAGCTGTTTCTGGGCAACATGGTCCAATTCTGTGTCCTTCAGGCAATCAGATGCCTGCCATCGGGGCTCCTATCCCTTTAAGGACAAAGACTGGACGGTTGACAGCTCTTCATGACCACAAGAAGTGGAGACTGCACTCAGCCTGAAGATTAATCATGTACTTCACCCTGAAACCCAGCTGAATGGCGTTGGGAGTCACTGGGGCCTGTTAGGCTGGCCCCCGGCAGTGGGGGTCTGTCAGTAATGAAGGCAGTGGGCATGATTCCACAGGGGGAATCCTTATCATGGGGGCTCTCCGTGAGCCACAGAGTGTCCAATGAGGAGGGCCCTGATCCCACAGGAAAGCCACAAGCTTTTACCTCCACAGTGTCCTCAAGTGATGAGGAGTACCCCTCCCCACAGCACAGCGATGAAGTTGAACTTCACCAGGATGCACGAGGAGGCATCAGAGTCAGAGACATCTGTGTACTGCCTCTCTCACAGTACACAGAACATTACAATGATGTTCTAGTGGGAAGGACCATGGAACCTCTGAGTAACCTTTTGGGAAACAGTATTTGTCTCATCAGGTGCAGATATGTGGAGTTCCCTGAGTCAGTGGGAGCTCTCGGACTGTGAACAGAGAAGTTTATCGCTGTCATGAACTTTACATTGTCCTGTGGATGCAACCTCCGGCCATGAGACGTTGGCCAATCTCATGAAGAGACACATACTGCGACACTTGGAGTGGCTACAAGAGCATTGTCACCATCAGGAAAGGGTTCAGTCCTCCCTCAGTAGCCTGGAGCAATCTGCTTAGAGTACGAGCGTGGAATACATGAGAAGCTGTGGACCCTGAACAAGATGGTTCATGGTGGCACAATGGTTAGCACTGCTGCCTCACAGTGTCAGGGACTCAGCTTTGATTCTGGCCTTGGGTGAACACAGAACAGTACAGGCCCTTTGGCCCTCGATGTTGTGCTGAGCTATGTCCAAACCCAGTATCAAGCTATCCCTCTCCCTATCATTCCGGTGTGCTCCATGTGCCTATCCAATAACCGCTTGAAAGTTCCTAAAGTGTCCGACTCCACTATCACAGCAGACAGTCCATTCCACACCCCAACCACTCTCTGAGTGAAGAACCTACCTCGGACATCCCTCCTATATCTCCCACTATGAACCTTATAGTTATGCCCCCTAGTAACAGCTACATCTGCCCGAGGAAATAGTCTCTGCACGTCCACTCTATCAATCCCTCTCATCATCTTATCAACTTCTATTAACTTGCCTGTCATCCTCCTCCATTCTAAAGAGAAAAGCCCCAGCTCCCCCAACCTTTCCTCATATGACCTACCCTCCAAACCAGGCAGCATCCTGGTAAATCTCCTCTGCACTCTCTCCAATGCTTCCACATCCTTCTTATAGTGAGGTGACCAGAACTGCACACAATATTCCAAATGTGGTCTCACCAAGGTCCTGTATAGTTGCAGCATAACCCCACGGCTCTTAAACTCAAACCCTCTGTTAATAAACGCTAACACACTGTAAGTCTTCTTCACAGCTCTATCCACTTGAGTGGCAACCTTCAGAAATCTGTGGATATGAACCCCAAGGTCTCTCTGTTCCTCCACTTTCCTTAGGACCCTGCCTTTGATCCTGTAATCCGCATTCATAGATTGAGATCTTGCAGCATTTCCTGTTTTTGTTTCAGATTCCAGCATCCTCAGTACTCTGCTTTTATATTAAGATTGGTTGCTTGATGCCAATTAGGTGAAGCTATTATTCCTGGAGTTAGTTCCAGGCGTGAGCCAGCACCTGCAGCAGAGGAGAAGGGCTGGGTGAATGCCTATTGCTCTCCATTCTGTATCACAATGCATATCACATTTCACATTTCCAAGGGACGATGATGGCCCAGTGGCATTATCGGCTAACTCTGGGGACCGGGATTCAAATCCCGCAGTGGCAGGTGGTGGAATTTTAATTCAGTTTAAAAAAAAATCTGAAATTAAGAATCTACCGATGACCGCAAAACCATTGTCAATTGTCAGAAAAACCCCGCTTGCTTCACTTATGTCCTTCAGAGAATGAAATCTGCTGTCCTTACCTGATATGGCCTTCATGTGACTCCAGAGCTCAGCAATGTGGTACAGCGGTTAGCACTGCTGCCTCACAGTGCCAAGGAGCCGGGTTCAACTCCCGGCTTGCGTTTTGTGCAGGGTCTCCCCCCGGTGCTCCAGTTTCCTCCCACAATCCAAATGATGCGCTGGTCAGATGCATTGGCTATGCTAAATTCTCCTTCAGTATCACCTAAAGAGATGCCAGAGTGCGGCGACTTGAGGGTTTTCACAGTAACTGCATTGCAGTGTTAATGTAAGTCTACTTGTGACATTAATAAATCAACTTAAAAACTTTAAAATGTGATCGATTCTCAACTGTCCCCTGAAATGGCCTAGTAAGCCATTCAGTTCAAGGACAACTAGGGATGGGCGATAAATGCTGGCCAGCCAGCGATGATGTGGAGATGCCGGCGTTGGACTGGGGTAAACACAGTAAGAAGTCTCACAACACCAGGTTAAAGTCCAACAGGTTTATTTATAGCAAATGCCACGAGCTTTTGGAACTGGCTGCTCTTTCCTATACGTATCCAGGGAAAGTTATGGCCTAGTGGTATTACTGCTAGACTATTAGTCTAGAAACTCAGCTAAAAAAATCTGAAATTAAGAATCAGCAGTTCTGGGATCTGCCTTGGCAGATGGCGGAATTTGAATTAAAAAAAATCTGGAATTAAGAATCTACTGATGATTGTGATGTTTATAAAATGTTGAGAGGAATAGATAGGGTGGATTCTCGGAGGCTATTTCCCAGGGCTGAAATGGTCGCTACGAGAGGACACAGGTTTAAGGTGCTGGGGAGCAGGTACAGAGGAGATGTTAGGGGTAAGTTTTTCACTCAGAAGGTGGTGAGTGAGCGGAATCGGCTGCCGTCGGTGGTGGTACAGGCGAACACACTGGGGTCTTTTAAAAGACTTCCGGATGAGTATATGGGATCTAATGGGATTGGGAGTTACAGATAGTTCTATGGCCTGGTAGGTATGGATGTGATCGGTGCAACTTGTGGGCCGAAGGGCCTGTTTGTGCTGTAGTGTTCTATGTTCTGTGTTCTAAACCATTGTCAATTGTCAGAAAAACACATTTGGTTCACTAATGTCCTTTAAGGAAGGAAATCTGCTGTCCTTATCTGATTCTGTCCTACCTGCGACTCCAGAACCACAGCAACCACTGGTGAGGCCGCAGCTGGAGTACTGTGTGCAGTTTTGGTCGCCGCACTTACGCAAGGATATTTTGACCTTGGTGGGAGTGCAGAGGAGGTTTACTAGGCTGATACCGGAGTTGAGGGGGTTGAGCTATGAGGAGAGGCTGAATAAACTAGGCTTGTACTCGTTAGAGTTTAGAAGAATGAGGGGAGATCTCATTGAGACGTATAAGATGTTGAATGGGATGGATAGGATAGAGGTGGAGAGGCTCTTCCCGCTCAGAAAGGACAGTAGGACTAGGGGGCACAGCCTCAAGATAAAGGGGGGGAGGTTTAGAACGGAGTTGAGGAGGAACTTCTTCACTCAAAGGGTGGTGAATCTCTGGAATTCTCTGCCCGTTGAAGTGGTGGAGGCTGCCTCGCTAAATATTTTTAAGACGCGGGTTGATGGGTTTTTGATAAGAGAGGGGATTAAGGGTTATGGGGAGAGGGCGGGAATGTGGAACTGATCCACTTCAGATCAGCCATGATCTTATTGAATGGCGGGGCAGGCTCAAAGGGCTAGATGGCCTACTCCTGCTCCTATTTCTTATGTTCTTATGTTCAATGTGGTTGACTCTCAACTGCCCTCTGAACAGGGGCAACTAGAGATAGACGATAAAATGTCGGACAGCCAACAACGCCCCATGTCCCATGAATGAATGAAAGGAAAATATCTATAAAAGGTAAAGGTTTTATATATAGTTTACAACATTAAAAGCCCTGATAATTCTACCACAATTAGTAGCGCATAATAAGCAGGCCCAATTAATAGAAAGTGACTGGGATCCTATAATTATGCCTTTTCAGGTGACTAAAACTCTGCTTTGAGTAGAAATGATCGGCACAATAACATTCTACAATTAGATGTACGTTTTATACTCAGGATAATGCGGCAATGATTTTAATTTCGAATTGTCAAAGGACGCTGTGGGTGTGAGGGGGATAGGTTTCCCTTCAATACTCAAAGTAAAATCAAAACATACCACCCACAGCTGTGAAACTATTTTTAGATACATTTGTGCTGTTCCATCTATGTTTTTATATATTTCATAATATTTTTCTGTGAGTGTGTATGTGCTTTTGTGAATGGTTCTGCGGAACTCTCAATGTGATGTGTTATTGGGTATTTAAATCAAACTGGGAAATGATTGGACAATGCTGTGTGGCAGGGGAGGGGACACAGACAGATCCCATTTAAAGGGACAGGGACAATTAAAGGGAGTGTCACAAAGGGGGGATACAACGTAATAAATGCCGAGAGACCATTAGTGTCTTTACTCATCTGAAGGCATTTCCAGGGCTGAGGGAGAAAAGGAATAATGAATTGTGGGCCAGCACTGCTGCCTCAGTGCCAGGGACCCGGGTGGAGTTTGCATGTTCTCCCCGTATCTGCGTGGGTTTCCTTCGGGTGCCCTGGTTTCCTCCCACGGTCCAAAGATATGCAGATTAGGTTGAGTGGCCATGCTAAATTGATCCTTAGTTTCAAGGGAATTAGTGAAGTAAATATGTGGGGTTACGGGGATAGAACCTGACTGGGATTGTTGTTGGTGCAGGCTCGGTGGGCCGAATGCCCTCTCTCTGCACTGCAGGGCTATGATTCTATGAAGAGAAACAACCCCTTTGATGCCGTGAAGAACACATTGATGAATCAGCTCAATACTCAGTCTTGCCCAAGGATGATTGCTAACATCAAAGTGACTCCAACTACGATGCTCGCAATTGCAAGGTTTTTCTCCACGTTGCTTCATGGCACTGTAAGCATGCCGGTGAGAAAATATCACCAGACCGCACACTGAGCCGCACATCTGCATGCATTATGCTGCATTGTAGCCACAAGTCCTTGGCAGGAGGTGGCACAAGATGGATGAGAGGCCTAAGGCTGAGGTTGGGAGGCCTTCATCTCTAGATAATAGCATCAGACAGTGACTATCAGGTATGAGGTTGTGGGTATCAGGCCTCAAACTGAGTAGGAAGCCTTATGTCTGACAAAGGAGACTGACCTCTAAAGACCCGCGGATTTTAAAGGTAGCTAAATTTAACTTAAAACAAAACCTTATCATTTCCCTCGATGCCTCTGTCCTTGAGAACGTCCCATTGTCACTGGCAGGAAAGATTTCCATGTTTTGTAAACCTGGTTGGTGGCACTTTGACAGGTGTGTGGTGTCAGGCTGTTGATGATTCCGGCAAACATCTCTTTATGTTGTATCAAATGAAGTGTGTTGTAGTTTAATCGGATGCTTCTAGAGAACCTTTTGAGTCGAATGTCTATTAAAATCGCCAGAGACGCGCTGGTGCAACCTTCCTCAGGAAGAGAATCCCCACTGATATCTGCCAAGGTGAATTGTGCCTCGTCACTCGGCAGCTTGTGGGATGGGCCGGAGAGGGTGGGGAGGGTTTGGTTGCAAGCAGAGGGTCACAGGCATCTTTTCTGTTCCTCATCCTCTCCCTCTGACCTTTGAAAATTCAAGGGTCCAGAGTCACCAACACAGGTATCATTGAAGGGACCTTGGGCAAACAACTAAAAACAAAAGTACCTAGTTTAAAAACTCATCAGAACTTAACAACCTGCTGATTAAAAAAAAGAGGGAAATGATAAGTTTTTTTTTAAGTTAAGTTCAGCTACCTTTAAAATCTGCAGGTCTTTAGAAGTCAACCTGCTTTGTCAGGCATAAGGCTTCCCTACTCAGTTTGAGGCCTGATACCCACAGTCTCATACCTGATAGTCACTATTACCCAGAGACTAAGGCCTCCCATCCTCAGGCCTCCCGTAATCAGCCTAAGGCCTACCATCCTCTGTTTAATACCTCTCATCCTCAGCCTTAGGCCTCTCCTCGTCAACCTAAGGACCCCCCCCATTCTCGGTCTAAGGCCTCCCATCCTTGGCCTAAGGCCTCCTGTCCTCAGCCTAAGGCCTACAATCCTCAGTTTAATACCTCTCATTCTCAGCCTTAGGCCTCTCATCCTCAACCTAAGGCCTCCCAACCTCAGCCTGAGGCCCCCCATCCTTGGCCTGAGGCCTCTTGTCGTCAGCGAGACTCAAACACTGATGGCACAAGTCAGGAAATCCAGCCTGCTGCACTTCCTGATTTGGGATCTCAATTTTGCTCTCCCTCGATTTCTTCAGTACGTGGGCAGCATTGATATGGGCTGCATGAAGATATAGTTTGTTCGTCTATTGTGTCAGGGGAAGATCAGAGTACTTAGAAAATAACATGGCAGAAACATATGCTTCAAATATCAAGTTAATTACAGGGATCAACTGCTATCTCCTCAGAATTGAGCTGCTAATACCTTGGCTGTTGCAAATCGTGACAGCGGATGCCAGAACTGAGTACAGCAGAGATTTATAATTTTCCCTGTGTGTGTAAACTCTAAAATTGTATTGTGTCTGGAGTCTGATGCAGCATGACGTAGACGATCTCACTTCACTGTCAATCCTATTTATATATTAGAACAATGAAAATGATTAACACTGTTTGCCTGACCCCGTTGTTTTTCCCAGCGAGAGTCCTTTGTAACCAACAAGAATAACATTAACTCTGAGAGCTTCATTGTAGAACGTAGCTCCACTACATAGTCAGACAACAAAATATTCTTCACTCACCAATTTGCCAAGCTGCACAGCGGGCTATTGGCAAAAATAGCATGATTCGAATACATCAGTTCCTTCCACACTTTGAAAGCAGCAATTACTGTGTACAATGTATGCATTAATTCTGTTTCACTTTAATTACTAAGACGTAGACAGGTGACAGCGTTCAAACAGTCATTTGCTGGAGCTGGTAATGAGAAAAAAACAAAACAAGTACATAAGAACATAAGAACATAAGAAATAGGAGCAGGAGTAGGCCATCCAGCCCTTCGAGCCTGCCCCGCCATTCAATAAGATCATGGCTGATCTGTCGTGGCTCAGTTCCACTTTCCCGCCCTCTCCCCATAACCCTTAATCCCCTCGCTTTTCAAAAACCCATCAACCCGCGTCTTAAAAATATTTAGCGAGGCAGCCTCCACCACTTCAACGGGCAGAGAATTCCAGAGATTCACCACCCTTTGAGTGAAGAAGTTCCTCCTCAACTCCGTTCTAAACCGCCCCCCTTTTATCTTGAGGCTGTGCCCCCTAGTCCTACTGTCTTTTCTGAGCGGGAAGAGCCTCTCCACCTCTATCCTATCCATCCCATTCATCATCTTATACGTCTCAATGAGATCTCCTCTCATTCTTCTAAACTCTAACGAGTACAAGCCTAGTTTATTCAGCCTCTCCTCATAGCTCAACCCCCTCAACTCCGGTATCAGCCTAGTAAACCTCCTCTGCACTCCCTCCAAGGCCAAAATATCTTTGCGCAGGTGCGGCGCCCAAAACTGCACACAGTACTCCAGCTGTGGCCTCACCAATGCCCTATACAGCTGCAGCAAGACCTCCCTACTTTTATATTCAATCCCCCTCGCTATGAAGGCCAGCATCCCATTCGCCTTCCTGACCACCTGCTGCATTAAATTATAACAGCAAAAGAAATTAACTTTCTCAAGACTTAAATGCCCACCGTAATAACAGATAACTTGACTACTTGCTTTATGAATACAGCTCCTTGATCTAATGTGTCCTGACACTAATATGTTTAGTATCAATGCAAAACAATTTTGTCACGTGCGAAACTTGCTTAAAGCCAAATCTGGGCATAAGTTATCTCTGGAATACGGTGCAGTGAGACAACCTATATGTAAGTAATGTTCCAACACTGGTTCAGTTACTCGGTTTGACACAATGGCCTGGATTTCCTTGGATTTGGGGAGACTCTGGGCACCTTCCAAAATGAGGACTGGGACCTGGGTCCTGACATCCAGCTGCATTCCTGGCTGTCCTTATTCTTGCCGGGGCTCAGGCAGGGTAGGTGGGTGCTGATTTCATCGAGAAAAGGAGCAGGGGTTGGCCCTATTCAGCCCTTCGAGCCTGCCTCACCATTCACCTTGATCCTCGATCTCAGTGCCATGCTCTCACACTCTCTCCATGTCCCTTGGCACTTTTAGAGGCTAGAAATATATCCATTTCCTTCTTAAGTATATTCAGTGACTGGGTCTCTACGACCTTCTGTGGTAGAGAATTCCACAGGGTCACCACCCTCTGAGTGAAGAGCTTTCTCCTCTTTTTTTGTCCTAAGTGGCCTATCTGTTCCCTGAGACTCTGACCCCTCAATCTAGATTCCCCAACCAGAAGAAACGTCATCCCTGCACCTTGTCTGTCCATTCCTGTCAGAACTTTATACGTTCCAATGAGATCCCATTTCAATCTTCTGAACTCCAGTGAATACCAGCCTGGTTGATCCAATCTCTCCTGCCATCCCAGGAATCAGTCTGGTGAACTTTCACTGACCTCCTCCATGGCAAGTATAACCTTTCTGAGATAAGGAGACTAAAGGTGTGCACAAAACTCCAGGTGTGATCTCACCAAGACCCTGTACAGCTGTAGCAAGATATCTTTGCTCCTATACTCAAACCCATCTTAACATCTTATGTGGGTCATTATCTGAAAATCCGAATACACCACATCCATTGGTTCATCCTTATTTTTTTCTACCAGTTACATCCTCAAAAAACTCCAGTTGGTTTGTCAAACATGATTTCCCTGTTGTAGGTTCCTCAAAACATAATCTGTCATTTTCCATTTTGTAATTCCCTGATTCCGCCTCCCTCTTTTTTAGATAGTGGGGTTATTATAGTTGCCACCCTGCAATCTGTTGGAACAGTTCCAGAACCGAAAGAATTTTGGAAGATAACAGCCAACACATTTACTATTTCCATGGCCACCTCCTATAGTATCCTGGGATGTACATTATCAGGACCTAGGGATTCATTGGCTTTCAATCCCATTAATTTTTTCAGCATTATTTTACTAGCAATACTAATTTCCTTCCATTCCTCCTTTAGACCCTTGATTCCTGCAAAGTTACTTGTATCTTCCTCTGTGAAGACAGAATTAAAGAACTTGCTTAATTGCTCTGCCCATTTCCTTGATCTCTATCATAAATTCTTCCATATCGGACTGTAAGGGACCTACATTTGTCTTCACTAATCTTTTTCTTTCTATATATTTATAGAAACTTTTACAAACCCGCTTTTATGTTATTCATAATGTGGGACTGATTCTCCACCTGTCCAGGTGGCTTGCGGGAATTCTAATGCCCCGTTGAATGAGGGATCGGCTGAAAATCAAGATTCCCGATGGGTGTGAGGGTTCTCGGGATTCAACCAATTCACCCTGCCAGCCCCGATCAGCTCACCCAGGATGGGTGGCAACCCAATAATTGTTACCTTGAGGGTCCAGAGGAGCAACACCAACCCCTCAGAAGGGCATCCTTCTCAAATCATGGGTCACCCCCATATACCACACAGGCACGAGGGTGATCCCACCCGACCCTTCTCAGCCCTGTTTTCCTCTCAGACCCCCCACTACAACCCCCTTTCCCTTCAGACTCCCCCCACAGCCCCCTTTCCCCTCAGTCCCTGCGGCCTCCTTTCAGGCCATGTGCCTTGTCAGTGTCAACAGTGCATTGCCCCCTTTCAGTCTGGTCCTTACACGCTGGCCCTGAGGGGGGCTCACAAAAGTAGGTCTTGTGGCCATCTGCTGCTCCCAGGTGGCAGAGAAAGTGTCGCTTAAGAGTCCTGGAAGTTGGGTGGGCTCAGGATCTGGCCAAGATCCTGAGCCCACCACTCTCTGATCCTTGCCACTCCCTGCCAGGATGGGGGTTTTGGGACTGGCCTGCCCCTTCTAGCCCTGGTCGACCTAATCCACCTCCTCCTTTGCAAACCACAACTGATATTGAAGAAATCACAGGCTGTCAATCAGGCTTAGACCCTGTCAACTTTGTGGTCAGGATCAATGGGGCATTTGAGATGCATTCAAGCGTGAAGTGAAATGAAGATAAAGACAAGTGGCTTCGGGCCTCCTCCCCGGCCAGATCTCATTGTCCAACCCCTCTGTCCTGGAGAGCACTACGTAACAGGAGAATACAGCTACTGCGGCTGTCTCTGCTGCTGCTGCTATCGGCGTTGGTGTTGCGGCTCCTCTTGTTTCAGGTTCATGTTGGTGCAACAGGAGCTGCCTCTGCGCTGCGGTGAAAGTTGGCTGCAGGGAAATGCCGGTCAAGGCTGAGCTGACTTACAAAGCGATTGGAAATCATACTCCCTTCACAAAGCAAAACTGTTCAGATCTCCTACACATCCGCACTTACCCTGGAGGATAACATTAAGGCTTTTCATCACTGTCTAATATATCCATGTGCTGTTGGATCAACAGCGTGTCAGCGTGTCCACTGACTTGTATCAACTGATCAAGAGGATCAAGAAACACAAAGCATTCATCACACTTCCTGCCTCTCAATGTAAGAGAAACAGGTTGATGATTGCATAGTTTAAAGGGCCATGGTTTCTTAGTAACTGGGAAGACAATACAAACAATGGAGAACAGAATGCTTGTCAAACGATTTCTGAAAAGTCAGAGATAAACTGATGAGCAAATTCATTCCTTAACGATTTTTCCACTGATATGAGCTGGGCTACATGCTTTCTGTGGCTTCACATTCTTGAATTCCATCTCTGATTCTATTTGTTGATAGTAACCATGAGGTGCTTCTATTTCTCGAAGCAAAATCACTTGTTTATCTGTTCCAGTTTGGAAAATATTCTGATTTATCTTGCATTTGCCCGCATTGAACTCAGTTTTGCCCACTGAGTCTCTCAATGTCCTTTTGCAGCTTTCTCTTCCTGCAGCACGGTGACACAGTGGTTAGTACTGCTGCGTCACAGCACCAGGGACCCAGGTTCGCTTCCCGGCTTGGGTCACTATCTGTGCAGAGTGTGCAATTCTCCCTGTGTCTGCGTGGGTTTCCCCCGGGTGCTCCAGTTTCCTCCCACACTCCAGAAGATGTGCTGGTTGGGTGCATTGGCCAAGTTACATTCTCCCTCAGTGCACCCGAACAGGCGCTGGAGTGTGACGACGAGGGGATTTTCATAGTAACTTCACTGCAATGTTAATGTAAGCCTACTTATGACTAATAAATAAACTTTAAGCAGGAATGGTGAGGATAATCAGTGCCACCTTTCACAAAACCATGCTACTTAGTTTGATAAATAAGAGCAATGCTGTGGAAGATGACAGAATCCCTACAGTGCAGAAGGAGGCTATATGACTCATCGAGTCTGCATCGACTCTCCAACAGAGCATCCCACTCAGGCCTTATCCCCATAGCCCCACATATTTACTCCACTAATCCCCCTAACCTACACGTTTTGGGAGACTAAGGGACAATTTAGCATCGCCAATGCATCAAACTTACGCATCTTTCGGACTATGGGAGGAAACAGGAGCACTCGGAGGAAACCCATGCAGACACGGGGAGAATGTGCAGACTCCGCACAGACAGTAACCCAAGCCCAGAATTGAACCTGAGTCCCTGGTGCTGTGAGACATCAGAGCTAACCACTGTGCTGCTAATGGTGTTAAGTAGCTGAAAATCAGTAGATGAACAGGGCTTGAGAGCTAATCTCACAGACTGGCAGTGAGACAGTCAGTCAGGGGCCGAGAGGAGGTGCCTGATGATGCAGTAGGTTAACCAAAGAGATCAGGCTTAAGGCACTTATTTTAGACAGTTACATGGGTAAAATGGGTATAGAGGATATGGGCCAAATGCGGGCATTTGGGACTAGCTTCGCAGTTTTAAAAAAAAGGTGGCATGGACAAGTTGGGTCTAAGGGCCTGTTCCCGTGCTGGAAACCTCTATGACCTGAGTATGTATGAGCAACAACATGGAAAATTTACTCGTGACAATAAATATAACTGCTCCACCCTACTATGTAGCAGTATTACTGAGTCTGTAATGTTTTTCACAAAGTACAATACAAGATATCTATGTTGATACAAAAGCTTATAATATCTGCACCCTTCCCACTGAGTCCTGGGGTTGGTAACATTATCATTTGTTTCTGGCCCCTTCACAGAATAAACATATTGAGATTTACCAGCCACCACATTGAGTCCTAGGACAGGGCAGCCAGTTACAAACAGTCAGGACAGCTTCATTTCCTTCACTTAAACCGTGTGCAGCCTTCTGCCTCCAATGTAGCCAGTCTACAAATGTATTGTGATGTTTGATATCGCTGTGGTACACATTGTGAGGGCGAGGCTCAGTGTCACAAGCTGATCCCTCAGTTCATAACTTGATGAAGTTGTCTTTGGCAAACCCTGAGGCTTCACTTAAGGTTCAATGATTTGCTGCACTGGGCCATAACAACAAGTTTCCCTGTGATCACATTCCGGGGAACAGGGAGCAATGTTCAGAACACGGGGGTAATGGTCACGATGGGAATCTTTGGCACAGATTTGGTGGGTCAAAGGGTCTGTTCCAGTGCTGTCCTTTTCTTCATTCCTTATCTCCTTTCATGATGTTCAGTAGTTTGATGTAGTTACAGCAAGAATAGGACTTCTCAATCATATTCCACCATTCATTTAAATCATGGTTGATCATTATCTGAAATATAATGCCCCATCTTTCATATTCTTACATAAACATAGAAATACAGAAACAAGAGTGGTCCATTCAGCTCCATGAACATGTACCCCTATTCCATTAGACCGTGGATGATCTCTATCTGAATACAATCTAACTCTTGCTTTCGTATCCCACAATAATCTAACATTAATTTATCTAAATGTTCAAAGTTGTTTTCTTTTGTGGGTGGTTTCCAAATTTCCACTCCATTTTATATGATAACGTGCTAACTGAACAGTTTCACTCCAAGTTAAAAAAAAAGTCTATTGTTCTGAGTTCTTTCAGAGGAGTAATTTCTCTCTATCTAATCTAATGTATTATTGTGATTAAGTTTTAAACAGTGTAACATGATCAACTGTTGAAGCTTCAATATCCTATGGAATGCAACCATAAAAACCCCTACTGTGCATAAGGAGGCCATTCAGCCCAACGAGCCTGCACTGACAACCATCCCACCACCCCAGGCCCTATCCCCGCAACCCCACAACATTTACCCGCTAATCCCTCTAACCTACACATCCCAGGACACACTGAGAGGCAATTTAGCATGGGCAATCAACTCAACCCGCATATTTTTGGACTGTGGCAGAAAACCCATGCAGACATGGGGAGAAGGTGCAAACTCCACACAGCTAGTGACCCAGGCTGGGAATCGAACCCGGGTCCCTGGTGTTATGAGGCAGCAGTGCTAACCACTGTGCCACCCACGATCTTTGCCTACCTGTGTGTGCTCGTAAATTAAACCATCTAATCCCCAGGATCGTTCAGCTGAATTTATCCTACACGCCTCCCAGGGCAAATATATCTCTCCTGAGAATGCGGTGCCCAGAGCTGAATTCAGTACTCCAGATGTGGTCTTAAACTGAACATTGCACTCCCAAAGTAGAAGATCGGAAACAATCCGTGAAGACGGGGTGTTACAGTGGGGTGGAGGGGTGTTGGATCAAGAGTTATAATTCCATCCCAGTGGAGATAAATCCCGTTACAAAAATTGCTAGACTCTCATCCAGGTTGAAGTTGAATGAATGTCCTAGCCAGGAGTTATGGTGGCTGGGCATTGACAAGGAAATAGAAAGATGGTTAGTCAATGCCCCAGCTGCAAAACTCAACAGGCTTTACTGCCACCAGTCAATTTGCATCCATTGGAGTGGCCGTGCCAACTATGGGTGAGGCTACACATAGATTTGACTGGGCCATTTATGGGTCATATATGTCAGATACTAGTAGACACATACTCCAATGATTAGGTGTTGGTGAAGTTCATAACAGCCACTATTGACAATTTAAGGAAGATATTTACCATCCATATAACTCCAGAAGAGGTGGCATCAGACAATGGTACATCATTCACAGCAGAAGGATTCCAAAAATTTCTCAAAGGAATTTGCCATGAGAGGCCAGCCCCTTACCACTTGGCATCAACTGGGCTGAGAGAGCGGGTCATTAATGAAAAATCAAATGAACAGGTTCCTTCATGTGTGCATAGCCAGTTTTCTTCATCATATATCACCCCAACGTGAGCACAGGGATCACTCCAGGTGTGGCGTTGGTCAAGAACATGACTGGACACGATATTCCCAAATTTGGCTGGGAAGGTGGAGGCTAGGCAAGCCTGCCAGAAGGAAAAACACGATTCAGGAAGATAAAACAGAGGGTGGCCCTTTCCGTAATACAGCCTCTCTCCTGTGTGGGTGCACTGATGTGGGTGATAATGCAAGTCATTTAATCAACTCACGCCCCTGGACAGATTGTGTGAATGATCCTTGATCATTTTAATGTTGCGAAAGGTGTTTTCTACTGGAGGGAAGAGGTATGGCTGATTGGAATTTATCCCCAGAGTTCAGGACATCTCCTGATGTGCTTGTGAAGAGAATCTGTGGTGGTGAATGCAACACTACAATGAGGGAAAGAATGACACTCATCTTTGTGTACTTGTTGCCCTACTGGAGGAGAAAGAAGAAAGATTGTCAGTGTAATCAAATATCTAGAAGTTTCTTCTGAAAGTACAATGTTTATTCCTGTTATAAAGCTTGAATTCTAAGGGTGTTAATTTTGAGAATTGCGAGGCTCCTCTGGTGAATGAATGGAGTGTGGAGGGAGATATTCTCAATCACACATCTTTTCCAGTATTACTGAGCATTCGGACAGTTATTACTTGGAGTGCTCACCTGACTTTTCATTGATGTCTCCTCCTAGGACCAGCAGCATTTTCACCCACATCCTGCCTCACAACAGGGACTCCTTACTGAGGGGAAATAATATGCATAATAATAATTATGGATTAGCCGTATTAAGAACTGTGTCCAGTCAAAGGGTTAAAAGAGACAAACCACAAATGCCTGCGCAGTGTTTAACTGCAGAGACAGGCATATCAGTGTGTAGGGTGGCACGCTGGCAGCTGGCACAGTGGTTGGCAATCACAGCACCAGGGACCCGAGTTCCATTCCTGGCTTGGGTCATTGTCTGTGCGGAGTCTGTATGTTCCCCCCATGTCTGTCTCGACAAAACATTAGAGTGGGATTGTGACAAAAGCCTAGTAGAGCCAGAGTGTTTAGAATACAGTAGGATAACATTCATGCCATCTAAGTGTTTTGACAAGAGTAAGAGAGGTTTTCAAAAAAGATTAGTGCTGCTGCCTCACAGTGCCAGGGACTCGGGTTCAATTCCAGCCTTGGGTGACTGTCCGTGTGGAGAATACACATTCTCCCCGTGTCTGCGTGGGTTTTCTCCGGTTGCTCTGGTTTCCACCCACAGTCTGAAAGACTTGATGGTTAGGTGCATTGGCTATGCTAAATTCCCCCTCAATGACACTAATAAATACTCTTTTAAGCAGCTAATTCCAGACACCTGACCTACAGATAGGAAAGGGAGGAAGATATTAGAGTGTGGGATTGGTCATTAAGCCAGGTGATTGGAAAGGAGAGGTTGGTTTGTGTTCTAACACTCAGACACAGCTGGGAGGTTTAAAGATAGTTAAGAACAATACACAGATAATAATTAAAAACCTCATGCCAATTTGATATTAGAATTAAGCAAATGTAAGATGGTTGCGTTTGATTTAAAAACTGTACTTTATAGAGGATGTAATTGTAATTAATGAATGTGAGTGGATACAGATAACTCCCAGACTATTATCGGCACATGCTAATTACTTGTAATCGAATTTGAAACTATAACTGCTTGTTTGTTTCTGAATACTGCACTCTGGCTTGTTATAGACTGTGAGTTGTGACTTTCCAGGTCTGAGCTATGTAGCTTGATTGAAACAGCTGTTTAAGAGAACTCTGTGACTTGTTCTGGTTACTTGAAGGATAAAGTTGTGATCGATTGAAAAGCTGATATTAAGGCTTGCAACATTACGGATTGGCCCTTTTACAGTTCACCAGAAACATGTTCCCCACGCCACATTCCTCTCCGCACCTCCACTTGTTTCTGAGGGTGGCAAGCTTGAACGCACCCTGCACAGAAACAGAAAACACTGGAAAATCTGACAGCATCTGTTGAGAGAGAATAAAGCCAGCATTTCAAGTCTGGATGGCCCTTCATCAGAGCTAAGAGCAAAGAAAATCAGAAGAGATTTATGCCATGAGGGTGGGATGGCTGTAATGGGACAAAGGAAATGTAAATGAAGGGGAAGAATGTTGAGAAAGGCTTGCACCCCAAGCCCAAACCCACGAGAGGGAACATCCTGCCATTCAGGGACCTTTTCTCAAGATGGGTGCAGCGAACTCCTACTACCCAATCGAGGAGCAAAATTCCAGACCAAAATGGAGTGTAAACAGAATCATAGAACCCATACAGGACAGAAGGAGGCCATTCAGCCCACCCAGTCTGCACCAACCCTCCAAAGTGCATTTTACCCAGGTACATTTACCATAGCTAATCCACCTAACCTATACACCTTTGGACGCTCAGAGACAATTTAGCATGGCCAATCCACCTTTGGGGTGTGGGAGGAAACCAGAGCACCCAGAGGACACCCACGCAGATGTAGAGAGAATGTGCAAACTCCACACGGACAGTCACCCAAGGCTGGAATGGAATTTGGGACCCTGGCGCTGTGAGGCAGCAGCGCTAATCCTTTTTGAAAACCTCTCACACTTTTGTCAAAATACGTAGATGGCATGAATGTTATCCTGTTGTATTCTAAATGCTCTGGCTCCACTGTTCTTTTGGCACAATCCCAATCTAATGTTGTGTCAAATCTCCAAGGGACCGTGATAGAATTTGTTGCTGATTGATTTCCAGATAATACACAACGTTACTTTCTGTTGCTACGTAGTCAGCTCCCACCATCGCCCTGCATTCATCTGTGGTCAGCAGTTAATGTTTGACACAAGCAAACAGAAGCAGTGAACTGAACAGCAGGGAGGGTCAGTGGGTTCCCTTTACTACACGTTGCATCATTTCATCCCCTATGTCTAAGCTGCCCTTAGGTACTAAATATATGTTCAAGTGTACCAGAGAATTCTTCTACCAATAAATCAATACATCAGTCATACAACCGAACATTCAATATTTTGAGATGCTCATTCCCTGTAGGACTGCTGCAATGTGGAATACATTAAGTTAATGTATGTTTTACATATGAATCAAGTATGTGCGGTGACAAGGTGGCACAGTGGTTAGCGCTGCTGCCTCACAGCTTCAGGAACCTGGGTTCAATTCCAGCCTTGGGTGACTTAGTGTGGAGTGTGCACACTCTCCCCTTGTCTGCGTGGGTTACCTTCAGGTGCTCCAGTTTCTCCCCACAGTGCAAAAATGCACAGATTAGGTGGAATGGCACTGCTAAATTGCCCCAAGGTGTGTAAATTAGGTGGATTAGCCACGGGAAATGTGTGTAGGGTTACAGGGATGAGGCAGGAGAGAAGCCTGGGTAGGATATTGTCAGAGAGGTGGGACAGACTCGATGGGTCAAATAACCTCTTCTGAGCTGTGGGGATTCTACAATTCTATGAAGTAACTGGATTACCATGCATTCTAATTAGTATAATAGAGAATGACAATATATAAATTCAGCTGGATATCATCCTTTATCATTTTGTATTACACTTACAACTTCAGCTATTATTTGTAGAAGTGATTTATTCATTCACGGGATGTGGGTGTCACTGGGACAGCATTTATTGCCCATCCCTGAGGGCATTTAGGAGTCAATCACATTGCTGTGGCTCTGGAGCCGCACATAGGCCAGGCCAGGTAAGGGTGGCAGATTTCCTTCCTTAAAGAACATTAATGAACCAGATGGGTTTTTCCCGACAATCGGCAATGGTTTCACGGTCATCAGTAAATTTGTAATTCTTGATATTTTAATTGAATTCAAATTCTACCATCTGCCGTGGTGGGATTTGAACCCAGGTCCCCAGATCATTAGCTGAGTTTCTGGATTAATAATCTAGGGATAATACCACAAGGACATCGCCTTCCCTTGATGATGTTCATTGAAGATAGAGTGAAGACATGCAGGTTTAGGCGGATTGGCCATCCCTTCTTGTGGATTCTAATCCTGGGATCTTGCTGTGTTCTCTCTGTTGCCCATGCAGCTTGGAAATGTCCACGTTTTCTGACTCTATATTGCTCAGGGTCTGGCAAAACATCAATATCTCAAATGGATCTATTTGAACAAGGACAGGTATTCTGGTCAGACTTTCTTCTTCAGACTTCAAGTAAAACAGGATAGCCAAAGGTGTTGGGCCAGAGGCAGTGTCATCATGAAGGTAGCACAGTGGTTAGCACTGCTGCCTCACAGCGTCTGGTACCTTGGTTCGATTCCTGGCTTGGGTCACATTCTCCTCGTATCTGCGTGGGTTTCCTTTGGGTGCTTTGAGTCCAAAGATGTGCGGGTTAGGTTGATTGGCCATGGTAAATTGCCCTTTAACGTCAGGGGGATTAGCAGCATAAATACATGGGACTATGGGGATAGGGGTTGGGTGGGATTGTGTTTGGTGCAGGCTCGATGGGCCAGAACATAGAAGATAGAACATTACAGCACAGTACAGGCCCTTCGGCCCTCAATGTTGTGCTGAGCTATGTCCAATCCCAAGATCAAGCTATCCCCTCCCTATAATTCTGGAGTGCTCCATGTGCCAATCCAATAACCGCTTAAAAGTTCCTAAAGTGTCCGACTCCACTATCACTGCAGGCAGTCCATTCCACACCCCAACCACTCTCTGCGTGAAGAATCTACCTCGGACATCCCTCCTATATCTCCCACCATGAACCTTATAGTTGTGCCCTCTAGTAACAGCTACATCCACCGGAGGAAATAGTCTCTGCGAAAGATGGCCTCTTTCTGCACTGTAGGGGTTCTATGGGGATTCTATGATCATAATCCCATCCTCGTCGCCAGATGTAATGATGCGCACTCACGAATCTCATTAATTATTAGTAAGAAAAACTGTACAGAGGCCAGCAGCCCCACACAGCTGCCCAGTCCCTACATGTCTTCTGCCCAAGAAAGCAGTCCACTTCCTGGGGTTATTACCCACTCTGAGTCCCAATTGGTCCCCCAACCAGGTGACTCTCTTCAGTTGTGTTGCCCTTAAAGGGACAGTCACTACAACTCACTCATGCTGCCTACAAATAAATTATGTTTCAATCTCAATTGCAAAGCTCGTAAGATATGTCTGGCAGAATTAATTGACACTTGCTAATAGCGATGCATGGAGTCAAATGGATATTTGACACAAAGCTTAGTTTGGAGATGTTTGGCTGAATGCTTAAATTGTGATTCATGGACACTTCTAGTGACACATTTGAACCATCACAGATAAATAGTGGCCTTTTGACCAGCAGGTGAGAAATTCACGCTTACTGTCAGAAATTAAAATGAGTTTCTTATCTACCTCTCCGATACTCAAATCAATTAAAGCAAAGAGATACATTTTCTCCAAAGCATTGAGAGATGATATATGGTCCATTAAGGTGCAGAACCAGGTTGGAGTTTAAGGAATTGCAAGTCTGATAGCTGCTGTTGCCTGAAGTAAATGCTAATTACTTTTTGATTGTGTGTAGCATGATAATGCTGCACAGTTGACAATTTTCTGTAATTACATGGTACTGAAAGCAAATAAAGAGGGCTCACCTACCTGGCGAATACAAATGAGGTGACACTTCATACCATGATCAAAAACTAGTCTGCAGTAAATCTTCCACTGTGAAAACAGGCAATTCTGTATCAGATTTACTTTATCATTCTATACCAGGGATAGATGATCTGTCTGTTTTCCATCTGACATTGTATAGGTTAAAGTCGATCCAAGGTATGAAACATAGATAGATAGAATCCCTCCAGTTTAATAGGAGGCCATTCAGCCCATCAAGCCTGCATCAACAACAGTCCCACCCAGGTCCTATCCCTGTAACCCCATGCTAGTCCTCCTGACACTAAGGGGCAATTTACCATGGCCAATCCATCTAACCTGCATGGACAGTGGGAGGAAACCCATGCAGACACGGGGAGAACATGCGGACTGAGGCTGGAATTGAACCTGGGGCCCTGGCGCTGTCAGGGAGCAGAGCGACTCACTGTGCCAAGTAGATCTTTAATATTTGCATATGCTCAAAATTATAGAATCCCTTCAGTGCAGAAGGAGGCCGTTCAGCCCATTGCGTCCGCGCTGATCCTCTGGCAGAGCATCCTCACCCACATCGACTGCCTTCCCCAGGCATTTACCCACTAATCCCCCTAACCTACACAACTTTGGACACTAAGAGGCAATTTAGCACGGTCAATGCACTTACCCAGCATGCCTTTCGGACTGCGGGAGGAAACCGGAGCACCCGGAGGAAACCCACGCAGATGTGGAGCGAACATGCAGACTCTGCACAGACAGTGACCTGAGCTGGGAATTGAACCCGGTTCCCGTGAGGCAGCAGTGCTAACCACTCGCCGCCCTATAAGGAACGAAGCTAAATCTGACACTTGAATACTCATTACTGGGAAGGTTCGGATCTCTGCATCTCTAAAACAATTCCACTGAATAAGGAAACATTCAAATTTTATGGAAACCTGACATGATACTACTAAAAGAAACACGTCTCCTACCAATTAAAAACAAATGTTTTTGTTCGGAACTTTTCTGGAACATAATATGGGGTTTCATTTATTTTGCTTGAAGCACTTCACGTCTCTGTGGCCTTCACAAATGATTCAGAGATTTGATTACTCTACGCTCCCAAATATGTTCTAAGTATATGCATTGCCTTATTTCCACAGATAGCTATTTGTGTTTTGATCATGGAGAACACTCATCGTTCATGTGTGTCAGTTGCCATGGCAGTCTATAAATAGAACGTGGACCAAATGAATCATTCCAGTTGAAAATAAATAACCCTTGCAATAAAAGTGACAGCAAGAATGTTTTGGGAATGTATTACCAACTTTCAGCAACGTGAAACACTTTGTAGAAGTTTCAGATCATTTTGAAAATCGATACAATAATTTAGTGTCAAATCAGGATTAATTCCACAATAGTAGCCAAACTTGACTATCTTTAGTGTTTGCTCTTAATTTGAAGAATATAAGTGAATTGCCAGAAAAAAAAAGCAAATGTTTTTGAATCCAAATTCAATCAATTACAATGGATTTTTTCCTCAGAAACTAAGTTGTACTTTCCTCCTCTCTTGACAAGCATGGCTAATATCAGATGGTTGGTTTATATGTTGCTATGGAGGCAATATTGACAAAATGCATTGCCATGCCTCCTATATTTTACATAGCTTATTTCCATCTAAGTTTGTATCTAGGTTTAAAGCAGGGCTTATATTTACACTGTGCATTTTTTCTATCTAAGCTGATTTCCACCCTCCTCTGGGCTACGATGTAATGTAGCAGTCTTGGCTCTGAAACAGAAGGTTGTGAGTTCAAATGCCACTCTGGAGATTTGAGCTCAGAATCTAGTGCAGTACTGTGGATGTGCTACTGTGTCAAACATGCTATTTTTTTGAATGAGGTGTTAAAGTGAGGCACCGCCTGCTCTCAGGTGGGAGCACCCGATTTCCCTCCTGTATCCAGGGCCATACTTATTCCTCGAGTATCATTATTAAAGCAGGTAATCTGGTAATTATCTGGTTTGTGGAACCTTGCTGTGATACATGGGCACAGAAACTGGTGAGAGGCCAAAATGAGAACCTCACTAGCGAGATCTTATGACGTGATTGTCTCCAACCCCTGACACACTGAGGTTGCCACCCAGAAATTTTGGGAACCTCATTTAAATACATTTCAATCTCATTCACAGTTTCCCTGCTCTATCGCCCCTCACACTGGGATTTCCCCCCCTTACTGACATGATGTCATGTTGGCAAGGCTTACAAACCCAAAGATTGTGGGCTGGGTTGATTGGCCAGACTAAATCGACCCTAGCGTCAGGGGTTTAGCAGCGTAAATACGTGAGGGTTACGGGAATAGGGCCTGGGTGGGATTGTGGTTGGTACAGACTCAAAGGGCCAAATGGCCTTCTTCTGTACTTTAGGGATGCTATGATTCTAGATCTGGAGCAACGTGAACGAGGTGAAAGAAATCACACGTACAAGTACAGCCCCCAGGGGAGAGGAACGTGCACAGACGGTAATGGGGCAGTTCCCTGGCACACCCTGGTACTTTCCTGGCACTATCTGCCTCCAACACCCTTGTATTTCCCTGGCACTGTCTGCTGGCACTAGCCTGGTACCAAGGTATTGCTCCCCCCGGCACTGCCACCTGGCATTGTTCCCTGGCATTACATCCTGGAACCTGGCACTGCTCCTCGCGCTGTTTGCTGGCACTCCCCCTGGCACCATGGTATCTCCCCTGGCACCCTGGCATTGCTCTGGCTCCGTGGCATTTCCCTCTGCACTCTAGCGTTGCTCCCTAGGCCTTCCTCTGAGGAGCTGGGGGAGGTGGGGTCTCCTGTGCCTGTGGAGGCAGCTGAGCCTGTCCCAGCAGCATGATCGAGTGGGACACACCAGCGGCATTTTGTTGTGTACTGAGATATATGGCAGGAAAAGCTGGCTATGTGGTTGGTGTGCTGCACACTGCTTTCCTCTTCCTGAGCCAGCACTTAAACAAGAAAATAGAAATTCCCACCCAATATCTTTCATTTACTATCAATGGATTAGTAATGGCCGTCACTCTGTAGGCAAACAGCATCTAGAATTGGGACTCCCCTCCTTAACTTTGTCTTTAAACCTTCACACAAAACACAGTGCTTTACGATAGCGTTCACAGGGAACATTTTTCTTGCAAACAAACTTTAAGCTTTCTATCTACAAAGTCATTGATTTTGTTTAACTCGCTACATGTATTTGCTGAAAGAGATTTTTTAAAATGAGCTGTTATGTTTCCAGTTGAATCCAGGCACTGATATCAGCCAACTGGAAAATTGATTCCAAAGAATAGAATCTGCAACGCGGAGGAAACCATTTGGCCCATTGAATCCGCACTGGATCTTTGACAGAGCATCCTACCAAAGCCCTATCCCCATAACCCCACACATTTACCTCATTAATCCCTCTAACCTACACATCTTTGGCCAATAAAGGGCAATTTTGCATGGCCATTCCACCCAACCTGCATATCTTTGGAGTGTGGGGAGGAAACTGGAGCACCCGGAGGAAACTCGAACAGACACAGGGAGAACGTGCAAACTCCCCGGTCACTCAGACAGTGACCCGAAGCTGGAATTGGCATGACAAAGGAAAACAGGGATTTTGGTCACTCTGCCCTGATGCATTGGGCAGTGGATATAATTTCACTGATAGAGTTTCTCTCAAAGTCATCACAAGGTAAATCTCAGCATTTGACATGAGATGGGACTTGAATGAGCATAATAGTGTTTTGATTCCAATGTGGAACTTAAGAAGAGGACTCCTTTTACATGGAAAGGAAATACGAATATAAATGCAGGTTGTGAAATGGGACGAAGGCTTGTAGAGAAGGCAATAAATTTGCCATTGTTTATTTAAAATTAGGCACACACAAAGCGACTGTAGAAATGCCATTGGGATATAGTGAGTATTTATATCTTATTGAAATCACTTCCTGTCTGCATATCTTCCCGTTATCATGAGTTTCAGTCACATTCTGCTGTTGACCTCTTCTATTATAAATTGTTATGTCAACATTTCACACTCAATGCTGCTGTGCGAATTTTACTGTCTCACGTGTCACGGGAATCGGAATGGGTGAGGGGCGGACCGTGGAAAGGTCCGTTGACCTCGGGTGGGATTTTCCGGTTTCGGGGCCAGCGCGGCTGGAAAATCCCACCCCAAATGTCACAATCTGTTGATGATTCAATTGAATCGCTCTGAAGGAATCGCCAAACAATTTTACCTTCCATTTATTTTTCATATTGAAATTCCTCACTCACTCATTGGAGGTCCTTGCTGGTATTTTCCGTCTGGATTTTCCCACCCGGCTGCAACGAGTGGAGATTTGGTTTTTCGCCAATCTCTTCGCTGCAGTGGGCACATGGTGTGAATGAGCAGTAAGATCGCACCCCTTGTGTGCTGGCACAACTTGGCAATAGTGAGACGGCTGCCCATGTTACCCTTCACTTTGTTTTATTTTATCACGAAGTCAATGGAAAAGAGGTTTTGTCTGCGGTGTAGGAAGTGTAGCTGTCCCCATCAACACCAAAACCCAATTTTGTGCACAGTAACTTTAAACAACGTTTTTAAAAGAATATTTCACTACAGAATGACTTAACTTCTCTCTTGAATTATTGTTTGTTTCTTTTAAATATCTTCTTCACTGGTTTACTTCAGGGTCTCAGTCTGATTTAATAGCCACTTTTACCTCAGAAGCATTCAGTAGAATTTATAACCACCTCTGCACACTCTGAACATGTGGAGCTTGAAGATTTTCCCAGAATGGAGCCCTTGGGCCTGATTTTACCATTGGGTTGCGGGTAACCCATATCACCCTGAACCACCCCCACAGCCTGGGCTCCTCCTCAGATGCCTCCAGGATGTCCGAGCTCCTTGACAATGAAGCTGTCTTGCGCAGACACCCATAATGTTCGTATTATGGTCACACACCAGTTGGACATTCAGGGAGTGGAACCCCTTTCTGTTGATGAATCTTCAAGGATTCTGTGTGGAGACCTGTGACTGAAGCGGAGAGCCGCTATAATGAGACCCATGTAGCCACCCGCACAATAGTGGAGAGGGTGCCTTGGGCTCCCCAACATGCAATCCCGGTGCCTGGACCGATCTGGCGGGGCTCTCCAATACAGCCCTGTGATCTCATTCTGATGATGCCCTGGTGCAAGCCAGCCTGACTCCTACCTGAGATCGGCATGCACGCTGGCGACTGGGCACATGGCTGTGTAATGGGTAGGGGATCTGAAACCCTGGGGTGGGTGGAGTGTGGGAGGGGAGGGAATTGCCTGTGGGGTCTGGGGAACTAATTCTCAGTGACACAGCATTGAGAGACCTCCCCAACTGACATCAACATGAAGCATCCCCCAGCGATCATCAATGGAAGAGGATTCGAGACAAATTAGTCACAGGTGGGGGGTGAAAAAAGATTTAATTGTAATAAGGGTGTTTAAATAAGATGTTCTAACATAAAAACTTGTGAACAGAAAATGTTAAATATCTTTCTAACTATCTTTTTAATATCTAATATAACTATCTAAAATATCTTTCTAGCCCTTCACCCCCATGCCATCTCAGTGCAAATATAACTTCCTAACCTTATGTGGCCTATAATCATATCTCAGTGACTCCTCAGAATGTACCTCGGAGGTGGAGGGGGCCAGCTGCCTACCTCGCTCTGTGGCCTGTGATGCGTGGCGGGCGTCCTCTGGAGGCCCTGGACCTTGAGGGACTTGGCCTGCTTCCAGGTGTCTGCGATGTTTCCATGACATCCTCTACATCCTGCTGCCTCTGAGGTGCCCAGGTGTCAGGAAAGGAGGGAGTCAGAAGACCTGGCACCACCAGTCTTGGAGGACCACCTACCTCCTTCCCATGGTGATCAAGTCCTCTGCAATGGCTACTTGAGCTGGGGGCCACTTCTGAGTGGCCACGGCAAGTTCCCTCTGAGACTGGGCCATGCTCTACAACCCCTCAGCCTCTGCAACCCTCTGCAACTGGGCCACGTTCTCAATGGCTGCTGTCGTAGCCCGCTGTGTCTCAGAGCTGTCCCACTGGGTCTCCTGCAAGCTCTCGAGCCTCTCAGCCGTGGGCCACAGAATCTCTAGCAGCCTGTTCAGTCCCTCAGCTGTGGCCTGTTGTGACTCAGCCATTTGCTTGGAGCCTGCCACTCATGGTGAGGATCCCCTCCCCGAGGCTTTCTACTGCGGATGCCACCCTTGGCAGTGTTGGCCTGGGAAGCACGCAGGACAGTCAATAGCTGGTCCACCTGAAAGCTTTGGGATTCCTCCCAGCAGCCTTGCAGTTGGTCCAGTGTGGCCGTCAGCCCCTCCTGCATTCCCTGGCAATCGCTGCATCTCCAACAGCTGAGGGAGAAATGATTGGCAGGGATGCATTGGGTCAGATTCTCTGACCTCACCTGCAGCTGGGACTCATAGAAACCCAACAGTGCAGAAGGAGGCCACTCAGCCCTTCGAGTCTGCACCAACCACAATCCCATCCAGCCATTGTCTCCTGTGGCGTTCCAGGGTCCATGCTCGCTGGAGGCCTCAATCTGACCCCCACAAGCTGCCCCAGGCCTTCTTCAGCCAATTACTGACATTTGCATGCCACGTTATTGAATGGCGGGGCAGGCTCGAAGGGCTGGATGGCCTACTCCTGCTCCTATTTCTTATGTTCTTATGTTAGCCCAGAAGTGTTCTGGATGGGCATCGAAAAACACAGCTGGCATGGATGACACAGTGGCACAATGGTTAGCACTGCTGTCTCGCAGTGCCTGGGACCCGGGATCGATCCTTGCCTTGGGTGGATTCCGGTCTGTGTGGAGTTTGCACATTCTCCCCGTGTCTGCGTGAGTTTCCTCCGGGTGCTCTGGTTTCCTCCCAATACTCCGAAGATGTGCGGATTATGTGGATTGATCATGTTCAGTTGCCCCTGGGAGTGGGATTTTCCGGCTGTAATCGCCCAGAAAATCCCAACTGAGGCCAACAGACCTTTGCGTGGTCCATCAATGATTCCTGTGGCAAGCGGGATGGGAGAAGTCTCTCGTTAGTGTCAGGGAGATTAGCAGCACAAATATATAGGGTTATAGGGATAGGGAATGGGTGGGATTGTTTTGGTGCAGGTTTGTTGGGCCAAATGGCCTTCTTCTGCTCTGTCAGGATTCTATGATTGGACAGGAAGGATCGATTCCTTTACTGTTTCTCAATATACGGGAAATTGGCTTTTTAGCTCCCACTGCACTTGCCCCCACCGACTGGCACCCTCCCTGCTAACCCCCAGCCCCTTATTAAACTGGCTGGAGAACTTGTGTCTTTATCTCAGACTGTTGCCAAGGAGAGGGATGGGATAGATAGCTAAGAGTGGGGAACAAAATGTAGTTTCAGTCCTTCCAATATTTAATTGTAGGAAATGTTTGCTCATCTTGTCCTCGATGTTGGATGTAGAGGAGTGGAGGGAACTGATGGTGAGGTAGAGCTGGGTGTTCTCAGCAACGCACAGGCAAACTAACGCTGGCCTTTCGGGTCATGTCTTGGATGAGTACATGGGATTTAATGGGATTGAGGGTTATAGATAGGCCTAGTAGGTAGGGATATGATCAGTGCAACTTGTGGGCCGAAGGGCCTGTTTGCGCTGTAGTTTTCTATCTTCTATGTCACTGAGAGGCAGCAGGTACGTGCAAAATAGAAGGTGGTCAAGGATAGATCCTTAGCGGTCATTTGGAGGTTCAGTGCCAGAGCACAAGAAAAGACACTGTCAGCAATTCCCTGGCTATGATCAGATGGGAAAGATTGGAACCACGGAGAGGAAGAGATTGGGAAAGGCAGCTGAAAGGTCAGGAAGTTTGAGGAGGGAAAACTTATCTTCGTCAAACCAGCCTCCCATCCATTGACTCTGTCTATACTTCCCATAGCCTTGGCAAAGCAGCCAGGATAATTAAGGACCCCACGTATCCAGGACATTCTTTCTTCCATCGGGAAAAAGATACAAAAGTCTGAGCTCACGCTGCCATCAGACTTTTGAATGGATCTACCTTGTACTAAATTGATCTTTCTTTACACCCGAGCTATGACTTTAGGACTACATTCTGCACTCTCTCCTTTCCTTCTCTATGAAAGGTATGTTGTGTCTGTATAACACACAAGAAACAATACATTTCACTGTTTGTTAATACATGTAACAATAATAAGTCAAATCAAATCGAATACCAGTCAAAATTCTTAGACCTTGGATCCTGTCACACTCTTGCCTCCCAGTAGTAATTCCCATCCCCCTCCCGAACCAGAGGACAACCCACTTCCATCTCTGAGATGCTGGAATCCCCCTTCTATCGAAATATTGCAGGACACGGAGACGAGAGCAGACTCTGCCGGAAACTATTCCCAACACTAACAGATCCATCAGTGTTCCTGATCATTCAATTGTCACACAATCTCTGTCCTCATAACATCTCTGTCTCAGGGTGACAAGTCTGCAGGGATATTTTAGTGGGCTTTGAAAATGGTAGAGGTGTTTTCATCTTCACAGGAGAGGACACAAGTTGCCTACCAGGAATAGAAGATAATCTAGGGGATAAAAAGACAGGAAATTAAGATGATTAATGTCAGCAGAGGAAATGTATTGGGGAAAATTTACAGAACTAAAAGTTGACAAATCTCTGGGACAGGATGGCCTAGTGTTTAGTGTTTTAAGTCATAGAATTGGAGAGCAGAATGAGGCCATTTGGCCCATTGAGTCTGCACCGAATGTCTGACAGAGCTTCTTACACAGACCTTATCCCTGTAACCCCACATATTTAACCTGTTTGCCCCCTCCGTAGCCTCTGCTCTATCTCACTGCAGTGTAGACCCAGAGGCACAGACGCTGATACCCCTATACTTGTTGCAACCTTTGTGTGCACGGGTCACTTACTCGTCTGCCCTCCCTGCGACGTTACCGCGATGCTGTCCTGCAGAAAATCACCCCAGAGTACTTTCAGACACCTGGCAGTGGAGGAAGTTAAAACTTGTAATCAAGCTGGCTGGCCCATTAAATAATGCAGGACGTGACTCGCTGCCTCAGGCTTCTTGTTTAAGAAGGGACAATGCAAGCGTTGCCAGGAGCTGCGTGGTCAAAGTTTAGAATCCTGGCATCACACCAACCGATTGAGTTGCGTGATGAAAGCATGATGCCAATTCAATGTCTTCGGGCGTCACAGGGGAAACACCTGTATATGCTCAAATCAGTAGACAATATGACACAGATAGCAGCCTGGGAGCAGTCCACCCCAAGGAAACCATGCAGACTGTACATTTATGTGATTGAATTTAACTTCAATTTTCTCCCAAAATAGGGCCCTCTAATTAAAACCTCGGTTGTCTGATCAAGTGCTTAATAGCGCAATGGGAATACCTTCTATTTCTCAAGTGCCCCCTTTAGTCTTAGCTCAATGTTAGTAATGAAATTTGGACATAAAATTTGAGGAGCGTTGAATAACTGAATGTGAAAACCTCTTGTGCTCCAAGTTAAAATTCTAGTTCCACTAAAGCAATAAGACTGGCAAATCACCACTAATGTCTCATTTGCCTAAAAACAGAAGAAGTTAGCTAATCGTCAAACGTTTAAAGTTTATTTACTAGTGTCACAAGGAGGTTTACATTAACACTGCAATGAAGTTACTGTGGAAATCTTCTAGTCGCCACACTCTGGCGCTTGTTCAGGTAAGCTGACGGAGAACTTAGCATGACCAATGCACCCAACAAGCATGTCTTTCGGACTGTAGGGGGAAACCAGAGCACCCGGAGAAAACCCACGCAGACACAGTGAGAACGTGCCAATTCCACACAGACAGTCACCCAAGACTGGAATTGAACTTGGGTCCCTGGTGCTGCGAGGCAGCAGGGCTAACCACGGTTCCACTGCACTGCCCTCATTACAGCCAGTATGACAGAGATAAACGTCCGGTTACCTGAAAATGATGCTACTCTCTTTTTTTGTTACTTTCCACCCCAAAGGAATAAAGGAGTTGCATTTATATTGTGGCCCACAGCCTCAGAGTGTTTGCCATCCAATAAGTTACTTTCAAAATGAAGCCATTGTTTGTGGATATTTCACGTCTTAGCCTGAGAAGACTTATAGAATCATAGAATCCCTAGAGTACAGAAGAAGGCCATTTGGCCCATTAAGTCTGCACTAACACAATCCCACCCAGGCCCTATTCCCGTAACCCCACACATTTACCCTAGCTAGTCTCCCTGAAACTAGGGTCAATTTAATATGGTCAATCAAGCTGACCTGCACATCTTCGGACTGTGGGAGGAAACTGGAGCACCCGGAGGAAACCCACACATGGGGAGAAAGTGCAAACTCCACATAGACGCTGACCTGAGGCTGGACACTATGAGTTAGCAGTGACATTGACCCTGGCGCTGTGAGTTAGCAGTTCTAACTAATGTGCCACCATGCAGCCCCTATCAATAGGATTTACAGAAGAAACAAAATCAGTTGATTCTGAAAACCTATAATGAATATATGAAAGCCAAACAATCTATTAACTGCACAACATTCACCCCAAAAGACTTTCAATAGGACTATACAACAACATGGAATTTTATAGCATTATATACCAATGTGGTATAAAGTCCCAAGATCTTTCATTGGACATTAATCAGACAAAATCTAATACTGACTCACATAACTCATTGTAATGGTACATTGCAATAGATATTTGGGGAGGCGGTGGAGGAATGGTATTTGTCACTGGACTCGTAATCTAGAGACTCAAGGCAGTGCTCTGGGGACTTGGGTTTGAATCCCTACATGGCAGATAGTCAAGTTTGAATTCAATAAAGTTCTGGAATTAAGAATTCCCGGCTTGGGTCACTGTCTGGAGTTTGCACGTTCTCCTCGTGTCTGCGTGGGTTTCCTCCGGGTGCTCCGGTTTCCTCCCACAGTCCAAAGATGTGCGGATTAGGTTGATTGGCCGTGCTAAAATTGCCCCTTAGTGTCCTGAGATATGTAGGTTAGAGGGATTAGTGAGTAAAATATGTGGGGATATGGGTGGGATTGTGGCTGGTGCAGACTCGATGGGCCGAAGGGCCTCTTTCTGCACTGTAGGGTTCTATGAAGGATCTACTGCTGATCATGAAGCCATCGTCGATTGCCATAGGGAAGGAAATCTGCCATCCTTAACTGGCCTGGCCTACATGTAACTCCAGAACCTCAGTAATGTGGATAACTCTTAACTGCCCTGCGAAATGGCCTCGTAAGCTATTCTGTTCGGGGCGGGTGATAAATACTGGCCTAGCCAACAATGAACAAGCCCTGAATGAATAAAAGAAAAATAAAATATTCCTGCTTAAGTTACAGAATGCATTCTTCAGAAAAAATAAGCTGTCACCATTGTCCGATCTGTTTTTGGGACAAAAAGGATTTTATGGGCTATGGTTTTTTTTTTGCCAGCATTTCTATTAAAATGCAAATGTCTGCAAACACCCACCTTTGTGGATTCTTATTTCATCCGTGTCAGTGAGCTGGTGGAGATTTTGCATTATCAGAGAAACCTCATTCACATTCTGGTCCAGCTGCTGAAGCTTGGTTGCTCAAGTCTATTTTAAGAACTCAGGTCACACCACAAATAGACTGGGGCCAAATTTTGTGAACACGCAGTCATCGCTGTTTGCTGTTGTTTTGTGGATTGTTCAGAAACATATGCTCCTGAACAAAATGTGTATTAATTCGTGGATTTGGCAACATTCAGGGGGCTGGGAATTTAAGTGCATTACGTTGGTGTTTTATTCAGTGCAATGCATAATATCCTGCTATCTGACAGCCAACTAATCCCTGCATAACATTGTCTGTAGGAATTTGATAAACAAACAGAAAACATTTCAATTCTCTATTTAATTGAAAAATAGATGTTTTGGAAAAGGGAAATGGATACTTTCTGCTGTTCTATCGCTGAAACATATCAAGTTTGGTTTGAATTGTTAAGAGATATATGAATGCCTGGATAAATCGTAGAGTCATTATAATGCAGAAGGAGCTAGTTGGCCCTTCAAGTCTGCACCGACTACAATCTTACCCAGTCCCTATCCCCATAATCCCCCCTATTTACCCTACTATTCCCCTATCCTCATAATCCCTCTTATTTACCCCGCTAGTCCCCTATCCCCATAATCCCCCTTATTTACCCCGCTAGTCCCCTATTCTCATAATCCCCCTTATTTACCCCGCTAGTCCCCTGACACTAAGGGTCTGATTTTACCATTTTGATTCAAAGTGCTGAATCTGGGTACAATTCAGATCCGACTTGAGAAACTGTTCTCAGGTGCCCCCAAATGCACTTAGCCTGAAAAAACTAATCCTGGGTCCGAATAGTGCTGTGGTTGGGGCTTATTGTCCTCGAAACGCTGCTGCTCCAATCAGAACTTTGAACTGCGCATGCGCAGTGAAAAAACATTTGGAAAAAGCACCCTGTCACATCGCTCCCAGGCTTCAAAAAGGGGATAAAGTGGTTCGGGAGCGAAAAGCGGGAGTGATTGGCCCCCACTGACATCGCCCTATCCCCACAACATCACTGTCCCCCTTATCCACCCACCTCCCGCTACCCAGACTAATCGCGATCCTTAGCCCCACTTCCCTGCACCCCCCTGCAGATCTCCCCTGCCACCCCACCCCTCCCCCCACCAGAAATCCATCTGGCCTCCCTACCCCCACCACAGAA
Source organism: Carcharhinus amblyrhynchos (assembly GCF_965287045.1). Taxonomy (NCBI): domain Eukaryota; kingdom Metazoa; phylum Chordata; class Chondrichthyes; order Carcharhiniformes; family Carcharhinidae; genus Carcharhinus; species Carcharhinus amblyrhynchos. The sequence continues at coordinate 3,516,237 of NC_137334.1, read as the reverse complement.
TGATTGGGCCCCCCTCTTCCCTCCCCCCCACCAGAGGATGATCAGGCCTCCCCCCAGAGAGTGGTCAAGCCTCCATCCTGCCGCCCCTCCCCCTGCCGCACTAGAGATACATCTGACCCATCTCCCTTCTCCCTACCCCACCCCCCAAGTCAGAGAATGATCGAGCCTCCCTCCTTCTCCCCTCTCACCTACCCACCCCCATTTTTGGACGTTGGTAAGGTGGGCATCTGTGTGGATGTGGGTGTGGATCGTGTTAGTCACCTCACACCTGATTTTACCAAGTCTTCGCGCCCAAAACCAGGCATGATGCAATGGTAAGATCGGGCCCTAAGGGGCAATTTACCATGGCCAATCCACCTAACCCACACATCTTTGGAGTGTGGGAATAAACTGGAGCACTCGGAGGAACCCCATGCAGACATGGGGGGAACATGCAAAGTCCTCATAGACAGTGACCTGAGGACAGAATTGAACCCAGGTCCCTGGTGCTGTGAGGCAGCAATGCTAACCACTGTGCCACCATGGGTACATGGGTATTTGGCCTTGCAGCTTAAACAATGTGTTCCGAATATATATATATATATATAAAACTTATATATATGTATATATGTGTTACATATGCTACCTGAATATTGTGTATATTGTTCAATTGTACATGACCACATTTTCTGATTACAGAATTTAATTATGACTTCAAATACATTTTTGATGGGTTTGCCGCTCATTTTCATTGACAGCTGGAGCATTTTCATTGTATTTAGCTGAGCTTTAAGTACAAAACACAAATAAATACAAATGGTTATTGAGGTGGAATATGACCCTTCAAATTTCACTGAGCATTTAATGCATTTGTACAAAGTTCCTTTCTCCCGTTCTGACAGAAAATCCGGCTAATTAACTTGCGTGGCTTAGAAACATCAGCAAGTCAGTAAAAGAAATTCACGCAAGTGTTTTAGATGTTGACACTATTATTCCGAGCTGAACTTGAAGGCAGTATGTTGATCTATCTGACTGCACCACCTGCTTTCAGTTTGTAGGGGCAAAATGGCACCTTCGCATCTAATGGGGAATGTCTGCTCATTGTGGTAAAGTAAAAAAGATGTTCTGGACCCCCAAAGGCATTAAGACCCTCTACATCTGCCTATTTGAAGCCCTCTTTGTAAAATTGTCTCGTTGGTCTGTATGTGGCCCTGACATCAGTTGGTTAGGATCAGTGCACATCAATTAGATGTTCAAAGTTCATTTACTAATGTCACAAGTGAGCTTACATTAACACTGCAATGAAGTTAGTGTGAAAATTCCCTACTCACCACACTCTGGCACCTGTTCAGGTACACTGTGGGAGAATTTAGCTTGGCCAATGCACCTAACTGGCAGGTCTTGCGCACTGTGGGAGGAAACCAGAGCACCTGGAGGAAACCCACGCAGATACGGGGAGGACATGCAGAGTTCCTACACAAATCGTGACCCAAGTCATGAAGTTGAACCCGAGTCCTGGCACTGTGAAGCAGTGGTGCTAACCACTGTGCTACCGTACCGTTATTTACTGTATATAATTCATGGGTTAGTACAACATTTTGTTTAGAATAAAGCAGTGTGTTTAAACAATGTGTTTATATAACCAATGCATTGTAATGGGGAAATAGGGTAATTTGTAATACTTTTCTGACCCACGAAAGAATAATGAAGGCAAACACAGCAGGATGATAGCGACACTAAGGTCAATGGTGCATCCAATCGCTTTATAAAATCTATTTATATTCTGACAATGTCTGCACAGTAATCCCATTTCAAACTGCACTTAGCACTATCACTGTAAAACATTAACGTTTATTTTCTTGAGGCAATTAGGATTAATCGACTGCTATTCTGTCAACATTAATCCTGCTCATTTATATCTAAAGGTGTATTGTAAATATTATTTGGGAAATTGCAGATAATTGACATATATCATTTGGAACAATTATTAGTAGCGCAAAGAAATATAATTTTGGGGCCACTACAATGGGAAATAAGGAATATTAAAATTGCTGCATCTCCAAATATTAAATATTCAGAAGATAAAATATTGTGATTAATAGGCATGTTGAATAGTTTCTATTTTTATAGTGCTTTTGATCTGATTTATTATTGTCACCTGTATTGGTGTACAGTGAAAAGTATTTCTTGCGCACTACACAGAAAAAGCATACCGTATATAGAAAAGGAAAGGCGATCACATCTTTGTTTGTTGTAAAATGTTTGCAAAAGCATTTATTTTTATTCTGCCACACACATTACACAAGAAATAGGAGCAAGAGTGGCCACCAATCCCTTCAGGTCTGCCCAGCCATTCAGTACGATCATGGCTGATTTACGCCGAAGAGAACTCTTCACTCACCTGACGAAGAGGGAAACATAAGAACATAAAAACATAAGAAATAGGAGCAGGAGTAGGCCATCTAGCCCTTCGAGCCTGCCCCGCCATTCAATAAGATCATGGCTGATCTGTCGTGGCTCAGTTCCACTTTCCCGCCCTCTCCCCATAACCCTTAATCCCTTCTCTTATCAAAAACCCATCAACCCGCGTCTTAAAAATATTTAGCGAGGCAGCCTCCACCACTTCAACGGGCAGAGAATTCCAGAGATTCACCACCCTTTGAGTGAAGAAGTTCCTCCTCAACTCCGTTCTAAACCGCCTCCCCTTTATCTTGAGGCCTCGAAAGCTTGTGAGTTTACTATCAAATAAATCGGTTGGACTTAAACCTGGTGCTGACAGACTTCTTACTGATTTACGCCGGCCATATTTCCTTTTCTGTGCCATTTCACCATAACCCCTCTATCCCTCAATTTACCAAATATTTATTCACTCCCACTTGCAAAACTTTGAATGACCCAGTCTCCACTAACCTTGTGTGGCAGAGAATTCCAAAGAGCACCCTCTGCAAGAAGAAACTTCTACGCCATTTTAAACCACTGGGCCTTTATCTTGTAGCTATGTCCCCTTATTTGAGACTAGTGAAAACATCTCACCATCTACCCTGTCAAGCCCTCTCAGGAACTTATATATTTGCATAAGCCTTCACTCTTCTAAACTCCAAGGAATACAGACAGCAAGACAATTTAGCCTCTCTTGAGAGACAATCACCTCATCCCAGTAATTAGCCTGGTGAATCTCCTTTGGACTGTCCCCAGTGCTACTATATCCTTGTTAAGGCAAAGGAATCTTATGTCCTCTATTTTTCTCAATACTTGTATCTGCTCTGTTCTTCATGGATCCCACTTGTAGAAGTTTATGTAAGGCTTTGAACTCCAGGCATGTCAGCTAGATTGCTCCTGGCAGTCTGGAATGTGCTGGGGGAAGGGGGTGCCGTGCATGTCTTGTAAGCTTACAGAACGGGAAGATTGTGACGTGCTTCAGCAACAAACGCTGCTTTGGTGCACAACCTCCCATCTTGACCTTGCAGCTCACCGAGCAAAACAGGACTCATTCTACTGGGCGATTTACAGATCTATGGTAAACGTGAGAGATTGATGGGACAGTAGGTGGAAGATGTCATCTGAAGATGTATTTCCTGACTGTGACCCCTTGTATGAGATCATCACATTTTTTCCAGCACTGTATCCAAATCTCCAGGCTCAAACTCTGGGAACTGATCTCCTTCACCACCTGTTCCCACTCCCTTCATAGGGTGTACATTGAGGCCTGCCTGTTTCCCTAAGGAATACTAACTTTTCTCCTCCACACAAACCCGGGGACATTGGAGAACCTGGGGCATCGCTCCCTAACCTGTGGCTTCATTTGCACTCTCCTCCCTTCCCTCAGGGACTGTTCCACCTGCCGCTGTAGCCTGAATCCTCCTCCGCTTTGAAAGTTTAAAGTTTATTTATTACAAGTAGGCTTACATTAACACGGCAATGAAGTTACTGTGAGAATCCCCTAGTCGCCACACTCAGGCACCTGTTTGGGTACACTGAGGGAGAATTTAGTACGGCCAGTGCACCTAACCAGCACACCTTTTGGACTGCGGGAGGAAACTAGAGCACCAGGAGGAAACTCTCACAGACACGGGGAGAATGTGCAGACTCCGCACAGACAGTGACTCAAAGCTGAAATTGAACCCGGGCTGCTAGCACTGTGAGGCAGCGATGCTAACCACTCTGCCACTGTGCCCCCCCACAGGAATCTGGCTCCATCTACATTGGGCTGGTGAGCTACAGCGTACCAAATGTCCATCCGGATGCAGTTTGCTGCATTATGTTTGAGCATCATTATGTTTGTTGAACTGTGTGCAATATGGTGGATCCTTGGATGATGGCAGCTCAGATGAGTTTTATGAGTTTTGGAAGAGCAGTGCTGCACATCCTAGGCGTAAAAAAACTACATTTCTAAGCCTACATTTGTTGGGCCTCTTCAGACTTATTACAAGGCACAAGCTTTGACTAGTTCCAAACAAAAGTAGCAATCGACAGTATTTTGATGGTTCTTTGTTAATGTCAGTGAAAGCACAACCCCAGAGTAAGTTTGGAATATTCTTTACAATGCTCTTAACGTTTGGCTTGATTTAGTTTTGAGTAATGAAGTGGGCCTAATAACTGACAACAACAGGACAACAATCAGAAAATTGTTCCTGAAATACAGACAGACTATTTTTGAGAATCGAAAATGATAATTAAGATTCAGAAATAATGGTGCTGGGTTAGAAGAGGGCAAGGTTCAAGGAGGTAATATTGGCCAGGGGTGCGATACCCTAGTGGTACTGTCACTAGACTATTAATCCAGAAACTCAGCTAATGTTTTGGGGACCGGGGTTCGAATTCTGCCACGGCAGATGATGGGATTTGAATTCAATAAAAAATATTTGGAATCAAGAATCTACTGCTGACCATGAAACCATTGTCCATTGTCGGAAAAATGAATCTGGTTTACTAATGTCCTTTGAAGAAGGAAATCTGCCATCCTTACCTAGCCTGGCCTGCATGGGACTTCAGAGCCACAGCAATATGATTGACTCTCAATTGCCCTTGGGCGACTAGGGATGGGCAATAAATGCCACCGATGCCCATGTCCTAAGAATGAATTAAAAAAAAAGCTCCTCTGCAAAGTTTGCAAAGTGAGTGATCTCCAAATATGTGATACATGGAGTACAAAATCAATATAATAGAATTACAGAATCCCTACAGCACTGAAGGAGGCTTTCTGGCCATCAGGTCTGCACGGACTGTCCGAAAGAACATCTTACCTACGCTCACTCCCTGCCTTATCCCTGTAACCCAATATATTTACCCTGCTAATCCCCCTAACGTACACATCTTGGGCAGTTTAGTATGGTTAATCCACCTAACCCACACATCTTTGGACTGTGGGAGAATGCTGGAGCACCCAGAGGAAACCCACGCAGACACAGTGAGAACATGCAAACTCCACACAGGCAGCCACCCAAGGTCAGAATCAAACCTGAGTCACTGGTGCTGTGAGGCCGCAGTATGAGCTGCTGTCCTACCATGCCACCCAGTTAGTACTTTAAGCAAAAAAGGGCTGTATTGAAGGGTGGGATTCTGCGGATAAATAGACTCAAACTAAAATGAAGCTTTATCACTTCATCACTTATCACCTATGATAAAAGTTGGATGGACAATTCTAAACAAAGGATAAAGAATGTGGAAACTGTAGTGGGAGCACAATGCTGGAAGGCCAAGGTTTTTCTGATAATACCTAAGGAAACATATTTTCTAAATCCTTAAACGTGTACTGCAAGAGAATGTGGAATAATTCTTAAAAATACCAACAGGAAAGGTTTTGGTTTGGAACAGCACAACAGAACTCAATGTGGATAAGTCACTACATTTTAAGCCACCTTTTTGTAACCTTCCTTCATTTGCAAATCGTTCGAGACATTGGAAGGGAGCCAACTGCCAGGAACTTGGATTCAAATCCTGCCATTTATTTCCTTAGATATCCAAGGCTGATTATCCCCTTTTCTACAGTCCTTCCTTATCACTGGTATATACTTTGGTTGAGCGCTGTGAAAGATCACTTCGAAAGTCCTCCACTGTTCCTCCATTGTCCCACCATGAAGTTTTTGCTCCCAGTCTACTTTAGCCAACGCCTCCCTCAATCCTTTGTAATCTCCTTTGTTTAAACACAAGACACTGGGATTGGATTTTACCCTCTCACCCTCCATCTGTATTTTAAGTTCAACCATACTGTGATAGCTCCTTCCAAGAGGATCCCTAACTGTAAGATCATTAATTATTCCTGTCTCATTACACAGGACCAGATCTAGGATAGTTTGTTCCCTCGTAGGTTCCATTACATACTGTTCAAGGAAGCTACCGTGGATACATCCTCTGAACTCCTCCTCAAGGCTGCCTTGACTGACCTGGTTTGACCAATTGATATGTAGATTAAATCCCCCATGGTAATGGCTGTTGCAGTTTTACACGCATCAGTATTTGTGTATTTCTCACCCCACCATGATGTTATTATTTGGTGGCCAATAGACTACGCCTATCAATGACTTTTTCTCCTTATTATTTCTAATTTCCACCCAAATGGATTCAACCTTTTTTTCTATAGAACCTACATCAACTCTCATTATCGCCCTGATATCATCCTTAAATATCAAAGTTACACCACCTCCCTCACCTTCCTGTGGCTCCCTCTGAAGAGTTTGATACCCCTGGATATTAAACTCCCAGTCATGACCATCCTGCAACCGTGTCTCTGTAATAGCCACCAAATCATACTCATTCGCAATGATTTGTGCTGTCAACTCATTTACCTTGTTTCGAACACGACAAGCATTCAGATAAAGTGCCCTAATGCTAGTTTTGTAGCTTCTCTTTGAATTCTAACACTTCCATTAATAACATCTCCTGAGTTCTCCTTTCTTTTACCTTTTTTCCTGATCTTTGATATAGCTGGAACCTTCTCCCCACACTTTGTCCTTGCTCTCTCCTTCTCGGACTCTTCACATAGGTTCCCAACCCCTAGCACATTAGTTTAAACCCTCCCCAAGCGCTCTAGCAAACACTCCCCCGGGACATCAGTCCCAGTCCTGCCCAGGTGTAACCTGTCCAATTTCTACAGGTCTCACCTCCCCTAGAACCAGTGCCAATGCCCCAGGAATCTGAAACTCTCCCCCTGACACCACCTCTTCAGCCATGTATTTATCAGATATATCCTGTCATTTCTACTCTGATTAGCACGTGGCACTGGTAGTAATCCTGAGATCAGTACTTTGAGGTCTGATTTCTTAACTTTCTTCCTAGCTCCCTGTATTCTGCTTTTTGGACCTCCTTCCTTTTTTTAACCTATGTCATTTGTAACAATGTGTACTACGACCACTGACTCTTCGCCCGCCCCCTTCAGAATGTCCTGCAGCCGCTCCAAGACAACCTTGACCCTAGCACCAGGGAGGCAACATACCATGTTGGAATCTTGCTTGCGGCCACAGAAATGTCTGTCTGTTCCCCTTACAATTGAATCCGCTGTAACTATTGCACTGGCACACTTTTTACCCCTCATCTCTGCAACAGAACCCACCATGGTGCAACGAGTTTGGCTGCTGTTGCTTTGCCCAGAGAGGTCATTCCCCTCAGCAGTATCCAAAGCTGTACATCTGTTTTGCAGGGGTATAAACACAGGAGATTCCTGCACTGCCTGCCTATCTCTTTTGCTCTCTCTGGTGGTCACCCATTCCCTTCCTGCCTGCGGAGTCTGAGCCTGCGGTGTGACCACCTCTCTATACGTGCTAGCCACGATACTCTCTGACTCACGGATGCTCCACAGTGTCTCCAGCTGATGTTCCAGCTCTAAAACTCAAGGGGCTATAGCTGGAGACATTTCCTGCACGCATGCTGACCCAGAGAATTGGAACTGTCCCCAGCCTCCCACATGGAGCAAGAGGAGCAGCTTGGAACTCTCCTGTCATGTCTTACCCATTTAAATTAAACTTTTGAAAGATGTTTTGTTTCAGATTACATCTAATTCTCTAGGATGCGTCTTTCCTGCTCCTCGTTACTACTGGATGTAAACTTTACAAACAATAAACCAGAAGTTACACGGAAACACTACTATTGTAGTGTACAACAACAACTAAAGTGCCAAGAGTAAAAAAAAATTTTCCAGTCACCAACAAATTGTTTACTTGCTGGCTGTGACTGTGCATCAGTAATTTTGTAGAATTAATTTAGTAAAGGATTGTTATCTGAGGTGGCATACCGAATTGGAGTAATGTACCCCAGTGAGAGAAGCTTTGAAACAAATTGCGATAGTTGTTGTTTCTGGTGAGCTATCGAACTTAGTCAATTGACCAGTTGAGAATTGGTGCTTTATTATATTCGGTAAAACACAAACAACTGAATCACCGAAAAGAAAGGAAAGGAAACATGACGGACAACGTTGCTTTGTGTCAATTTTTCTCTGGCAGTTTTCCCAGAATGTTTTTCTCGTCTTTGTGTTTAGCCCAATGCTACAATGAAGACTGCAGTCAAACAGGAAGGAGCTGAAGTCAGACAGTTATTTCTCCAGGAAATCTAAAATAAGAAAAAAGAGTCCTTAACGTACTTGTTATCATGATACATATCTCTGATGATGTGGTGTCAAACGGTGCATGGGATTAAAGCAAAGTAACGGTTCTCTATTCAGTGTGCATGTAAATCCTTCCATTAATGAAGGCATCCCCTTTTTAGGGCTCATAATGGGCTGTTTTAGTTTGCAGTCGGTAATTCTGGAGGAGACGTCGTTGAGATATCTATTTTTAATCTGCTAAAACAATCTGGTAGTTCAGACACTGACTACTTGGGTCGCATGTACAGACAACAAGCCTTTCATTAAACTGTCTCAAATAACCATCAGACGAACTACGGCTCACTGCCTCCATTCCCACAAAAGGACCAGGAAACATTACAAAGAGGAAAATGAACGTTTATATAAACAGGATTAGTAAGAAAAGATAGTAAGAAAATGTAACGGTTTACCAGTTTCTAAAAAGATAGTGAAAAAATATAACAGTTTATCAGTGTCACCAAAAAATTGATAAAAGGAAGAAAATAGAGAACACACGTGAACTTGCCTGAAATACAAGCTAGTCCAAACATGTCCCTTACCATCTAATGGCTGTACTCATCTCCATGCTCCCAGCATGGTCATCATGACTGTCTCCCACTCCAAGATTTAGCAGCTATAATGGGATTTGTGCATATGACGAACAGACCCAGAGAACCTCACTCTGAGTTTATCTTATTCATGATTACATTGTTGCAACAAAGAGACCCATACACTGTAAAAGTAACATCACAGAAAGCTGAAAGAAATTTGGCATGGTGGCACAGTGGTGAGCACTGCTGCCTCACAGTACCAAGGACACGGCATCAGTTCCAGCCTTGAGTTACTGTCCGTGCGGAGCTCTCCCTGTGTCTGCGTGGGTTTCCTCTGGGTGCTCCGGTTTCCTCGCACAGTCCAAAGATGTGTGAGTTAGGCGGATTAGCCGTGCTAAATTGCCCCTAATGTCGGGGGGATTAGTAGGATAAATGAGGGTTATGGGAATGGGGTCTGGGTAGGATTGTTGTCGGTACAGATTGGATGGGCCAAATGGCCTCCTTCTGGACTCTGGGGTTTCTATGATTCAATATTGGGTGGAACATTCAGCTGTAAATTCCATGCTGCTAATAGACACCCTGTGTTTTTAATGATTTTACCTTTCACCAACCATGCATTGTTTTCCATCTGAGCCTTAAGGGAGGCAACAACTTCCTCTCCAACTTTTAAGGAGTTCAAGGGCATGTTCGGATGAAAGACGGGGATGATAATGAATTAACCGTAAGGTAATTAAATGCAGAACAAGCTTGAGGGGCTGAATGGCCGACTTGGTTCTTATGTGCTAATATTGCTTTAGGACTAACACTGTAGTGTCAGTATCAGTATCACTATACAAGGCTCAGCACATGTACTAGCAGGTCACAATGAACTATGTACTAATTACGTTGGCTCTATTTCACGAACGTTGATGTTATCCATTATTTCATTACATGAATTTGTTTAACAAAGGAGATTAAGGGGACAAACCGATAAATTATTATTCATGCTATCATATTAGCATTTCAACATTCGGAATTCAGTAATGCAAGACTTGGGAATAAACTTAAGGTGCTATGATAAATGACCTTTTTTGATGTAGATTTTAATTTCCGGGCAAAATGATACTCAAATGAAAGGATGTTAAAACGCTAATAGGTTTAAATAAAAAATAGTAAATCGTGGAAGAAAAGTATTTCAGGAATGGGAAAAAAATTAATTCATCTAATCGCTCTTGGACTCTATAATCTTTCAAATTCAGAATCGGACTCTAAAGGTTTTTTTTATTCATTTTTCCTGGCAGAGGAACCTGAACTTTGAGTGTGATATTGCGGATACGATAGTGACAAATATATGATCTCCATGGAAATAGAGGGGTGTGATACCCGGAAGGGTAGGGAGTTTCAGTTCAGCATAGTCGGTGCAGGCTTGGAGGGCCAAAGAGCCTGTTCTTGTGTTGTAATTTTCTTTGTTTTTGTTCTTTTGTACTCTTTGGGCCTGATTCTCTGACCTCGCCCACAGCGGGGATTCTCCAGCCCCGCTGCAGCGAACGGAGATTTGGCTGAACACCAAAATTCTCCGTTCTCGCTGGCAGCAGCGACAGGGCATGAATGACTTGGGGTGGCGTGGCGGCACAGTCGTTAGCACTGGGTTCGATTCCCGGTTTGGGTCACCGTCTGTGTGGGGCTTGCACGTTCTCCTTGTGTCTGCATGGGTTTTCCTTCGGGTCCTCCAGTTTCCTGCCACAGTCCAAAGATGTTGATTGGCCTTGTTAGTGTTAGGGAAACTAACAAGGGTAAATGCATGGGGCTATGGAATAGGGTCTGGGCGGGATTGTTGTCAGTGCTGACTAGATGGGCCAAATGGCCTCCTTCCACACTGGAGGATTCTATGAATTCCAGCCTTTGAGTAAAGAAATTCTTTCTGATAATGTTTTAAATTTCCATTGATGGGTTGTTCAGCTCTCTCTTTTCTGACTTAGTTTGAAGAAAAGCTTGAGATGTATTATTTTATATACTTTGATGTGGCCTCCCTTGAATTTTTTTTATTGTGAGTTTCTCACCTTCTTTTCTATGAGGATTAATCTTAATACCCGTCTCTGTACTCTGGCTGTATAGCTTTGTCGTCCTGGCGAACACTGTATCATCATTAATCAATTGGGTGACCCAATATTTTTCACATCTTGAATTCAGGTTTTATCCATTGGATCAATGTCAACTCAACAGGTTGGTAAGAGAAATAGTTACACACACATCACTAATAGATAATCATAGAAAGCTGAGATTCATTTGAAATTACACAGAAATCAAGAGCTTTCTATTCCATAGCTTGTCTACAACAAGCTCTCGCTGGTTTTTACTAACTTATGAAATGAGAGAATGAGAGATTTTTTGATTTGATTTGATTTGATGCATTAATGTCACATATCGGTGTGAAGTGAAAAGTATTGTTTCCTGCGTGCTATCCAGACAAAGAATACCGTTCATAGAGAAGGAAAGGAGAAGGTGCAGAAGGTGGTGTTACAGTCATAGCTCAGGTGTAGAGAAAGATCAGCTTAATAAAAGGTAGGTCCATTCAAAAGTCTAATAGCAGGAGGGAAGAAGTTGTTCTTGAATTGGTTGGAACGTGACATCAAATTTTTATATCTTTTATCTGATGGAAGAAGTTTGAAGGGAGAATGTCCAGGGTGTGTGGAGTCCTTGATTACACTGGCTGCTTTTCTGAAGCAGCTGGAAGTCAATGAAATGGGGGGTTGGTTTGCGTGATGCTTTATTCAGAACTCTGGTTCAGAATGATTCAAAAAATTTAGCAGAAAGAATTCAGCCTCGGTCTTAATCTTTTTTGATGAAGAAATAGCAAGTTAAATGCAAGTTGGCAGTGTTGATTCATGGTATATAACGGCTACTGGGAGAGTCATTCTCTGATAGGGCTCATTCAAAGAAATGCTTATGGTATTGAGATTAAAATCTGAAATATATTTGTGTTTGGTAACAAAATGGTTGTGAGAGTGGTGCACTAGGCTTAAGCACCCATGACCTCTTTGAATCAGCCGGGCTTGGATCCAACCAACTGACTGGAGACTAATAGTATTAAAGTTTCTCGTGTTGATATCTATAAAGAAATTAAATTATGTGACTTTGGCCAATCTCAACCCAATTCCAGCTCATTTGTCGCTGAAAAGACAAAGGGTTAAGTCCTAACCCTGTACAATTACACTTACATTGTAACCGATGCCTTACCAAGGCAGAGCCTGAGAAGTTCTTGAGTTTCTTAAGTCAACTAAAAGGGAGTTCTTGCTTTCAGATAATGTGCTGATAGATGAAGATGGTAGTGTTCATCAGGCATCTTGCAAAGAAAATCTTTTTTGTACTTTATGGGATTATTATTCGCCACAATATCTTCTAGGTTAAAAACTCTCTCTCTATATATACAAGCAAACTCTAGTTGTAGCTAAATTGGAATTCCTCTGTTCTAATAACTTCAAAGAGGCACATGAGGTTGGCCCCTTGGAGAATAATTGCCTGCCTAATCAAAGAGTCTCACCTCTCTATAAAACTGGGAGTGTCAGGGCTGCTGACACTCTGGATTCTGACTCTGTACCTGAAGCAGTCTTAGAAGTGGAATTGAGTTTGTAAATAAAGGGAATCTGCTGAAGGGACATCAGCCTCTGAGGAGTTCTTTCAACTGCCAGCTTTGATTTAGGACACTAAAGTGATGATCAGATGAAAAAAGACCATGTTACATTCCATATTTTTCATGCCACTGTTAACAAAACAGATCTTCATTCATGTGTGTGTTTTTATTACTCACATCTGTCAAATAAACACGTTTAGAATAAGTAAACTGCACATCAACTCAATACTTGCTGTCAAATTTGTACAGTTTAGATTATGTTGCTTCTTATTTGACTCCTTTTATTAATGGGATCAATTGAGAATTTAAAAGCCAACATGAGCTATTCCTTGTGGAATCCATAAAGAGCAGAGATTTCCTCCAGTTAGGTATTACAGAGACCAAATTCATTCTCTTTGATCTCTGTTCTTTACTTTGTCCCTCTCCCTGGTCATAGCCTGAGACTGAACCAGACAATCTGCAACATTGGTCTCTTATTTGGCTCTGAGATGAACTTGCAATCATATCTCCGTGCCATTATTTACCCCTTCATACCATTGCCTGGCTGTGCCACTGCCTGGGCTAATCCGGAGCTGGCACCCTTATCCGTGTCTCTATTACCTTTAGGTTTTGCAACTGCAATGCATTCCATCGAGTTGAGCTCATTCAAAAATGCACGAGCCCCCAGTGGGAGTGCAACCTGGAAGACCATGAACCAGCTTCAGCCCCTATTAAGTGGGACTGCTCCATGCAACACCCTCCACAACAAACCCCCCATGGAAAAGGGAGGACTCCCATATAGACAACCTCCCACTGGGGGCTCGTTCCACCTCATGATGGTAGGATTAAACACTTCAGCATGCCCAGGGTAAGGAAGTGGAGGGTGCATCGCTGCAGCTATTAAAGGAAACCCTTCCACGCAGAAGGGATTTCCTGTGAGATGGCTGTAATTCTCCAGGAAGATTTTTGGGACCTGGGGCCGATCCCTTTTGGACGGGAACGTTTCATTCTTCAGCCACCTCGACACATTGAGTTATAAGAGTCTCTTTCTACTATTTTACACAAACTAAAAGAAACGACCAGATTATCTCATTAACAACCTCTGAAAGGGGTACTGCAACTAAAACAAAAATAACAAAGGGAAGTCATCAAATTAAAATAACATTCCTGGGCCAGTGGCCAAAGGAGAGGTCCCTTTAATTGTACAAAATCATGTTTCAATGATTGTTCCCCCCCCCCCCCCCCCCCCCATGTAGACATGTACCTTTAATTTATACAACTAACAGAATCCCTTTCTAAACAGAAATTAATATTCACAATCTGTAGCCTTGAGGGGTACATGTTCCAAATCTCTATAAGTAGCAGAGGCTGCAGTCCCTTATGCATTATTTGAGGTGCTTTCTCAATGTTTGGCTCCAATTCAGCCCCAAGCTCCTGATCTTTGTCCATCTGGGGGTGCAGACGGATGGGAGGATGTCTTCGTAGGTCTGCTGCCAGGCTTGGCCTAGGTGGCCGTTAACAGATCCAGGTAATGGGCAGTTGAGGAGGTCATTCATGCTGACTGCCTGCCTCCCCTTCTGACTCCGTTCATGCCCAGGTGTCCCTGGAGAGGGAGCACACAGTTTCTAACTGGGCACCTGGGACCTTCCGAGACACAGGCTCGTGGAGAGTTTCGTCACTCTTGGCAACAACATGTTCATTGAGTAAGTGTCCGCTGGTGCTTTGGGTTTAATTGCAACAACATGTCCCTTTATAGTGTTTGTTCACTTCAAAAGAGTATAAAAAATTTTTTATTGACACTGGCAGTGGGTTGTGGAGTTACGAGCTATACTTCGGTCATGTTTGGCTTTGTGAATCATCTAAAACTGAGTAAACATTGGCTTTTGGCCTCCTTCACCAAGGAGTTCAACATGTAAGCATTACTGGCAAGACAAGCATTTATTGTTCATCCTCAATTGTCCCTTAAAAAGGTGGTGATGAGATTTAGACTAAAGAAAATCAGAGAAAAAAAATGCATGAACAATAGAGCAACCAAAAATAAAAAGACATTGGAAATAGAATTCCAAAAGTTTCCATGAACTGTCTTTTACCTTTAATTTGTACATTTGCAGGTAACTCCCAACTTCTAGTGACTGTTTAAAGTTTATTTGTTAGCAATCGCCAGTAGGGTTACATTAACACTGCCAAAGTGGCCACATTCCAGTGCCTGTTTGGGTACACTGAGGGAGAATTTAGCTAATGCACCTAATCTGTACATCTTTTGGACTGTGGGAGGAAACCGGAGCTCCCGGAGGAAACCCATGGAGATACGGGGAGGACTTGCAGACTGTGCACAGACAGTGACCCAAACCAGGAATTGAACCCAGGTCCCTGGCGCTGTGAGGCAGCAGTGCTAATCACTGTGAATGGTCGCACTGTGACATTTATCCCACTCTTGCTTACATATTTGTTTCATAAATATTAATGATTTTCCCCAGTCACTGTGAGTAAATGGAGAACATGAGAAATAGGAGCAGGTCAAACAGTGCCTTGAGCTTGCATCATCCATTACAATCATAACCGACCTGCCTCAACTCCACTTCTCTATCCACTCCCCGAATCTTTCGATTCCCTGCGAGATCAAACCCACTGGTGTCGGACTTAAATATATCCATTGATATATTCCGCAACCCTCAGGAGTTGGGAATTCCAAAGATTCCCAGCCCATTGAGTGAAGAGGTTTCTCCTCACCCCAGTCCTAAATGATTAAATTGTTCTCCTGAATCTGTGTCCCTGTGTTCCATATTCCCTACCTGGGGCACATCATCAGCACCAGGAATGATAGTTTGCTTTTGAACTTCCTTTGATATTTTGTTTTGGTTACAGTGTCCCGCCAGGGGCTGTCACTCCCTCTCGTTCATTGATTCTTATTTAATTCATTGATTTCTTGAGCAGTTAATAGGATATAATGCAAAGAATTTAATAGAATCAGTACAGTGCAGAAGGAGGCCTTTTGGCTCATTGAGCCTGCATCGATAACAATCCCACCCATGCTCTAAAACCCCACATATTTACCCTGCTAATCTCCCTGACACTAAGAGGCAATTTATCATGGCTGATCAACCTAACCTGCCCACCTTTTTTGGGCAGTACGGACGCACAGTGGTTAGCACTGTTGCCTCACAGCACCAGGGACTCAGGTTCGATTCCCAGCCTGTGTTACTGTCTGTGTGGAGTTTGCACGTTCTCCCTGTATCTGTGTGGGTTTCCTCTGGGTTCTCCAGTTTCCTCCCACATTCCAAAGATGTGTGGGTCCGGTGGGCTGGCCATGCTAAATTGCCTCTTAGTGTCGGGGGACAAGCTGGGTTAAATGCATGGGGTTACAGGGATAGGGCCTGGGTGCAGACTTGATGGACCAAATGGCCTCCTTCTGCATTGTAGGATTCTATGATCTTTGGAGCGCGGGAAGAAACTGGAGAACCCGGAGGAAACCCACGCAGACACGGGGAGGACGTGCAGACTCCACACAGACAGTGAAGTACGGCTGGAATTGAACCTTGGGTCCCTGGCGCTGTGAGGCAGCAGTGCCAACCACTGTGCCACCGTGCCGCGCCAGAACAATCCATTTTACTGGCTTAAAATTAAAAGCTATGCTTCCACTTAGAATTTGCTACCGTCTAATCACGTATGTCTATCACAAGCATCTGTACACTTTACATTTCCAAAGAAGGATTTAATGAAATCCTAATTTGTGTGTGTGTGAGATTGATATGCAGTTAGGATACTGACTTTGACATCTTGCCCCTGTCAGAGCTTGACAGAATTAACTGATGATTGCTTGCATTCTGCAGCTAGCTAAACAAGTCCTGGATATAGTGAGAATGCTCTGAAGTGGGGCTCCATCTTCTACAAGTGGTAACAGTGTATAATTTTGGCAATGGCTTTATCTTATCAAAAAGCTGACGAAAGTGAACCAGAAGTGGGAGATTTATCTCAAAATTTAGCATATGCAGAATCACTATGCTACCAAGGGGATGTATTCTGACATAAAATTAGACCACATATGCTCAGAAATTCTTTTTATTCATCACACAAATTACAAAGCTCTGTTAGCGGTTCTATCCAAGAACACCAATGAATATATTTAAAAAAGAGCACCTCTGCAGATAGTTGAGCTACGGCTATCTCAAGGAGGGTTTTTTTTTATCCCGCAGGTAGCCAGCTGACTGTATGTATGGGCCAACTGCCTAATGACTCTGGTGGGAAACCAAAACTATTGTGAAAGACAAGCCACATTGTCCTGCGAAAGACTGCAGGTATTGGAAATCTGAACTGAAAACAGAAATAGTTGGAAATGTTATGTCAGGTCGGGCAGCAAGTGTGCAGATATAACATTTCAGTTCAGTGACCACCCCCCCCAAAGAACACGGAACAGTACAGCACAGGAAACAGGCCCTTCGGCCCTCCAAGCCTGCGCTGCTCATTGGTCCAACTAGATTATTTGTTTGTATCCCTCCATTCCCAGTCTGCTCATGTGACCATCCAGATAAGTCTTAAATGATCCCAGCATGTCCACCTCCACCACCCTGCTTGGCAGCGCATTCCAGGCCCCCACCCACCCTCTGTGTAAAATACGTCCCTCTGATATCTGAGTTAAACCTCGCCCCTCCCCCCCCTCACTTTGAACCTGTGACCCCTTGTGATTGTCACCTCCGACCTGGAAAAAAGCTTCCCACTGTTCATCCTATCCACGCCCTTCATAATTTTATACACCTCTATTAGGTCTCCCCTCATTCTCCGTCTTTCCAGGGAGAACAACCCCAGTTTACCCAATCTCTCCTCATAGCCACGACCCTCCATACCAGGCAACTTCCTGGTAAACCTTCTCTGTACTGTCTGCAAAGCCTCCACGTCCTTCTGGTAGTGTGGCGACCAGAACTGGACGCAGTATTCCAAATGTGGCCTAACCAACGTCTACACAGCTGCAACATCAGAATATTCAATCTGTCCGGAGATAAACGTACTCCAATGAACCTGCTGACCCCAGGTCAGCTCAATATTGGGTGTCCCAGAGAGGGACCCAAGCAAGGGAAAAATAAGAACCTGAGAGCAATGGTGGAGAGAGATCAGAGCTAACAGAAAGGTAGAAACTAGGAGCAGGATTAGCCACCCGGCCCTCGAGCCTGCTCCGCCATTCATTTTGATCATGACTGATCATCAAATCCAATATCCTGATCCCCCTTCCTCACATATCCCTTGAGCTCTTTAGTCCCAAGGGCTGTATCTTTCAAATCAGGATGATTCTTCATCAGAGCTGAAGACAATAGGGAATAGGATGAGTGAGGAAGGGATGCGTGGAGCAGTGAGGGCTGGATAGAGAGCCAGCGGTTGGTGGAGATGGGAGGGATTGACAAAGATGGTCAGACAAAAAGATAAAGGGAATGTAAATGGTGAGGATCGCGGCTAACAAGGCTGCTGGCGGCCATTA
Organism: Carcharhinus amblyrhynchos; assembly: GCF_965287045.1. Lineage (NCBI taxonomy): Eukaryota > Metazoa > Chordata > Chondrichthyes > Carcharhiniformes > Carcharhinidae > Carcharhinus > Carcharhinus amblyrhynchos. The sequence goes on along the minus strand of NC_137334.1, from coordinate 3,498,097 downwards.
AGGGGTCAGAAGGTGTCAATGGCAGAACGAAAGTAAGCGGAATGTCAAAGGATGACCTGAAACATGTAACAGATGGTTCAAGTGGGGTGGGGGAGAGGGTGTGTGGAGGGGGTGTGGCGGGGGGGTGTGGGAGGGAGATGCGGGGGGAGGGAGACAGTGGTGAGGGAAGAAAGATGGAAAGTGAGAATTTGAAAATTGACAACTGAAACAATGGAAGAATTGAAAATAAATTTTGTTGGAAACGGGGTGAAGGTGGAGGGGAGAGTTCACGCTCTGAAGTTGTTGAACTCAATGCTCAGTCCTGGAAGGGTGTAAAGCGCCCAATCGGAAGATGGGGTGCTGTTCCTCCAGTTTGTGTTGGGTTTTGCTAAAACATTACAAAAAGCCAAGAACGGACATGTGGACAGGAGAGCAGGGTGATGTGTTGAAATGGTAAGCCACAGGGAGATTTGGGTCCTGCTTGCGATTGGACTGATGGTGTCCAGCAAAGCGGTCGCCCACTCTGTTTTAGTCTCTCCGTTGTAGAGTAGACAGCAAATGCAATAGACCAGGTTAATGGAGGTGCATGGAAAGTGCTGCTTCACCTGAAAGGGGTGTTTGGACCCTGGGATGGTGAGCAGGGAGGAAGTAAAGGGCACATGTTGCACCTTTCACGATTGCATGGGAAGGTGCGGTGGGAAAGGGATGAGGTGATGAGCGTGTTGGAGGAGTGGACCAGGGTGTCCCAGAGAGAATGGTGGTGGACACCTAAACAACTCATTGAAGGAGAAGGCCCTACAAATATCTCCATCCTTAAAGATTGGAGAACTCAGCATGTCAATGCAAACACCAAACATTTGTAACAAACTCCAGCCAATACTAATTGAGCCAGTGATGCTGTAAAAAAGTTAAAAAATCTGAAAGATGCAATTTATTACACTTTCATAACATATAGTTTCCTAACAACTCACTCTGCTTTCTATATTAAGCTGGAAATATATAATAGGTACTGTGGAAGGAGAGATAAGTGAAAAACTGAGTTTTTCCATAAAAGTATATGCCAGCCATAAAATTTATAAAAGTACATTCCAAAAAATGTCTGATTGAAAATCCCAGAAAGTGCAATAAAATTTAACTTGTGTCCATACTGCATGTTCCACTCTGAGGGGCTTCAGTACGATTGCAATATTCTTAATAGTTTTGATGAATGTTCCATGTCAGGAATCCAGTCTTAAGAATTGTATTCATGGGGCGGCGTGGAGACGTAGCGCTGCCTCACACTGCCCAGGACCCGGCGTTCAGTTCCAGTCTCAGGCCACTGTCCGTGTGGAGTTCGCATGTTCTCCCCGTGTCTGCGTGGGTTTCGTCCGGGTGCTCTGGTTTCCTCCCACAGTCCAAAGATGTGTGAGTTAGATTGATTGGCTGTGCTAAATTTCCACTTATAATCAGGGGGATTAGCAGGATAAATACATGGGGGTCACAGGGATAGGACCTGGGTGGGATTGTTGGTGCAGGCTTGGGGGGCCGAATGGCCTCTTTCTACACTGTAGGGATTCTAAGATTGGATACAATGGGGGCAATTCTCTCAAAAATATTCTAAGTGCTGAATTGGTGGGAGAAGTGGTGTAATTCACGATTGTTTTATTACTCGAATTCTGTGCACTGCGGAGATCACAATCTGAATATCATTAAAAACTCGGGGGACGGGGTCTATTCACGCTGGAGTCTGACACTCTGCTCGTGCGCAGTGGCCTGACCTGTCAGCCTGCAGTTTGCTGGCCGGCTCGATTTCTGGGCAGCCCAGGACCCCCACAGTGCTGTCCCCCCACACCACGGCCTGATCACCATTCTGAGGCCAGCCCCGATACCCCCCTTCCCGCAGAGCACCCTGATCTCCAGCATCTCCCACCAGTGATGATACCTCCCCACTCTGGCAGACACCTCTCCCCCACCCCCCAAATCGCAGACCCCACCAGGAGGCAGACACCTCCCGGCAGACCAACCCACCCTCAGCCTGCCCCAATTGCTGGTCTCCCTCCAACCCCGACAGATCCCTATGCAGGACGGCAGTGGGACGCCCCCAGCTGTTCTCCCTGCCCATAATAGGACCCACCCCCCCCTTAACATTGCTTGATGCCCGGTGGGCAGTGCCGAGGTGCTCCCCGGGAATGGGCACTTTGCCCTTTGGGCAGTGCTCTGGGACACCACCCCTGCCACCCAACACCTGGGGGCCCCCGATTGCCCACATACACTCCAGCGGGATCTTTCGCTAGCTCCCTGAAAGTGGGGAGCTATTCTAAACCCCAGCAGAATGAAATTGGACTGGCAGGGTGGGAGATGCTATCAGGCCTGGAGGCTCAGTGTCGGACCCGATAACCACATCTAAATTGCAATAAAAATAGATTTAAAGTACTTACCTGGTCTTCCCGCTGGTTTCCATGTGGTCCCGATGGTGCCTGCTCTCCCCAGTGGTGGGAGATGCACGTACATCAGGAATGTATGTATGAATCCCATGAAAGGGAGCACATGTGCCTTTCTCCCGACCCGATCCACCAAACAACCAGCGGGTCAGGATGGGAGAATCACCCCCCATATTTGGCAGGGAGAGTGGAGGCTCGGCAAGTGTCCCAGAATGTCAATCACGATGCAGCAAGGAAAAGCAGTGTGTTTAAAGTGGAGGATACAATCTGGATTGGGAACTTTGAAGCGGGCTTGGCTGGTGAAACAGTGGGATGAATGGGACCGGTCTCCTACGTCGCGGAGGTACGAGGCTTCAGGAACCACCCGAGGCAGTAAGTGGTTACGTAGGGGATTACCCAGGCAATCCCTGCAGTTAGCTTGAGGGTGCCCAATCTCGGGGGAGAATGTGGGGCCTGGGCGACCAGTGGGTGAGGAGACGATGGAGCCTGGTGCTTCTGAAGAGCCACTGGATTCGGGATTAATAAGCCAGCTTTCTCGTCTGTCTTGTCTGGCCCTTTAAATGCAGATGGGCCGACCACTGAAGTGAGGTGCTCTGACTGAGCCAGGAGGCCATGACGTGCTCTGACCGAGCCAGGGAGGCCCTGGACAGCTCGAACCTTTGAAGAGTTTTCCAGAGCTTTCTTGTAGGAGAGCCTGCGATGTGCCTATGAATGTTGTCCTTTGTTTCTCTTCAGGAGTGCTTCAGATTTTTGGGGGAGTAGGGGGGTGGGTAGTAGCCTCTGAAGTGGTGGAGGGGGAGTGGGTGTCGGCAGTCACACTTGTAGTCCAGTCTTATCCTCTTGTGCGTGTATGTATATACTCTGTGAGCAATAAAACCTTTAAAGCTAAAGGTGCACGGATTCGCCCTCCATCTATTACACCTTTCTTCACACAAAGGGGAAAGTTGAGTTGAGTGAGGAAGATTCCCGGCTGAACTCTCCAGCTTCCCGGTCGTGGGTTTTCCGTCAGTGGGAGGTGGGGCGTTGTTCGCCAGCTGTGGCATTCTCTGCCCCCGCCGCTGTCACCACACGCCTCTGGGAAACCCACGGGCCAGGGTGCGCAGCCAGCGGAGAACCCTGCTGGCGAGGACGGCCAGAGAATTCCGGCCTGTGACGTGTACAGCGACTTGTAATCACGTGTGTGTGTGCGCACAGATGGTCAATGTGCCTGAGCATTTTGTGTCGTGTTGAAGTTCCAATTCAAGTTGCGTGGGTTTCCTCCGGGTGCTCCGGTTTCCTCCCACATCCCAAAGATGTGCTTTTAGGCTGATTGATTGGGTAACAAATTGTCCCTATATTGGACCTCCCTGATCCTCGCACATTAGGCGTAGACTAAAATCATGAATAGGTCACTGAGACAATGGGACGGCGGCGCGGGCTCGTTGGGCCGAAGGGCCTGTTTCCCGTGCTGTGTTGTTCTTTGTTCTTGTTCATCCTGAAAGGCATTAAATACACTCGGCTGCTTCATTCAACACGCCAGTCCCACTCTTCTAACAGCGAGCTTCGGTCATTCACTGCTTTTCTGAAAGTCATGATGCGGAGATGCCAGCGTTGGACTGGGGTAAACACAGTAAGAAGTCTCACAACACCAGGTTCGAGTCCAACCGGTTTATTTGATAGTAAACCCACAAGCTTTCGCAAGGTTCCACACACCCTGACGAAGGGACACTGTTTCCGAAAGATCACTATCAAATAAATAGACTTAAACCTGGTGTTGTGAGACTTCTTACTTCCTGGAAGTTGGCATTCAGCCACATCTGCATCTAATTTCCATACAAACAAAACCAAGTGATACCACGCACCCCTCTCCCCACCGTGGTGCTGCAGCGTAGGTCAGCAGATGGTAAATTGTGATTATTTGCATGATTCCCAATTAGCAACTGTGAGACCCCCCCCGCCCCAAGATCCTTTTCTATTTGTTAAATCAAACATATGCTGCCCAATCAATAGGCCTTTAAACGTTAATGTGACGGGGAGCCTGATATTGATCATTCCGTCAGAAGCAAGCCTTTCTTCAAATCATTTGCAGGATTAACCTTTGTCAACACAGTCAAGCGTGCCTGGCGTAACTGACCATTATCTTCCAGAGGTTTACTTAGCCTCAAAAGCGAGTGTGAGTAAGTTCACCGATTAACGCCGCAGCATTTCTTATCACCAACTCTCTTACTCAAAAGAGTTATGTCACCTTGTACTGCAGCCCTCAATATGCTAGTCGATGCTGGGACGTTGAAAAAAGTTCAGGAGGAGATAGACACATTTTTAACTAGTAATGGGCTGGAGGGTTATAGAGAACAGCAGGAAAGGGGAGTTGAGGCTGAGATGAGATCAGCCATGGTGCTGCTGAATTGCCAAGCAAGCTCGAGGGATTGAATTGCCAACTAATGACCGCGGGAAACAACTGAGACCGCAGTGGATACTTTGAAAGCTGCTCTACAATTTATAGTTCCCGAGCTGGAATGGCCGTTTCGCTGGGAGCTCAGGCTGTAGAATCATTCAGTTATCACAAATTCACACATTGCAACCATTATTTCCCTAGGACTGGAATCGATTGACGAGTATTATTCTTTATTTAGAAAGGTTGCATGATTGCTTTAGGAGCTGGTCACATGACTTGATGGTGATGTTATTAGGGTGTTGCACAGGAAGCTGTTTTAGTTTCAGTTTGTACCCCGTACAGGACAGAGCTCCTAGAATAAATCTATTGTTGTTAACATGAAACTACGTCTGTGATTTGACCAAAAGTGCTGAATTGACAGGAAAACGGTTCTAAATCTTGACTGTTCTGTCAGTTCAACTTCTCATCTGAATCTCCGCACTCTTTGCACGGCAGAGGTCCCAGTTGTGAATATCATTAAAAATCCAGGGGGTGCGGGGGGGGCTTATTCTGTGCAGACACAGTGGTCCCGATCTGTCAGACTCCAGACTTGCTGGCCAGCCCGGGACCCCCACAGTGCTGCCCCTCCCTGGCCCCACCCTGACTCCCCCCAGGGCGAAGCACCTCAATGCACAGCCCACACCCCTCAGCAGATGCAATCCCGCAACCCTCCCTTACCCCGGAAGACCCTCCCTGCTGCCCCTGCCCCAGGGTCAGGCCCTTTCCCAGGAGGCAGGCCTCCCCCTGAGCAGATCACCCCCCCACCCTGCCCCAATCACTGCCCTCCCTCCATCCCAGGCCAATCCTGTCTGCAGACCGGCAATGGGACCCCCACCCCATGGATTGCCCATAGGCCCCGCCCACAATAGGCCCCACCCCATGGCACTGCCCAATGCCTGGTGGGCAGTGCCAAGGTGCCCCCGGGCATGGGTACTTTACCTCTTGGGCAGTGCCGGGGGCACAGGCTGGCACTGCCAGAATGTCCATGCCCAGGGCACCCCCCTCACTACCCAACCCCCCATTTGACCCCCTCATTATTCTGGCTGGGTCTCCCGCTAGTTCCCTGAACATAGGGAGCCATTCTAAACCCTAATGGCAGGGTGGGAGATTCAATTGGGACCTGAAAGTTCCCGATAATGACCTGCTAAACATATTTAAAATACATTTAAAAACTATTCAAATGAATTACCTACCTTCCTGCCGGTTTCCAGTGTGGTCTGACCGGCGACTGTTTGGCGGCTCTGGGTGATGCGCGTGTGTTCCTGGCGCGTGCGCACATCCTGGTACAAAGCTGGTGATGTGCATCTCCCACCTCGACCCACCAGAAATGTTGTGGGTCGCGATGGGAGGACCGCTGCCTACATGTGCAAACCATATCTTTTTGTTTTATTTGAAACCTACAACTCCTAACATTGTTAGGACATTACAAAAGTAAAAGTTGGCAACGAGGACGGGATTTTGTTTAGTCAAGAACATGGCGAAACGATCCTAAGTAAAAAACATTGTGGGTCCTCACACTCCAAATATTAGAAGGCTGGGGAGAAGCAAGGACAGGATTAAAGGTCGAAATGCCAGTACCAAGACGAACAAGTAAGAAAAAGGATCTCTGTGCGGTTTTAAAAGAGGGTGTTAGTTTCCTGATCAGTGAACAGTGAAATTCTAGGCTGTATCTGGCATATTTAAACAGAAGGGATGTTTTGCTGTATGGTTGGAGTCATTTAAGACAAGAAAAATACATCAAGTCTCCAGGGTAAAAGGGGGAGTACTAGGAAGACAGTAAAATATATATACTGAGCAGTATTGAGCCTACAAGTGAAATGGCGGGTTAGTTATGATCCATAGAGGCTTTAATTAAATAAAACGAATCATGGAGTTCCAATGTTAAGTGTTTTCAGTACTTGGTGCAAGCGAATAAATTTGTACACAAGCTGCTCGTACCAGCTTTTTTCAGCACAATAGGAAGTAGAACCTTCAATTTGCTCTGGAACTCAGATCATCCAGCAAGGCAAAAAAACCAAAACTTATGATGATTTGACAAAGTTCCTTGAAGAACATTACTCTCCAAAGCCCCTGATCATTGTGGAGCAATTCAGATTCCAGCGAAAGAACTAAGCAAAGGCAAAGGCATTGTTCGGTGTGTGGCAACCTTTAAAAAGGCTGGCACAACATTGTGAGTTTGGTGAGTCATTAGAAGATACTCTTTGAGATTGTCTAGTTTGTGATTTCCGAAATGAGGCTATCCAAAGAAGATTGCTGACTGAACATGATAAGAAGTCTCACAACACCAGGTTAAATTTCAACAGGTTTATTTGGAATCATGAGCTTTTGGAGTGCTGATGAAGGAGCAATGCTCCAAAAGCTCATGATTCCAAATAAATCTGTTGGAATTTAACCTGGTGTTGTGAGTCTTCTTACTGTACCCACCCCAGTCCAACACCAGCATCTCCACCTCATGATTACTAAACATGAGATGGAGATGCTGGTGTTGGATTGGGGGATGGGTACAGTAAGACTTTAAAGACAGCAGTAGGAATTGCAGTGTTGATGGAACTGGCTGCTAAAGGGTCTTCACAATTTGATGCCGAGATGAAGATCCACAAGTTGGGAACTGCCCATAAAAGTCAAAACAGCAACAAGCATGTCATAGGTGTTTTAATCTAAGTAATTCAGCGAGTGAATGTTAGATCAAGGATAGTCAATGCAAGAATTGTCAAATGGGTCACACTGCAAAAGCTTGTTGGGCTCAAGCATCTTCCCCTGAGAAGAATATTCAGAAGAATCTGGGGACCTGAAGAAGAGGAACATTCGTTAAATGAATTTACAACATGGAAGAAAGGACTGAGAAGAAAATAATGTCCAGAAATATGATGAAGAGTTCCGACTCAACATCTTATCCATACAAGGTGAATCACAAAGATTATGGGTGATTCTGAAGTTAAGTGGACAGTTTATTAGGATGGATGTTAACACTGGTGCTGCTGTACCTTTACTTCCTGAGACTGCATGCCAACAAAAAGCATCTTCCTTTAAAAGAAGCTTACATTATTTTGAGGACATGCATGGAAAAGATTTGTCAACAAAAGGTTACATCAAGTTCAATGGAAATTGGACAAACAGTGGAGTTTCATCTCGGTGGAAACTTCCAAGCTCTATCTGGGAGATCGCAGTTGGAGAAGATAAAGCTTAACTGGAATGCCGCCAAGACTTGTTGGTTCAAAACAAATTTACAACATCTTCTAAATAAATACAAGCATGTTTTCAAAGAGACACCTGGCTCAATGAAAGGAGTTCAAGTGAAACTCAAGATAAAGTTTAAGAATCAACCAAAAAAGTCTCAAAACAAGAGTGGTACCATATGAAATTCGTCCCAAGGATGAAGAAGAATCAATGCGATTTGTTAACGTTGGTGTGTGAGAGTCAGTTATGAGTGACTGGGCTACCCCCATTGAATCTGTCATGAAAACAGATGGTTCAGTTCATATTTATGGTGATTTTAAAACAGGCATTCATCCAGTGTTGTGTGCTGACCACTTCCTTTAATTGGAGATGTCTTTCCAGGTTATCAGGTGGGTAGAAATTCAGCATGATTGATGTTTCACAAGCATATTTACAGATGAATGTAGCCACTGAATTGCAGCCATTGCTTACTGTCATTATTCATAAGGCATTTTTCATTGTAAAATATTGCCTTGTTGCAAAGATCGATGGATCAGATTTTAAGTGGCCTCTCTGGTGTACAATGTTATCTGGATGATATTCTAATTAAGGATCCAGGGAGCAAGAACACTTGGATAATTGGAAGCAACATTGGAACATCTTTAAGTACATGGTCTGCATATCAAGACAGTTCCCTGACAATGCATTCCATTCATAGAGTACATAGAGGAGAAGGAAAGGCAAGGGTGCAGAATATCGTGTTACAGTCATAGCTGGGGTGTAGAGAAAGATCAGCTTAATATATGGTAGTTCCATTCAAAAATGTGATGGCAACAGGGAAGAAGCTGTTCTTGAATCATTTGGTACATGATCTCAGACGTTTGTATCTTTTTCTTGACAGGAGAAGGTGGAAGAGAATATGTCAGGGTGCATCGAGTCCTTGATTATGACGGCCGCTTTTCCGAAGCAGTGAGAAGTATAGATGGAATTAATGAATGGGAGGCTGGTTTGCATGATGGACTGGGTTACGTTCACAACCCTTTGTAGATTTTTTTATTGATTACTGTCACAAATAAACTTACATTAACACTGCAATTAAGTTACTGTGAAAATACCCTAGTCGCCACACTTTGGTGCCTGTTCGGGTGCACTGAGGGAAAATTTAGCTTGGCCAATACACCTAACCAGCAAGTCTTTCTGATTGTGAGAGGAAACCGAGTAGTTGGAGGAAACCCATGCAGACATGGGGAGAATGTACGGTCTCCACACAGACATTGACCGAAGCCAGGGATCAAACCCAGTGCTGTGAGGCAGCAGTGCTAACCACTGTGTCACAATGCCACCATTGAGCTTTATTAGATAGGTGTTCTCATGGTCTTGGTTGGAGCAGGAGCCATACCAAGCTGTGATACAATCAGAAGGAATGCTTTCTCTGGTGCATCTGTAAAGGCTGGTGAGAATCTTAGTGAACATGCCAAATTTCCTTAGCCTTCTAACAAAGTAGAGGCATTGGTCAGCTTTCTTAACCATACTGTCAGCATGAAGGGACTAGAACAAATTGTTGGTGATCTGGAGATCTAGAAACCTGAAGCTCTAGACCATTTCCATCTCACTGGTGGCTTTCAGAGAGCTCAGGAAACCAAATTACTTCTAGGATGGAGGCTTTAATCTTCAACCAGCTGTCTCTTTACATTTTATAATGGCTGATCTGCCAAATGCAGGTTAGCTTTCTGTTGGCTTCCGAACACACACTAGTGAAATGTGCAATATGAGTAGGAATTTGTTGGGTTTCTGACACATTGGCATTTTGCGTTGATTTCATCCTCTCCATGCGTTGCCAGCGACTCATTTTGCCAGCTGGAACGACCTGCCACCATTCCCTCCTGACCTCGCTGACCCACATTGGTCCCCAGTGCCCCAAATATAAAATTGCCATCCTTGTACTTTAAATCCTTTTGTTAATGTGGTCAGCTCACTTGATTAAAAAGGGTGAAAAGTTTGCCACACCATGTGTTACTTAGCCACTGTGTGGAGCTTGATTAGGTCAGTGTTATTTGTTTACTGTGGTGACACTGTAGCACAGTGGGTTAGCACTGCTGCTTCACAGCTCCAGGGACCTGGGTTCGATTCCTGGTTCGGGTCACGGTCTGTGTGGAGTTTGCACATTCTCCTCGTGTCTGCATGGGTTTCCTCCGGGTGCTCCGGTTTCCTCCCACAGTCCAAAGATGTGTGGGTTAGGTTGATTGGTCATGCTAAAATTGCCCCTTAGTGTCCTGGGATGCATCGGTTAGGGGGATTAGTGGATAAGGATGTAGGGGTATTGGGGACAAGGCCTGGGTAGGATTGTGGTCGGTGCAGACTCGATGGGTCGAATGGCCTCTTTCTGTGCTGCAGGGAATTCTACGATTCTTACAGTTCAGGATGAAAGAGAGGGAAAATCCCCCAAATGCCTCTGATGAAATCACTGCACATCACGTGACAAATTCTATGAGGAGTTCTATGAGGATGTGTCTAGGGCAGTGGATAGAGGAGAGCCGGTGGATGTGGTCTTTCTGGATTTTCAGAAGGCGTTTGACAAGGTACCTCACAAGAGGTTATTGCAGAAGGTCAGGGGACATGGAGTTGGGGGTAGGGTGTTAGCGTGGATAGAAGATTGGTTGTCAAATAGGAGGCAGAGAGTGGGGGTCAATGGGTGCTATTCGGATTGGCGGTTGGTGACTAGTGGGGTGCCCCAGGGGTCGGTGCTGGGGCCTCAGCTATTTACCATTTATATAGATGATCTGGAGGAGGGAACCGAGTGCAGGGTGTCGAAATTTGCTGATGACACCAAGATTGGGGGAACGGCAAATTGTGCGGAGGGTGTGGAGAGTCTGCAGAAGGATCTAGATAGGCTGGGCGAATGGGCCAGGAAATGGCAAATGGAATTTAATGTTGGCAAGTGTGAGGTGGTCCACTTTGGTAGGAAGAATGGTAGGAAGGACTATTACTTACGTGGCGAAAAACTGCAGCAGGCGACGGTGCAGAGGGACCTCGGGGTCCTTGTGCATGAGTCGCAAAAACCCAGCTTGCAGGTGCAGCAGGTGGTCAGGAAGGCAAATGGGATGCTGGCCTTCATAGCGAGGGGGATTGAATATAAAAGTAGGGAGGTCTTGCTGCAGCTGTATAGGGCATTGGTGAGGCCGCAGCTGGAGTACTGTGTGCAGTTTTGGGCGCCGCACCTGCGCAAGGATATTTTGGCACTGGAGGGAGTGCAGAGGAGGTTTACTAGGCTGATACCGGAGTTGAGGGGATTGAGCTATGAGGAGAGGCTGAATAAACTAGGCTTGTACTCGTTAGAGTTTAGAAGAATGAGGGGAGATCTCATTGAGACGTATAAGATGATGAATGGGATGGATAGGATAGAGGTGGAGAGACTCTTCCCGCTCAAAAAAGACAGTAGGACTAGGGGGCACAGCCTCAAGATAAAAGGGGGGCGGTTTAGAACGGAGTTGAGGAGGAACTTCTTCACTCAAAGGGTGGTGAATCTCTGGAATTCTCTGCCCGTTGAAGTGGTGGAGGCTGCCTCGCTAAATATTTTTAAGAAGCGGGTTGATGGGTTCTTGATAAGAGAGGGGATTAAGGGTTATGGGGAGAGGGCGGGAAAGTGGAACTGAGCTACAACAGATCAGCCATGATCTTATTGAATGGCGGGGCAGGCTCGAAGGGCTGGATGGCCTACTCCTGCTCCTATTTCTTATGTTCTTATGTTCTTATGTTCAAATCAAACAGAGGTGTATTGGTTTACAACATGCAACACATTACAACAAAAACAAAATATTACAAATCTGTCAAGCAGAGGGATTTGGCATCAGTCCTGAGGTTGGCAAGGATGCAACTCTGTTGAAACAGAATGCTAAGGGTTTAGTTTATGCTGGTACTGGCACTGTTTTCATGTAAATGTTTCATACAATCCCTATGGTGCGGGAAAGGCCATTTGGCCCATCAAGTCTGCACTGACTCTGACGGAATATCTCACCCAGATCCTCTCCCCCACCCTATCCCTGTAGCCCCATGCATTTACCATGGCTAGTCCATCTAATCTTGGGACACTGAGGGGCAATTGAGCATGGCCAATCCACCTATTCTGCACACCTTTTGACTGTGGGCGGGGGAAACAGAAGCACCCAGAGGAAACCCACGCAGGTACGGGTAGAACGTGTAAACTCTGCACAGACAGAGTGACTCAAGGCTGGGATCGAACCCAGGTGTCTGGTGCTGTGAAAGGAGAATATGCAGAATATTATGTTACAATAAGAGCTAGAGTGGAGAGAAAGGTCAAGTTAATGCAAGGGAGATCCATTCAAAAGTCTGATATCTGCAGGGAAGAAGCTGTTCTTGAGTCATTTGGAACGTATCCTCAGACTTTTGTATCTTTTTCCCGACTGGAGAAGGTGGTGTGTGGGGTCCTTGATTATGATGGTTGCTTTGCCAAGGCAGCAGGAAGTGTAGACAGAGTCAATGGATAGGAGGCTGGTTTGTGGGGTGGACTAGGCTACATTCACAACCCTTTGTAGTTTCTTGCAGTCTTGGTCAGAGTAGGAGCCATACCAAGCTGTGATATATTCAGAAAGGTTAGTTTCTATGGAGCATCTGTTAAAATTGGTGAGGGTTGTAGTGGACATGCTTCGTCTCCTGAGAAAGTAGAGACGTTGGTGGACTTTCTTAACTACAGTGTTGGTACGGAGGCACTATGTGGACTTATAAAGAAGAGACAGAACACATTTACGCAGGACAAATTTTGTTTCACTAACTGAGTTTTTTGTATGGGGCAGCAGGGTAATAAGGGCAGTGCAGTTTTGTACATGGACTTTCAAAAGGGGCTTGAGAAAGTAACCATGTAATAAACTTATTGGCAAAACTGAAGTGCCTCGGAGAAGTATCTAGTGCACAACAACTGTGACTATAGGGAGCAAATTTACATCTGGAAACAGCTGGAAGCAGTCAAACGAACAAGAGAAAAATGAAATAATGTGAAGAGTGGGTAAAGTAACTGAAGAGACCAAAAGACTGTCAGAAGAGAGGTGGGCTCAATTCCCTATCTACATGGGGAAACAGAAGGCATGGTTCAGATACTGAATGAATGTTTTACACTGATGTTCACCAAGGAAGAAGACTTTGTTGAAACCACAATAATAAGAAGCTTGTTGGGCTAATGGATGAGATACAACTGGCTGTACTTAAAGTTGAAAAGTCATCCACCCTAGACAGCAAGTGCACTATGATGAGTTCAGCTGAAGAGTCAAAAGAGACTTGAAACATTAACCCCCTCCAGATACTGCTGGGTTTTTCCCAGTATTCTCTGTGTTTGTTTCAGATTCCCAGCATCTACTGTACTTTGCTCACTATCGGAAGCAGCCTGGGTTGCTGAGAAACAAAAGTAGATATTGTAGAACTCAATTTTCTTGGAACTGACTGGAAAATCTACATCCTGGAACCTGTCAGCAGGGATACACTGATAAAGTGTAATAAGTTTTCAGAGGCAGAAGCCCTTCCCCAAAATCACTTTATTTACAATTCCCACAGCAGTACACTGTGCTAACAGAGAAACTGACACTCCCAGTTAAATGGAAGGAAAAGACTCCCTGATTGACCCATTAATTGACTCCTTAATCAGGGAGTTCATATTTCAAAAGGCCAACCTCAATGGCCTGATTGAAGTCATTACACTAGGTAAGACTCCAATTGTAGGTCTGAGCCCCAACTCTGCTGATCCAGATATGTTTGTATAAATGCCCAGTGACTTTGTCTATAGTTTTGCTTAGCCTGTCCACTATGAGGGGTGATTCCAAAGGACGATTGCAGATGTTGCACCTTTATTGGAAAAGGGGGAGAGCAAAAAACTTGAGAATTATGTGCCAGTCAGTTTAGTGTTGGTTATGTCAAAAGTAACAATAATCCTGAAGAAAACTGATAGTCATTTGGATTAATAAAGGAGACGCAGCTGCATTTATGAAGGAAAAATTTTGTTTGACTCATTGAGTTTTTTTGATGAGGCAACTGAGAGAGTGGATAAGGGCAGTGCAGTTTTGTACATGGATTTTCGAATGGGGTTTCATAAAATAATTCCATAATAAACCAAACAACAAAACAGGAATGCATAGAGTTAAAGGGAAATAGCAGCATTGTCATAAAGTGGGTAAAGGGATAGAAACAGCCTGCTTTATTAGACTGGACGAAGGTGTGGAGCTAGGTTTTCCAGGGTTAAGTACCAGGGCCACAGTATTTTTATACACATGAAATACTTGGACTGGAAGGACAGGAAACATCTGCAGATTAAATCAAATTGTAAGTGTGATGAAGTGGATTAGGCAGTAATTGACTTCAAGAGATCATAAATAGGTTTTAAGTTTATATAATAACTGCATTGTCGTGTTAATGTAAGCCTACTTTTCTAAAGTAAAGTTTATTTAATAGTCACAATTAAGGCTTACATTAACATTGCAATGAAGTTACTGTGAAATTCCCCTTGTCGCCACACTTCAGTGCCTGTTTGGTCAATGCCAGCACAGATGATGGCACAGTGGTTAGCACCGCTGCCTCACAGAGCTAGGGACCCGGGTTCGATTCCCGGCTTGGGTCACTGTCTGTGTGGAGCTTGCATGTTCTCCCTGTATCTGCATGGGTTTCCTCGGGTGCTCCGGATTCCTCCCACATTCTGAAAGACATGCTGGTTAGGTGCATTGACCCAAACAGGCGCCGGAATGTGACGACTAGGGGAATTTCACAGTAACTTCATTGCAGCCATGTTAACGTAAGCCTTACTTGTGACTAATAAATAAACTTTGCTTTAGAAAAGTAGGCTTACATTAACACTGCAATGAAGTTACTGTGAAAATCCCCTAGTCGGCAGACTCAAGCACCTGTTTGGGCACACTGAGGGAGAATTTAGGATGCACCTAACCAGCACGTCCTTTGGGCTGTGGGAGGAAACTGGTTCACCTGAAGGAAACCTATGCAGACACGGGGAGAACATACAGATTCTGCACAGATGATGACCCAAGGCAGGAATTGAACCCGGGTCGCAGACGTTATAAGGCAGCAGTGCTAAGCACTGTGCCATTGTGCTGGTAAGACAGTAATAGGCTGGTGGGATGGAATGATGCTGATTAAACGTAGGAAAAGGTGAGTTGAAACATTTCACTAGGAAAACACAACCAAATGATGCAATTTTAAAATGGATAGAAGAACAGAACCAGCAAAATTTTAAAGTTGGCAGGAAAGGTTTGCGAAATGTAGGTAGGATCCTGGGTTTTATTGATCGCAGTATAGAATACAAAATCTAGAAAGTTGTATTCAACCTTTTTAAAATACTAATTCAGCGCCAGTTGGAGTATTACGTCCAATTTCGAGCAGCACACTTTAGGAAACATATCGCAATTTTGTAGAGATTTACTACTGAAGAAATTTACTACAATCATTCCCAGGATGAGGGATTACAGTTCTCTCAATAGACTTTAGAAACTGGGTTTGTTCTGTAGCTGACGAGCTATAGTTTAATTCAAAATGGCCAAGCAAAGACAGGACATTATCAAGGCCTGATGGGAAACATGGCTAACTGTAGGACAAAAGATTTTAACTCCAGGTTGTGAGACTGTTCTGTTTACTTGCGACAAATATCTTTGGTTCTATGATGGGTCATAAAGTCAGCAGGATGTTGGATAATGGTTGTTTTCAATGGAGAAACTGGCCATGACTATCAGCAGCGTAGAAACAGCACACCCCTGATAATAAGCTCATTCTAATTGATCAAATGGACAGGAACCAGGTGTGAAATGATGTCAGCAAGGCTGAGGACAACAGCCCTAAGTTCAGGCCACCTGCAACAAATAATTTGAATGGCATATCTATTATCAATCCTTATGTGTAGGAAGACATGTTTTTCAGCCAAGCTTAGAGGATACATATTGCAGTTTTGAAGAACAGAATTTGAAGAACAGAAGAAGAAGAGGAAATCTCAGGCTTTAAGTTTGATGAAGTTTGGCTCCTCTCCATGTTTGTCTAACACAAATGGGTAGAGACATCCTTATGGGTCCATTAGATAAGTATCAGTCGTTAAAATCTATGTTTGTAAACTTGTTATAGTAGACTCATCGGGGAATAGAAACATTGACTTGTGATACAGTGTAAGAGAATCAGTCTTATAGCAGTTATAAATATTTAAGTTTTTTTTTAACATCTTCCTAATAAAGACATGATTTGATTTAAAGGTAAAGTTTTTGTGTTTATCAACTAACTGAAGCAAGGATCTCGGATCTTAGAGCTGAGAAGGCTAAAAGAACATTTGATAGAGACGCTAAAATCTAGAGTGTTCAGAAAGAGCAAACAGGGAGAAATAGTTTCCAAATGCAGATGTAAGAGCTGGTTGGTGAGTTTACCTGGATTGGTCTTGGATAGAGCTAGTACAGATCCAAATAGTCTCTTGGTGTGTTGAAGTAATTTGATGATTCTATAGAGGAGGAGGCCATTTGGCCCTTTGAACCTGCTCTGCCATTCATTATGATCATGGCTGATCATCAAATTCATTATGATCATGGCTTATCAGACAATGTTTTGGCCTCAATTGCTTACTGCGGTGGTGAATTCCACAGTTCACCACCCTCTGGGTGAATAAAAAATTCTCCTCACCTCAGTTCCATAAGGTTTAC
Source organism: Carcharhinus amblyrhynchos (assembly GCF_965287045.1). NCBI lineage: Eukaryota > Metazoa > Chordata > Chondrichthyes > Carcharhiniformes > Carcharhinidae > Carcharhinus > Carcharhinus amblyrhynchos. The sequence goes on along the minus strand of NC_137334.1, from coordinate 3,481,445 downwards.
CCCTTATCCTCAAACTATGACCCCTAGTTCTGGACTCCCCCCACCATCGGGAACTTCCTTTCTGAATCTACCCTGTCTAACCCTGTTAGGATTTTAATCGGTTTATATGTTTATAATGGGTGGAGAATTGATACCCAGGGGGCAAAAGTGGAAGGTGAACCAAAGATGCTCGGAGGAAAAGCTTTTTAAGCAATGGGTTGTAAGGATTTGGAATGTACGACTTAAAAGGTGCTAAATGCAGATTCAACACTAACCTTCAAATGGGATTGGATAATTCTTTGCAGGAGCAAAAATTGCAGAGTTGCAGGGAAAATGTGGTGGAATGGGAGAATGTGAAGAATCAGTACAGACTTGGTGTACTCTATCAGTGTGTATTGCCTGCTGTATGATTTTGTGAGCTTATGACTCAATAAAAAGCAGTAAAAGGAAATAAAAAGACAGACCATCCAGCACTCCTCTACCTTCTTCTCTTTATTGACGTATTTATCCCCCTTTTCTTTACATTTCCATTAGCTCCAATTTATCATCCAATTTTATGTGTGTATTTTTTTTCACCATGTCCCTTGGTAACCTTCACAGATATCTTACCATCTACATCAGCTTACCCTTTGAGACAATATAAAACAGTAAGCTGTAGAACGTTGCATAATGCCCATGTTTTGCTGCGTGAATGAAAAATTATCTGCAGGATATAGAATCGTAGAACAAAAGCTGCAAGTACTGGGGGCTACGATGCTGAATATTTCGGCAGGAAAATGTATGGAAAATTACCAAATAAAGACTAAACTCCTGGATTGTGCCACACCCCACAGCACCTCCCCCCCACCCTCCCTTCCCCCCAGCACTCTGATTGTGAATGTTTCTCTTCCTCCACTGCCCAGTAGCCTCGATTCACTCCCCAGTGCCCTATCATTAGCAGCAATGACTCTGTCCTCTAGGACCATCTCTCTCCCACCATACCTGCACTTGAACCTACTCCTCCAGCCAACCACAGGACCCCCCAGATCAATACTGCCCTCCAGTCCATGCCACTGAACCTTCGCATTCCCCTATTACCTCCCTGCTGAGGCAGTCTTCTTCCCTACCCAAGACAGCCTCCCTCCCTTGCCCCCCACTTCACCTGCCTCCCATGTCCAGCCTCCACTCCGGCCTACGGCTGATCTCCATCCCCAGCCTTCACTCCAGTCTATCTCCCCTCTGCCTGCCTTCTGTATCCAGCCTATGAGTAGTCCATCTTACAGGCGCCCAGAATGAGTCAGGCTGGGAACAGTTCCCAAGAAAGTGAAGGCAGCATCAATTCGTCCCTAAGTCATTGAAGAAGTCAAGCTAACCAAGTGCATGCTACTTAAATGCAGTGGTAAAAGTGAATTAGAATTCTTTACTGGTGAGGAACTTAATTGCAGCGATGTGGTCTTTTAATGAGGACGTGTGACGTGCCGATACATGCAAAACGGCTTCCCAATATTGTCCGTCAGGAAGCTTGACCTGCTTTTTAAGTCCGGAGAACAAAATTCCTAAAGTTCAGGTGGCTTTGGGAAATTGTGTTTTGGTCTTATGCAAATTAAATACCCCCACATGCTTAGCTCCCTGGGGTGCTGGAACATTCTGTCCTATCACACTGATTTAATTTCTAAAAAAAGGCGCCCTGACATTTTTAAGAGATGATCTGACTTAAAGGTTTGTACGTTTATCAATGTTATGATAAATTATTACAAGGAGCAGCGAGCTTTGACCATTTTCTCTGCTCAGATGGGGTCAGGCCCAACCTTGGAGCTTGGAGAGTAAGAGAGGAGGAGGCGCAGAATGCGTCTACAGCTGGAGTTCTTCCTGCCTGACCGGACGCCAAGCTTGTCACTCAGCCTGCTATCCCAGCAGGGAATCTGTCAAGGCCACGGGTCACAGGCTGCTGAGTTTGGAAGTATTTTTGGCGTCCGCACAGCTGATCTGCTGCTTGTCGATTTGCAGGATTGGCCCCTCAGTGCTGTTTATTCCTGGCTGAACCTCCACTGATGGATCTCATTCGCATCACCAAATGGTTCAGGACCTGAAATCTTTCTCCGTACTTTCTGTTTCTCCGCGCTGACTTCTCTTCTCTTGGTGGAAACAAAACATTACACGTTTTGCAAAAGAAATGGCTTTCACTGTGAATCAGAATTTTCCATTCTGGGGATGCTCAGACCAGACATAGAAATCTATGACTTGACATCCTCAAACTATTGACACATCCTTCGTCGCTTCTTCTATACTTCCTTGCAATCTTGCGACAGGGCTCTTTTTGATTGCATTTTCCAGGTTAATAGGATCCTTACAGTGTTGAAGGAGGCCATTCGACCCATCAAATCTGTGCCGCCCACAATCCCACCCAGGCTCTATTCCTGCAATCTCTGCTAACCCACCCTTGACACTAGGGTTAATTTAACAGGGCCAGTCAGCCATATTTTTAGAGGAAAGCGGGACACCCGGAGGAAACCCACGCTGACATGGGGTTCGGTGACAATGACCCAAGCTGGGAATCGAAGCCAGGTTCCTGGTGCTGTGACGCAGCAGTGTTAACCATTGCGCCACCGTGCCACCCACTCTTCCATTTAGTTTCGTTGCCATTCTGTTTTGTTCAATCGGCAACTGTGTTTTATTTTGCTTTTGAACATTTTTTAAAATAAAAACACATTTTGGACCAGTGGCACTATCAGTTATCAAACATCTCCAGGTCGGGTAATCAACACTCTGAATATAAAATGAACAGGAAGGATTGGTTTGATTTTCTCCACATTCACTGAATACTCTCCCATTGATACAAGTTAGACACTTGCAAAATCAAAGTCCAAGGATGTGAAGGTTAGGTGGATTGCTAAATTGTCCCTTAGTGCCACAAAAGAACCATAGAAGGAGGGCAGAAGGAGACCATTTGGCCCATCAAGCCTGCAACCAACAACAATCCCAGCCAGGCTCTATCCCCATAACCCCCATGCGGTTACCCTGCTAAGCCTCCTGACACCAAGGGGCAATTCAGGATGGCCATCTTAGGAGTGTGGGAGGAAACTGGTGCACCCAGGGGAAACCCACACAGACGTGGGAAAATGTACCAACAGTTTCCTGAGGCTGGAATTGAAACACAGGCCCCTGGTGCTGTTAGGCAGCAGTGCTAACCACTGTGTCAGCGTGATGCTGGTTGGGGGGATTGGTTATGGTCAATGTATGGAGTAAGGTGGGCGTGCGGTGGGCCTGGGGAAGATGCTCTTCCGGAGAGTCGCCGAAAACTTGTTGGACCGAATGGCCTCCTTCTGCCCTGTGGGGATTCTGTGATTCCATGGAACACTTCTCACAATACAAGAATAACTATTTGCATTATGTTCCAGTAATGATGAGATTAATTGATTGTGACGGGAGGCACGGTGCTGAGCGAAAGACAGTGAGCCAGCAATGTAATGAGGCTGTGCCAGTTTACAGGGTGCAACATGAATATTACGCATCCAATATGGCAGGTGGCGCGAGTGGGCACATTCTGCACATAGGGTGTGGAGTTTGTATAAGGATCAAAGGCTTTTTGATGCCTGCTTTATCAAGAGAATTTGCTCCGGTTGTAGTTGGCACCACAGAAGTCAGGCCCATTGACAAACGATTGTCCTCAAAGGGACAGCAGCAGACTGACACTATCTTGGTTTCAATGTTACAAAGCCTGAGCTGAAAATGGAACGTGGAGAAACAGATGTGCTCCTCTTGGTTCTAAACTAAGACCATAGCTCGCTGTTGGCCATTACTCCCTTTCCCCAGTCACTGCCTTTCGTCCCCCCCCAGCTCTCCTGCTCCGGTCTCTATCACCACCATTCCTGATATCCCCTCCCCTGATCATCTTTCTTCTCCACTCCTTCCAGGACTCACCTGATGACATGGTATTCAATTAGTTTTCTCAAGCATTGCTACCTGAGCCCAACCTGCACCTCGTGGGCTTGATGTAAACGAGACGAGGTGTAGAGAAAGATCAACTTAGTGCGAGGCAGGCCCATTCAAAAGTCTGATGGCAGCAGGGAAGAAGCTGTCCTTGAGCCGTTTGGAATGTGTCCTCAGACTTTTTGTATCTTTTTCCAGACGGAAAAAGGTGGAAGAGAGAATGTCCGGGGTGTGTGGGGTCCTTAATTATGCTGGCTGCTTTTCCAAGGCAGCGGGAAGTGTAGACAGAGTCAATGGATGGGAGGCTGGTTTGCGTGATGGATTGGGCTACATTCATGACCCTTTGTAGTTCCTTGCGGTCTTGGGCAGAGCAGGAGCCCATACCAAGCTGTGATACAATCAGGAAGAATGTTTTCTGTGGTGCATCTGTAAAAGTTGGTGAGTGTCGTAGCTGACAAGCCAAATTTCCTTAGTCTTCTGAGAAAGTGGAGGCATTGGTGGGTGTCATTCAGACACAAAGCGCTGGCCTCACTGTTGTCTTTCATGATACATGATCTGACTGTTGTATCTTTTTTCCCGACGGAAGACGATAGAAGAGAGAATGTCCGGGTTGTCTGAGTCTTTGATTACACTGGCTGCTTTTCCAAGGCAGCAGGAGGTGTAGACAAAGTCAGTGGGTGGGAGGCTGGACTGGGCTACGTTCCCAATCCTTTGGAGTATCTTTCAGTCTTGGTCGGAGCAGGAGCCCCACCAAGCTGTGATGCACGTGGAAAAGATGGTTTCTATCGTTAAAATTGGTGAGAGTCGTTGTGGAAATATCGAATTTCCTTCACCTCCTGAGGAGCTAGCAGCGCTGGTGGGATGGGAGGCTGTTTCGCGTGATGGACTGGGTCTCATTTACAACTTGGCCCCTGATGTCGCTGTTATTTATATTTGTTGTTCAAATATCTTTGGTCTTGAGTTCACCTTGCCTGTTTTTTATCCCCTGTTTACTGCACATTGCTTTTTTTTTAACACAATTGCAGCGCTAACTCCAGGAAATATTAACTTCTTTTCAACCAGCTGTCACCGCTGGTGCCAAGTGATTACTCAGAAGTGCAAACAATGGTCGGACGCGTAGCCAAAGGCTCCTAAAATAGAATAGAAAGGGAAAGAGGTATCGCAGTGATGATGCATGCATGGTGACTGTGGTGCCGTGAACAACCCTGTTCAGCAACCAAGCACTAGTTCGCCCACTAATGCGGGAACCAGCCTGCTATTTCTTCACCGTGTGTGTGTGGTCCCTTCCTTGACTTATCAGCACCTTGCCAAAAAATGATGGGACTGTCAATATCCCAACCTACCTGCAACAAGCAAAACCAGTTCTGCAAATAGATGAAACATATTTGCGAAACATTACAGGAACATTGAGGTGCAGCAAAATATGTTGAAGACTAGATTGACCAAGGGGACACAAATAAACGCATCGTTTTCCAAAATCAAATTTGGATTCGCCGCGCTGGCAGGCTGCGATTTCCAATGTCGGCAGAGAGAACCTCAGCTGCAAAGCCTGCAATTTTGGATGACGTGGATTCAGCTCATAAAGGCTTTGCAGAGTTTTCACACCTCCCTTACTCGTTCTTCTACCTTGGTTTCATGTTACAACACCCACACTTAACCATCAAAGTCGGCCACTTAGAAGCTGCCTGCTCAAATTTACATGAGCCTGTTAAATTGTTCATGAAGTCATCTTTGGGCCGATCACAAGCTCTAATACGTCTTGCACTTAAGCCTGTCGAAATCCCCATTTTAAGACTGTATTCGTGTTTGCTGAACCAAGAGGCTCAAAATGGTCAAGATTGGAACGTGAGCTTCTTGCTTTGCAAGGGCTGGAGCCTTGTAGCTGTTCTGCGTGTCAAAGGCAATGTTATACATCCTTTACAACCGTAGCTGACATTTCCATTATCCGCCCACTCAACCCAAGCTTTCAAGTGCAGTTCTGTAATATAGGAGGTGTCAGCCAGTTATACTTGGAGATGCCAGAACATTCATCACCCGCAACTCTGAATGAAACAATACACGGTGCCAGTGGGGCAGTGACTTTCATTCTAATAAGGATGCATCACCATCCATAAGTAAACAGAGGGTACAGAGGCAAAATGTGCTCATTTCTTAACCTGGGGGATGCATTCAGGCTTCAGAATTGCCCAGCACTCAAAACCTAGGTTCACATATGTTTCGAAGGGAGTTAGCAACATTTAAATGGCTGACTTGCTCATCAAGATGTGTAGCTACTGTAAGCTGATCACAATGTTGATACTTGCTCACTCTTTTCCGACTGCCCTTCCCTCTGGAGTGAATGGAACGAATTTAGATGCCCGAGGAAGTGGAAGGAGATAAAAAAATTCCATTATGGATCTGAGTCAGGGGGAAGGTAACATTAGTGCTTAATGAACTACAGTGAGGCTCACACTCTCCCACGTCACTCAGAGATGCAACAGCAGCATCACCAATTTATTTAGCCAAGTGACAACGGGATTCAAACCAATGAAACATTTTGGGACTGACTGTTGGAATATCGGTCAACATTAGTTGCAAACGGTTGTGTGTAGATTACACTAAAAGGTCAATTAAGCCGCCCTTTGCTTTCATTCTCTTGCCTGTCAAATTGCTAATCTCAGCTGCATGTTATAAGGAAACATTTGGTGGATGTCAAACATACATTTTCAACAGGGAAGCTGGCAGAAACTTGGGCGAGTCACCACCCTTGGAGAACTGATCAGGTCGGTGTCAGACATTGAAGAGCAAGATCCTTGTGCAGGCGGATCCTGAAATGGAGAGCTGGCAAGAATCCATGAAGCCTCTTTGAGAAGGCCCACAGCATGTGCCAAGCAGACATTTAATAGACATGGTGGCCTTACCCCCTGCATCAAGAGCCCCAGCGGTGGAAGACCTACTCATAGAGAGCTCCTGGCCAATCAGAGGCTGTAAGAAGTCTCACAACACCAGGTTAAAGTCCAACAAGTTTATTTGATAGTAAACACCACTAGCTTTCGGGGCTCTGCCCCTTCGTCAGGTGAGTGGAGAGTTCTGATCACAAACAGAGCATCTAAAGGCACACATAGTTTACAGAATACTGATTAGAATGCGAGTCTTTATACCTAATCAATTCTTAAAGGTGCAGACAATGTGAGTGGAGAGAGGATTAAGCGTAGCTTAAAGAGATGTGTATTGTTTCCAGACAGTACAGTAAGTGAGGTTTTGCAAGCCCAGGCAAGTCTCAGGGGTTACAGATAGTGCGACATGATCCCAAGATCCCTGTTGAGACTGTCCTCATGTGTGCAGAACTTGGCTATCAGTCTCTGTTCAGCGACTCTGCGCTGTCGTGTGTCGTGAAGGCCGCCTTGGAGAATGTTTACCAGAAGATCAGAAGGATTTGTATCTGGAATTTTCAAACAATGTGAGTTGTACGTGTCAAGTTAAAAGTGGCTATCTATTATATACTACAACTTTCTGCAGTGATCATCTCAATCTTGTATTGTTTCCTCATTACATTTTGTGTAATGATGCAGGTTCACAGACTGTTTCAGGAACATAAAAGATATTTATTCATGGGGAAATACTGTACAGAGGTTAGCAGCCCCCCCCTCTGCTACCCTGGAATGACAACCACTTGCCCCATTCACCATTTAATAAGATCATGGGAGTCTGATAGTTGTGAGTTTTGGAGGAATGGAAACTGGCTCTGAAGGAGAAGAGCATCTACATCAATCTGGGCTGGACTTCCACCGGCAGGTGAGACAGTTGGATTTTGGTGCTGAGAAGTTAATTGTGCTGCTGATCTGCAATGTGCCGGAGGCTGGAGTGAAGAATCTGCTGGAGGTAGAGAATCTTTGTGAGACGCAAGTGACTGAAGTGTAGGCAGAGGAGCAGGAGAGAGTGGCCTAAGGCCTATGTCATGGAGCTGGAGCCTGCAGGAAAAGCCTCTAGAGGCTTGAAGGTAAAGTGCATTACCCCTTGCAACTCGAAGAGTCGGATTCTTTAATCAGAGATCCCATTGCTGGCAGCAGTTTCAATGCTTACATTAACCAATCCACAATTGGAAAAAGGCAAATGCCGGACTGGCTTTGATCTGTTTGGATCGGGGTGAGTTCTCCACAGTTTCTCAGGGCTTGTTTTCCAGCTCCCCCGTAGCATCTTACCAGGCAGCTTGCCATTGGCTTGCCAGTGGGATCTTCCAGTCCCGTGGATATCTACGCTATGTTGTGTGGCTGGTCTGGCCCACTGCCAGGGAACCTGCTGTGGTGGACAATTTTCATAGGGAATGGAAGATCCCAGTGGAAGGAGGGGCTGGAAAATCTCACCCTCTGTGATTTCTAGTGTCCGACAATTGTCATCCATTGTCAAAAGTTCATTTTCTGCAAGCTAAGCTTTTTTTTAATGAATATGTAATAGGTTCAGTGCTGGTGGAATAAAAAATTATGATTAGAATATTAATGCATTCTGTGCACTTAAATCTCGCAATACATGGTGTTGTTGCATCTCTTCCTGTACCTAGTGGTGCAAAATAGAGTCATAGAAATAACAGTGCAGAAACAGGCCCTTTGGCCCGACTTGTCCATGCTGACCAGATTTCCAAAACTTAATTAATCCCATTTGCCTGTGTTTGGCCAATACCTCTCTGAACATTTCCCGCCCATGTTCCTGTCCAACTGTATTTTAAATGTTGTGATTGGACCCACCTCTACAATGTCCTCTGGCAGCACATTCCATACACATACCACCTACTGTGTTGAAAAACCCCCTCAAGCCCCTTTTAAATCTTCCCCTCTCAACTTAAAGCTATGCCCTCTAGTTTTGGACTCCCCCTGTCCTTGGATCCTCACCTTATCTCTGCCCCTCATGATTTTCTAAAGCTCTATAAAATCACCCCTTATCCCCCTACTTTCCAGGGAAAAATGTCCCAGCCTCTCCTTATAATTCAAACCTACCTGATCCGGTAACATCCTTATAAATCTTTTTTTGCATCCTTTGCAGTGTAATAGCTATCCGGATTTTATCTCTTCCCATACTGAGGGTTTCTCCTGGGACACCTAGCATGTGCTGGAGAGACTCTGCAGGTTGAGAAGCTATTGGCGGAGTTATGAATGCACCTTCCTTGGCCTAGAAAGCTTGGGATGGGACTCAAACCTCTGGCTCAGAAGCAAAGATGCTCCCCGCTGAGCCACAAGACCTCCATCGTTACACTGAGGGTGAATTTAAAAGACAGGAAAAATAATCAGTCGCACTATTTGTGAAGCAGGTAACTTGGTGTTTGGTCAAATATTTCTCCTTCAACATCATAACCCACCAGAAATACATCTCATCTGAGGATTCCCCTTGTTGCTGTTTTCAGGATTAAGCTTTTTAAATTTATGACTTGGTGTAAGAGATTTGGCTGTGATAAGGGTCTATATGGGGCTACAGAGTCACACAGTGGTTAGCAACGCTCCCTCACAGCACAAGGGACCTGGATTCAGTTCCCGGCCAGGGTCACTGCCAGTGCAGAGTCTGTATGTTCTCCCAGTGCCTGTGTGGGTTCCCTCCAGTTATTCCGGTTTCCTCCCACAATCCGTGCAGGTTAGGTGCATTGGCCACGCTAAATTTTCCATCAGCGTACCCGAATAGGCGCCAGAGCGTGGCAACTAGGGGACTTTCACAGTAACTTTGTTGTCACGGAAGGTCTGTACAAATAGAACCATTTTTTAAAAACTGAAATTAAATCGATTTCAAAGTGAGATTCATCTGATCCTTTGGGTGTATGGCAGTGGGTGGATGTGATGAGATAATTAATGTAACAGAAAAAATACTGTGGGTGTTCGTGGTCAGGAGACAGTTACTCAAACTGTAGGTTCATATTTTATACTTCCTCTGTCTGCGTTGCTCAGTCACTGGCGTGTTTTCTGTGGTGGATTTTGTGTTGAATGGGGCTAGACTAAGGGAGCAGGATACGCGCTTGCAATTAACATCATCAGGGACACGATACACTCCTTCCCTATGGAGTATCCAGCCAGAGGGGCAAATCAACACAGACAGTGTACTGGACCAAACAAGTTGTCAAAACAGTTGTAAGGCTATATTTAGCCTGATAGTTTTGGCACTGGCTATCACTGACAGCATTCCAGGCACAACGTGTTGGCATGCCAGTGGCGAAAGGTATTTTCTGTCGCTATGGATGTGCTTTTTCAAAGGGATATTAAACCCAAACGTCGGACAAAATTTGCAAATTTGTATTTGTTTTCTGCAGAACTGCTGCTGATGACATAATCGTAGAATTTGTACAGTGCAGAAGGAAGCTGTTTGGCCATCAGGTCTGTACCGACAACAATCCCACTCAGGCCCTCTCCCTATAACCCCCACACATTTATCCCTGCTAATCCCCCTGGCACTAAGGGCAAATCAATCTAACCCACCCATCTTTGGACTGTGGGAGGAAACCGGAGCACCCCACGCGAACACGGGGAGGATGTGCAAACTCCACACAGACAGTCACCCGTGGCCAGCTTTAGAACCTGGGTTCCCGGCGCTGTGAGACAGCAGAGCTAACCACTGCGCCATCATGCCGCCTTGGATCCCATGTGAGCCTTGAATTTTGTTGGGGGTACTTGCTGCACTCTCCCCTAGCTACCGCTCGCGGTGAGCCAGGCTGTAATACTTGTAAAGTGCAGTCTAGCTTAATCCCACAAACAACAAAATAAACCATCAGCTGATGTGTGTTCCTCGTGGTTTATTAATCAAAGGAGAAATATATGAACACCCACATCCCAGTGGGCGCCTGAAGTGGCTGAATTGGCACTATCCTGTGTCACATATCACTCCCAGCTCACATGACATTGGACTTTTGGATTTGAAATTCCTGCGCCTATTTGGGTACACTTTCAGAAAATCTAGCTGGGTTCAATTCCAGCCTCAGGTCACTGTGGAGTTTGCACATTCTCCCTGTGTCTGCATGGGTTTCTTCTGGGTGCTTTGGTTTCCTCCTACAGTCCAAAGGTGTGCAGGTTGGGTAGATTGGCCATGATAAATTCCCCTTAGTGTAACCCAGGTTAGAAGGATTAGCCATGGTAAATACACGGGGCCATGGATATACGGGGAGGGAGAGGGCCTAGATAAGATACTCTGTCAGAATCAGTGCAGAATCAGTGGGCTGAATGGCCTCTTCTGTATAGCAGGGATTCTATGTTGCAAAATATTTATTCAATTCATCCAGCATTTCCTTATTTAACATTTAACACTCACTTTACTTACTTTTTCTCTTTTTAAATACCTGCGGAAACTTTGTTTCTATAATTCCAGCAAAGTTTTCTCTCATACTCCAATTTCTCCTTCCTTATTAATCTCATAGCAATACTTTGCTGTTCTTTATATGTTGTCCAATCTTCTTACCTGCTACTCATTTTTGCAGAATTATATTGCAATTTGATACTATCTTTCAGTTTTTTTGTTAGTCATCGCTGGTACATCCTTCCTTAGCATCTTTTCTGAGTATTCTGAGATATTTGTTGAACTGTTTGTTACTGCATCCCTATCGCTTAACCTAATTTCCTGGTTCATATTAGTTAGTTCTGTCTTCATGCTCTAATAATTACCCTTACTTAAGTTTAAACCATTAGTCTTGGATCCAACCCTTTCTCCCTCAAACTGAATGTGATATGTAATGATGTTATGATCACTATTACTTAGGGGTCGCTTCACAATAAAATGACCAATTAATCCTGTCTCATCTGGTATAGCCTCTCTGTTTGATGCTAAAACATGTTGTTCTGAGAAATTGTTCCAAAAACACTATGAACTCATCATCCAGGGTACCTTAGACAACGTGATTTGTCCATTGTCACTGAATCTTTCTCACAGGCTCCCTTTACTCCTTCCTGTATATCCTGTCCTACGGTTAGGTTCCCGTTGTGGGGGCCGATATACTAACCCCACAAGTGACTTCTTGGTTGAAAACTTCCGACCTCACCTGCAGCTGGGATCCTGCAGTGAGTGGAGTTTTAGCTGAGCACCAAATTCTCCATTCTCGCTGGCAGCGGGGCAGGAAGAAACGGGATCAGAGAGTCCTGCCACTCATCTTTACAATTTCTCATCTTTAACCAAACTGATACTACATCTTGTTCCACAGAACTAAGGTCATTGTAATAATGTTACCTTTAGTTAACTGAGTTATCCCTCTCCATTTTCCTAGCGTCCCCTCCTTCCTAAGTGTCATGTATGCTTAACTATTCAATCCCTCCACCAATAAAAGCTAACACACCGTACGCCTTCTTAACAACCCTATCAACTTGGGTGCCAACGTTCAGGGATCTGTGCACATGTACACTGAGATCTCTCTGCTCGTCCACACTACCAAGAGTCTTTCCATTAGCCCAATACTCTGTAACCTTGTTACTCCTTCCAAAGTGAATCACCTCACACCTTTCCACATTAAACTCCATTTGCCACCTCTCAGCCCAGCTCTGCAGCTTATCTATGTCCCTCTGCAAACTGTAACATCCATCCTCGCTGTCTACAACTCCTCCGACTTTAGCGTCATAGGAGTCTCACAAGACCAGGTTAAAGTCCAACAGATTTATTTGATAGCACAAGCAAATAAACCTGTTGGACTTTAACCTGGTGTTGTGAGACTTCTAACTGTGCTTACCCCAGTCCAACGCTGGCAACTCCATATCATTACTACCTGAAACACAAGCTAATGGCACAGAGTCAAACTGATTAAAGAGGTAAATGCGTGGCTCAAAGATTCGTGTGGGAGAAATAGGTTTCAATTCTTGGGACATTGGCACCAGTAATGGGGAAGGAGGGGATTGTTCTAATGGGACAGTTTTGACCTGAATCAGATTCCTGGCCAACAGCATTACTAGGGCTGTGTGTAGAGCTTTAAACTAAGCAGTGGGGAGGAGGGTTCAGGTGCATGAGAAATTTAAAAAAATCAAAATGAAAGGAGAAGACAGGAGTGCAAGTTAGGGATGAGGCTAATCGTTGCCAAAAAATAAAAGGGCAGTAAGTGTGCACATCATATTGCACCAAGAAATCACCTAAGAGTAGGGAGATTTGATAATAGCACAAACTCAAAGGTTTTATGTCTGAATGCATGAAGCAAAAGCTTCTATAAGTATGTAAAGTGGAAGAGAGTAGCTAAAGTGAATGTTGGACTCTTGAGGATGAGACTGGGGAGTTAGTAATGGGGAACGCAGAAATGGCAGAGACACTAAATCAGTATTTTGCTTCAGTTTTTACAGTAGAGGACATTAACATCACCTCAATAGAAATAGATAATGCAGAGGTAATAGAAAGGAAGGGACTGAGAACAATAGAGAAAAAGTTCTGAGCAAACTATTGTGATTGAAGATAGGCAAGTCCCCTATATCCGAGGGACTTGAAGGAAGTGACAGTGGAGATAGTGGATCCATTGGTTATAATGTTCCAAAGTTCTCTGGATGCGGGAAAGATTCTTGTGGACTGGAAAAATGTTAATATAACATCCTTATTCAAAAAGGGAGGGAAGCAGAAATTAGGAAACTATAGACCAATTAGTTTAACATCTGTTGTTGGGAAATTGTTAGAATCTATTATTAAGGAAGTTATAATAGGAAATTTGGAAAGTCAAAACATATGGTCGGCGCAACATCGTGGGCCGAAGGGCCTGTTCTGCGCTGTAATGTTCTATGTTCTATAATCCATCAGAGTTATATGAAGGATAAATCATGTTTGACTAATTTTCGAAGATGTAATGAGTGGATAATGGGGATCCTGTGGATTTAATTTGATTTGATTTAATATTGTCACATGTATTGGTGTACAGTGAAAAATATTGTTTCTTGCGCACTATATAGGCAAAGCATACCGTTCATAGAGAAGGAAAGAACAGAGTGCAGAATGTAGTGTTACAGCCATAACTAGAGTATAGAGAAAGATCAACTTAATGCAAGGTAGGTCCATTTAAAAGTGTGACGACAACAGGGAAGGAGCTGTTCTTGAGTCGGTTGGTACGTGACTTCAGACTTTTGCATCTTTTTCCCAAAGGAAGAAGGTGAAAGGGAGAAAGAATGTCCGAGGTGCGTGAGGTCCTGAATTATGCTGGCTGCTTTTCTGAGGCAGTGAGAAACGTAGACAGGTTCAATGGATGGGAGGCTGGTTTGCGTGATGGACTGGACTTCATTCATGACCCTTCATAGTTTGTTGCGGTCTTGGATAGAGCAGGAGCCATACCAAGCTGTGATACATCTGGAAAGAATGCTTTCTATGGTGCATCTGTAAAATCTGTAAATGTTGTATATCTGCATTTCCAGAAGGCATTTGATAAGGTGTCACGCAAAAGGTTGGGAACACCATCACCTGCAAGTTCCTCTCCAAGACACATACCATCCTGACTGTTTGCTATTCCTTCACTGTTGATGGCTAAAAATCATGGTATGGTCTCCTTAACAGCACTATGGAGGTACCCCCAACACATGGTTCAGGAAGGTGGCTGAGGGGCAATTAGGGATGGGTAATAAATGCTGGTCTAGTCAGCGACACTCATTCCAAAGAACGAGAGAAAAGAGCATCTCTCGATTTGTTTTTTTAACATTTGAAATCTTTTCTATATTTTTTTCAGTCTTAAATGAGGCTGTGAGATGACTGATTTCCTTCAGGTACGATAGGGGATTTTCATAGCAACTTCATCGCAGTGTTAATGTAAGCCTACTTGTGACAGTAATGAATAAACTAAAATAACGTAGGGAAATTATAAACACGGTTTGGAAGAGTGGGTTTCTGATTCCCTTAACCACATGACACACCAACCAAATTTGGCTGCGTGGCACTGATTAATCCTTTAATCCTTTGTAAGAAGGAAGTCTGAGAAATGATTTAGGATGAATGTATTGTGACAGCAGGTACATCATTTGAAAGCTGCCCAGACACAAGCAGTACTCAAGGGATTGATTTAATTCTGAGGTTGTGACTTTAACATGACAGTGATGGGTATATGTTCCTCACTGACTGTCTCGCTGAAACAACGCACCAATTAAACAAATATTTTCACCATGAGCCATACTGCAGGCATTCTTCTTGTCATGATCTAATCAAATTTGTCAAATTGCTTAAAATTCTACTCTTGTGGCTATATAACGAGGATAAGACTTTATTATTTTGACTGGGGTTTTCTTCCCACCTTCGAAGAAGAGGGTGAAAGGAGCTGTAAAATTGAATGCCATGGTAGGGGTATTGTGCCAACATCTGATGGTGAAGGAGGCACCACCTGGCCCACTCACCCATGGGCCAATTGCGACCATTAAGTGGTTACTTAAGAACCTCTTCTTGCCACCACTGGGATTATACCCATTCTCAGGAAGGCTGACGCTGTGTGCCCATCCAGCAGGCTAGTGCCCAGGCAAAAGGGGGATGCCTCCTTCACAGGGCCCCCTGTCCATGGTGTGAGTTCCCCTCCACTGCCTTCCCCCTCCCTTGGCCTGTCATCTCCTAGCCCTACAGCTCTCTCGATCTTCCAATCTGGCAGGTCCAAGTGAGAGTTCAGGATAATCTCAAAGTCTGCTCATCGACTCTGCCCTCCTTCCTCCGGGCACCAGTGGCCTCTACTGATGCTGCCACTACTGTGTCAGGAGAGGCAATCCAATTGCCCGCCAACACTCAAAGTTGGGACCACATTGTCATCGAGGGTGGAAAGCCCACCTCAAACCAAAAGCTGATGACCTGCTGCTGAAATTACACACGTATACGCTTGACAAGCCCGCAACCACAATTCTCTTTAGCTGTTTCTATCTTTATCAAGGCTGAGCATTCTTCTTCCGTTGACAAAAAAGGAGGTGAAAGGACAACTATGTACCTGCCCAAACTCTGATTCCCTCCTCCAATCCCTGCTGTATTGGTCATCATCTCTGCCTTACTCATATAAATTCTACCACCACTGACTCTCCAAGTGACCACTAATAAAGAGATAGCTATGGGCAGCACAATAGCACAGTGGTCAGCACTGCTGCTTCACAGCTCCAGGGTCCTGGGTTCAATTCTCGGCTCGGGTCACTGTCTGTATGGAGTTTGCATGTTCTCCTTGTGTCTGCGTGGGTTTCCTCCAGGTGCTCTGGTTCCCTCCCACAGTCCAAACATGTGTGGGTTAGTTTGATTGACCATACTATGAAATTGCCCCTTAGTGTCCAGGGATGCATAGGTTAGAGGGATTAGTGGGTACAGTATATGGGGGTAGGGCCTGGTGGGATTGTGTTTGGTGCAGACTTGATGGGCTGAAGGGCCTCTTTCTGCACTGTAGGGTTCTATGATCGTCCTTGAGCCAGTAGCAGTGGGCCCCCTCCTCACAAAATAGCAGGAGAGGTTTAGCAGTGTCCATCTCTCTATTGCTTTAGGCTCAAAATACTAAAGCGTTTGGATCTCATATTAAATTCTATTAATCCTCTTTAAGGTTCTTTCACTCCCTTTCCTCCCTCTACCCCTTCAGCTGCCACAACAGAAATGTTGACCCCTGGCAGTACCAGGTTCCTTGTTGATGGCGGGGTGGTCCAGTTCGGAGCCCACCCTACAATCCCCCATCCACCACTGGGGTGTCACAAAGGATTCAACCACAGAGAGATCCAGGTTGACAACTCTTCACCCAAAAATTTGAACAATAGATCAAAGAATTTTTGATTCAATTTATTACTGTCACATGTATCAGGATGAAGTGAAAAATATTGTTTCTTGCACACTATACAGACAAAAGATGCCATTCATAAAGTTCATTGGGGAGAAGGCAAGGGGAGGGTGCAGAATGCAGTGTTATAGTCATAGCTAAGGTGTAGAGAAAGATCAGCTTAATATGTCCATTCAAAAGTCTAATTATAGCAGGAAAGAAACTATTCTTGAGTCAAATGGTACATGTTCTCAGGCTCTTTCCCGATGAAGGAAGAGAACATGTCCTGGGTGCATGGGGTCCTTGATTATGCTGGCTGCTTTTCCAAGGCAGCGGGAAGTGCAGACGGAGTCAATGGATGGGAGGTTGGTTTGTGTGATGGATTGGGCTTTGTTGTAGTTTTTTGCAGTCTTAGACAGAGCAGGAGCCATACCAAGCTGTGATACATGCACGGTGCATCTGTAAAAGTTGGTGAGAGTCATGGTGGACATGTTTAATTTTCTTAGCCTCCTGAGAAAGTAGAGTTATTGGTGGACTTTCCTAACTTTGGTATAAGCATGGAGGGACCAAGACAGGGTGTTGGTGATCTGGACACTTAGAAATTTGAAGAGCAGGAACAATGACAGTTCATTTTTACCACATAAACATATTCAAGTGTGAGTCTTAATTATTATATTCTGATCCATCACTGTCATTGGGAAAGATTTCCTCAGTTCTGAGGTGGACCAATACCAGATAAATGGGTGGAAAATGGCCCAAGTTTAGATACAAAGTTGAAATTGTCCCTACTGGAAGGCCTGAGAAATTGGGCCTGGACTTGGAACCTCATTTCAATATTTGAGGTGAGCTGCTGACATCTGCTGGGCCTCCAGAAGCATCTCGTCTATTTAAAGCAAACTGATTTGAGGCAACGGCCTTGCTGTCAATGGCCCTTAGCTAAATCCCACACTCATTTTTATCCTACCAATTCTTAACAGTCTATAAAGCGCACGTCCATTCAATAATTGAATAGTCCTGATATATTTGCTGATGACACCAAGATTGGGGGAAAGGCAAATTGTGCGGAGGGTGTGGACAGTCTGCAGAAGGATCTAGATAGGCTGGGCGAATGGGCCAGGAAATGGCAAATGGAATTTAATGTTGGCAAGTGTGAGGTGGTCCACTTTGGTAGGAAGAATGGTAGGAAGGACTATTACTTACGTGGCGAAAAACTGCAGCAGGCGACGGTGCAGAGGGACCTCGGGGTCCTTGTGCATGAGTCGCAAAAACCCAGCTTGCAGGTGCAGCAGGTGGTCAGGAAGGCGAATGGGATGCTGGCCTTCATAGCGAGGGGGATTGAATATAAAAGTAGGGAGGTCTTGCTGCAGCTGTATAGGGCATTGGTGAGGCCGCAGCTGGAGTACTGTGTGCAGTTTTGGGCGCCGCACCTGCGCAAGGATATTTTGGCCCTGGAGGGAGTGCAGAGGAGGTTTACTAGGCTGATACCGGAGTTGAGGGGATTGAGCTATGAGGAGAGGCTGAATAAACTAGGCTTGTACTCGTTAGAGTTTAGAAGAATGAGGGGAGATCTCATTGAGACGTATAAGATGATGAATGGGATGGATAGGATAGAGGTGGAGAGACTCTTCCCGCTCAAAAAAGACAGTAGGACTAGGGGGCACAGCCTCAAGATAAAGGGGAGGCGGTTTAGAACGGAGTTGAGGAGGAACTTCTTCACTCAAAGGGTGGTGAATCTCTGGAATTCTCTGCCCGTTGAAGTGGTGGAGGCTGCCTCGCTAAATATTTTTAAGAAGCGGGTTGATGGGTTCTTGATAAGAGAGGGGATTAAGGGTTATGGGGAGAGGGCGGGAAAGTGGAACTGAGCCACAACAGATCAGCCATGATCTTATTGAATGGCGGGGCAGGCTCGAAGGGCTAGATGGCCTACTCCTGCTCCTATTTCTTATGTTCTTATGTTCTTATATCTGGAGATGGTCTTCAATGACCTCTCCCAAAGGCAGGACACGAGAAAGCAATTCTCTCTGCTGCAACCTTTGTTCCTTTATCTTTTCTCATTTTATAATGCTCAATATTTACAATTTTTTTCTCTTGTCTCACGCGCAAAAATAAAATGAGGTAAAGAAATGCATTTTTTTGGTCTATGATACCCCTACATTGTCTTCTTTATCGTGCCAGATACACAGAGAAAATGACCTACCTTTTTTGACACACAATTCACATGGCTACAGCCAATGAATAGATATTTGGGCAAACATTCCTTCTCCATTCTCCTGGCGTAAAGCTGGTGGCACAGTAGTTAGCACCGCTGCCTCACAGCGCCTAAGCCTGGCTTCAATTCTTGGCTTGGGTGACTGTTTTTGCAGAGTTTGCAGGTTCTCCCGTGTCTGGGTGGGTTTCCTCCGGGTGCTCTGGCTTCCTCCCACACTCCAAAAGACATGCTGGTTGGGTGCATTAGCTAAATTCTTCTTCAATGTACCCGAACAGGTGCAAGAATGTGGCAACCAGGGGATTTTCACAGTAACATCATTGCAGTGTTAATATAAGTCTACTTGTGACACTGATAAATAAACTTAAATTTAGACTTTTTACGTGTGCCCAACTTCACCTCTGCTGAAACTAAATAATTTCCAAACTCAGCTGGTTACATTGTGTTGAGTAAACATTGGAAGGGATGACAGCTTCAGAACCAGACAGCAAAAAATAGGAAGCTGTGGCAGAGAGTATGTCTGGTGTGTGAGGGGTCCTTGATTTATACTGGCTGCTTTTCCAAGGCAGTGGGAAGTGTGGACTGAGTTAATAGATGGGAGGCTGGTTTGTATGATGGACTGGACTTTGTTTACGATCCTTTGTAGTTTTTTGTGATCTTGGACAGAGCAGGAGCCACACAAAGCTGTGATACAACCAGAAAGAATGCTTTCTATGGTACGTCTGTAGGAATTGTGAGAGTTGTAACTGACATGTCAATAGAGCCAAAGGTCATGAAATGGACAAGATGGAATTAACAGTTGCATTTAATAGTCATGTTGCTCTGTGCTCACCCCACACTGAGGGACAGAGCAGATAGTTCATGTGAGGAGACTGAATGATCAAACTAGAAATCTAGTGACTTCGAAATAAGGATAAAACTTGAACATTAACCTGGTAACATTTGGAGGAGGCAACGTTATCTAAACAACATCAAAAGTAAATATTGTGGGTGTTCCTGTCTTACATTCAAAACTGCCAGACTGCTACATTCTGCTAAACTGCTGTATTCAAGTCTCCCACACTTGTAAAAGCAGGTAAGTGTCGTCTCTTTGCGCGAGCTGAATCTGGCATTACACAGCCAGATTTATGGTTACATAATTCCAGTCGGCATCCAAGTTCGGCATTAATTTGTGATCTGGGGGGATGTGACAAGAAATACTTGAATAGGGAGATTTCCATCTCCCCCCACCCCAACCCCTGCAATACCAAAAAGCAATTTAACCTCAAAGCGTAGATGGAGAGCGCACGTAGGAATCGTCAAGTTATACCATTTCCTGTCAAATCCACATCCTTCACTGTAGGTTGCTGTTGTACAATGCAACTACCTGGAAGATGGTATGTAAACTGTCGTTTGGAGATTCAACTGATAAACTGACAAAGTGTTTCTTTAATTTACAGAAAAATATTATCAGTATCATCGACTTCTTCAAAAGCACAATATGAACATTTATTTTATTATGTGTAGTATCTAACCCACAATATAATATTCTTTTTTACCATTTTAAAGAAAATATTATTTCCACAATTTATTCTTGCTGTTACTTTTGCTGTTTTACTATTTGCGTCCATACATATCTGTGTGCTGCCCTTAAAGGGACAACCACCACAATCTTACATTGCTCTTCATTTACCTTCCTGATGTTCTCCTCCAGAAGAATAAAGTTGCTCGTACAATTCTAATCCTTCAACAGAAACTGTCAAGCTCAAGGTCAACCCACTCCGACAAGCAGCTCTTCATGGTCCTTACTGTTGACAGTGCATTGCTCAAATATCCCTGATCTAAAATGAATGGAAGATCATTGAGTCCAAGATTGGAGAACTGATTTTTCTAAAAGCCTGTTTTTTAAAAATCAAAGGCAATGGGATAAATCTCATTGGTTGTACCCGCGTTTTCTATCTACTGTACTCACAACAGGCTGTTGACCATTAACCTACTTTACAATATTGCACAAAGATATGCACTGGATTTCATAGAATCATAGAACCCTACAGTGCAGAAAGAGTCTGCACCGGACACAATCCCACCCAGGTCCTACCCCCACATCCCTAATATTATACCCACTAATCCCTCTAACCTACGCATCCCTGGATACTAAGGGGCAAGTTCTTAGCATGGCCAATCAACCTAACCCACACATCTTTGGACTGTGGGAGGTAACCAGAGTACCTGGAGGAAACCCACACAGACACAAGGAGAATGTGCAAACTCCACACAGACAGTGACCCGAGCCAGGAATCGAACCCAGGACCCTGGAGCTGTGAAACAGCAGTGTTAACCACTGTACTACCGTGCTGCCCACTCCACCACAGAAATCGAAGCAAGCGAGGGGTGGACACCGGGAAGACCCATTGACCTCAGGTGGGATTTTACAGTTTAAGCGAGGCTGTAAAATCATAGAATCCTACAGCGCAGAAGGAGGCCATTCAGCCCATCAAGTCTGCACTGGCCACAATCCCACCCAGGCCCTATGCCCACAACCCCCATGCATTTACCCTAGCTAGCACCCTGATACTAAGGGGCAATTTAGCATGACCAAACCCACCGAACCCGCACATTTTTGGACTATAGGAGGAAACCGGAGCACGTGGAGGAGACCCACGCAGACATGGGGAGAATGTGCAATTCCACACAGACAGCCACCCAAGGCAGGAATTGAACCCGGGTCCCTGGCGCTTTGGGGCAGCAGTGCTAACCACTGTGCTGCCCAGGGTGCAACCCTTCCACGTCCATCAAAAATAACAATAAACCTGTCAGTCGGGATTTTCCAGCTGCACTTGCCCCAAAACCAGAAATTCCACCCCCCCCCCAAACCCCGAGGTCAACAGACTTGTGCATGGTTCGTGTCCCCCCTCCCACCCCCGCTCCGATTCCAGTTGAGGATGGGACAGGAAAATCCCACTGATAGAGTTTAATTTGGATACCTTTGATATTATTAGGAAACTCCTTTTTTTTAATCCCCTTTCCATTTATAAGTAAACAGGGATTCTTCACTGAACATTGATTCTGTCAATGTCATTGCGGAATACCCAGCATCGAGATGCTAATCATTCCAAACCAGCTCCACTGGGTGGGACCTGTTGACATTTGCCCAACACAAGATTCCTGAAACCAGACTCCAGAAACAACTGTTCAACTTGGAACTTGGTCACGGCAGGGGCCAGGAGGACAGTGAAAATGCTCCTTTGGGTGTTCTCAAAGCATTCCTGATGGAGATCAAGCACCCCGCCAACTTCTGGGGTGTCCCTGGCTAATGACTGAGCAAATGGGAGAAGATTAATTTGGGAAGGCACCAATACACTTTCCGCTGCCTCAGAAAAGCAGCCAACATAATCAAGGACCCCATGCACCCTGGACATTCTCTCTTCCATCTTTTTCCATTGCGAAAAAGGTACAAAAGTCTGAGGTCACATGCCAACTGACTCAAGAACACCTTCTTCCCTGCTGACATCAGACCTTTGAGTGGACCGACCTTGTATTAAGTCGATCTTTCCAGCTATGACTGTAACTCTACACTCAAGCTATGACTGTAACACTACATTCTGCATTTTCTTTCCTTTTCTATGCACGATATGCTTTGTCTGCAGGTACACAAGAAGCAATACTTTTCACTGTATACCAATACATGGGACAATAATAAATCAAATCAAATATTTTTTAAAAATCGAGAGAATTTGTTGGGAAGACACAGGGTGAAGCCAAAACATTGTAGAGAACCAGGGGTGAAGGTAATTTAATTTTCTCACCGATAGTGTCATGTTACATGAGTGTAACTCAGGAGAAATATTTATAATTGATCGCTGTCTCTTCATCGTGAGATGCAAGCAGAAGGGGCAAGAGAAACATATCGCACCTGCACACGCACACATACACACACATACATGCACACACCATTTAGAGGTTTTACTGGACAACTGACTCAAAAATCAAACAGTGCAGACCAGTTAACAGCAGATACTTGAAGCCACCTTTTCACTGGCATGCCATAACAGAGCACTCCTGCTTACTTTCACCTCTGGAGAGAACGGACACCATTGATTCAACAGGGAACATGTATCCTCTTTGTGTGACATTTGTGATTACCTGATTAACCAGAGAGCCATAATGAGGAGAGTTTAAACGTATCGATGAAATCAACCTCGCTCTTTATTGAATTCAATGGTGACAGGGATTTTAAAGGGCAGTATTTAAATAATGATTTACCATCAGTGAATAACTGATTCGACAATGCATATTAATGCAGTCTGTAACTAAGGAAAAGTAACATTCTCCAATATAGACTGAGGGCCTGATACAGGCAGCAAACACAACAATAAAACTCCTCCAAACTGACTATGATCTCATCACAACTTCAATTCTGTTTCTCTTACTAATTGTTTTCCTACTTCAGTAGTTTCTAATTAAGAATGATTCATCCCATGACTTTTCTCTCTCCCTCTTCTTCTCGCTCTCTCTCCTAATGTTATTCTGCTGCTCCTTCATCCCAGCATACAGGGTGGCACAGCGGTTAGCCCTGCTGTCTCACAGCGCCAGGGACCCGAGTTCAGTTCCAGCCTTGAGTCACTGTCTGTGCAGAGTCTGCAAGTTCTCCCCGTGTCTGCTTGGGTTTCCTCTGGGTGCTCTAGTTTCCCTTCACAAGTCTGAAAGATGTGCTGTAGGGTGCATTGTCTGTGCTAAATTCTCCGTTAGTGAACTCAAACAGGAACCAGAGTGTGGCAACTAGGGAATTTTCACAGTAACTTTGTTGCAGTGTTAATGTAAGCTTACTTGTGACACTAAGGGTGGCACAGTAGCACAGTGGTTAGCACTGCTGCTTCACAGATTCAGGGTCCTGGGTTCGATTCTTGGCTGGGGTCACTGTCTGTGTGGCGTTTACACGTTCTCCTCGTGTCTGCGTGGGTTTTCTCCGGGTACTCCGGTTTCCTCCCACAGTCCAAAGATGTGCGGGTTAGGTTGATTGGCTGTGCTAATAAATTGCCCCTTAGTGTCCTGGGTAGCTGAGGTTAGAGGGATTAATGGGTATGATATGGGGGTTAGGGTCTGGGTGGGATTGTGTTCGGTGCAGACTCGATGGGCTGAATGGCCTCTTTCTGCACTGTAGGGTTTCTATGGTACTAACATATAATTTCCCTATTGTTTTCTCTCCCTGTCTCGAATATTCTGAAATCTCTTCCTTAATTCCCTTTCTCCCAATCTGATTTTACCCAAGCACCTTGTGCCTGTATTCTGTTCACAGCCCCAAGCTGTTCTAACTTTAAAAGTCATTCCATTTAGAAATGTGATTCAGATGTACCATTTTTCAATTATAATGTGTCTTTTTCCTGGTGAGAAATGTCCAAAAGAACTGAAATCAGGTTTACCACACACATTTTTATGGGAAAATCTAATCCGCTCACCACTGCTCGATTTAAAGCCACACTTTTCAGGAATGCAATCATGACATTAAGTGAGGAATTGCTGCATTTACTCTGCAATGTTAACTTTTTAAACTGAAACTAAACTTTCAGTTTATCTCTCAAGTCAGAACTGACCTGATTCTGGAACTGAGAGTCTCCAAGGAGGGCCAATTTTCACACTGCTTCGTTTTAGCACTTGAAAGGGTGTGATTTCGAGATTGTAAAAACTCAGGGAACTCAACTGGAAAAGGGGCATAGTTTATTTGCAGAATGCAAAGTAAAGCTGCGGCCGTGATGTACGCACACTAGTCCCTGCCATTATTTTCACCAAAACAAAATTGTACTAGATTGGTTAAACTGAGGGACAAGGCAAGAGGGGCAGGCCCTTTAGGGGGTACTGCCCAGAACAAAAACAAAGCATAAAGAAGACGGTGCCACCGTGGATGGCATGGTGGCACAGCGGATAGCACTGGTGCCTCACAGCGCCAGGGACCCCAGCTACGATTCCCAGGTTGGGTGACTGTGCAGAGTTTGTACATTCTCCCCGTGTCTGCTTGGGTTTCCTCCAGGTGCTCCAGTTTCCTTCGGCGCTCCAAAAATTGATAGATTAGTCATGCTAAATTGACCCTTAGTGTCAGGGGGATTGGTAGGGTAAATGCGTGTGGTCTGGGGATGGAGCCAGGTGTTGTCGGTGCAGGCTTGATGGGCTGCACAGTAGGGATTCTATTGCTCTATGAAAACATCAAACAAAAAGGTAATTAAAAGGTTCAGTAACACATTCCAGTCTCTGCACGGCCCAATGAGCATGGAAGGCCTGGATGGTGCTAATGGACTCCTCATGCTCCCTGTCCAGTTACACCTGCCCGTGAATGTGTCACAGTAGTGGGGCAGACTGTTGGGCTGGACAACCCGTTCAGTCACCTGCTGTCTGGACCTATTAATAGTAAGTCTGGCTAAGCCAGGAACAGGTTTCCAGCTCATCTCCTGTAGATCAGTGGGGCTCAAATGCAAACAAGATAAAAGATTTCTAAATAACTAAAAAAGGACGTGTATTCTTAAGTATCCTTTATAAAAATGGTCCACAGTCTCTGCAAGACCACAAAAGGGGCAGGAGGCCTTGGGAGCCCGTGAACCAGGGCAACCTGTGGGACTGCTGCACGCGCCCCATAGGACCCAGCTCCATCTGCACGGGACCCAGCTCGGTCTGCATGGGACCCAGCACAGACTGCACGGGACCCAGCTCGGTCTGCACGGGACCCAGCTCAGTCTGCACGGGACCCAGCACAGACTGCACGGGACCCAGCTCGGTCTGCACGGGACCCAGCTCAGACTGCACGGGACCCAGCTCGGTCTGCACGGGACCCAGCTCAGTCTGCACGGGACCCAGCTCAGTCTGCACGGGACCCAGCACAGACTGCACGGGACCCAGCTCGGTCTGCACGGGACCCAGCTCGGTCTGCACGGGACCCAGCTCAGACTGCACGGGACCCAGCTCGGTCTGCACGGGACCCAGCTCAGTCTGCACGGGACCCAGCTCAGTCTGCACGGGACCCAGCACAGACTGCACGGGACCCAGCTCGGTCTGCACGGGACCCAGCTCAGTCTGCACGGGACCCAGCACAGACTGCACGGGACCCAGCTCAGACTGCACGGGACCCAGCTCAGACTGCACGGGACCCAGCTCAGACTGCACGGGACCCAGCTCAGTCTGCACGGGACCCAGCTCAGTCTGCACGGGACCCAGCACAGACTGCACGGGACCCAGCTCGGTCTGCACGGGACCCAGCTCAGTCTGCACGGGACCCAGCACAGACTGCACGGGACCCAGCTCAGACTGCATGGGACCCAGCTCAGACTGCACGGGACCCAGCTCAGACTGCACGGGACCCAGCTCGGTCTGCACGGGACCCAGCACAGACCGCACGGGACCCAGCTCGGTCTGCACGGGACCCAGCTCAGTCTGCACGGGACCCAGCACAGACTGCACGGGACCCAGCTCGGTCTGCACGGGACCCAGCTCAGACTGCACAGGACCCAGCTCGGTCTGCACGGGACCCAGCTCAGTCTGCACGGGACCCAGCTCAGTCTGCACGGGACCCAGCACAGACTGCACGGGACCCAGCTTGGTCTGCACGGGACCCAGCTCGGTCTGCACGGGACCCAGCTCAGACTGCACGGGACCCAGCTCGGTCTGCACGGGACCCAGCTCAGTCTGCACGGGACCCAGCTCAGTCTGCACGGGACCCAGCACAGACTGCACGGGACCCAGCTCGGTCTGCACGGGACCCAGCTCAGACTGCATGGGACCCAGCACAGGCTGCACGGGACCCAGCACAGACTGCACGGGACCCAGCTCAGTCTGCACGGGACCCAGCACAGACTGCACGGGACCCAGCTCGGTCTGCACGGGACCCAGCTCGGTCTGCATGGGACCCAGCACAGGCTGCACGGGACCCAGCTCGGTCTGCACGGGACCCAGCTCAGACTGCACGGGACCCAGCTCGGTCTGCACGGGACCCAGCTCAGTCTGCACGGGACCCAGCTCAGTCTGCACGGGACCCAGCACAGACTGCACGGGACCCAGCTCGGTCTGCACGGGACCCAGCTCGGTCTGCACGGGACCCAGCTCAGACTGCACGGGACCCAGCTCGGTCTGCACGGGACCCAGCTCAGTCTGCACGGGACCCAGCTCAGTCTGCACGGGACCCAGCACAGACTGCACGGGACCCAGCTCGGTCTGCACGGGACCCAGCTCAGTCTGCACGGGACCCAGCACAGACTGCACGGGACCCAGCTCAGACTGCACGGGACCCAGCTCAGACTGCACGGGACCCAGCTCAGACTGCACGGGACCCAGCTCAGACTGCACGGGACCCAGCTCAGTCTGCACGGGACCCAGCTCAGTCTGCACGGGACCCAGCACAGACTGCACGGGACCCAGCTCGGTCTGCACGGGACCCAGCTCAGTCTGCACGGGACCCAGCACAGACTGCACGGGACCCAGCTCAGACTGCACGGGACCCAGCTCAGACTGCACGGGACCCAGCTCAGACTGCACGGGACCCAGCTCGGTCTGCACGGGACCCAGCACAGACCGCACGGGACCCAGCTCGGTCTGCACGGGACCCAGCTCAGTCTGCACGGGACCCAGCACAGACTGCACGGGACCCAGCTCGGTCTGCACGGGACCCAGCTCAGACTGCACAGGACCCAGCTCGGTCTGCACGGGACCCAGCTCAGTCTGCACGGGACCCAGCTCAGTCTGCACGGGACCCAGCACAGACTGCACGGGACCCAGCTTGGTCTGCACGGGACCCAGCTCGGTCTGCACGGGACCCAGCTCAGACTGCACGGGACCCAGCTCGGTCTGCACGGGACCCAGCTCAGTCTGCACGGGACCCAGCTCAGTCTGCACGGGACCCAGCACAGACTGCACGGGACCCAGCTCGGTCTGCACGGGACCCAGCTCAGACTGCACGGGACCCAGCTCAGACTGCACGGGACCCAGCTCAGTCTGCACGGGACCCAGCTCGGTCTGCACGGGACCCAGCTCAGTCTGCACGGGACCCAGCACAGACTGCACGGGACCCTGCACAGACTGCACGGGACCCAGCTCAGTCTGCACGGGACCCAGCACAGACTGCACGGGACCCAGCACAGACTGCACGGGACCCAGCTCAGTCTGCACGGGACCCAGCACAGACTGCACGGGACCCAGCTCGGTCTGCACGGGACCCAGCTCAGTCTGCACGGGACCCAGCTCAGTCTGCACGGGACCCAGCACAGACTGCACGGGACCCAGCTCAGTCTGCACGGGACCCAGCTCAGTCTGCACGGGACCCAGCACAGACTGCACGGGACCCAGCTCGGTCTGCTCGGGACCCAGCTCGGTCTGCACGGGACCCAGCTCAGTCTGCACGGGACCCAGCACAGACTGCACGGGACCCAGCTCAGACTGCACGGGACCCAGCACAGACTGCACGGGACCCAGCTCGGTCTGCACGGGACCCAGCTCGGTCTGCACGGGACCCAGCTCAGACTGCACGGGACCCAGCTCGGTCTGCACGGGACCCAGCACAGACTGCACGGGACCCAGCTCGGTCTGCACGGGACCCAGCTCAGACTGCACAGGACCCAGCTCGGTCTGCACGGGACCCAGCTCAGTCTGCACGGGACCCAGCTCAGTCTGCACGGGACCCAGCACAGACTGCACGGGACCCAGCTTGGTCTGCACGGGACCCAGCTCGGTCTGCACGGGACCCAGCTCAGACTGCACGGGACCCAGCTCGGTCTGCACGGGACCCAGCTCAGTCTGCACGGGACCCAGCTCAGTCTGCACGGGACCCAGCACAGACTGCACGGGACCCAGCTCGGTCTGCACGGGACCCAGCTCAGACTGCACGGGACCCAGCTCAGACTGCACGGGACCCAGCTCAGTCTGCACGGGACCCAGCTCGGTCTGCACGGGACCCAGCTCAGTCTGCACGGGACCCAGCACAGACTGCACGGGACCCTGCACAGACTGCACGGGACCCAGCTCAGTCTGCACGGGACCCAGCACAGACTGCACGGGACCCAGCACAGACTGCACGGGACCCAGCTCAGTCTGCACGGGACCCAGCACAGACTGCACGGGACCCAGCTCGGTCTGCACGGGACCCAGCTCAGTCTGCACGGGACCCAGCTCAGTCTGCACGGGACCCAGCACAGACTGCACGGGACCCAGCTCAGTCTGCACGGGACCCAGCTCAGTCTGCACGGGACCCAGCACAGACTGCACGGGACCCAGCTCGGTCTGCACGGGACCCAGCTCGGTCTGCACGGGACCCAGCTCAGTCTGCACGGGACCCAGCACAGACTGCACGGGACCCAGCTCAGACTGCACGGGACCCAGCACAGACTGCACGGGACCCAGCTCGGTCTGCACGGGACCCAGCTCGGTCTGCACGGGACCCAGCTCAGACTGAACGGGACCCAGCTCGGTCTGCACGGGACCCAGCACAGACTGCACGGGACCCAGCTCGGTCTGCACGGGACCCAGCTCAGACTGCACGGGACCCAGCTCAGACTGCGCGGGACCCAGCACAGACTGCACGGGACCCAGCTCAGTCTGAGCAAAGCCTCCATTGAGACATTGGGTCTTTTCTTCTTGTGCTGCAATAGAAGCTGTGAAATCAGCCGTAAAACATTACACCATGGCAGATTCACAGGTATTTTGATGGAGTTGGTCCCTATCTCTACACTGCGATGGATAGGCCTCAAGATGTACGTGAAACCCTGTCCCAAGTTGGCGCCAGGTATCTGTACTCTCCTTGACAGCGAAGATAGGGTCTCTGGAAGGCCTGCCTTTGTATCAAAGATCTCACATATGCCTATTAATCTTGTCCTATACTCTGTCCCAACAAAGTCCTCATCTATTGAGGACAATTAGGATTAGCTTAGGGGTTTAAAAAAAAGGGCAGCATGGACAAGTTGGGCCGAAGGGCCTGTTTCTATGATGTAGACCTCTATGACTCTCTATCTGCAGCAGTCTGGCTGAGAGCTGGCTCTCTGGGAGAGGTGCCATCCTTCCCCCTGGTCTTGATAAAGTCTACCCCGTCCCCCAACTCGTGTACCAGGGTCCATGGTCACACTACCAGCAGCTTGTCCATACACAGTTATGGGAGGAGGGTGAGATGGGATTTGAGAAGTAGACGGGAAGATATTGTCATCCTGGATGTTTTGAGTGATGTCAGTGCTTTCTACACCAATCATTCAAAAAGCACGGCCTCCTCAAAGGGGTGAGGATATGTAGCCGTGCCTGTGAGCTGTGGGCTTTCTGCTGTTGCTCTTGATTTGTGTCACCTTGTCTTGCAGGAGAAGCAGAAGAGTGAAGGTGTTGCAATCTGTCTGAAGATAAGAACATAAGAACATAAGAAATAGGAGCAGGAGTAGGCCATCTAGCCCTTCGAGCCTGCCCCGCCATTCAATAAGATCATGGCTGATCTGTTGTGGCTCAGTTCCACTTTCCCGCCCTCTCCCCATAACCCTTAATCCCCTCTCTTATCAAGAACCCATCAACCCGCTTCTTAAAAATATTTAGCGAGGCAGCCCCCACCACTTCAACGGGCAGAGAATTCCAGAGATTCACCACCCTTTGAGTGAAGAAGTTCCTCCTCAACTCCGTTCTAAACCGCCCCCCCTTTATCTTGAGGCTGTGCCCCCTAGTCCTACTGTCTTTTTTGAGCGGGAAGAGTCTCTCCACCTCTATCCTATCCATCCCATTCATCATCTTATACGTCTCAATGAGATCTCCCCTCATTCTTCTAAACTCTAACGAGTACAAGCCCAGTTTATTCAGCCTCTCCTCATAGCTCAATCCCCTCAACTCCGGTATCAGCCCAGTAAACCTCCTCTGCACTCCCTCCAGGGCCAAAATATCCTTGCGCAGGTGCGCAAGATGTGTGTATCAAAGCTCAATAGCTGCAAACATGTGGAATCTGGGAGGTGGAGGTGCGAGGCTGGTAAATGTATGAAAGGGAAATGGAATATAAGAGTGTTAAGAGTGAGTACTGATTGCTAGAAATTACAAATTGACTGAGAGATGAGGGTGTGGGACACTGAGCAGTGTGTGAAGCTTATTGAGCAGGTAAGGGGATTCACTGATCTTGAGAGCGGTCATTGAACTTTTTGTGACACTGCAGCCAGTTCCTTGCACTGACCTCTGTGGCTATCTGCTCCCATTCCTGTCGAGGTGTCTGTCCAAGCGGACCCTCTGTGTAAATATGACATCTTTTCTCCTTCCCATTTCCTGTAATGAAGGCCTCCAGTGCCGCATGGGAGAATCTGGGAACCCTCTCTCTACTCTGAGGTTCCTTTCCTTCTTAGAACGTTTCCAACACGTGTGGCATCTCCCCTTTAAGAGGTGGAGGCTGGCTTTAATTGGCGTTAACCAGTGTATTTAGCACTGGACGGCAAACCAGGATCATAATCGATTAGCGGGCTA
This sequence comes from Carcharhinus amblyrhynchos, assembly GCF_965287045.1. Taxonomy (NCBI): domain Eukaryota; kingdom Metazoa; phylum Chordata; class Chondrichthyes; order Carcharhiniformes; family Carcharhinidae; genus Carcharhinus; species Carcharhinus amblyrhynchos. The sequence goes on along the minus strand of NC_137334.1, from coordinate 3,450,288 downwards.
GGTTTGCAGGCTGCCTGCATCGCAACTCCCTGTCCCAGTGATGAGCCTATAAATCAAACAAATATCTGTGCAGTCCAGTGGAAAATAAGTTCCAGAACGCTGCCTAATTAATTAAACTGCCTCCTAAATGATGTTCGAGTCACGGTGTGCTTCATTCTTGCTGTGGAATGTACAACTTATGCTGAAAGTTAAAAACAAGAGCAGTTGATCAAAGATGGCTTTAGGCAAATTGCTCTTATCAGAGTAGAAAGAGGCATGGTGCCAACTTACCCAGCTGATCTGCCAGGGGAACCATCGCTTAGGAACTCATTATGGGATCAAGAGAATCTGAAATACCAACAGATTCGACAAAAAAAGTGAGTGTGAATACGCATTGCCCACCATTTATGGAGACTGCTATAAATATTTAGTGAAGTTTATTTATTAGTGTCACAAGTAGGCTCTTATTAACACTGCGATGAAGTTATTGTGAAAATCCCCTAGTTGCCACACTCTGGCGTCTGTTCGGGTACACTGCGGGAGAATTTAGCACGGCCAATCCACTTAAACCAGCACGTCTTTGGATCGTGGGAGGAAACCGGAGCATTCGGAGGAAACCCACGCAGGCATGGGGGGAATGTACAAACTCTGCACGGACAGTGACCCAAGTCGGAATCGAACCCCCGTCCCTGGTGCGGGGTGAGACAGCAGTGCTAACCCTCTGTGCCATTGTGCAGCCCCCAATATCGGTCACCACTGATGGTAATTCAATAACGGACTAATTTGCTCAAGGACTGGGCAATATTTGAATTGACCCAATAAACTGCTGCAAATGCAACACATTGGTAAACAATTCATCCAATTGAAACCGAGCACACCAGGATCAAACAAGAACAATTTAGATTGATGCAGTTGGTTTGGGCACAGATCAGTTACACACAGTAATGTCCCCTCCTTCAATAAGACAATACTCACAGGCTGCTGCTAGCAATGTGTCTAGCCAAATTTGTTGTCTACCTCACTATTGAGCTGCCAGGGGAGGCACAGAAAATGTTTGCGTTTGTTAGTTTAATTTTATTGAGACCATTCAAGTCATAGAATCATAGATGTTTACAGCATGGAAACAGGTTCTTTAGCCCAACTTGTCCATGCTGCCTTTATTTTTAACTACTAAGCATACCCAATTGCCCACGTTTGGCTCATATCCCTCAATATCCATCTTACCCATGTAACTGTCTAAATGCTTTTTAAAAGAGTACAAAATTGTACCCACCTGTACCACTACCTCTGGCAACTTGTTCCTGACACTCATCACCCTCTGTGTGAAACAGTTAACCTCTGGATCTTTTTTGTTTCACTCCCCTCTCACCTTAAAACCCTCTGGTTTTAGACTCCCCTACTATTGGGAAAAGATGTTGACTATCTATCTCATCTATGCCCCTCATTATTGTATAAACATCCGTAAAACCTAAGACTCCTATGCGCCAAGGGAGAAAAGTCCTAGTCAATCCGATGTCTCCTTATAACTCAAACCATCAAATCCCAGTAGCATCCTCGTAAATTTTTTCTGCACTTTGTCTCATTTAATAATATCCTTTCTATAAGAGGATGACCAGAACTGTACACAGTGATCAACAGCAGCTGCCATCTATGCCAATTTGGCAAGTCCATTGAAAATCACTAAAGCATTAGAGTGCAAACTTTGAGTCAACTAAAAAAGTTCTCACTTTGTTGTGCAACTCAAAAAGACATACGAGTACCTTTCCACAGGAGAGCCAGCGGTCCTCGGAGGGCAGAACTAGTTGATGGTAATCACTATTGATGTCGTGACATAGAGATGCAAATGTTCACAAATTTAATGGATGGGCCTGGATAAAATGAACTGTTTTAACCCATTCTCCCAAAATGGTCATGAGATCAGCAGGCATTTTCTTTGCAGTTAACTCCTCCTATGGACGCAGCAGTGAATGCACGTTGCTAGTGCTCTCACACAAAGCGACTACCCCATTGTGTTGGCCTGACATTGCACAGGCCCCATCTGTGCTAACTCCTACACATTTTGGCCAACCCATCCCCTCTTGCATGATGAAAGTGTTGAACAGGTCAAAAATAGACTCTGCTGTTGAGCGTGTGGGCGACAATTCACAAAAGAGGAAGTCTTCATGTATCCACTGTGTTCATATCTAACAGAGGTGTGCAACTTTACAAGGTTCGCAACGCCCAGTGATTCATCCAGTTGAAGTGCATCAAACTGACTTGCTTGCATTCTCATTATTAGTTGATCATTCGCGCTGTGGGTCAGCTCATCGATTTTGCGTTGCACCGTGTTATCGACAATGAAATTATGTTAATTTTCTTGCAGTCCTTCTCTCCCAGAGCAACACCCACCATCCCTTTAGCAATACCAACTCCGCAATTGTGTGTTGCTTCCCTGTCTTTGCTCGGAGCCGAGCTACCCAATAAGAGGCCTCCACCACCTTAACATCATCACCCATGTGTGTTCCGTAATTTTCTTGGTCCTCTGAAATTCTTTGAGCTTGTTTTCAAAAAATTTGCTTGGATGCTTATTCCCCTTAACTGCTGTCTCAAAATGACAGCAAAGATTAGCAAGCTTTAAGCTTTCATTCGACAGAACGTCATAACATATGACACATAATGGCAACGGTTTGTTTTCAGTATCAGTAAATCCCAGTTCTAAGTAATTACTGCTTTGTTTTCTCCACCTTCTTCATTTCCTTTTGTTTTGCTGAATTTCATTTGCTGATAACTGTCCTTTTGACCATCAGTCTCTTTTCTCTTTAAGTCTGCCAAGTTGCAACCATCAATCCATTTTTAACTTCGCCAGCCTGTGTTTCTTAACCGTTGCATGTGCAGAGAGAAGAGCCAGTTCAAATTGGCATCAAGTAAAAACACCACACAGTTCATTTATTAGTGTCACATTAACGCTGCAATGAAGTTACTGTCGAAATCCCCTAGCCGCCACATTCTGGCGCCTGTTTGGGTAGAGTGAGTGGGAATTTAGCATGGCTAATGCCTCGAACCAGCATGTCTTTCGGACTGTGGGAAGAAAACAGAGCACCCGGAGGAAACCCATGCAGATATGGGGAGAATGTGCAGACTCCAGAAGTGACCCAAGCTCCAGATAGTGACTCCATATAGTGACCCAAGGAATTGAACTCGGGTCCCTGGTGCTATCAGGCAGCTGTGCTAACCACTGTGCCACTTTTATTTCAAAGAATAATAATGTGGAGTTGCCAGCATTGGACTGGGGCGGGCTCAGTAAGCAGCCTCATAACACCAGGTTATAGTCCAACAGGTTTTATTTGGTAGCACGAGCTTTCGGGGTGGTTCCTTCACCTGGTGAGTGCAGGATTTGTTTCACAAACAGGGCATATATAGACACAGACTCAGTTACAAAATAATGGTTGGAATGCGAGTCTTTACAGTTAATCAAGTCTTAAAGGTGCAGAGAATGTGAGTGGAGAAAGGGTTAAGCACAGGTTAAAGAGATGTGTATTGTCTCCAGACAGGACAGTAAGTGAGGTTTTGCAAGCCCAGGCAAGTCACGGGGGTTACAGATAGTGTGACATGAACCCAGGATATCGGTTGAGGCCATCCTCGTGTGTGTGGAATTTGGCTATCAGTCTCTGCTCAGCAACTCTATGTTGTTGTATGTCGTGAAGGCCGCCTTGGAGAATGCTTATCTGAAGATCAGAGGCTGAATGCCCGTGACCGCTGAAGGGTTCGCCAACAGGAAGGGAACAGTCTTGCCTGGTGATTGTCGAGCGGTGTTCATTCATCCGTTGTCGTAGTGTCTGCATGGTCTCCCCAGTGTACCATGCCTCGGGACATCCTTTCCTGCAGTGTATCAGGTAGACAACGTTGGCCGAGTCGCAAGAGTATGTGCCGTGTACCTGGTGTTCTCATGCGAGATGATGGTATCCGTGCTGATGATCCGGCATGTCCTGCAGAGGTTGCTGTGGCAGGGTTGTGTGGTGTTGTGGTCACTGTTCTCCTGAAGGCTGGGTAGTTTGCTACGAACAATGGTCTGTTTGAGGTTGTGTGGCTGTTTGAAGGCAAGAAATGGGGGTGTGGGGATGGCCCTGGCGAGATGTTCATCTTCAGCGATGACACATTGAAGGCTCTGGAGAAGATGTCATAACTTCTCCGCTCCGGGGAAGTACTGGACGATGAAGGGTACTCTGTCCGCCATGTCCTGTGTTTGTCTTCTGAGGAGGTCGGTGCGGTTTTTCGCTTAACATGTCGGAACTGTCGATCGATGAGTTGAATATCCTGCTCTTATGAGGGCGCGTTTCAGCACTTGTAGGTATCTGTTGTGATCCTCCTCACCTGAGCAGATCCTGGGTATACAGAGAGCTCGATGGCTTCTTTCACGTGTTTAGAGTGGAAGCTGGAGAAGCGGAGCATTGTGGAGTTATCCGTGGGCTTGCGGTACGGAGAAGTGCTGACATCATTGTGGGGGATGCCATCCGCTATGGACGAGCCGTCCATTTCCACAGATAAGGAGGATCGCAATTGACACTGACAGACGCTGAAAGATGCCCTCGTAAGAACAGGATACGGCACTTGACTCATCGATCGACAGCTCCAATGTGCCACAGTGAAAAACTGCACCAACCTCCTCAGAAGATAAACACGTTCTGTGAAGGGGAAGTCGTGTGGAGCAAACTTGATCAGGTTTTTCGAGGAACTGATGAAGATGATTGATGAGGGGACATCAGTCAGGCCTTTGACAAGGCCCCTGATGGCAGACTGGTACAGAAGGTAAACTCGCATGGGATCAGAGGTGAGCTGGCAAGGTGGATACAAAACTGGCTCGGTCAAAGGAGACAGAGGGTAGCAGTGGAAGGGTGTGTTTCTGAATGGAGGGCTGTGACAAGTGGCGTTCCTCAGGGATCAGTGCTGGGACCTTTGCTGTTTGTAATATATATAAATGATTTGGAGGAAGATGTAGCTGGATTGATTAGTAAGTTAGCAGACTACACAAAGGTTGGTGGATTTGCGGATAGCGATGAGGACCATCAGAGGATACTGCAGGATATAGATCAGTTGGAGACTTGATCAGAGAGATGGCAGATGGAGTTTAATCCGGACAAATGCAAGATAATGCATTTTGAAAGGTCCAATTCGGATAGGAAATATACAGTAAATGGCAGAACCCTTAAGAGTATTGATAGACAAAGGGATGTGGGTGTCCAGGTACACAGGTCACTGAGAGTGGCAATGCAGGTGGAGAAAGTAGTCAAGAAGGCATATGGCATGCTTGCCTTCATCGGGTGGGGTACTGAGTTCAAAAATTGGCTTTATAGAACCTTAGTTAGGCTGCACTTGGAATACAGTGTTCAATTCTGGTCGCCACACTACCAGAAGGCTTTTGGAGAGGGTACAGAAAAGATTTACCAGGATGTTGCCTGATATGGAGGGCATTAGCTATGAGGAGAGGTTGGAGAAACTTGGTTTTTTCTCACTGGAGCAATGGAGGTTGAGGGGAGACCCGGTATAAGTCTACAAGATTATGAGAGGCAAGAGTGGATAGTCAGAAGCTTTTTTCCAGCGTGGAAAATTCAATTACTAGGGGGCTCAGGTTTAAAGGTACGAGGGGCAAGGTTTGAAGGAGATGTGCAAGGCAGATTTTTTCCACGGGGAATGGTGGGTGCCTGCAACTTGTTGCCGGGGGGGGTGTAGTGGAAGCAGATATGGTAGTGACTTTTAAGAGGTGTCTTGACAAGTACATGAATGAGATGGGAATAGAGGGATATGGTTCCTGGAAGAGTAGGGGGTTTTAATCAAGTTGGGAAGTATGGTCGGTGCAGGCTCGGAGGGCCAAAGGGCCTGTTCCTGTGCTGTAATTTTCTTTGTTCTTTGTTTTATGGGACAAAGCGGACAGAGTATCCTTCATCGTCCAGGATTTCCCCAGAATGGAGAAGTTACGACATCTTCTCTGGAGCCTTCAACATGTCATCGATGAAGGTGAACATCTCGCCAAGGCCATCTCCACACCTCCTACTTGCCTTCAAACAATCACACAACCTCAGACCATTGTATGCAGCAAACTGCCCAGCCTTCAAGAGAACGGTGACTACAGCACCACATAACACTGCCACAGCAACCTCTGCAAAACGAGCCAGATCATCGACATAGATATAATAATCTCATGTGAGAACACCAACCACCAGGTATACAGTACCTACTCTTCCTGCTCGACAAATGTTGATACACTCCAGGAAAGGATGTCCCAAGGTATACTACATTGGCGAGACCATGCAGACACTACGACAGCAGATGAATGAACACCGCTCGACAATCACTAGGCAAGAGTGTTCTCTTCCTGTCGGGGAACACTTCAGCAGTCACGGGCATTCAGCCTCTGATCTTTGCGTAAGCGTTCTCCAAGGTGGCCTTCAAGAACATGACAATGCAGAATTGCTGAGCAGAAACTGATAGCCAAGTTCCGCACTCATGAGGACGGCCTCAACCGGGATCTTGGGTTCATGTCACACTATCTGTAACCCCCACTACTTGCCTGGGCTTGCAAAATCTCACTACCCGTCCTGGCTTGTGACAATTCACATCTCTTTAACCTGTGCTTCACCCTCTCTCCACTCACATTGTGTGTACCTGTAAAGACTTGATTACCTGTAAAGACTCACATTCCAACCATTCCCTTGTAATTGAGTTTGTTTCTATATGTGCCCTGTTTGTGAAACAAATCCTGCACTCACCTGATGAAGGAGCAGTACTCCGAAAGCTCGTGCTACCAAATAAACCTGTTGGACTATAACCTGTGAGACTACTTACTCAAAGAATAATAGTGGATTATATTTCACAAAGATGATTATAAAGCAAACTACATTGCGAATAATAGTGTAATATCAATTATGATATATAGGAGGTACTCGTATTATGTTTTTTCTTGCAGTATGGATTACTTGCAGTACCAAACCACAGGTTGGGATTCACTGACCTTGAAGATATTTCAGTGCAATACAGCACAGGACTGAGGGAGTGCTGAACTGTTAGGGAAGTCACCTTTGAATGAATGAGTGGGACTTGAACCCATGGAGGTTTGACGAACACCTTTATATTTTGCTGAATTATCACAGAGATATAATGCTGCTGGATGGACACAAATATCTTATTTTTGGTGACTGTCAATTTAGTGCCCCTGAAAATACATGAAACTTGAAAAGCAGTGGCATGCTGACACAATGGTTAGCACTGCTGCCTCGTAGACCAGTGACCTGGTTCGATTCCTGGCTTGAGTCACTGACTATGTGGAGTTTGCACGTTCTCCCCGTATCTGCATGTGTTTCCTCCGGGTGCTCTGGTTTCCTCTCTCAGTCCAAAGATGTGTGGTTAAGTGGATTGGCTATTCTAAATTGCCTCTTAGTGTCAGGAGGACTAAATGCACGGAGTTATGGGGATGGAGCCTAGGTGGGATTGTGGTCGGTGTAAACTCAATGGGACGAATGGTCTCCTTGTGCACTGTAGCATTCTATGATTCTATATTGCACCATTAATATAGAATCAGTTTAAATCATTGGCTTGCAATATCAAGGCATGATATGACAGAGCCTCGTGTGCAACAGTGGACAGTGAACTGAGAGACGATAACGGTGTGTTACCTCGCTAACGTGGCACTTCTCACTGGCAGCAAAAAATGTGTCCAGAAGTCTCACATTACATCACCCTTCGCAGAGTCATCCCAGCTCTGTGGAAACCTTGCCTCAAACATTTTAAACAGTTTGCTATTGGGGAGATCCCCCTCTATGACTTGCTCGTTTTGTAGAATGGTAGAATTACACAGTACAGGGCAAACCATTCGACCCAACGTGCCTTTACTAAGTTCTTGAAAGAGCTACCTAATCAGTCTTGCTCCCTTACACTTTCCCCATTGCCCTATAATCTCGTCCTCATCAAGTTTTTATCCAACTTCATTTTCAAGCGATAATAGAAATAAAACAGATTAATTGGGTCAAAATAGTCCATTTCTGTACTATCTGCTCTAAGAAACTTCTTCCTTTCTCTTTAAATTCAACTTTCAGTTGGTACATTGTTAACTGAATACGTCTCAACCTTGGTTTGATTTTTAATATTGGTATTTCGAAACTTTTCAGGTCTTTTTTTAAAACACGAAGATTTTGAGGATAATCCGGGAATGAATCACATCTGAGGAGTTTTGAAAATAAAACCGATTACATTCAAATGAAAGCTGTAGAGGAAATTATAATGCGTCATATATAACCCAGGATAGTGAAATGATTCTCAAAGAGGATTAAAGGCTTAAAATGAACTATTGTTTTGGAATAAGAATTCATTAATCCTCAAAAAGAAAGCTTTGAGGGAACATTTACAAAGAAGCCAAAGAGTTCATCAGTTTACTTACATAACATTGCTGACGTTAACTTCTTAATTGTTCCACAAGTATCACCCATTCTTTTTGTGCCTTGAATCAACTATTTTAATGATGTGCTGACATAGAATCATAGAACCCCTACAGTGCAGAATAAGGCCTTCAGCCCATTGAGTCTGCACCGACCACAATCCCACTAAGGCTTTTTCCTCACAAGCTCATGGATTTACCCTTGTTAATCCCCCTGACACTAAGGGACAATTTAGCTCGGCCAATCAGTCTAACCTGCACATCTTTGGAGGGTGGGAGGAAACCGGAGCAAACCCGCAGGGAGAATGAGCAGACCCCACACAGACAGTGACCCGAGGCTGGAATTGAACCCAGGTCCCTGGTGCTGTGAGGCAGCAGTGCTAACCACTGTGCCACCGTGCCGCTCCCTTTAAGCTTGCACCACCTGTAAACATCTGAACCCTGCTGTTCATGTTCTAATGTGTACCAAATGCTGTTGCTAGGATGGGAGCAGTGTGCCATTTCTCCAGCCCCACTGCTCAACATAGAATCCCTACAATGTGGACGGAGGCCATTGAGACTGCACCAACTCTCTGACAGAGCTTTCCACCCAGGCCCTTTATCCATAACCTCCAATATTTACCCAACTATTTCCAGACCCTATTCGTGTAACACTAAGTATTTACCCAACTAATCCCACTAACCTACGCATCTTTTTAGATCAATTTAGATGGCCAATCCATCTAACCTACACACCTCTGGACTGTGGGAGAAAACCAGATCACCCAGAGGAGATCTACATGGACACATGGAGAGTGTGCAAACTCCACACAGAGAGTGACCCAACGCCAGAGTCGAACCTGGGTCCGTGGCGCTGTGAGGCAGCAGTGCTAACCACTGTGCCACCGTGCCGCTGTGCTCAATCATTTGTACCAAAGCCAAAATGGTCAATGATTTACCTTCACTGCTATTAGAGCTGAAAGAAGAGACTTTAACCAAACTCCTTTCAATAAACTCTGAAGAATTGATTTATTATAAAATAAAACTTCTGTAAAATAAGTTCTGTTGAGACACAATTTCTTATCAGGAAATGTTACTATCTGTTCCTGTTAAAATTCTCCAGCACACACCCACACAAAGGACAAACAAATAGGGTCTCTGCAGAGATGGGCAATTGGAGTAAATTAATACAGATAAAGCACGCAGGGTTTTGATGCTGTCAATCTGGCAGTCCCTCGTGTGAATACAAGCTGCTGAATCCGTTAAGTGTCTGTTCATTCTCACCAACGTAGCTTTAGCATGAAATAGAATAGAGTGGATCAAAGCTTGTCTCAGCCTCTCAGCTTTCTAAATACAAGCATGTTTGACTGAGATGAGGATTCTGAGCTGGATACTGATTTCAGGCAAGGCAAAGAGAGTATGAGCTGGACAGCTTCCCCTTCTCAGGTCATCCCCAGTGGAGTTCAAGAAACAAGTATAAAACCTGAAGCTCATCTCCGTCAGATGATTTCCAGTAAAGAACCAGGGCTTTGGCTTTACATCCCATCAATTAGTTGCAGTTGAAATAAGCAAACAGCCAGAGATTGTGTCTTAAAAGGTCTATTAGCTGAATAGTGAATTCCTGACCTTTTCTTAAAATAAATCCAGGTCAACTTCCAAATCATCAAAAAATACAACGTCCTTCCAAATTTTAAATGAAAACATACTTTGTAAAGATAAGGTTTGATCACCGCTTACCTGTCATATTACACCCACTGTGCTCATTAGCTTCCAGGGCTTGTAATGCCTTGAATTAAAGAAAGTATTGTCCTTGCTATCAAACCCCTCCATGGCCTCAGTCTTCCTGATATCTGTTATCGCCCAGTCCCATACACAACCCACCTTGTCATTTCCTTTGGCTGAATACGCGCCTGTTGAATACCAACTGGAACATTTGCCGTGGGCAGGTTTTAATGCTCTCCACCCCCCAAGGCAGATTCTGAGGTCAGGGGAGGGGATGGGGGGGTCGCAAAATGGATAGAATTCCACCCATCACCTGTCCGCCCAAAGCCAGATGCAATTTGAGTTCAAAGTCAGGGTGATTTCAGTTAGTCAGCAATTGGTCTTAAACATGTTGACTGGATTTGTAACGTTTGAAAGACAGCTTTCCTCTGATGTAGATATCCATATAGTTCAGAATAATATCAACAGCGCAGGTCCGATTCCCATTCCGGCTGAGGTAAAATAGAAATGTATTTATCAGTCATGAGTAGGCTTACGTTTGAGCAAGAGGTCAGCGAGAGCATGTCCTCCGTCCCAGGAGCCTCGGATGAACCTGTCTCTGGGGTCACCATTGTAGATGTCAGCGCAGCTTTCTCAAAGGTCAACCTATGGAAAGTGACTGGTCCAGAAGGGATACCTGGACGAGCACTCGGATCCTGCGCGGATCAGCTGGCGGAGGTATTCGCAGGTATCTTCAACCTCTCTTTACAACAATCTGAGGCCCTTATCTGCTTTAAGAAGATGACCATCATCCTTGTATCACAGAAAAGCCAGGCAGCGTGCCTATTAACTATCATCCGGTGGATCTGACATTTATCATTATGAAGTGCTTTGAAAGGTTAGTCATGGCACGAATCAATTCCAGAATCCCAGATTATCTGGATCCATTCACCTACTGCAACAGGTCCACCATCTCCCTGGCCCTGCACTCAACCCTGGAACACCCAGATAACAAGGACACCTATGTCAGACTCCTATTTATTGACTACAGCTCAGCTTTCAACACCATTATTCCTGGGGCATTGGGACCGGTTCTCGGGGAGGTGGGACCTGTACAAATTAGAAGGGTTACGCCTGGGCAGGACTGGGACTGATGGCCTAGGGGAGTGTTTGCTAGAGGGGTTAGGGAGGGTTTAAACTAATATGCCAGGGGATGGGAACGTATGTGAGTAAAATGGTCAAGAGCTTCAAATTCTTCAGTGTCCAGATTGTCCTGGTCCCCCCATGCCGACACGAGCGTTAAGAAAGCCCACCAACGTCACTACTTTCTCAGAAGACTGAGAAAATTAGGCATGTCCGCTATGACTCTCACCAACTTTTACGGATGCACCATAGAAAGCGTTCTTTCTGGTTGTATCACAGCTTGGTCTGACTCCTGCTCTGCCCAAGTCTGTAAGAAACTACAAAGGGCTGAGAACGAAGCCTAGTCCATTAGCAAACCAGCCTCCCATCCGTTGACTGTCTACACTTCCCTTTGCCTTGAAAAAGCAGACAGCATAATTAAGGACCCTACCATCCCAGACATTCTCTCTTCCACCTTCTTCCGTTGGGAAAAAGATACAAAAGTCTGAGGTCACAATCCAACTAACTCAAGAACAGCTTCTTCCCTGCTGCCAACAGACTTTTGAATGGACCTACCTTGTACAAAGTTGATCTTTTCCTATACCCTAGATATGAATGTAAGACTACATTCTGCACTCTTTCCTTTCTTCTCTATGAACAGTATGCTTTGTCTGTATAGCGAGAAAGAAACAATAAAATCATTGAACCCTACAGTACAGAAAGAGGCCATTCAGCCCATTGAGACTGCACTGCCCACAATCCCACCCAGGCTCTACCCCCATATCCCTACATATTTTACCCGCTAACCTACGCGTCTCAGGACACTAAGGGGCAATTTTAGCATGGCCAATCAACCCTAACCCACACATCTTTTCACTCTATGCTCATATATGTGACAATAATAAATTGATTACAGTAACACTGCAATGAAGTTACTGTGAAAATTCCCCAGTTGTCACACTCTGGCACCTTGTCCGGTACACTGAGGGACAATTTAACATGGCTAATACGCCTAACCAGCATGTCTTTCAGACTTGGGGAGGAAACCGGAGCGCCCGGAGAAAACCCACGCAGACACGAGGAGAATGTGAAGGGTCCACACAGACAGTTACCCAAGCGGGGAATCAAACCTAAATCCCTGCAGCCTTGAGGCAGCAGTGCTCACCACTGTGCCATCACGCCACACTAGGTAGATTCAAGACTGATTTTCTCACCGTGTCCCTGAGTGTGGGAAGGCGATAGGAAACTGCCGCTGACAAAGACTTTAAAGAAAACTGCTCGGGATGGAACATCAGGAGATAAGGAGCCAAGGACCTGTCTTTGGGACAGAGCAGACATGATATGATGATACATATATATATATGTATGTATACACATGACATACATATATGCACGTGTGTGAATAGATTAGTGCAGATTCCAACTGAATGGCAGTCAAATCTTAAGATGCATCACTCCAAATGACATTCAACTCAAAGAAGTCCTAAAAAGGAGAAGAACTGGGAGTCTTCATCTAAACATATCCATGTCTGTCACTCACTTTTCTTTAACTTTTGCACATCTGAAAACTAAATTTCACTTGAAAATCCAGGAATGTTTGTCATTGTATAACGCAGTGCACTCCCGTTACGTGTACAGCTAACTCTTCACATTTTGTTTATAGACTCGTCAATGGTGTTAACTCAAGGGAAGCCCGGTTAAGGTCTGTTGTGTGGCAAAGTCAATTTGTGTGGAAGAATGCTGTTTTATTTTGACAGGGGCAGGACGGTTCAGGACGCGATATTTACACTAGGCTCCAGCGGGGCAGCTGAACAGTTATTGTTTCCAACGGCGACAGTGAGGGGATGGGAAATATCCTACAAATTTCCAACGTGGGAAGGGAAGGAGGGGACATGTTAGGGAGGTCAGTGGGGCAAATCAGTGGGGCCGATGTGGGATGGTCTGTTGGAAAGTTGGCCTCCTTCTGCACTACACAGATTCTATTATTCAATGGAAGGAGGGAATCGAATAGAGCAGCTACACTGTAAGAAATCTCAAGCCACTGTATTAGTGTTTGGAGGCCTGTCGCTGCTATAAAACAATCAGATTTGTCACGTTTCGCTAAGATATCCCATCATTTCCGCAGGAAACATTCAGTAGGTAGAAGCTGAGAGGGTCAGCTAACTGGAATGTTGAAACATTTGATATGAACAGAGGAATTTCTCATTCAATAATCCCCTTCCATTCCCTGTTTTGTACTTCCTGGACGTTCTTGCCAGAATCGGAGCGGGAAAGGGGCGGACGATGGAAATCTCCATTGATTTGGGGCAGGATTTTCCGGCCTCAGGTCAAGTGGGGTCACAAAATCCCACCCTCTCTTTCCCTTCCTCTCTCACTCTTCCGTTATTCTCGGGTTGGCAATGTTTACTAGTGCGGTGATGTCAGGATTAGTACTTCAGAATGTTACCATTTGTACAAACAATTTATATCAGGAGACTAATTTGAATGTACCTGAATTTGCTGGGGTTAGAGACTAAGCTGCAAGAGCTTGTAATAAGGTCACAAAATGGCAAGGGTGTGAGTAGAATGACGAGAAATGAAAGTTATCAACTTTGGTTGGAGAATCAAAGAAGTAGGTTATATACGAATGAAATGTTTATATTCAGAGGCTTGGATGTCCTTGTATATGAATCACAGAAAGTTAACATGCAGATGCAGCAAGAGATTCGGAGAACAAATGGAGTGCAGCATACAATTACCTTGCCTGAAGTAGAGTGTACCACCTGAAGTACAGTGTACAGTCTCCACAACTGGATTACAGTGTACAGTACACCACAACTGGAGTATACTGTAAGTACAATCTTGAGACCTGCAGCATAGTATACAGTCATCATGCCTGGAGAACAGCATATGGTTTCCACACCTGGAGAGTACCGTGTATAGTTTCCAAACCTGGAGTCTTGGGTACAGTACAGTCTCCACCCCATGGGCACACTGCACAGTGCAGTCTCCATACCTGGCGTACAGACCACAAATCTCCACCATTGGAGTGTAGTATACAGTACGGTTCCCACCCCAGGGTTACAGTATACAATACAGTCTCCACCCCAGGAGTACATTGTATAGTCACCACATCTGAAGCACAGTGTGCAGTACGATCTCCACACCTTTAATACAATGTACAGTCGTTTCCACTTCTGGAGTACAGTGCGCAGTCTCCACCCCAGGTGTACAGAGTACAATACAATCCCCCCTCCTGCAGTATAGGGCAGAATTTTACTGCCTCGCCCACTATGGGAATCGAAGTGGGTGAGGGGCAGACAATGGAAAGGTCCATCGACCTCCAGTGGGATTTTTGGGATGAGTGAGGCCATAAAGTCCTGCCATAGCGTACAGTACCGTCACCATCCCAGGAGTACAATGTATAGAACAGTCTTGACACCTGGAGTACAATTTAGAATACAGGCACCATCCCAGGAGTACAGTCTCTACACTGGGAGTACAGTTTAGAGTGCGGTCACTACACCAAGCGTACAGTGTACACTAGTCTCCACACCTGGAGTACAGTGTTCTGTACAGTTGCCACCCCAGAAGTACAGTCTCAACACCTGAAATACAGTTTACAGTACAGTCACTACACCAAGCGTACAATGTACACTCGTCTCGGCACCTGGAGTACAGTGTACGGTACAGTCACCACTCCAGGAGTACAGTCGTGACACCTGAAATACAGTTTACAGTACAGACACTATGCTAGGCGTACAGTGTAAAGTAGTCTCGACACCTGGAGTACAGTGTACCATACAGTCACCACTCCAGGAGTACAGTCTCTATGCTGGGAGTACAGTTTAGAGTACAGTCACTACACCAAGCGTACAGTGTACACTAGTCTCAACACCTGGAGTACAGTGTTCTGTACAGTCACTATCCCAGGAGTACAGTCTCGACACCTGGAGTCAGTGTACCATACAGTCACTACACCAAGCATACAGTGTACACTAGTCTCGACACCTGGAGTACAGTGTACTGTACAGTCACCACTCCAGGAGTACAGTCGCGACACCTGAAATACAGTTTACAGTACAGACACTACGCTAGGCATACAGTGTAAAGTAGTCTCGACACCTGGAGTACAGTGTACCATACAGTCACCACTCCAGGAGTACAGTCTCTACGCTGGGAGTACAGTTTAGAGTACAGTCACTACACCAAGCGTACAGTGTACACTAGTCTCAACACCTGGAGTACAGTGTTCTGTACAGTCACTATCCCAGGAGTACAGTCTCGACACCTGGAGTCAGTGTACCATACAGTCACTACACCAAGCATACAGTGTACACTAGTCTTGACACCTGGAGTACAGTGTACCGTACAGTCACCACCCCAGGAGTACAGTCGCGACACCTGAAATACAGTTTACAGTACAGACACTACGCTAGGTGTACAGTGTAAAGCATTCTTGACACCTGGAGTACAATGTACCGTACAGTCACCACTCCAGGAGTACAGTCTCAACACCTGAAATACAGGTTACAGTACAGTCACTAACCCCAGGCGTACAGTGTAAAGTAGTCTCGACACCTGGAGTACAGTGTACTGTACAATTTCCACATTGAAATCTAATTGAATTGTGATGCAGGGATTCTACTGGACGTTTTTGTCCAAAGTGCTGAAAAGTTCATTAAAAAAATGTAACTCTCGGGATGTGGGTGTCACTGGCGAGACGGACATTTATCGTCCATCCTTAATTGCCCTTGAGAGTGTGGTGGTGAGCTGCTTCTTGAACTGTTGCAGCCCATATAGCCAGTCGGTGGTGGACAGTTTAGGGAGCCGGGAGCTGAGTGACTTAGAACATAAGAACATAAGAAATAGGAGCAGGAGTAGGCCATCTGGCCCTTCGAGCCTGCCCCACCATTCAATAAGATCATGGCTGATCTGTCGTGGCTCAGTTCCACATTCCCGCCCTCTCCCCATAACCCTTAATCCCCTCGCTTATCAAGAACCCATCAACCCGCGTCTTAAAAATATTTAGCGAGGCAGCCTCCACCACTTCAACGGGCAGAGAATTCCAGAGATTCACCACCCTTTGAGTGAAGAAGTTCCTCCTCAACTCCGTTCTAAACCGCCCCCCCCCTTTATCTTGAGGCTGTGCCCCCCAGTCCTACTGTCCTTTCTGAGCGGGAAGAGTCTCTCCTCTGAGCTGCTCTGGCAGCCCACAGTGTTTGTATAGTTGGGTCCAGTTCAGCTTCTGGTCAATGGTAACTCCCAGGACATTGACAGTGGGGGATTCAGCGATGGTGAAGGGGAGTTAGATTTTCTCATGTTGGAGGGGGTCATTGTTCGGCACCTGAGTGGTGCAAATGCCTCTTTGCACAAATACTTCAGGTGCCATGATTAATGTTTGTTATTCTTTCACGTGACATGATGGTAACTAGTAAAGACAGCATTTATTACCCTTAAAAAAGTGGTGATGAGTTTGAATGACTTGAACTGCTGCAGTCCCTGTGTCATAGGTAAACTCAGTAAGAAGTCTCACAACACCAGGTTAAAGTCCAACAGGTTTATTTGGTGGCAAAAGCCACTAGCTTTCACAGCGCTGCCCCTTCGTCAGGTGAGTGGGAGTTCTATTCACAAACTAAACAGTATGTAAATTGTAAACAAGTTTGTGAATGGAACTCCCCACTCACCTGATGAAGGGGCAGCACTCTGAAAGCTAGTGGTGTTTGCTACCAAATAAACCTGTTGGACTCTAACCTGGCGTTGTGAGACTTCTTACTGTGTTTACCCCAGTCCAACGCCGGCATCTCCACATCATAGGTAAGCCCACAATGCTAATAGAGTATTGAACTCGTTGAGTTTTTATGACAATCGATGATAGATCCATGGCACATCTATTGAGACTAGCTTTATTAATTAACAAAATTTAAATCCCATCAGTTGACAGGGTGAGATTTGAACCCATGTCCCCAGGGTATTAACCTGGGCCTCTGAGATTTTTAATCTACCACTACACCACCACTAACTATATAGGTGGAATAAGAGCTTTTAAACCGTATGACATTCTGATCTGAGACAGGAGAGTGTTATAAAGATGTATACTCTCCACCGTCAACCAGTCACCCCCCATAATCAACATTTTCACCCTTTTGGCAAAAGGTCTTTGCTGTGTTGAGGCTTCTCTCATTGGATTCCATTAGGCCCTGGGAATGGGCTGGAAGGTGGGAGCTGTAAAACGGCGAGGGAAGCGGGGATGGAGTGGGGTGGGAGGGGATGGTATTAGATGCCTTTCTACCGCCATAACATTTCACCAGAGATGGCGGCCTCTCCCAGACACCACCGTGCAACTTAAGCGGGCAATTAAGGGCCTCTTCCTGCTGACATTTTACCAGCAGCTTGAGGGGGTGGTGGGGTAGAGGTGGGGGTGAACTCTTTGCCCTGCGGCCTTGGGATGGGGTGCAGTTCTCCTGATCAGGCTCCGTGGAGCCTCCAGAGGGAAATGGCTGCGTCCATGGCAACGTCCCACCCCCACCTTCACAACCAACCCTGAGAGCATCGCTTTGTGGCTTCTGAACCGAGTTTAGTGAACCATGGTGACGGTGCGTAGACAGAAGACTTAGTGGCCCTCTGATTGCCCCATAACTCTTGGGAATGGGCTTTGCCCCTTAAAGGGACAGGAGCCCCCCACTGCAGCTCATCAGCTGCACAATGGGCCTAAAGCGCAGACTGAGAGCAGATTTGTCCCCAGTTTTTAGGCCTGTCATCTGCTTCCTGAATAAAAGCCAGCCCTTCAGTGTTAAAAATAAAGATTTATAGCTCTGCACACAGAATGTGGTGACTAATTATATCTGCACTCTGACAATATTGTAGGGAAAACAAATCAGGAGCAAACATTGAGCTGAGAACAAATATGTTTTGTCAGATGTTCGTAAGACTCACTCTCTGGGGTGGTGAATTGTGATTCTTTCGGTGAAGCTATTTGCTAAATAGCTGACCCATTCATTCTGAGTGGGACCTCCAATTACAGGCTGCCCAGCACAGGGAAATATCCTTCCAGTATCTCCCCCCGAGAGGGAGGCAGCTTCTCAGCTTCATTGGAACCTGATTGACCAGTGGATCTCCAATCCCTGCAGCGACAGCGCTTTCGTGGACAGAACGGGAACTACAGGAAGCTGCCAAAGCCTAATTGCCTGAGCCGTGGGGCAGGGTAACGGCAGTGGGGGGGTCACCAGGGGGCAATCTCAGGGGAGAGAGGCCCAAGGGAAGGAAAGTTCGCAGGTCACTGAATTAACCGGGGTATCGAGTATAAAAGTTGGAATGTTATGGTGAGGTTGTATAAGGCATTGGTGAGGCAGAATTTAGAGTATTGTGTACCGTTTTGGTCACCTAGTTACAGGAAGGATGTAAAGAAGATTGAAAGAGTGCAGAGAAGGTTCACAAGGATGTTGCCGGGACTTGAGAAGCTGAGTTACAGAGAGAGATTGAATAGGTTAGGACTTTATTCCCTGGAGCGTAGAAGAATGAGGGGAGATTTGATAGAGGTGTATAAGATTTTGATGGGTATGGATAGAGTGAATGCAAGCAGGGTTTTTCCACTGAGGCTAGGGGAGAAAAAAACCAGAGGGTAAAGGGTGAAAGGAGAAAAGTTTAAAGGGAATATTAGGGGGGGCTTCTTCACACAGAGAGTGTGGGAGTGTGGAGTGAGCTGCCGGATAAAGTGGTAAATGCGGGCTCACTTTTAACATTTAAGAAAATCTTGGATGGGTTCGTGGGTGAGAGGGGTGTGGAGGGATATGGTTCAAATGTAGGTCAGTGGGACTAGGCAAAAAACGGTTCGGCACAGACAAGAAGGGCCAAAAGACCTGTTTCTGAGCTGTAATTTTCTGTGGTTAATCAGTAGAGGGCTTCTGATGATGCCAAACCCACCTCTGCTATGCATCACCCCACTCACATCCCCTTCTTTTCTCACCAGAGATCTAATATTGATTCCTTCCAGCTGTCCCCAGGAGAGGCGATGGCTTAGTGGTATTATCACTAGACTATTAATCCAAAAAGTTAGCTCATGTTCTGGGGACCCCTGATCGAATCCCTCCATTGGCAGATGGTGGAATTTGAATTCAATAAAAAAAAATCTGGAATTAACGATCTACTGATGACTGTGAAATCATTGGCGATTGTCAGAAAAGCCCTTCTGGTTCACTAACGTCCATGTAAGGAGGGAAATCTACCATCACTCCTTTTTCTGGCTTACATGTCTCCAGAGCCATAGCAATGTGGGTGACTCTCAACTGCCCTGTGCAATCATAGAAGAAGGCCATTCAGCCCATTGAGTCTGCACTGACCCCAATCCCACCCAGGCCTATTCCCTTAAATCCCACATATTTACCTTGCTAATCCCGTGACACCCGGGGCAATTTAGCATGGCCAATCAATGTAATCTTTGGATTGTGGGAGGAAACTGGAGCACCTGGGAGGAAACCCACGCAGACATGGGGAGAATGTGCAAACTCTGCACAGACAATGATCTGAAGCCGGGATTGAAGCCTGGCACCATGAGGCAGCAGTGCTAACCAGTGTGCCACCGTGCCGCCCTGGTATGGCAGTTGGTGGAATTTGAATTCAATAAAAATAATCTGGAATTAAGGAATGGCCGAGCAAACCACTTAGTTATTCAAGAAGGCAGCTCGTCACTACCTTCCCAAGGGCAATAGGGATGGACAATAAATGCTGACCAGCCAGTGACAACCATGTCCCATGAATGAACACCCAGGGGGGATCTGTTCTTGCAACCCCACATTCCCGTCTCTGATTAGGTGGACAGTAAATTTCAGGCCAATGGTGTTACGTTAATTAGGACGTCAAATCCACGCAAGAAAATGGTATTAACATTCCGCCTTGCTCATTTTCAAAAATTCCATAGCCCCAAATCCCCCACTACAATCACCTCTGGTCCCAGTGGAATAGGCATTCTCAAACTAAGGCATAGCCGGAGGCAAGTCAAACATGAGACTTTCACACAACAGCATTTTCTGAGTTTTATACATTTCCACAAGTTCTTGGTGTTTTCCACAGTCAATGCGTTCACAGAATCAGCACCTTGTACTGCTCCCTGCTGTCTTGCCATGTTACCTCCAAATGTCCCAGTGCTCACACTCACATAACGTTCAAACCCCACCGGGATCATAGCCGGAGCAGTCTTTCCCTTGCTGTCCATGCATCAGCGCGTTGTGTGTCACACACACACTGCAAAACACCCAGCTTTAAGCATAGAAAATAGGTGCAGAGGAGGCCATACAACCCATCAAACCTGCACCACCTTTCAATATGATTATGGCTGATCATACACTTTCAGTATCCCATTCCAGCTTTCTCTTCATTCCCCTTGATCCCTTTAGCCATAAGGTCCGACTCCTCTTGAACAGCTCTAACAAACTGGCCCCAGTTTGGTAGAGAATTCCACAGGTTCACGACACTCTGAATGAAGAAGTTCTTCCTCACCCCAGTCCTTTCTTGTTAACTCTCATCCCCTTCCCTTGAACTCTCTGTGTGTTGTCAGACTGCTTGGCCAACACTCAGCTTTGGCGGAGCCACAGGTTCCTCCCATTTTAAACATCGGGCACATCAAAAGAAAAGAGATTGGCTGTATCCAATTTTTGGATGCTACGAGAGAGCTCCCCTGCAGGGTGGGACGCACCAGATATTCTATTGATGAGAGCATTCGGGCAGTGAGTGTTTGCTGGCAGTATGAAGAGCAGGCAGATGATGATGTCAATATGTGTGTAACGTTGACAGCGCGCCAGGGTTGTCATTTGCTCCCTTTCACAGATGAACAGATAATCAGCAGCAGTAAGGGCCAATCATCAGTACTACTTAAAAAGGGCCATCAATTCCTTATAGATCAGTCCATCGAGGCATTTCTACAAGATGTTGGTGCTTTCCATAGTCAATCAACCTGATAAAAATCTACAGGGAGTGGTGCGACAAGTGCTGAAGGAAGTTTTGATGACTTCAAGGCTTCTGCGTAAACATATTTCTCCCTGACATTTCCCTAGTAATTATTCATTTTTACAGGGTAAGACAAGGGGGAGGCAATGGTATTATCACTAGAATAGAATCATAGAACCCTACAGTGCAGAAAGAGGCCCTTCAGCCCATCGAGTCTGCACCGAACACAATCCCACCCAGGCCCTAACCCCATATCCCTACATATTATACCCACTAATCCCTCTAACCTACGCATCCCAGGACACTAAGGGGCAATTCCTTAGCATGGCCAATCAACCTAACCCACACATCTTTGGACTGTGGGAGGAAACCGGAGTGCCCAGAGGAAACCCACGCAGACACGAGGAGAATGTGCAAACTCCACACTGACAGTGACCCGAGTTGGGAATTGAACCCAGGACCCTGGAGCTGTGAAGCAGCAGTGCTAACCCACTGTGCTACCGTGCCGAATATTAATCCAAAAAAAATCAATAAATGTTCTGCGGACACAGAATGCTCGAATCATGTCACAGCAGATAGTGGAATTTGAATTCAATAAAATGAAATCTGGAACTAAGAATCTACTGATGACTATGAAACCATTGTCAATTGTCAGAAAAACCCATTTGGTTCATTAATGTCCTTTAGGAGAGGAAAGGACATTAGCTAGTCAGGCCTATGTGTGATTCCAGAGACACAGCATTATGTTTGACTCTCAATTGCCCTCTGAACAAGGGCAACTAGGGATGGGCAATAAATACTGGCCAGCCAGCAATGCCTATGTCCCATGAATCAATAAGAAAAAAATCTTGTTCCTAGGATACTCAAGACAGGACAGGCTGCTGGAAGGTGGAGGAGGAGACGGGGAATAGAATAGGAGACCATGGCAACAGCAAAAAAAACAATAAAGATCAGATTGTCATAGTTACAACCTTTAGAGCTCACATAATAATGGGGATGAGATAAAGGGTGCAAGGGAGCATGGAGGAATCTTGTAAGGTTATGGACATAGAGGTCTTGGCAAACTTAACCGCAGGAACTCATTGTAAATGTTCTCTTCTGTGCCCTGCCTGGGGTGGGTTTGAAATCTAACAGGCTGGCCGGCTAGAAGAAATAGAGTCCAGGAAGCAGAAGGTGAATCTCATAGGCAAGATGAGATTGGATAGTTTATGTGGGTAGACAGGAGAGACAGATGTGTTGTGATGATACTGTGCCTTTAAGAAGTGTTTTATATCGAGTTTTTCATGAGGGGTATATTTAAAATTTAAAAAGTAAGAACAGGTAAGCTGGTGATGTTAGCTAACTGCTTTTGAAGAGGGGTTATAAGAGCAATATTGATTGAATTGGAACTAATAGAGATAGAGTCATAGAGCCATTGAGGTTTACAGCATGGAAACAGGCACTTCGGCCCAACCTGTCCATGCTGCCCTTTTTTTAAACCCCTAAGCTAATCCCATTGCCCACGTTTGGCGAATATCCTTCTATATTCACCTTACCAATGTAACTGTCTAAATGCTTTTTGAAGGACAAAATTGTACCCGCCTCTACTACTACCTCTGGCAGCTTGTTCCAGACACTCACCACTGTCTCTGCGAAAAAAATTACCCCTCTGGACACTTTTGTATCTCTCCCCTTTCACCTTAAACCTGTGCCCTCTAGTTTTAGACTCCCCTTCCTTTGGGAAAAGATATTGACAATCTAGCTGATCTGTGCCCCTCATTATTTTATAGACCTCTGTAAGATCATCTCTCAGCCTCCTACGCTCCAAAGAAAAGGTCCCAGTCTGTCTCAGAATTTGGCAATCATTTCCAGTTTAAGTGATACTCTGCTCTTTCAATTCCTTCTGCCAAATTGAAGAATCTCACATTTTCCCACATTGTACTCCATCTGCCAGATATTTGCTGATTCACTTAACCTATTGATATCCATTTGCAAACTCCTTATGTCACCTTCATAATATATTTTTCTACCAACCGTTGTGCCATCTGCAAATATAGCACCACACCTTTTCTCCCCTCATCCAAGTCATTGATGTCAATTATAAAAAGTTGAGGCCCCATCACAAACCCTGAAGGGACTAATTTCTCACATCCTGATAAAAGACCCATTTATGTATTCTCTCTACTTTCTGACAGCCCATCTTCTATCCAGGCTAATGTCTTAGCCCCTACACCACAAGCTTTTGTTTTCATGGTAACCTTTGGTGTGGCATCTTATCATGTTTTCCGGAATTCCAAGTATCTAAAGGTTCCCTTCTATCCACGTGTTACTTCTACAAAGAAGTCTAATTGGTTAAATACAATTTCCCTTTCATTAAACTAACTCTTCCTAATTACCCTGAGTTTTTTCAAAGTGCCCAGATAATAAGCTCTTAAATGATTGATTCTTCCTACAACTAATTGGCCTAAATTTCCTGTTTTATGCCTCTATCCGTTCTTGAATTAAAGGGCTTATATTTGCTACTTTCTAGTATCTAGGGAAATTTGGAAGATAGGTTAGCAGTTGAAAATTGTATCTCATCATGTTCAAATATTGTTCAAATGTTAAACATTAAGCTAACTCATTTATTATAATTAAACAGTGTTGTTAAATAAAGTTTGTTTTGACAAAAGTTTCCCAGGAAAATCACATCTGGAGTGAAACATCTTCACATTAATGCCAAAAATAACAAATAGTTGGTTTCTAACTTCAGAACATATCTTGTAGTTTCTGATCTTGTACCTGAACAGATATTCAGGGCTAATATGGGGAAGGGGATAGTCCTGTAATGTAGACAATGCATGTAAATAAAAAATACCAAGGAATGGATTGAATCTCAGTCTTTGTGTCCTGGAAAACCATGAACCCCTTGTAATTATTGTTGAAGATGAGGGCAGAAGGGAGAGTGGAGAGGAGATATCCATTATTGTGACGGATTCTTCACTGACAGATAATGTAAACTAGTGGATAATCAAAGATTCACTCAATATTTTGATCAATCATTACTTAATTTGAACCCTGTGCTTTCTGAACTACTTTTCTTATGCAGTGCCCCCAGAATATGACAAAAGTCTCACGAGGTATAAATTTTGGAGTTCTTTTTCTCACTAATGTTACTGTTTCCCTCCTGGACTCCCACTGCTATCCTAACTTAACCCAAATTTACAAGAACATTCTTATAGATTATCAAGAATGCAGGCTGTGAGAGAAGAGAAGAATGAGGTTCCACTGTGGAAAATGAATGGGGCTATAAAGTAACATAATGCACCTTTGGGCTGTATCTAACCTGTTGTACAATCCTGTCTGACTGTGTTAGCATATATATTTAGTAATATTTCTCCGCAGTTCAGCGTCCCATGTAAGCGACACATCGGAGCTGTTATGATAGTTACATTCAGTTTTCATTATCTCCTTACTGATGTATCATTATTTCTAACCACAGAACTGTTAATTGCAATCAATAAGAAACTCTTCCTCTCTAAAGTGGAAACACTTCTTAATCTCTCTCTGCCGTGTTGATAGAGTCACACTAAATTGATGGCCGTGTGTTAAAAATAGTGCAGGTGTCTTCAGCACTCGGGAATATATTATTTGCAAAACAAATACTTTCTCCAATTGGTTTCACTTCAATAAAAATACTGTTGTTAGCAATGGACACGTCTATCTTCTTTCAACTTCTAAGTCTATCAACTTCCAAGTTGGTGTGAGGTTGCACTGAAAGTCTAAAATCTTCAAGACTCAGAAAATGACTTACGTTGCTTCCTACTCCCACACTGTACTTTCCGCAGGGATCTATTCCTGGCCCTTCCTGTTTCTCATCCACACGCTGCCTTGCGGCAACATCTGAAACATGTCAGTTTTCACATATACATTGACAATGCACGCCTGCCTTGATCCTGATACTACACTAGTAATCCAGAAACTCAGCTACTGTCCTGGTTCGAATCAATTAATCCAGAAACTCAGCTACTGTGCCGGCAGATGGTGGAATTTGAATCCAATAAAAAAAAATCTAGAATTGAGAATCTACTGAAGACTGTAAAATCATTGTCGGGAAAACCCATCTGGTTCACTAACGTCCTTTAGGGAAGGAAATCTACTGTCCTTACCTGGTCTGACCCGCATGTCACTCCAGTTCCACAGCAATGTAGTTGACTCTCAACTACCCCCAGGCAATAAATGCTGGCCAGCCAGAAATGCAAATATTCCATGAATTAATAAAAAGAAAATTGTCAGACCACTTGCCCAACATCCAGTATTGGAAGAGTAGAAATTTCCTCCAATTAAATACTAGGCAGACCAAAGCCATTATTTGTGGTCTCTGCTGTAAATCTCACTGTCCAGCTGTTCAAGTCTCCCCTCTCCCTGACAACTGATAACTGTCTAAGGCTAAACCAATCAGTTTGCAACCTTGCTATCATATTGGATAAAGATGAGTTTCCAACCCCATATGCACATAAGGGCCATCACTAAAAAAAAACCTATTTTCATCATTGGGATCCCCCAGCTGCCTCCCTGCCTCCGCTGATTTGCTACTGAAATCCACATCCACGCCTTAGTAATGTCCAGACATGATTATTCTAATGCATCCAGGCTCTGTCCCCTCCCAGAAAAGTTCATAGAGTCATAGAATCCCACAGTGCAGAAGAAACCATTTGGCCCATTGAGTTTGCATCGACTCTCTTCCCTCTACTGTGCCCTAGTAACCCCATACATTTCCCATGGCTAACCCACCTAACCTGCACATCTTGGGATACTAAAGGACAATTTGGCGTGACCCATCCACCTAACCTGCACACAATGGTAAATGAGGAAATGGCAGATATATTGAATAGGTATTTTGCATCATAAAATCTCTACGGTGCAGAAGAAGCCATTCGGCCCATTGAGTCTACACTGACTCTCTGATAGAGTATCTTACCCAGGCCCTCTTCCCCACCATATTTCTGTGATCCTGTGCATTTACCATGGCTAATCCCTCTAACCTTTGGACACTAAAGGACAATTTTAGCATGGCCAATCCATCTAACCCGCATATCTTTGGACTGTGGGAGGAAACTCACCAGACACAGGAAGAACATGCAGAATCCACAAAGGCAGTGACTAAAGGCTAGAATTGAACTGCGTCCATGGAATTGAGAGACAGCAATGTTGACCACTGTGCCATTATTCCGTTCTCACGCCTGTACCCTAATTCACACCAATTATTGTTCACCCAGCACCCTTGAGCTCACTGACCTACTTTGCCTAATTTAAAAATTCTCATCCTTATTTTCGAATCCCTCCCTGATCTTGCCTTTCCCTATCTTTAATCTCCACCTACCCTTCAATCCTCTAGAGATATCAGTGATCCTTAAATGCTGGCACTTTAGAATCACCTGATCTTAAACAGAACATAATAAGAAGATAAGAACTAGGAGCAGGAGTCGGCCATCTGGCCCCTCGAGCCTGCTCCACCATTCAATAAGATCATGGCCGATCTTTTTGTGGACTCAGCTCCACTTACCCGCTCGCTCCCTTAATCCCAGTAATGTTCAAAAATTTATCTATCCTTGCCTTAAAAACATTCAATGAGGGAGCCTCAATCGCTTCACTGGGCAGGGAATTCTACAGATTCACAACCCTTTGTGTGAAGAAGTTCCTCCTCAACTCAGTCTTAAATCTGCTTCCCCTTATTTTGAGGCTATGCCCCCTAATTCTAGTTTCACCCGCCAGTGGAAACAACTTCCCTGCTTCTATCCTATCTATTCCCTTCATAATCTTATATATCTTGGAATTCTTCTGAATTCCAATGAGTATAGCCCCAGTCTACTCAGTCTCTCCTCATAAACCAACCCTCTCAACTCCAGAATCGACCTAGTGAATCTCCTCTGCACCCCCTCCAGTGCCAGTATATCCTTTCTCAAGTAAGGAGACCAAAACTGTACACAGTGCTCCAGGTGTGGCCTCACCAGCACCTTATACAGTTGTAACATAACCTTGCTGTTTTTAAACTCCATCCCTCTAGCAATGAAGGACAAAATTCTATTTGCCTTCTTAAATACCTGCTGCACCTGCAAACCAACTCCTTGAGATTCTTGCACAAGGACACCCAGGTCCCTCTGCACAGCAGCATGCTGCATTTTTTTACCATTTAAATAATAGTCCATTTTGCTGTTATTCCTACCAAAATGGATGGCCTCACATTTACTAACATTGTACTCCATCTGCCAGACCCTCGCCCACTCTCATAGACTATCTGTATCCCTTTGCAGACACTCAGCATCCTCTGCACACTTTGCTCTTCCACCCATCTTAGTGTCATCTGCGAATTTTGACACACTACACTTGGTCCCCAACTCCAAATCATCTGTGTAAATCATAAACAATTGCAGTCCGAACACTGATCCCTGAGGCACACCACTAGTCACTGATTGCCAACCAGAAAAACACCCATTTACCCCAACTCTTTGCTTTCTGTTAGTTAACCGATCCGCTATCCATGCTAATACATTGCCTGTAACACCGTGCAACTTGATCTTATGTAGCAGTCTTTGATGCGGTGCCTTGTCAAATGCCTTTTGGAAATCCAGGTACACCACATCCACAGGTTCCCCATTGTCCACTGCACATGTAATGTTCTCAAAGAATTCCACCAAATTAGTTAAACATGACCTTCCCTTCATGAACCCATGCTGCGTCTTCCCAATGGGACAACTTATTTCCAGATTTCTTCCTTGATGATAGATTCAAGCATTTTCCCTACTACAGAAGTTAAGCTAACCGGCCTATAGTTACCTGCCTTTTGTCTACCTCCTGTTTTAAACAATGGCATCACATTTGCTGTTTTCCAATCTGTGAGAACCACCCCACAGTCCAGCGAATTTTGGTAAATTACCACTAGTGCATTTTCTATTTCCCCCCGCCATCTCTTTTAGTGCCCTGGGATGCATTCCATCAGGGCCAGGAGACTTGTCTATCTTTAGCCCCATTAACTTGCCCAACTCTACCTCTTGGCACCTTGGGGCATAGGGGAGCACCCACTCCCAGTGGCTGTGAAAGTGACAGCTGCCTTGAACATTTATGCCCCTGGGTCCCTCCAGACGGTTAGTGGAGAGCTTTGTGGCAATCCACAATCATCCATCCACAAGTGGATGGGGGTGGGGGGGTCACATACGTTCTGTATGCCCGGCCTGACCAATATATATTTGACCAGGACTGGCTCAGCATGATTCACAGCCATCCTGGGGATGCCAAACACGCAGGGGTCTAGAGACTGCACGCGTCCCACTCTCGAGGCCCCGGAGAAAAACCCTGGAAGATTCATGAATAGAAAAGGCTTCCATTCCACCAATGTGCAATTGGTGTGTGACCATCAGCTGTACATCATGCACATCGGTGACAGACACCCCAGTAACGTACATGACTGTTTTATATTGAGAGCTCAGATGTCCCAGGGGTCTTTGAGGAGGAGTCCAGGATGGAGGGATGGCTCGTGAGGACATGGGATAGCCTCTTTGGACTTGGTTGATGATGCCTGCACATAGGCCTGAGATTGAGGCGGAGACCCAATCTAATGAGGCCCACATGACAGTCAATCGTGGACAGTACATAGGACCCCTTGGGTTACTGTGGTGGGGCCCTACAATACAGCCCATCGTCGCCCATTGTGGTGGTACGCTGTGCCCTACACAACCTGGCGCAGTGGCAAGGAGACCTTTTTTGGAAGGGGGGAGGGATGGAGGCTGGCCAGCTGGGTAAAGCTGGAGAGGAGGCCACTCAGGAGGACGTAAAGGAGGAGGAGAAGGATGATGATGATGATGACGACAAACGCCACCCAGGTGGCAGCAAGGGTCAGGTGGCGAGGGAGGCCCTGACCAGCACAGAGTTTGGCAGCTTAGAGGCTTGTGTTGCCGGAGGTGCGTTCCAACACCCCTCCCCACCCTTGTGTACCCCTATAATTTCCTGCACTATTTGTCACACCAGAGTGTGCTGTGTTAGTGAGCAGAAAGGTGATGATGACTCGCTATGTGCCGTTGTGATGATGCCTGGCGCAAACTAGTCTGACTCCTATCAGAGCTCCGCATGCACACTGGCACCTGGGGCCACGTCTGGGTGAGGGTAAGGGAGCACTAAACACCAAACGTCTCCCTGGTTCTGAGGATACAATGGCAGTGGCTGCCGCTGCATTCTACCCACTGTAGTCAGTGAAGGAGGTGAGCACCTTGATTTGCACAGTAACAGTGCGCTGAGGGTCCCTCGCCCACAGACATCAATGAGCTGGGTTTCGTGGTAACTACCTTCATGTTGGAGCTAATCGGACACATATTAGTCACAGCTGTGGCGTACAATAACATTGATGGGTGGCAATAAAAGCGCCATCAAACTAAGTGCTCATTTATGTCAACGAGCGCACGTGAAATTTAACAGTAAGATGAAAGCAATGTACTGCAGATGCTGGAATCTGAAACGGAAACAGAAAATGCTGGAAAATCCCAGCCGGTCAGACAGCATCTGTGGGGAGAGATTTCCAGTTTAGATGAACTTTCGTCAGAGCCCAGTCGGTGAGCTTGCAATGGATACCAGTGGACAGTTTATCAGCAGAAATGGAGACAGAGAGAAGGGAAGTGAGGAGGACCATGTGAAGGTGATAAAGGGATGGAAATTGCGAACAAAATTGATACATTTTTTCAGGTCCAGACGAGCGCATGATGTGGCACCGAAATAGCCATTGATGTACCAATGAAAGAGTGTGGGAGGGGGACTGGAACAGGGGGCGCTCCACGTAACCCGTAAGGAGACAGACATAACCGGGACCCAAGTGGGTGCCCATAGCCACACGTTTTACTTGGAGGAAGTGGGATGAGTTAAAGGAGAAATTGTTGAGTGAGAGAAGCAGTTCAGCCAGACGGAGGAGAGTGGTGGCAGATGGGAATTGTTCAAACCTCTGTTCGAGGAAGAAGCGAAAAGCTTTGAGGCCATCCTGGTGGGGAATGGAGGTGTAGAGTGATTGGACATCCATGGTGAGAGGGAGGCATTTTGCACCGGGGAACTGGAAGTTGTTGATATGGCAGAGGGAATCGGAGGAATCACGGATGTAGATGGGAAGGTGAGAGAATGGAGTCTATATAGGAGGAAATGAGTTGAGTGGGGCAGGAACAGGCTGACACAATGGATCTACTGGACCGGTCCGGTTTATGGATTTTGGGAAGGAGATAGAAGCAGGCTGTCTGGGGTTGAGACACTATGAGGTTGGAGGCTGTGGAAGGAAGATCTCCAAAGATGAGGTCATTGACAGTCCTGGAAACAGTGGCTTGATGTTTGGCGGTCGGGTTGTGCTCTAGGAAGAGGTAGGAAGAGGTGGCCAAGAGTTGGCGCTCAGTCTCTGCGAGGTACAGGTCCATACGCCAGACAACAACAGCACTGCCCTTGTTGGCGGGTTTGATGACGAGGCCAGGGTTGGTCCTAAGAGGGCAAAGTGCAGCAAGTTTGGAAGGAGACAAGTTGGAGTGGATGAGAGGAGCAGAGGAATTCACACTCGATGAAAACATCAAGAGCAGGATAAACATCACACTAGCTGGGCACTTAAAATCATTCTCATAAAATTCTGCCCGAGATGTTTTATCACTGTAAGGATTCTGAAGGGGGCCGTTCTCATGTTTAAATGGGTCTGACCACCATGTTTCTCACTGTGACAGGTTGCATTAAATCCAGTCTTTATGTCCATGCGTGTCTTCATAAGCATTGAGAATTCCACATCACTCAATGTGGCACTACAGGACTGTATTGAACAATGTATTAGACAACAGTGTGACCTGGGAAGTACTTTCAACAAGACTCTAATACTTTGAGTCTAGAACTATAATTATTTAGAAGTTCTATGAACCAGGTGAGCCTGTGGAAGATTTCACCATGAGATTGAAGAATGCCTTTAGCAATTATAAATACAATAAAAGAGATTGCCCACCTACATGTCAGCTTGCTTGGTTGAACATTGTCCAATGGATGGAATGGAATGTGTGCTGTGAGATGTTTATTTTAATGACTGCAGGATGAAATGTTGTGAAGTGATTTGTGGAGCAAATGTATAAACCTGCACACAAAGTTGAACAATGAACCGATTGCCAGTGTCCCATTTAACGGTATAACTCCTATTCTGACTTTTCAAGATACAACAAAAGTGATGCTAATGAATCAGTCCATTTTACTGCTCCTGAAATTTGTATTTCTATTGAGGGTTATGAAAATAAAAATCGCAAAAGCTGCGAGACAATTTGCCAATTCACTATCACCCATTTGACATTATCACAAAGTCAAAATTTGCATTTAGCATTTTATAAAATAGCTGTTTTTTTTAATGAATAACAGTGGGAAGAATGGTCCTTCTGCACACAGTCAGAGTCAATTCTCCTCAGCAAAAAATGGCAATAGCTGCAGCATATAACATAGAGTCATAGAAATCCTACAGTACAGCCCATCCAGCCTTCACCAACAACAACCCCACTTAGGACCTATCCCTGTAACACCATACATTTATGCTGCTCATTCCCCGACACTAAGGAGAAATTTAGCATGGCCAATAAACTAACTGCACATCTCTGGAGTGTGGGAGGAAACCACAGCACCTGGAGAAAGCCCACACAGACACGGGGAGAATGTGCAAACTCCACACAGACACGGGGAGAGTGTGCAAACTCCACACAGACACGGGGAGAATGTGCAAACTCCACACAGGCAGTGACCCAAGGCCAGAATTAAACGCGAGTCCCTGGAGCTGGGAGGCCACAGTGCTAACCACTGTGCCGCTACGCTGCCCATTAAAATGTCCATCTAAATGGTGGAGGCATACAATTCAATGCTGAAATGTTCACTTTAAAGATAGATGGATCAACTGTCACACAACCCAAAAAACATTTTGTTAGAATGGTGGAAATAAAATCGAAGCTTGGATGCTTAAAATTTTGCAATAAAAGTTAATTTCATCTCTTTGGTTTATCCTATTTCTCAGGCCCAACAGTGATATTAAAAACTTTCGGGGTGTATAGCTGTGTGGGTAAAAATGGTAGAATTGTTCTTTCCATTTCTGAGAACTGCTACAACTTGCCAGAATGAAAGTGAAAACTGAACAGGGATTAGTATTGATGTTCCGAGTTCAAAATTTCTACTGCAGAGCTCAAACCACTTCTAATTACAATATTTTGCAGTCTGATACTGGGGTTTCTTTTGACACAGCATTGCTCAACAGCAAGTCTGCCCGCTGCAGTTGCATCTCATTTGCAACTGTGGATTTCAAAAATACACCCATTTCACAGATGGTTGCAGACTTCCTGTCACGTGTTTGCCACTGCCTCATAAAAAGCCGTATCTCACTGTCATATCCATGTGGTTTAAAACGTTTTAAAACAATTACACTTACAGATAACAAACCGCAACATGTGCTCTCGAGAATCGGGAGTCTTTTCTTGCTTCAATTCTGAGCCGTGTAAATTATACATATCTCTTGGCATTGCTTTTCCCACTTATTCTATAATAACACTGCTGGCATCAGCATCCCTGAGAGGATTTTTCCAATTGACTGATTGATTGAATGCTCCCTCGCTGGTATGCGAGAGGCTTAAGGCTTGTTGTTGTGTGGGCGTTGGCAGCTTGAACGGTGCAAATGCTTCCTCCATGTAAATTTCCTCCTTAGTCTGTGTTTATGAAAAAAAGACGTGGCTGCCCCTAATATTTCAGCAGCTGTCAATCAACGGGCTATTCTGGGAATGTTTCCTGTTCGTGTGGCTGTCTGTTTTTCTCATTCCATTTTTGTTTTTACACGCGCTCAGTAATAAGGTCAAAGCCTCTTTGTGATCCCTGTTAGCCCTTCTACTTGTTTGATATCACCAGTTAAACTCTTGCTGCTGTCCGATTATCAAACGTACCAACTGCCACGAGTGGCTATGCTTTAAAACCCAAAACAAGTCGTTAGAACAGTGGAAATAAAATCGAAACTCGGACGTTTCAAATTTTGCAACAAAATTTCATTTCACTGGTTTACCTTTCTCTCTGACAACATTAAAACTGCAAACGGTTATCACAGTGTAACGGTTTAGGGGAGAAAATTGTGGGAGAATTTTTCTTTCCATTTTTGAGAATCGCTATAACTTAGAATCATCGAGGTGTACAGTGCTTAGAAGCATACAGTGCCATTTGACCCATCGAGCCTGTACTGACAATAACCCCACTCAGGCCCTATCCCCATAACCCTACATATTTACCCTGCTCATCCCCCTGACACAATGGGCAGGGTTTTCCAGTCACACTCGCACCAAAACCAGAAGACCCCACCCGAGGTCCTGTTATAAGGTCTTGTCCCGCCTGCTACAATTCTTGCGGCGTTGGACAGGAAAATTATGTGTTAAGGAACAATTTAACATGGCCAATCCACCCAACCTGCACATCTCTGGACTGGGGGAGGAAACCGGAGCACCCGGAGGAAACACACACAGACGCAGGGAGAACATACAGGCAGTCACCCAAGGCCTGAATTGAACCTGTGTCCCTGGCGCTGTGGGACAGCAATGCTAATTAGTATTACGTTCCGAATTCAAAATTTCTACTGCAGTCACTTTAATTACACTATTTCATCCCACACTGTAGGGAATGTGGCACCTGGAAACATATGTGTAAGATTGAAGCATTTGCAATAGAAAAAACCCATGCGCTATATAACATTAATGAGGTTAAAATGGTGACGGCAGTAATACATTAACGATAAAGGGTATATTTTCCAAGAGAGATGCCATAATGCGAGCAGTATTCAAACCCTAATTAGCTTCTCAAAATAAATAGTCTCAACAAACACTTTCACTGTGGGATGCAAGAAAGCAGGTGTGAACACTGAGCATTTATTAATGTCCCTGTTAATGTCTTTAATTAGCCTCATTACTGCAACACAATCTTCTTGCTTCCTTTCGATAGCAATTTTTAGGAAGCCAAGTGCATGTGATGTTGAAGTTAAATACTGGTGAAATTATCCTTGAAATTGCCTGAATTATATTATCATCAGCTCCCTGCATCTCTGGAGGGGATGTAGCCAAACACACCTGAGTTAAATCCAGAAACAGATGCATTAGACTTAGGTTTTGGTCACATTTCTAACTTAAACAATCTTAACCAAGCTCCTGAACCCACTATTGACAACTAAAATTCCCTTTTTTTTAATTCTTTATCACTTCTGGAACACCACAGTTTCTTCCTAGTACCCTGATAACACATGGCTGATAATCTGCAGTGACAACCTAGAATTGCGAATACAACAACTTGTGTTTGGAAGGCACCTTAAGGAACAAATAAACAATAAAAGGAAATTTTATAAAATTGAAACCAAGTCACATAGAGAAAGAATAGGGCAGGTAATCAAAATGGTTGTCACGGAGAAGGTTTTAGGGAGCATATCAAAGGAAAAGAGGTGTTAAAGAGGTAGAGAGCAGAAGATATAAGGGAGGAGGTTCCAAAACTCAACCTCTGTACAGCCACTAAAGATGTACAGCATTTATCATGGGGAATTTAATCTACATGTTAATTGGTCAAAGCACTCTTAAGGAGGAATTCATAGAATGTATCCACGATAGCTTCCTTGAACAGTATGCAATGGAACTGACAAGGGAGCAAGCTATCCTAGATCTGGTCCTGCAAAACGAGACAGGAATAACCGATGATCTCACAGCTAGGGATCCTCTTGGAAGAAGCGCCCACAGTGTGGTTGAATTTAAAATACAGATGGAGAGTGAGAAGGTAAAATCTAATCCCAGTGTCCTGCGCTTAAACAAAGTAGAATATAAAGGGACGAGGCGTTGGCTAAGTTAGACTGGGACCAAAAACTTTATGGTGGGACAATTGAGGAGCAGTGAAGGACTTTCAAGGCGATCTTTCACAGTGCTCAACGAAAGTATATACCAGGGATAAGGAAGGACTGTAGAAAAAGAGATAATCAGCCATGGATATCTAAGGAAATAAAGGAAGGTACTTGTGGAGTACAATGTTGGTAAATGTGAGGTCATCCATTTTGATACAAATAACAGCAAAGTGGACTATTATTTAAATGGTAAAAAATTGCTGTGTAGAGGGACCTGGGTGTCCTTGTGCAGGAATCTCAAGGAGTTGGTTTGTAGGTGCAGCAGGTAATTAAGAAGACAAATGGAATTTGCCCTTCATTTCTAGAGGGATGGAGTTTAAAAACAGCGAGGTTATGTTACAGCTGTATAAGGTGCTGGTGAGGCCACACCTGGAGTATTGTGTACAGATTTGGTTTCCTTACTTGAGAAAGGATATACTGGCACTGGAGGGGGTGCAGAGGAGATTCACTAGGTTGATTCCAGAGTTGAGAGGGTTGGTGTACGAGGAGAGACTGAGTAGACTGGGGCTATACTCATAGGAATTCAAGAGAATGAGGGGAGATCTTATAGAAACATATAAGATTATGAAGGGAATGGATAAGATAGAAGCAGGGAAGCTGTTTCCACTGGTGGGTGAAACTAAAACTATGGGGTAAAGCCTCAAAATAAGGGGAAGCAGATTTAGGACTGAGTTGAGGAGGAACTTCTTCACACAAAGGGTTGTGAATCTGTAGAATTCTCTGCCCAGTGAAGCAGTTGAGGTTACCTCATTGAATGTTTTTAAGGCAAGGATAGATAAATTTTGGAACAGTAAAGGAATTAAGGGTTATGGTGAGCGGGCGGGTAAGTGGAGCTGAGTCCATGAAAAGATCAGCCATGATCTTACTGAATGGCGGAGCAGACTCGGGGGGCTAGATGGCCTCCTCCTGCTCATAGTTCTTGTGTTCTTAGGTCTTGTAGCAAATGGCACAGGTGGTGCACCGTCTCCTTTTGAAGCCAGAGCTATCAGCGGCAAGTAACGCCCGGCAACTAATCAAATAACTCCTGTTTGCGGAACTGCCGGGGCTTCTGCTGTCTCCTTCTCCTGACCCCTGTCCCTCTTTCCCCTCACCCTCAGATCGATTGGCAGCCACGTCCAAGTGGATGGCTTGGGTCACTGTCCGTGTGGAGTTTGTACATTCTCCCCATGTCTATGTGAGTTTCCTTTGGGTGGTCCGGTTTCTTCCCACAGTTTAAAAGACGTGTTGGTTAGGTGCATTGGTCATGCTCATTTCTCCCTCAGTGTAACCCGAACTGGTGCTGGAGTGTGGCGACTAGTGGATTTTCACAGTGACTTCATTGCAGTGTTAATGTAAGCTGACTTGCGACACTAATAAATAAATTTTAAGCTGACTGTTGAACACTTGGAGGGCCTGGCGAAGAAACGTGGCATGAAATAGTTCTGGGAAGATAAGAACATGTGGCAAGTTACAGAGATTGTCATATTCCACTTGCTGTTGAAACCAAGTCAACATGACTGAGTGATGTGGGTGATCAGATCACTGAGAGATGCCCAACTCCAGTGGCCAGGAAGACTGAAACTCCTGCTGATCCTGTTTTCTTTCTCTGCACAAATTAGCTGTAAAATACATGGGGGGCCTCAGCTTTTGTTTTCTCCTGCAAGCTGTAAAAGAGAAGATCGATGATTGAATGACCTATTTAGGACTTTAAATCACTTCCTGAATCCAGAGGCATTGGCACGGATTCGATTTGATGTATTATTATCACACGTGTTGGGATATAGTAAAAACTTGTGCGCTATACACGCAAAACACACCGATCATAGGGTACATAGGAGAGAAGGTGTCGTGGTATATCTCTCTGACAGTCCCTGCTACACATGAAATGATGAGTCATCAAAACAGTGTACAATCTTTGAATGGTCTGGATTATTCTGAGAGCTCATCTGCTGAAGGATCAAACTCCAAACTCCTGTAAATTGCTTCCTTTGCCTGTCCCTTTAAATGTAGGAGTTGAGATTGCATCATGCTGCTGATTTTTTAAAAAAATTGGTCAGGGGATGTGGGTGTTGTTGGCTCGCCAGCATTTATTTGCCCATCCCTAGTTGCCCAGGGAGGGCAGTTGAGAATCTATCCCATTGCTGTGGCTCTGGAGTGACATATAGGCCAGACCGGGTAAGGACAGCAGATTTCCTTCCCTAAGTGACATTAGTGAACCAGATGGGTTTTTCCAACAATGGTTTCATGGTCATCAGTAGATTCTTAATTCCAGATAT
This sequence comes from Carcharhinus amblyrhynchos, assembly GCF_965287045.1. Lineage (NCBI taxonomy): Eukaryota > Metazoa > Chordata > Chondrichthyes > Carcharhiniformes > Carcharhinidae > Carcharhinus > Carcharhinus amblyrhynchos. Next base: position 3,413,033 of record NC_137334.1, on the reverse strand, counting down.
CTGTCATTGAATTCAAATTCCACCACCTGCTATTGGCAGGATTTGAACTTGAGTCCACAGAGTTTCTAGATTAATAGTCTAGCGATAATATCACTTTGCCATCACCTCCCCAGGTGATCCAGATGGCTTTTTATAACGATCGACAGCGGTTTCATGGTCATCACTTTAAATTCTAGATTTTTATTGAATTCAGATTTCACCAACTGTCGTAGTGGGATTTGAACCCTCGTCCCCAGAACATTAAATTGGATATCTGGATTATTAGTCCAGTGCCAATGCCGCTCCATACACCACCGCATTATTTTCCCCACTGTTGCTGTGAAGTACTTTGGGATAATTTAAAGGCGCTATATAAATGCAAATTGCCATTTGGCCTTCTGGTATCAGGTCTTGTGGGGCAAGGTGGAAGAGTAGTCAATTCTTATCACCTTTTTAGGCACTTTGTAAATCCTCATTTTCTCCACTGGACAGTGGCTCCCAGACTCCTGTCTCCCTCATCTTTTATTTTATCGGAGAGATACTGGTTATTCTGAGCTCTGCTGTATCTTGCAGAGGTTGCCTTAACAGACACTGTACCTGGGTCCCCACAGCATTACCCTGGGTCTCTGGATTACTAGTCTAATAACAGGACCACAGCACCACTGCCTCCTGCAAGGCAGGAAACCCAGCAATAAAATGATAACGAGGTGTTGAGCGAAAGAAGCCACTGAGAGATGTTCTGAACTTACTTCCTGGTTTCTTGCATGCTCTGATATTCTATCCCTTCTCCCGACCCAGTCACACCCCAACCCCGTTCCCAGAGGCTCTTCCAATTTATTTATTCATTCCTGGGACATGGGCGTCGCTGGCTGGCCAGCATTTATCCCCTAGCCGCCCTTGAACCAAATGGCTTGTTAGGCTATTTCAGAGGGTAGCTGATAGCTAACCACATTGCTGTGGCTCTGGACTCACATATAGACCACACCAAGAACATTAACTGAGTTTCGGGATTAATAGACTAGCAGTAAAACGATTAGGCCGTTGCCTTCCGTGTAAGTGTTTGTCCCCCTGGAGCTCCTAAAATCCTGGGCTTGATATTACACCTTCTGTGAACCAACTTAATTGCTCCCTTGGTTAGAAGAAGCTGAGATGCATTTGGACAGAGATTGGAAAATAGGCATAAATACAGGAAATTCAGATGCAGCATTTGCTTGTGCAGCATACTTGCTCAATTTTCCTCAATCTTTTATGGTGGTTATTTTCTTTTCATCTTCACTGCTTGTGTCTCTGGCTGCAAATGCATTTGAAGTTCTTGACGCCAGCATTTGGAGGAGCCAAATTAATGTTACTCTTTTGCACCTCCTAGTGGTTAGGCCTGATTTGCACCTTCAGTCAACAAAGCTCTGATTTTAACCCAATCCAGCTCCTGAGAAGGCAGTGTGTTCGGGTTGGACTAGAAACCCCAATATAAAGTTCATCGAATTTTCAACCATTAAACATACTGGTAACACTGCTGCCTCACGGCGCCAGGGACCAGGGTTTAATTCCCGGCTTGGGTCACTGTCTGTGTGGAGTCTGCACGTTCTCTCCGCGTCTGTGTGGGTTTCCTCCGAGTGCTCCAGTTTCCTCCCACAGTGCAGAAGTCGTGCTGGTTAGGGTGCATTGGCCGTGCTAAATTCTCCCTCAGTGTACCCGAACAGGTGCCAGAGTGTGGCAACTGGGGGATTTCCGCAGTAACTTCACTGCAGTGTTAATGTAAGCCTACTTGTGACCCTAATAAATAAACTAAACTCGATGAAGTGTAAAATTGGATGCACTGTTTCTTTGGCTTCTGGACCCAAATGGTTCTGGCTGAGGGTGTGAAGCTAAAACGGTGGTGAAATAATGGATGCTTAAGGAAATGAAGGAGGTAGGAGAAAAGCAAAGGAAGAATGATCAAAGAAATTAGAAAAAAATTGGGCTAACTCTCTGTGAATTGGATTACAATTAACACTAAGGGAACATGGTCAATCAATGTAACCTGTGCATCTTTGGACTGTGGGAGGAAACCCACACAGACATGGGGAGGACATGCAGACTCCACACAGGCAATAACCTGAAGCTGGAATTGAACCCAGGTCCATGGTGCTGTGAGGCAGCAGTGTTAACCACTGTGCCACCCCTCATGGTTTGTAGCATTCCTGTCAAAAGATTGAGACTGGGCCCAAATCCTCTCCATAAACTGGGAATCTACAATTGTTACAAGCTAACGAAACAAAGCAGTATTCTAAGACTGCCACAAGATAAGTACCAGTAGTCGGAGTTTCCTGTGATTGTGAAAGTAGAAAATTGTGCTTAATTGTGCACCCATTGTGCTAATGTCTATTTATATTCAAATTTCCTGGCATTTAAAATACCCTGAGGTTTAATTCCAGGAACAAAGGGAATTTTAAACTGGCAGTCAGGCACAGTATAACTAAAATCAAATCGGACATTTTATTAGATATTCGGTTTGCAGCCCATGATTCTATTAAGAGCAAATTTCTGCATCTACACAGAATTCATCAGCATCTCTATAACAAATGAGGGCAGTGCGATGGCACACAGTGGTTAGCACTGCTGCCTCACAGCTTCACAGATCCTATGTCCTATTCCTATCTTTGGTCACTGTCTGTGTGGAGTTGGCCAATCTCTCCGTCTGTGTGTGGCTTTTCTCTCACAGTCCAAAGATGTGTGAGGTTGGTGCTAAATTGCCCCTTAGGGCCTGATTTTACCAAAGATTTGCACCTGTTTTCGGGCACGAAATCGTGGTAAATTTGGGCATTGGGCCTTCAATGCGACCTGTACCCGAATCTGAGCAGATCGTGGCTTTACCGACACCCGATTTGCATTACCACGCATTTAATTCGATTTAATGAACTGCATGCCCAACTTTACCACCAAATCCGTCAACATGACCTCAGACTTTTGTACCTTTTTCCCAATGGAAGAAGGTGGAAGAGAGAATGTCCGGGATGCATTGGGTCCTTGATTATGCTGGCTGCTTTCCTAGGCAGTGGGAAGTGTAGACAGAATCGATGGATGGGAGGCTGGTTTGCGTAATGGTCTAGGCTACGTTCACAGCCCTTTGTAATTTCTTGCAGTCTTGGACAGAACAGGAGCCATACCAAACGGTGATACAATCAGAAAGCACGCTTTCTATGGTGCATCTGTAAATGTTGGTGAGAGTCATAGCCAACATACCAAGTTTCCTTAGCCTCCTGAGAAAGTAGAGATGTTGGTGGACTTTCTTAACTATAGCGTCAGCATGGAGGGACCAGGACAGGTTGTTGGTGATCTGGACACCTAGAAACTTGAAGCCCTCGACCCTATTGACGTAGACAGGGTATATCCTCCACTACGCTTCCTGAAAGCAATGACTACCTCCTTCGTTTTACTGATATTGAGAGAAAGATTATTGTCACCAGATTCTCTATCTCTTTCTGCACTCCGTCTCCTCAACTTCAGGGACAGTGTGTGTTTTCTTTACAGCACAGAGTTAGAATGTGGTTAGTACAGGAGCGTTACCCTACTAGTAGAAATCCCAGGAGTGCTGGTGTTTCTTGGAGGCAGCAATGATTTCTCTGTTGGAGTAAGGAGCTGGGGTTGTTGTCCACATCTCTGGGATTGATCACCCATCTAAAAGTATGATGCTGATCCAGTTTTATTAATTGATTCTTCTTTTATTAATTAATTGATAAGTTTTATTTCGTTGAATAAGTTGATTAATTAGTCTGTAATTGATTGGTAAGTTTTTAGATTGATTATGATTGCACTGTTTAAAATTTGCTTATAATCAATAACCTTTTGAAAAGTGTTGCTTCAATGTCTGAGTATTTGCCTGATAATTACATATGTCAAATTAATGAGATAAAACGGCAGTGATTACACTGTGCGCAGCTAAATTAAAACAGGTTTAATTTATCAGAACACCTTTTTAAAATCTACAAGCCATGACTTTCTGGTTCAACATTGAAGCTGACACAAAGGATTGGTGCAGATACAGACAAGCAAATATCTCAAGATTAACTCTCATGATTAAATAGAACAGAAAATAACTCCTATCATTTCGCACCCTGGCTGGAATCCTCCAATCTCGCTGGCGGCTGCGACTGGTCCCGCTGCAGGGAATGGAGTTTAGGCTCCAGGTGCTCCAGTTTCCTTCCACAGTCCAAAAGACGCGCTGGTTCGGTGCATTGGCCATGCTAAATTCACCCTCAGTTACCCTAACAGGTGCCGGGGTGTGGCGACTAGGGGATTTTCACAGTAATTTCAAGGCAGTGTTAATGTAAGCCTACTTGTGATGCTAATAAAGAAACTTTAAACTTAAAAAAAATGTAAGATGGAATAATAACATGAACTGGAATGACAAAAGTTGCAAAAGATGTGCAAGATGTTGCAGATAATTAAGTTGGACAATTTTATAGTTATACCATAAAAACCTTGCTCTGAAAGGAGAAGTTAGAGTTTAGAAGAATGAGGGGAGATCTCATTGAGACGTATAAGATGATGAATGGGATGGATAGGATAGAAGTGGAGAGACTCTTCCCGCTCAAAAAAGACAGTAGGACTAGGGGGCACAGCCTCAAGATAAAGGGGAGGCGGTTTAGAACGGAGTTGAGGAGGAACTTCTTCACTCAAAGGGTGGTGAATCTCTGGAATTCTCTGCCCGTTGAAGTGGTGGAGGCTGCCTCGCTAAATATTTTTAAGAAGCGGGTTGATGGGTTTTTGATAAGAGAGGGGATTAAGGGTTATGGGGAGAGGGCGGGAAAGTGGAACTGAGCCACAACAGATCAGCCATGATCTTATTGAATGGCGGGGCAGGCTCGAAGGGCTAGATGGCCTACTCCTGCTCCTATTTCTTATGTTCTTATGTTCTTATTACCTTAAAAGAGTTCTTTAGAAGAACAGGGAGGTCTCAATATTTCACACAGAATATACTGCCCATTGTCTAGAAGAACCCAGACTGGAATACATGAAAGAGGTACATATAATTCAGGATGGGAGTATGGGTGGGATGTGACTGTTGATTGGTCAGGTGTTTGTTATTGGTTGATACATGTTCTTGCTGGTGATTGGTTGCCTGTGTAGAATTGGTGGCCATTTCTTTCTTGAGGAGAGGTATCCCAATGTCACTGACGAGAAGTCTTGAGGGATGGTGTGGTATTGGTCAATCTTCATGATCTCCCTGATGCACTTGTTTTAAAAGTTTATTTATCAAGTAGGCTTGCATTAACACTGCAGTGAAGTTACTGTGAAAATCCCCTGTTCGCCACACTCTGGCACCTGTTCGGGTCAATGCAGCTAACCGGCACGAGTTTTGCACTGTGGGAGGAAACCCAAGCAGACATGGGGAGAACGTGCCGACTCCATACAGACAGTCACTCGAGCTGTGAATCGAACCTGGGTCCCTGGCGCGGTGAGGCAACAGTGCTAACTGCTGTGCCACCGTGCCACCCACTTTGTATACCAGTGCCACACTTTGTATACCAGTATGTGATGGATAAGGTTGGATGTGGTGGCTTTTGGAGAGTTAATGCGGAGGGTGTGAACTCAGAGGAGAGAGAGCATAATGAATTAAGATGGATTTTAAAGTCATCGCGGATGAGGAGTTGCTCAGGGAGCTGAGGGTGGAAAGCAACGAGTAAAAACTTTGGCATCGTACTTGGGTGGGTGATCCATGTTGAACATTGGAAAATTGATGCTGGGAAACACAGAGGGTTAAAAATAATGAGCTTTATTTACAGTGTGGTGTTCACTAAACGCTGTCCCTTCACTCAAGCAGTTTCCTGCACTAGCAACCTGTGATCTCAATTCTGGTGAATACATGAATATATGAATATACAGCGCTTACCGACAATCAATTTTAATACATCGCAGTGGAGAAACAAATCTTTGAATGGTGGGAGAAAAGAATACAATAAAGTCAGCTGAAAGTTTGAAACCATATTTTCAAATTGAAAGGGGCTGGTGACACTGCTCTTATTACTGAAATATACGTTTCTTAAAAAAAATAAACATTACACTGGTGATAAAGATTGCCATGAAATCCATTCCCAAATCTGTGCCTTCTTACATTTTGTAACAATTTCATGAATAGTCCATTAGCATCTGAAGATGGTTTTTGATGGGGAAGTTCCTGGTTACGTTAGGTCAGTTTTCATTGAATCCCTACAGTGCAGCAAGAAGCTATTCAACCCATTGAGTCTGCACCAACAACAATCCCATCCAGGCCCTATCCCTGTGACCTCACGTGTTACACCCTGCTAAGCTCCCTGACACTAAAGCCAGTCCACCTTACCCGGAGTGTGGGGGGAAACTGGAGTATCAGGAGGAAACCCACGCAGACACGGGGAGAATGTGCAAACTCCACACAGACATTCACCCGAGGCTGTATTGAGTTCAATTCTGGCCTTAGGTTACTGTCTGTGCGGAGTTTGCACACTCTCCCTGTGTCTGTGTGGGTTTCTTGCTATAATCCAAAGATGTGCAGGTTAGGTGAGCTAGCTATGATAAATGCACAGGAAAATGGGAATAGCTCGGTGGGGGGGGAGAAACAGGTGTGGGTGAGGTGCTCTTTTGGAAAGTCAGTGTAGACTCAATGGGCCAAATAGCCCTCCTTCTACACCGTAGGGAATCTATGGATTCTCTGGTTTCATTCTTATTTTGTATGTTTTGATACAACTGAATGGTTTGCTCTCAGTTGTATCAAAGTTTGACTTTCACCCCCCCCCTCCCTGTTCATCTGTAACCTGCTCTCAATTAAAGATTCCAATCCCCCAGCATCCCATTAATGTTCCTGATGAGAGGTTCGGTAAAACATTTTCCATGACCAGCCCTTGTCCCCACCACCTCTTAGGCACAAAAATAAATATTTAAGCTCAGCTCTTGATGACTCATTACAGTTGCTCTCTATAAATAATATCCCCATGACTTGGGGATTGTAAGGGTCATTAGCTTCCACTGTTTGACCACCTGAATCTGTATTTATCCTTGTAACCCTCAATTACATGTAACGTGCAAATTGCCGAGACTTCTCTTTTGCTAAGCGTTTGGATGTTGCGACGTGATCTGCCCCCACAGGCTGTTGATTGCACGTAGACAGTACCCTTGTGAGTGTGTTTGTGTTGGAGAAAGGCTGAATTCTTCAAATCTCTTCAACCGAATAACAAGCATCAAATCACTTCCATGGTCAAAGTTGTTCGAACATTGCTGTTATACAACGCCATATGTTACAACATCCTGAAACCCACAGTGAAACTTATATCTGTGTCGCAGTAACGATGAACAACTCATTGAATTGTGTTGGAGACAATCTTGGTTCCATAAAATCCTGACTTTGTATTTAGAAGTCAGAAATGGGCAGCTCATAAGGGCCATGAAAATGGTTGCATTTGTCTGTACTTCTGTGGCATTAACAGTACAGTGGTTAGGCAATGGAGTGTGTGACCACTTTGCCACAAGCATCTGCGAACCATCTATTGTAATATAGTCAAGATTTGTGTCCTGCGCCTGGATCAAGGGTAGTTGAAACATGGCAATCCACCATCCCCCATCGTAGAATCCCTACATCGAGCCTGCCCTGACTCTCCGACAGAGCCCTATCCCCGTAACCCCACATATTTACCCCACTAATTCCCCTTGCCTATACACCTTTGGACACTAAGGAACAATTTATCATGGTCAATCCAGCAAACATGCGCATATTTGGAACGTGGGAGGAAACTGGAGCACCCCGGAGGAAACCTACACAGACACGGGGAGAATGTGCAAACTTCACACAGACAGTGACCCGAGGTTGGAATTGAACCCAGGTCCCTGGTGCTGTGAGGCAGCAGTGCTAACCACTGTGTCACCCATCTATGTGCACATTTTTATGCCCATACAAACACACTATATTTATATGTAAATAGTGAGACAAATGTCCAGTTCATCCTTCTTGTTACTATTTTAGAGGTATCGTTTAATTCTGGGAAGATTGTGGTTGTGAAGGTAAGGCCATTTAAATGTGAGGCTCTGGAGATTGCAAGAACACTTGTAACAGAATGGTAATTCAAAAGGTAACCTATATTTGTTTAATAGTGTCAGAATAGAAGAGTTGCAGCCAAAGGAGGGCAAGTGGGCTTAATTTGTGGGAGATTTGGAATGTGATGCTTACACTGCTTACAAAGAGGCGCAGCCCACAGAGATATTTTGTTTAGGCAGTGTGTGGGGCGGCGGAGGAGGGAGGGTGTGGGGGAGTGGTATGGGGGGGGGGGGTGGTGCCATGTGTGTATGGGGGTGTGTGGGAGGGGTGGTGTGGGGGGCGGTCGGTGGGAGGGGTGGTGTTGGCTGCAGTTTGGACCTCGTGTGGTTTGCTATTCATAGAGAAGTTTCTGGGAGCTGTAAATAGGCTCCAGGCAGTTAGAGCTCAGAGGACTCCTGGGGGGCTGAGAAGGTGGCAGAAGTTCTCTGGGATCTGTGCCAAGCAGTTAGAGTTCAGGGAAGCCTGGGGGTCATTAATAGCTTGGTGTAGGCTAAGGACTGGAGTTTGGAGAGACCTAGGGCAGCACCAACTTGTTGGACCTAGCAGTCTGAGAAAGAGCTGGAAGTGTCCAATAATTAGAGACGGGATACAGCTCTGTGAATCCCATGTAACACAATCTCAGGAAGAGAGATTGAACCTCCGGGAAGGTGAGAAATCCTTGAAGCACAGAATGGCTTTTGAGGGAATTCAGATGCTGGATTTCTGAAAGTGAAGTGTTGGAAATCTCTCCTGCAAGAGACAGAATTTTAATAATATTGTGTGACTCACAGTGGTCACTGACATCTGGGTGACTTCATGAAAAATCTGTGGGATCTGCTGTGGTCACATCTGCCATGTGATGTGCACTCAAGCTGTAAGTTCATGTTTATCCCGTGTTAATCCTGAACGTTAGAGTATGAGTTTGATGTTGCAATTTTTTTGACTTTGTAGAATAAAGTTTGTTTTGTTTGTTTAAAACCATGGAATCTTGTTGCTTAATTTTCCTCATGGGTAATTGGGATTCCAAACATTGTCTATTTTAAACAAAATGATGCTAATCCTGGACTAGATTATAAGAATGGACTGACATCAGTATTATTTGGGAATATGGGACAGAAAGGTTTTTCCATTAGCACCCATAATTACAACACAATGTGTACATTTGGGTATGAAAATGGCATTCACACTATACGTGTACACTGTCGGTATGGTCTACACTAGATGTCATTTTGACGAGGTCATTGTGGGTGTAAGGAGCCTGCATGGGAACTTTACATGTTCGGGAGATTGTGATGTCAGCCAATGTGTTATGTTAATTCTTAAAAATTCTTTCATAAGGACATAAGAAATAGGAGCAGGAGTAGGCCAGCTAGCCCTTCGAGCCTGCCCCACCATTCAATGAGATCATGGCTGATCTGAAGTGGATCAGTTCCACACTCATGGGATGTGGACATTGCTGGCTAGGCCATCATTCATTGCCAACCTCTAACTGGCCTTGTGAAGGTGATGATGAACCATCTACTTGAAGCAGTGCAGTCCGTATAGTGTGGGCACACCCATAGTGCAGTTAGAGAAGGAGTTCCAGGATTTTGACCCAGCAACAGTGAGGAATGGTGATGTATTTCCAGGTTAGGATGGTGTGTGGCATGGAGGGGATTTTTCAGGGGCTGGTTTCCTTATGTACCTGCTGCCCTTGTCCTGCTTGGTTATAGGAGTTGTGGCTCTAGAAGGTTCTCGATGGCAGCAGTGTCATTTTTGACACGGCTGTCCCATCTAACACCCTCTTGTGAACATGCGTGACTGAATCCCTGTCCAACAGCGTGAATGAACCTCCATCCCCACCTCCACCTAACAGTGCCTTTTTTGGGGGAATCAACCACTCCAGTTTCCTCCCACAGTCTGAAAGGTGATTAGGTGCATTGGCCGTGCTAAATCCTCCCTCAGTGTACCTGAGCAGGTGCCGGAGTGTGGCGACTAGGAGATTTTGACAATAACTTCATTGCAGTGTGAATGTAATCCTACTTGTAATAAATAAAAATAGAATTGTTTGCTGATTTTTACTTGGGCTTATCTGAGTGCATGGAAGCTGCGAGTTTTATTTTAAGAGCAGTTGAAAGTGAATGAAATTTGCAAGGATCAGTGTTGTAAGTGGTGGAGCCTGCAAGATTCTGGTCAGATCCCTGTGGATACCTTGCCCTTTGACTTGCTGAATGACAAGAGGATTGAGAAAAGGAAGACAAGCTGTTCCCAGAGGGAGGAGGAAGACAAGGATGGAGAGGGGGAGGGAGGGCTTGAAGCAGAAATCCTTGTCCACCAAGGATTTTCAGGGGCATTTCTCTAACCTCAGTCTAGCCAGGAATAATGTGTACATCAACATTAGCGCTGCTGCCTCACAGTGCCAGGGACCCAGGTTCAATTCCAGGCCAAAGATGTGTGGGTTAGGTTGATTGGCCATGCAAGAAATTGCCCCTTAGTGTCCAGGGATGCGTAGGTTAGAGGGATTAGTGGGTATAATATGTAGGGATATGGGGGTAGGGCCTGGGTGGGATTGTGTTCGGTGTAGACTCGATGGGCCGAGGGGCCTCTTTCTGCACTGTAGGGTTCTATGATTCTATTCCAGCCACAGGTGATTATCTGTGCGGAGTTTGCATGTCCTCCCCACGCCTTTGTGGGTTTCCCGCACGCCAAAGATTTGCAGGTTAGGTGGCCATGCTAAATTGTCCTTTAGTGTCCCATGATATGTGGCTTAGGGGGATTAGTGGGGTAAATACTTGGGGTTACAGGGGTAGGGCCTGGCTAACATGGTCTGTTAGAGAGTCGGCGCGGACTCGATGGGCTGAATGGCCTCCTTCTGCAGTGTAGGGATTCTGTTTCCATTTCATGAAGGAGGTGGTCACCGAAATCTGCCCCCTCTTGTGGGCAGACTGCAGCTCAGAGCAGGAAGAGGCTGGCACTACCACTGGGGCTACGATGGTGACTGTGGTCATGAATGTCATTGTGTTGGGTTTATTCCAAATTGAAACAGGTGACATCAGGAACATTTCCCAGTTCATTGTCCATTACTGCTCAAAGGGGGTGACTGATGCTTTCTTAGCCAAGAGAAGAAAGTTTATTGCCTTCTCTCTGCACAGAGACAGAGTGTGTATTTGACTCTATGAGGGTAATAAGCTTTTCCATGCTTCAGCATGTCATCAACTGCGCATGTATGGTTTTTCAGACACTATGCGTGGGATTTTCCAGCTGCGCTGGCCCCAAGATCTTAAAATTCTGTCCGAGGTCAGCGGATCTTTGCATGGTCCTGCCCTGCCAGCAACAGTTCCCGTGTCGAGCTGAAGCAGACACACCTGAGAGGTGAGATATACCGCAACTGCACGATGTTCCAATTTCTAAATCTGTAGCTGATGTGTGACCATGCTCAGAATATCACTCAGGCTTGCTATCGTGGCAGAACGCTTTCATTCCTCACCAGTTTCCTGTGCTATCAATATTTGAGTCATCACATGAAGTCAGAGGGTGGCTACTTGACAACAAGAGCTATCTGTTGATCTCCTGGCTCATGGCTCTGATGTGCAACCCAACCGCATATGGGCAGCATGAAAATAATGATAAACATGCTGGCTCATGGAACTCTAACACGCCGACCATTGAGGTGTTGCCTGGACAACCCTGGAAGAACCCCACCATTACCAGAGCCTGTGTCGGAAGTTCATAAGATATAGGAGCAGAGTTAAATCATTCAACCTTATCGAGTCCACTCTGCCATTCGATCATGGATGAAATGCTCCTCTTCCCCATTTTCCAGCTTTATCCATAGAACCCTACAGTGCAGAAAGAGGCCCTTCGGCCCATCGAGTCTGCACCGAACACAATCCCACCCAGGCCCTACCCCCATATCCCCACATATCATACCCACTAATCTACGCATCCCTGGACACTAAGGGGCAATTTCTTCGCATGGCCAATCAACCTAACCCGCACGTTTTTTGGACTGTGGGAGGAAACCGGAGCACCCCGGCAGAAACCCACGCAGACACGAGGAGAATGTGCAAACTCCACACAGACAGTGACCCGAGCCGGGAATCGAACCCAGGACCCTGGAGCTGTGAAGCAGCAGTGCTAACCACTGTTGCTCCCGTGCCGCCTCGTAACCCTTCAACCCATTACCAATTGAAAATGTCTAACTCCTCCTTAAATTTACTCAGTGTCCCAGCATCCAGCACCCTTCGGGACAGTGAATTGGGAGAAGTGGTTTCTCCTCAACTCTGTTGATTCACCATTGTCTGCTAGGAGGGTGTGAGGTTAAATCTGTGCGGTCAAGGGGATAGGGCAGGGGTGAGATGTGTTGTAATGCAACCAATGATAACGCTGGAGTCTGTTATAATGTAACCAATGGTGACATGCCGTGAGAGTCAGCTGATCAGTTGGCCCGGTAGGGAATGTAACCAATGGCAAAATGTTGTGGTGATCAGCTGACTGGCTGACTCAGAATAAATAGAAAGCAGATGGGAATTGTGGAGAGCCTGTGTGGTTCCAAGTGTTGGTTTCTTTATTAAGCTTTTATGTTTGATTTACTTTATGAAGTTAGTTTTTTTCATTACTGAAGTATACTTACTACCAGATGAAGAAAATGCTCTCTCAGACTGTTGTCTGTGAAATACTCTAGACAGACATTTACACCAGTTTATCACACAAAACATGTTTACCCAAGTACTGTTATTTTATGAGACAGATAAGGGACTGTGGCTGGAACTTAGCTTTGTTAAAAACACTCACAGGTTAGAAAAATAATTCTTACACAATGAATTAAAGTTACCTTCTCCCCAAACGTGGCTAATTGTCCATTAAACAGATACTAGCCAGTCTGGTAAAATCGATTGGACTGTTGGGTTCAATTCACTGAGCTCATGGCAACACAGATGAATTCAGGGTCCTCTTAGCAGAAAGGTGGATCTTGCACGCCCTCTTGTATCTTCCCAAGTCATAGTAGATTTGGTGAAGTCTTCGCTGGAGTTTGTCTTGAAAATGGTTGTTTTTATCCTCTCCCTTCTGCCAGCCCTTCTGGAATGTTCTCTGGCTTTCAGACAATGGGGTGACAGGGCAGGAGTCACAGCGTCCTATGAAGTGAAGCCAGGTCATCCTCGCTGAACATATCTCCTTTCAGGATATGATTAACGGCAGGGAATCTGGCTGAAACTCGGGATTGCACAATCACTAGGTCTTCTGGCTGAATACATCCTGATGGGTTTCAGGTCATAACAACTCTTCCATTGTAAAGTTTGAGCTTATGAAAGGAGTCTGGGTTCTGGATTTGGCTCATAATAACTTCCCCATTGTTCAGGTCATGTACTCTGTTCAATATGTGAGACAGCTCTGGTATGTGTTGCTTTTGACCTGTGGCAGTATCATCCACATTCCATTAGGCCTTACTTGTAGAAGCAGTTGATTTGTATTAATTGAAAGGGTCCAATTTTTCATGAGCCTGATTGCTCAAGCAATTGTCCATTTGGCCATAGGAGGGTTGATGTAGACTCGATGAGCTGAATGGCCACTTTCTGCACTGTAGGGTTTTTTGGTTCTATAGTTCCTCGACTGATGTTGTCATCTCCTACACCACTAGTGCTACCTCCACTACTTCTGCTGTTCTTTCAGCCTCTGCTGATGTCACTACCTCCGCCGCTGGTTCTCCCACACTCTGGGAGCGCAGTCTGAGTTCTGATGCTGTCTCATGAATGTTTCACTGGCAGAAGAAGGACTTGCTACAATTGGTGGGCGGGGAGAAGTGGGGCAGTTTCTATCACCTGGGGGAAAGGGAGAGTTGTTGCGATTGTGGGGGGCAGAATCGCTGTGATTTGGGGAGTAAGGGGGGAACTGATACAGTAGAGGGGGTGAGTTACCGTGAGAACGGGAAAAAGGGGGAGTTGCTGCGATCGAGGGAAAAAGAGGGGGATTGCTGTGATCGAGGGAGGAAGAGGGGGCAGCTGCTGTGACTATGGAGGAGTGTTGGTTGGGAATAAGAAGTTTGTGCAGCTGGTTGGCCAGTCTGTACAGTCCAGAGAAATTTGCAAGACACTTGGTGGGTGCAAGCACCAATCCAATCCTGGATAATAATGGAATAAAAAGAGGATAAAGTCCAGGATTGAGATGATGAAATAATCTTTTTTTTAATGGAATATTACAAATGTATTCATTTACATCAATACTGATTGACACCCAGGTCACTCTTACAATTTTACTTCTGCACAAAAAAACTTATAAAACAAGGCATGAAGCTTGCTCCTCTAATGGATTTTCATCAAGAGAAGTTATCCAATCTCAGGACGAGACAATATATAATGAATGTTAAAGGACAGAGGAGGAGGGAGAGTGGTGACTGCAGTAGGGGGAGGAGACACAGTGGGATGGGTGGAGGTGGGAGGAAAAGAGACAGAGAGAGCCGGAGGGAAAGTTTGAGGGGAAAAGAGAGGGGTTTTTACTAGTTTTAGTAAAATTGACAGCGAGTGAACTGGTTCTGGTCGCAGTTGGCAGGGAAGTGATGCCAACTGCTGGTGCCAACACAGCAACTGGGAATCCCCACTGGCTTTCTGATGAGGCCAGTGGGGATTCCCAGTTAATCAGTTGTCTCCAATCATATCCAGCTGAGAGAAGCTCAATACCAATTCCTCCAAATCTGTGCCCGTTCAGCCTTGAACCAGCTCTGAACTGGTTTTCCCTTCTTGTCCAGCGCCTGTTGCGGCCAAAATGTACCTCCCCTTTAAGCTGGCTTTACACAGTGCGGGCTCATTCTTACACAGCGCTGACTTTGCTTCAACTTGGGCCTCCTCATTGAGGTGTGCAGCCATTCAGCAGTGCATTTAGCCTGGGCTGCAAGCAGGCAACTCCAAATTTGAAAGCCAAGTTCTGCAGATGCTGGAATCTGAAACAAAGTATGCTGGAAAATCTCAGCGGGTCTGACAGCACCCATAGAGAGAGAATAGAGCCAATGTTTTGAGCCTAGATGACTACGAAGGGTCCCATCTCTCTCCACAGATGCTGTCAGACTTCCTACAGAGCAGAAGGTGGCCATTCAGCCCATCAAACCTGCACTGCCCACAAACACACCCAGGCCCTATCCCCATAACCCCCTGCATTTACCCTAGCTAGTCCCCACTGAAGCACAATTTAGTATGGCCAATCCACCTAACTTGCACACCTTTGGCCTGTCGGAGGAAACCAGAGCACCCGGACGAAACCCACGCAAACATGGGGAAAGTGTGCAAACTCCACACAGACAGTGACCCAAACTGGGAATCGAACCCCCGTCCTTGGAGCTGTGAGGCAGCAATACTAACCACTGTGCCATCCATGTTCGTGTTTTGTATGTATCAAAATAAAAAGGCAACAGGTAAATCCTTCTTCTCAATCCCTGTGCCCACTTTTGGCCTTTCCGATCCTGTCCCACGAGGTCTTGGCGGATTAGAATATTGACGACCCCTATGATTTATTTGAAGGGATATGTGTTTGAGTGTTTTGATGCCAGTGGGTGGGGATAACTGCAAAATAAAGCAACCTTAATTCATCAGCCAAGCCAATAGCGATGGCTAATGTGGTTAACTAGAAATGTCAAAAGTAGGATAATAGGGAGTGTTCTTGTAAAGTTAGACTTGAAGTATGTTGTTCAAGCATAAATGAGAAGTTGTATTTGATTGTGTCCAATGCTGAAACTAAGCGTAACATGGAAAAATGGTTGTATCAATATTTATTGCCCAATGCTGAGGACATTTAAGAATCAACTACATTGCTGTGGATCTGGAGTCACATATAGGCCAGCAGATTTCCTTCCCAAAAGGACATTAGTGAACCAGATATTTTTTTTCAATAATCAACAATGGTTTCTTGGCAATCATTAGATTCTTAGTTCCAAATTTTTATTGGATTAAACTTTCACCATCTGCAGTGGGAAGAAAAGTGGGAAAGTGGAACTGATCCACTTCAGATCAGCCATGATCTTATTGAATGGCGGGGCAGGCTCGAAGGGCTAGATGGCCTACTCCTGCTCCTATTTCTTGTGTCCTTATGCAGCGGTGAGATTCAAACCTGGGTCCCCAGAGAAATACCCTGGATCTCTGAATTACTAGTCCAGTGACAATACCATTAAGCCACTGCCTCCCCTTCCATTTGTTCACCACCAAAAAAAACCAAATAATTTTAAAATCCATGCAATATCATTTTTTAAAACTTTGTCAGAGAAATGTTTGGATGCATAAATGATATTAACTTTGGGATCTATGAGAAAGCTATTCTACATCCGAATATATTTGATGAATGGCCAGAGGAATTATCATTATGTTTCCAAGAATAATGCTAAGAGACTTCAATTTCCTGTCCCAGGTATAAACTGGTCAGTTTAGTTGACAAACACTGTTTAATAACATGATTTGTGGTTCCAGAATGGTTTGCACTGTCCACAGGGAATAATTTGAATAGATGGCTGGAAAATAGCCTGCATCAGTTAGGGTGGCGCAGTAGCACAGTGGGTTAGCACTGCTGCTTCACAGCTCCAGGGACCTGGGCTCGATTCCCGGCTCGGGTCACTATCTGTGTGGAGTTTGCACATTCTCCATGTGTCTGTGTGGGTTTCCTCCTGGGTGGTCCAGTTTCCTCCCACAGTCTAAAGATGTGTGGGTTCGGTTGACGGGCCATGCTTAAAAAAAATTGCCCTTAGTGTCCTGAGATTAGTGGGTAAATATACGGGGGTGGTTGGTGCAGTCTGAATGGCCTCTTTCTGTACTGTAGGGATTCTAAGAAAGAAAATCATTTATTAAAATTCCAGATTTAATTCAAATAGGTTCGCTATTTTATCTTTGCACCTCCACCTAAAGTCAATTTGACCCTGCAGTGACTTTTGAAACAATCTCGGATATCGACAAAGAAACTGCCTGGATTCCTTCAACTTTAACCTTCACAATTAGCAGACATATCTTCTCTTTCTGTTAATGATCAATGTACCTGAAAAGCCAACTCTCTGTTGCCCTCCACTGATTCTAGCCTATTCCCCATTTAGCCACTACCTTGTTCTATCCTTGCTCCGTCCAAAGTGGATGATTCACATTTGTCTATGTTTACCATTGTTTTGCTGAATTACTTATCCTATGATTATCACGTTGTAATTTTACACTTCCATCTAAACTGTTTGCTGTGTCATCTATCAACATCAAATTGTGGCTTTTGACATGTCATTCAGACAGGAAAGAAATCATAAACTTTGGGAATCAAACTTTATTCTGCTTCGCTCATTTAAAAGAAAGCTATTTTTAAATGAGCTGAATCAAACAATGGCTGCCACAAGTCACCTGATGTCTGGAATTTTAAGGCATTATATCGATTGTAGGGGAGTCTTACCCTGTCATGTAGCTCGTGGAATCTCACACCTGAAATTGTCAAAGTCCATTTCAAACAGGAACTATTGAAAGGAAATGGACATCATTTACATCTCTAGAAGCTTACCCCTCTGGTGGATCTTTAGGGTCTATTCTTTAGACAATAACTACCTGAAATAGATCATTGATATGGATAATGACTCTTTCAGAAGCTAATGACTAGGACACTCTAAGCCCTCATATAAAATCCCAGGTCCAGACACCAGATAACCATCCCTGTTTGAAATCATTGTGGAGGAAGGAGGTCAAGTGGCTTTTCCAACCATTTCAAATCCCTTTGTAATGAAGAACTCAGACGCAGGCCAGTTTGCAGATGGATCTCCAATCTGAGGGCAGGATTCCAGGTTGACTAAGCAGTCTGCAACAAGCCCGCCTTGAAGCATATTTCTCTGTAAGATATTGACCACTGCATGCCAAGCCCCTGATTATCAACCTTATTTCACTACAATGTTATCCCCCAGAATCTTACAGTGCAGAAGGAGTTTGTGTGGAGACATTCTCCCTGTGTCTGCATGGGTTTCCTCCGCGTGATCCGGTTTCCTCCCACACTCCAAAGATGTGCGGGTTAGGTGGATTGGCCAAGTAGGAAGAGAGGTAATAAGCCGTGGATAACGAAGGAGGTGAAGGAAAGTGTTAAATTAAAAGCGGAGGAATTTAGAGTAGCTAAGAGTAGTGGGCGAGAAGAGGATTGGGAAAGGTTTAAATGTCAACAAAGATTGACAAAGAAGTTGATAAAGGAGGGTAGGAGAAGCTATGAGGCTGGGCTAGCACTTAATATAAAAAAGGATAGCAAGAGTTTTTATAAATATATAAAAAGGAAGAGGCTGGCTAGGGTGAACGTTGGTCCTTTAGAGGATGAGAAAGGGGAGCTAGTGGTAGGGGATGGGAATATGGCTAAGGTCTTGAATAACTTTTTTGTTTCTGTCTTCACGGAGGAGGACGTGAATAATTTGCTGGGTGTTAGCGATGGAAAGGTGGTAGGAATGGAGGGTCTTAATGACATTACTGTTACTAGAGAGGTGGTGCTCGACAGACTGGAGGGGCTGATTGTGGACAAGTCCCCAGGACCGGATGGAATGCATCCGAGGGTTCTGAAAGAAATGGCGGAGGTGATAGTGGATGCCTTGGTGGTTATTTTCCAGACGTCGCTGGATTCCGGGGAAGTGCCGGAAGATTGGAAAACGGCTAATGTTACGCCGTTGTTTAAGAAGGGTGCCAGGCAAAAGGCGGGGAATTATAGGCCGGTTAGTTTAACGTCTGTGGTAGGTAAAATGTTAGAATCCGTCATTAAGCAGGAAATTGCGAGGCATCTTGAAGGGAATTGCTTGATAGGGCGGACGCAACACGGTTTCATTAAAGGGAAGTCGTGTCTGACAAATTTACTGGAGTTCTATGAGGATGTGTCTAGGGCAGTGGATAGAGGAGAGCCGGTGGATGTGGTCTTTCTGGATTTTCAGAAGGCGTTTGACAAGGTACCTCACAAGAGGTTATTGCAGAAGGTCAGGGGACATGGAGTTGGGGGTAGGGTGTTAGCGTGGATAGAGGATTGGTTGTCAAATAGGAGGCAGAGAGTGGGGGTCAATGGGTGCTATTCGGATTGGCGGTTGGTGACTAGTGGGGTGCCCCAGGGGTCGGTGCTGGGGCCTCAGCTATTTACCATTTACATAGATGATCTGGAGGAGGGAACCGAGTGCAGGGTGTCGAAATTTGCTGATGACACCAAGATTGGGGGAAAGGCAAATTGTGCGGAGGGTGTGGAGAGTCTGCAGAAGGATCTAGATAGGCTGGGCGAATGGGCCAGGAAATGGCAAATGGAATTTAATGTTGGCAAGTGTGAGGTGGTCCACTTTGGTAGGAAGAATGGTAGGAAGGACTATTACTTACGTGGCGAAAAACTGCAGCAGGCGACGGTGCAGAGGGACCTCAGGGTCCTTGTGCATGAGTCGCAAAAACCCAGCTTGCAGGTGCAGCAGGTGGTCAGGAAGGCGAATGGGATGCTGGCCTTCATAGCGAGGGGGATTGAATATAAAAGTAGGGAGGTCTTGCTGCAGCTGTATAGGGCATTGGTGAGGCCGCAGCTGGAGTACTGTGTGCAGTTTTGGGCGCCGCACCTGCGCAAGGATATTTTGGCCCTGGAGGGAGTGCAGAGGAGGTTTACTAGGCTGATACCGGAGTTGAGGGGATTGAGCTATGAGGAGAGGCTGAATAAACTAGGCTTGTACTCGTTAGAGTTTAGAAGAATGAGGGGAGATCTCATTGAGACGTATAAGATGATGAATGGGATGGATAGGATAGAGGTGGAGAGACTCTTCCCGCTCAAAAAAGACAGTAGGACTAGGGGGCACAGCCTCAAGATAAAGGGGAGGCGGTTTAGAACGGAGTTGAGGAGGAACTTCTTCACTCAAAGGGTGGTGAATCTCTGGAATTCTCTGCCCGTTGAAGTGGTGGAGGCTGCCTCGCTAAATATTTTTAAGAAGCGGGTTGATGGGTTTTTGATAAGAGAGGGGATTAAGGGTTATGGGGAGAGGGCGGGAAAGTGGAACTGAGCCACAACAGATCAGCCATGATCTTATTGAATGGCGGGGCAGGCTCGAAGGGCTAGATGGCCTACTCCTGCTCCTATTTCTTATGTTCTTATGTTCTTATGAATTGCCCTTTAATGTCAGGGGGACAAGCTAGGGTAAACGCAAGGCATTATGGGGATAGGGCGTGTGTGTGTGTGTGTGTGTGTGTGTGTGTGTGTGTGTGTGTGTGTGTGTGTGTGTGTGTGTGTGTGTGTGTGTGTGTGTGTGTGTGTGTGTGTGTGTGTGTGTGTGTGTGTGAAGTCATGATTATTCCCCACGTCTGAATGCGTGAATAAACGAAACTTCCAATTTAATCTTCAGGAAGTTTGCTGTAAGTTACTTTTAAAACTTGACTACAGAAACCTAAAGTGTTTGGAATAAGAGCCTCAGCCTCTATTTCAAACAAAAAATGCCTCTGCAAATCAAGAGATGATGAGAACAAGGAATAATACAACACAGGAACAGGCCCTTTAGCCCACTAAACCTGCGTCGATTCCGAATCCTTACTTATTGCCCATGTGAAATATCTATTTGCCTCCCGTTCATGTGTCTGCCAAGATATGCCATGAAAGTTGCTAATGTACCTGTTTCCACTGGCAATGCATTCCAGGCACCCACCACCCCCCATGTGAAAAACTTTCCCCGCACGCCTCTCTAAAAAAGAGAATAACAAAGTTCAATTTTGCCTCTCTCTCCTGTCTGTAACAATTCGAAGCCCATCATCTTACCTGTTTGTGAATTGCCATGAATGCTAGACTTTACAATATGACTATATGCTTCACGTGGTTAGTGTACGCTTAAACTGGACCGTCTGACGGGCAACACGACAGCTCAGTGACTATCACTGTTTGCTGTGCAGATACATGGATTTGGGCCGGTGTCTGTGGGAGTTTGCGCGTTCTCCCCGTGCTTGCGTGGGTTTTCTCCGGGTGCTCCGGTTTCCTCCCACACCCCAAAAACGTGCTCTTAGGCTGATTGGTGTAACAAATTGTCCCTAAATTACTCTTCCCGCAATCTTCCCCAATAGGCGTAGACAAAGGTCATGGGTAGAGGAGGGCACTCACAATGTTAAGATGGCGGCGCGGGCTCGTTGGGCCGAAGGGCCTGTTTCCCGTGCTGTCTTGCTCTTTGTTCTTTATATATTAAAATGCCTCCTCCAACATCAGGTAAGTTTGAGAATCCTGGAAAATCTCCCACTTGGAGACAGGTGGATGTGTCCTGGTGACCATCCAAGTGGGACTTGAGCAAAAACCTATTGAAAACAAATGCCAGTTCCTACATCTTTTTGTAGTGACTTAGAGTGAAGCGACAGCTGCTCTGTGAGATACAAAGCGGGGACAGAGACAAATCAGATACTAGTATGTGGAGAAACAAAGCAGCTACTGCTGTGAGGACGCAAGATACTTGGAAGAATTTGTTTCTGGTTCAAAAGGAGCTGAATGGATAGGTCTCTTGGAGATTTAGAGAATGCATGTTTGCCAAGAGCCTGTACCAACACATTAGAAACACCTGAACCCCCACCTAATCCCATCTGTCAGCACTTGGCCCACAGCCCTGAATGTTACGATGTGCCAAGTACGCATCCAGGTACTTTTTAAAGGATGTGAGGTAAACTGCCTCTATCACACTCCCAGGCAGCGCATTCCAGGCTGTCACCACCCTCTACGTAAAAATACTTTTCCTCACATCCCCCCTAAACCTTTACCTGGTTTATAAGATGTTGAGAGGGAGAGATAGAGTAGATTCTCAGAGGTTATTTCCCAGGGCTGAAATGGTTGCTATGAGAGGACACAGGTTTAAGGTGCTGGGGAGCAGGTACAGAGGAGACGTCAGGGGTAAGTTTTACACTCAGAGGGTGGTGAGTAGAGGGTGGTGAGTGAGTGGAATCGGCTGCCGTTGGTGGTGGTGGAGGCAAACTCGTCTTTTAAGAGATTTCTGGATGAGTACATGGGATTGAGGGTTATAGATAGGCCTGGTTGGTAGGGATATGATCGGCGTAACTTGTGGGCCGAAGGGCCTGTTCGTGCTGTGGTGTTCTATGTTCTAACTCCTGTCTCTCACTATTAACCAATGTCCCCTTGTGAGTGACCCTTCAACTAAGGGGAGTAACCGTTCCTTATCCACTCTGTCCGCGTCTCTCATAATCTTGTACACTTCGATCAGGTTGTCCGTCTGTCTTCTCTGCTCCAACGAAACAACACAAGCCTCCACAACCTCTCTTCATAACTTAAATGTTCCATCCCAGGCAGTACCCTGATAAATCTCCTCCGCACCCCCAATGCTCGATGGATGCCCTTGCAAATGGAGAGTTGTTGGTAGTGGTGTTCCCCAGGGTCCAGTGTTGGGACTCTTGCTGTTTGTGTTTATATATGAACGGCTTGGATGCGAACGTGGAAAATTTGCAGGTGACACAAAGGTCGGCTGAGAAGTGAATGCTGAATAGTTGTAATCTACAAAATGATATGGATGGGTTGGCGGAATGGTAAAGTGACAGATGGACTTTAACATAGAGAAGTGTGAGGTACCACATTTAGGGAGGTCAAACAGTTATAGGGGATAACCAATAAATGGGAATATACCGAGATGAGTGGATGAAAGGAGAGATCTTGATGAAAAAGTTCACACGTCCCTAAAGGCAGCAGTTCAAGTAGACAAGGTTATAAAGAAGGCACAAGGCATGGTCTCCTTCATGGTCACCTGGGCATCCTTGGGCTGACATGGACAAGATGGGCTGGCTGGCCTCCTTCTGTGCCGTAACTTTTCTCTGGTTCTACGAAGCAAATCTTTTGGTGCAACTGGTAATTTATCTGTTCCAAAATCTGTGATCCTCCCCTCCCTCCAGACCATTGGCCTAACCAATCCCCATCCGTCTTATCCCAGTGATCTTTACTAACTTTCCACCCTCTTTAAAACGGAAGTGGGTCCTGGAGACTTTCCCCACCAGCCTTGAAACCTGGCCAGCGACCAGCTGAGAAGCGATTAAAATAAAAAGATTATGGGGTCCTGTTGTTAAAGTGGGCAGGAACTCCACCTTCCCACCGCAAACGTAACTTTCAAATGGAAATATCAAAACAAATTGGGAAATGAAGCGTATCGGGGTGAACTGGTCTTGTATAACTTAAAATGGAATTTCAGTTTTACTGAGATTTTAACAAAATGATTTTTTTCCCTCCTTTCCAAGATTCCTTCCCCCCGGATCGAGGGGCTTTTCACAGTAACTTCACTGCAGTGTTAATGTAAACCTATTTGTGACACTAATGAATAAAGTTTAAAAAATCTCCGAGTATACTCAAGCTTCTCCTTAATTCCCCTCCATGTAAGTTTGAGAGTCGTAATCAACGATACCAATCATAAAATCACTCGTGTAGATTCGAACATCTGCTGCTGCAACAAGGAACACCTGAACTGGAACTCGAACCGTGTGCATCACATCTGCCCTGCCTGTCTTTCCCTGTGCATCCATCTCCCCAGTTACAGCTGTCACAATGCTATCAATCGAGGACATTTATATAAATAGCTCACCTCTGGCAAACCCCTGTGGCTGCCTCCCAGTTTCCAAGCAGCGATGAAGTTCAAATGACACAACGTTAAGCTGGAAGACAATCGACCTGGCAATGTTTGGTGGGATCTTGACAGCTGGCTGACGGAATGAGTAGCAGGCTAAATAAACACTGCAGTCAGGGCTGCAAGGTTAAAGAAAGATATAAAAAGTGAGGGGAAAAAAAGCATGTTAGTATGCCGAGAACGTTCTACATCCTTAACTGATCTAAACAAAATTGCACGGAGCAAAAATTCAGTGCTTCTTTCAAGAAAAGTGCAAGGTTTACCAATTCCCAAAATATCTGTACCGATTGTTGTCTGCAAATACTTGTTCGGGGATCAGCCTGGATAATGGTTATAGCAACATTATTGTTAGTGTAGGCACAGGTTGGGGAGAAAGGGGTAAGCATGGTAATGGGGGTGGGGGAATCAACTGCAGAATCAAATTGTCACCAGTTACACCTTTATCTGCTTTATAATTTGAGAAAGGTTTATGAGAATGGAGAGTGGAGTAGAACTTTTCTTTTCCTCTGGTTAGATGAGCTGAACTGAGCCAGTAGACTCCGACATACAGGTTTATTTTCTGATTTGCCTCCTTTTCTATACAGCCTTGCTGGCTGGACCACCATTGATTGCCCATCCCCAACTGCCCTCTATTTCAGAGGGCATTTACAAGTCAACCACATTGCTGTGGCTCTGTAGGCCAGACCCAGATAAGGACTGCAGATTTCCTTCCCTACAGGACATTAGCGAACCGTGTGGGTTTTTACGACAATGGTTTCACGGTCAGCGTTAAACTTTTGATTCCAGACTTTTTATTGAGTTCAAATTTCGATTTGGATTCAGATCCCCAGATGATTACCCTGGGTCTTTGGATTGCTAGTCCAGTGATAATTTGCCAGTGCCTCCCCCTAATACATTGAGGCTCCAATAGTGCTTTCTGCTTCATCTTTCTCTTAAGCCGTTTCATTTTTCTCAATGCAAAAGATCGGTCCACGTCCACCATAACTGTGCCAGTACATACCCGAAGGACTTCAGTAGAAATTGGAATTTGATACCGTGCTGTGAATATTAATGAGACTTTTATAAACTCAACTCAGCAGCTGTGCTACGATATCTTCTCAAATGGATCATTAATAGCATAGGATAATAATCAATGCTTAGATGAATTTTGCTAATTCCATTGAACTGAGCTGTGCCTTGGGAGGTTTGCAGAATAACTGCTGCTATAGAAAAAGACCATAGGATTACTAGCCATAAGAATGACATGGTGGCTCAGTGGTTAGCATTGCTGCCTCACAACTCCAGGAACCCCAGTTCAATTCCAGCCTTGGGTCACTGTCCGTGTGGAGTTTGCACATTCTTCCCGTGTCTGTGTGGGTTTCCTCTGGGTGCTCGGGTTTCTTCCCACAGTCAAAGATAAGTGGGTTAGGTGGATTGGTAAATGTGTGCGGTTTTGGGGAGAAGGTGTGGGTAAGATACTCCGTCAGAGAGTCAGCACAGACCCAATGGGTGGAATGGCCTCTTCTGCACTGTAGGGATTCTATGATTCTGTTCTATGAAACCAAAGTCCGTCTGTTGCTGAAAGGAGGGACCTGTGGCTGAATTTTTTCATCTTGCACTCATCAGGACAAACACAAGAATGCCAAATTTCAAACAATCATCACAATTTATACTACAGGTGAAAGTGGTGCTGAGTGGCTGGCAAGTCTTTATTGAAAAAGTATCTTCGTGTGGGCAGGAGGCTTCCAGTCACTGTCCTTTCAATCTCTTGAAATGGTGAGGGATAGTCAGATAGTGCCTGGGAAAGCTGTTTGCATTTTTGAAGTAACTTCCCGGTCTCTGTCTGCGCAGAAACCAAGCAGGATTCACCTGACTTCCTAGAATCCATATGGTGATTTTTTTTGTGACTGTGGGCGGGATTCTCCGATCTCGTCTGTGGCCTTTCCGTTGGAAGTGAGAACGGAGAATTTGGCGTTCCAGCCGAAACTCCATTCCCCTCCAGCGGCACTGGAAAATCCCAGCCAATTCAAATTAAGTCCAATCATGGTCCCCACATGAGGAACAAGCCAGGTCCAAGCTGACAAGATAAGGTGTTTGCCGGGATTTTCCAATCTTGCTCGGGTGAGGCTCGTAAAATTCCACCCGAGGCCAACAGAGAGTTTGGTTCTGTGTGTCTCACCCGCCC
The DNA here is from genome assembly GCF_965287045.1 of Carcharhinus amblyrhynchos. Lineage (NCBI taxonomy): Eukaryota > Metazoa > Chordata > Chondrichthyes > Carcharhiniformes > Carcharhinidae > Carcharhinus > Carcharhinus amblyrhynchos. The sequence goes on along the minus strand of NC_137334.1, from coordinate 3,387,323 downwards.
CAATTATGGGGCGGTCGAGGTGGTAAAATTCTAGCCATTGCATCCCATCTTGGGCTTAGAACATAGAACATAGAAAATCTACAGCACAAACAGGCCCTTCGGCCCACAAGTTGCTCTGAACATATCTCTACTTACTTGACTAAACAAGATCCAATCTGACAGGATATGGCATTACACAACCTCGTGGGCTCGATCTAACGATTCACCTTCGCCAAAAGGCTGGGATGGCTTTAAAAGATTGCATCAATTAAAGCCTTGGTTTAACCTCATTGGCCACACTAATACTTTACTCTACCAGCATTGGAAGAGATTGTGATGACTCTGAACTTTTTGGAGACTTTGCCAATATCATTTGATTTTGATTTGATTTGATTCATTAATGTCACATGTATTAGTATGCAGTGAAAAGTATTGATTCTTGCACGCTGTACAGACAAAGCATACTGTTCATAGAGAAGGAAAGGAGGGAGTGCAGAATGCAGTGTTACAGTCATAATTAGGATGTAGAGAAAGGCCAACTTAATGTGAGGTAGGTCCATTCAAAAGTCTGATGGCAGCAGGAAAGAAGCTGTTCTTGAGTCAGTCGGTACGCGTCCTCAGATTTTTGTTTCTTTTTCCCAATGGAAAAAGGTGGAAGAGAGAATATCCAGGATGCGTGGGGTCCTTAATTATGCTGGCAACAGGAACTATAGACAGAGTTAATGGATGGGAGGCTGGCTTTGTTCACAATCCTTTGTAGTTCCTTGCCGTCTTGGGCAGAACAGGAGCCTTACTGAACTGTGATACCACCAGAGAGAATGCTTTTTATGGTGCATTTGTAAAAGCTGGTGAGAGTGGTGGTGGACATGCCAAATTTCCTTATTCTTCTGAGAACGTGGAGGGGTTCCTTAACTATGGCATGGAGGGACCAGGATAGGTTGTTGGTGATCTGGACGCCTAAAAACCTGAAGCTCGCGACCATTTCCACTTTGACCCCATTGATGTAGGCAGGAACGTGTCCTCCACTATGCTTCCTGAAGTCAATGACCATCTCCATTGTTTTATTGACATTGGGCCCTATTTCGCCATTGTGTCACACCCATTTCCGGGCCCGAGAACGTGGTAAAGTCGGGTGTGAGGCCGTTAACACGATCCACGCCTGCGTCCGCGCAGATGGCCACTTTACCCAGGAATGGCGGTGATCCGATTCGCACCAGAAACGGGCACAACGGTGAGTTAAATATATCTGCCTGCATTTCAGTTGAATTAATGAACTGCCCGCCCAACTTTATCAGCATTTCTCCCTTGACCATCATGTTCACTGATCTGGAATCGCGCCGAAATAGACCTGCTGAATAAAAGTCTGAAACGGGCGCCCCAGCTGCTGAAGAGGCACTTTCAGAGTTTCCAACGGCGCTGTGACTCAGATCGGTGGGGGAGGAAACCAGAATGCTCCGGTTTCCTCCCACAGCCTAAACATGTGTAGGTAGGGTGGATTGGCCATAGTTGCCCCTTAGTGTCTCGTGATGTCTAGGTTAGATGGATTATCCATGGTAAATGCATGGGGTTATGGGGCTAGGGGTGGAGGAGACAGACTGGGATAAGACTTGCAGTACAGAACGGCTTCTTCTGCACTGTAGGAATTCTACGATTCTATTCACAGTCTGGAAGCAACAACAGGGGTAGCTGATTGACTGACAAAAGATAAAGAACAAAGAAAAGTACAGCATAGGACGTTATGGGAAACATCACGATCCATAGGTCCAATCACCACTGACTTACAGATCAGAGATCATAGAATGTACTGTGCAGAAGGAGGCCATTTGGCCCATCGAGCCTGCACCAACAACAATCCCACTCTTGTCCTGTCCTATCCGCATAACCCCACATATTTACCCTCCTCATCCCCCTGATATTAAGGGGCAATTTATCATGGCCAATCAATCTAACCTGCACTGTGGGAGGAAACGGGAGCGCCTGAAGGAAACTCACTCAGACATCCCCCGGTACAGAAATCCAAGCACCTCTGCAACAATCCACGCCATTCACCAACAGAAGAGGCAGTTCAATCCCACCTCAAATTCTATTATCCACATTTTATTCCCACCATGTAATGCAACGCAGTCACCCCCTGCTCTGCATTGGATGTCTCTGTAATTAATTCTGGCCTCCGCAATCTCTCGCCTTCCAGCTCACACCACCTGCATGTTTCTCCCACAGCCTCAAACTCCTGCTTGGTGCTGACTCCCCATTGCCCTGCAGAGGAAGGAGGGAGCAGTGGGCCTGCAAACGTTGAAGGCACAGTAACTCACTACTTCAAGATATACTTCTGGCCAAATCAGTGACAACAGAGCATAAGGTGCTGCTGTTGAAAATAAGTCAAGAGTTTTGCAGTGTGTGTTTAATCAGATGCATCATCATGCCAATTTGTCACTCAACATTATGACGTTGCCTGCAGATTGCCCAAGAGATCTACTGAGGACAAGCCCTTTATTTGACTGGCTGCGTAGTTCTACATACTCCATTGTTCTTGCCTGTTTGCCTGTCAATTCTGCTGGTTGATGAGTGATTTCCCGTAGTGTTTGTCCAATAACAAACTGGCAAAGGACTGAGGATAACTCAGCCGGCATCAACTTGCGCTTGCAGTGTTGCACTTTGAGTGGGAATCCCTGCAGAGAGTTCAGCTTTAAAGCTTTGGCCACGTTAAACTCCTGGGTCTCATTTTGAAAGCACCATCATCTCCGAACCTGAAACCTATGTGCGAGAGCTAAAACTGGGGCAGGAAGTACTCCACCATGCTGTCAGGAAGTACATTCCAGACTTCAACCATTCATTGCATGAAAAAGCTTCCCCTCGTGCCACCTTTGCTTCCTTTCCCAGTTATTTAAGATCTGTGTCATCTCCTGTTTGCGTACCAAGGTTGACTTATCAGCAGTGGAAAATCATTGGGGGAATTCTGATATTAGGCAATATTGTAAAGTATGCAATGAGTTCCTGATCGCTTGTTGAACATCACCCCTGACTTTTTCGCTTCTTCTGAAGTCAGTGGAAATGAGGATCAGATGAGGTGTTTACCAGGAAGCTGAGCCAATGTCACGCATTTTTCAATCTTGTCTAATATCAAAATAACCCCGTTGGCGTGTATCGAGCCAACACAACAATCAGTAACCAAGCTACAGTACAACACTATCTCGAAAGTGTCAACATCTGTAAAATCTGCCAACTCCTGTGGTAGACACATGATTGATTATTTCCATTTTTGCAAGTACAGACAGCTTTCTCCTGTGGAGTATTGTTATTCAGTGTTAGAAATGTACCATTTGCACCAATAGATTAAACTGAGTCTTCATGACATTTTGGAGATTGTGTCACCCTGCTCAAAAAAAATTGGAGAAATGTCAGTCAGTAGAGATGTGAAATGCCTGCTGTGTTCTCAGCCAGACAAAAGAGGGCTGAATGTAATGGAGAAATACGTTTCACAATTAACTTGTGAGAAGTTTCACTGAGACATTCTTGGGTTAATCAGACCCCGTTTTCGAAGGTTGTTCAATTCTCTGTTCTTAGGGCGATGTGCAGGAACAAAGTCAAAACTCCAGGGATAAACCTGCAGATTCAGACTAATCAATTTGCTAGAACATTTGAACACTTAAATCCTCACAAGGGCAATTGAAATGTGTTCTTGAAGGAGACAAAGAAAGATCTGTTGTAAGGATTTCATTAGAGAGGTGTTCTTGTGATTGACAACATTTATTGTCAGATAATATGACATTAAATTGAGCTCCCCCAACACCAATACAAAAAAAAACACATAACTCAACGTAGTCAAAATATATTTCTTCTGGTGCTCATTTTCCCTTTTCACAAATTTTACCCTGGGTTTAATTGGAATCCTCCCCACCCCTCACACTTGCTCTAGCAGGTTAGCTGTTTATCGATAGAACAGGTATCTGGAAAAGGAAGAAACTGAAGTCAGCTGCCTTCAACATGGGTCTATTCACAAAAGCCAGTATAATATAAGTGTAGACCTTTATTCCCTTCCACATGGCTTCTTCCCATTGCAGTTTTTTGGTTTGATTTATTGTTGTCACATGTATTAAGATGCAGCGAAAAATATTGTTTCTTATACACGATACAGACCAAACATACCATTCATAGAATACATAGTGAAGGAAAGAATAGGGTGCAGAATGTAATGTTACAGTCATAGCTAGGGCATGGAGAAAGATCAGCTTAATATAAGTCGGTCCATTCAAAAGTCTGATGGCAGCTGGGAAAAAGTTGTTTTTGAGCCAGTTGGTATGTGATCTGAGATTTTTGCATCTTTTTCCCGATGGAAGCAAGTAGGAGAGAATGGGAATTGCCTCATGTATATCTGCCCTCACATTTTCCCCAGTTAGTTTTAGCTCCTCTTAATCACAGCTATAGCATGCAATCAATTGTCAAACCATTTGAGAGATTAACACTGGATAACATGGGGTGGTGTCGTGGTTAGCACTATCGCCGGGGACCCGGGTCTGACTCCTGGGCTTCGATCACTATCTGTGCGGAGTCTGCACATTCTCCCACCGTCTGCATGGATTTCCTCCGGTTCCCTCCCACAGCTATGCTGGTTAGGTGCATCAGCCGTGCTAAATTCTCCCTCAGTGCACCCAAAGAGGTGCTGGAGTGTGGCGACTAGGGGATTTTCACAGTAACTTCATTGCAGTGTTGATGTAAGCCTGCTTGTGACACTAATAAGTAAACCTAAACTTGAAGATAACCCAGCTGCCACCTCAACTGAATGCTATCAGTACTATCTTGTGCTCTGCTGTTCTTCTGATAGTGCCAGTTACTCATAAGCAAGGGAGAATCAGTTATTTCAGTCTGGGGAAATTTACTGAAATTATGAACAGATCTCGGGGGTGTGGTGCGCTTCCTCTCATCGGCAGGATGTACATGTAAAACGAAACAATGTTTATTTTTATTGATTCAACGTCATCCTTCTGTGGCACCGTGAGTCTTTCAAAACTTCCAATAGCTCCAACACAGAGAAATGAGAATGACTGAAAATGTGGGATTTAGCTGTTTCATGTTACATGGATTTTTCAGTTGAAGACTGGGGCCTCTGTTTTATTCTAAACAAGGGATTAATGATCAACATTTATGAATGATTTCAACGTACCCAGAAATTCACACAAAGGCCTGTGATGAGATTAAAATAAACTCCTGACCGTGGCACTAGATTTCTACACGCATCACATATGAGACTAAAGGATGGTAAAGGGATAAGGGAGGCAATGGCCTAATGGTATTATCATCAATCCAGAAACTCAGCTAATGCTCTGGAGACCTGGGTTCGATTCCCTCTATGGCAGATGGTGAAGTTTGAATTCAGTAAGAGGAATCTAGAATTAAGAATCTACTGATGACCATAAAACCACTGTTGATTTTTCAGAAAAACCCATCTGGTTCACTAATGTTCTTTGGGAAGGAAACCCTCTGTCCTTACCTGGTCTAACCTACATGTGGTTCCAGAGCTACCACAAAGTGGTTGATTCTCAACTGCCCTTCAAGGGCAATTAGGCATGGACAGTAAATGAAGAAGAGAAAAGATTATACTGTGAGGGTATCTTGGAAACAGCAATGACAATGGCAGCAGTCAGGTACTCGATGGAGAATATGAGTGGGTCTAAAAAATGTTCTGAATTGAAGAGAATATAACCGAGAGAACTGTTCGAAAGGCTGAGTGCAGAAAATGGAACTTTTATAATATTAGCTACATATAACTTGAGAGGTTGGCAAGATGCAGTTGTCACACCTTCTAACTTTAAATTTATTAAACTGATTTATTAGCGTCACGAGTAGGCTTACATTAACACTGCAATGAAGTTACTGTGAAAATCCCCCAAACTCTGGCACCTGTTCGGGTACACTGAGGGAGAATTTAGCAAGGCCAATGCACCTAACCAACACATTCTCCCCATGTCTGCATGGGTTCCCTCTGGCTGCTCCGGTTTCCTACCACAGTCCGAAAGACATGCTGGTCAGGTGCAACTTCGTTGCAGTGCTAATGTAAGCCTACTTGTGACACTAATAATTAAACTGTAAAAAAGCATAACAAAAGTGTAGGTTGCCACAACAAGTTGGCTCTGTTGTCTGGGGGGTCTTTCGGGGGGGGGTCTTTTGGGGCTCGGTTGTCTGGATTGCAATGAAATTCAATCCCTGCTTCAGCTGGGGGTGGATTTAGCACCTGCCTCTTGCCCTACCCTCGGTGGAATTCATTATACTGTGGGTTGGACCTGCCATTGAGGAGGGGAACAAAATGATGAACTTGTCTATGGAAAACTCATTCACAATTTCACCTATGCGTATTTCCCGCAGGATTTAAAATTAAAAAATGACTTTAAAATTTTAAAACACCGTCCTGCACTTTACGTTCAGTTGCAATGGGATTTCCTGTGCAATTCTCTAAAATTTTCCAAGAATTATCTTGGAATTTTAAATGGAAATTACATCCAGTGCAAAACAGGTTTCTGTAATTGTTTGTACTAATTTAAAACATTTAGTCCTGGAAGCCATTCACAAAACCCCATCACACCACAGATTGAATTAATCTCCACTTCACGTTCAAGCAGCTATCTGTGGGCCTTTGAGGAAGCTTAAACATTTAGTTAATTATTAGCGTCACAAGTAGGCTTACATTAACACTGCAATGAAGTTATTGTGAAAATCCCCATGTCGCCACGTTCTGTGCCTGTTTGGATACACTGAGGAAGAATTTAGCCAGTGTACTGAACCAATATGTTTTTTTGGTCTGTGGGAGGAAACCGGAGCACCAGAAGGAAACCCGTACAGACATGGGGGGGACATGCGGACTCTGTACAGATAGTGACCCAAGCCGGGAATCAAACCCGGGTCCCTGGCACAATGAGGCAGCAGTGCTAACCACTGGGCCACCCCTCACGTAGACACGAGGAGAACGTGCAAACTCCACACAGCCCTCTGAGGCAAGGGGACATTTCAGGAGCTGGCTCCAGCCACATGACCTCAGTAGAATTCTTATCACTAACGACATCTTGTGCCCACTAGTGAAATCTGTGAAGGTGCATCTTTATAGCGTCATTTGTGCCCAGATCCCCAACTGCACAAAGAGGATAAGCTGACTTTGAGAGGTTTGTAAAAGACGTTGAGGTGGACAGTGGTAAATATACCAAGGATGGAATTCTCCCAATCAATGGTTTGGGAGCCAAAATGTTGGAAACCCAGCGGTGTAAAATCCTGTTGCAAAGCTGATGGTGGTATAATAGCGATCGTCTCTTCCCACAGGCATGTGACACAAACACCATTTGCGTTCATTGGCATATCATGAATGCTCATTAAAACAGCTGCCAGCCAGCACCCCATCAGGACTTTCAATCTGGGATCACGTCAACGGGAATTTACACCCGTGTCAAACCCGATTGCTAATGAGTGGCGAGTACAAGGTGGTCCCCAGTCCACCAGAGACTTTGGGGTGAGTGTAACAGCTTTCTGCCATTGTACTGTGCTTCTCCTGATGTGCTGTTCACTACTGTACTGGGGCAGGCTAGTTCATGCCTCTGTCTTCATGCCGAGTGATTCTTCATTCTCCATGCTGCTGGACTCATGGATGTTCCTGTGTCACCGACGCAGCTCTGTACAGTGCCTGGGGTTGGGATGTACAAGGGTTTCCATTCCCCCTGGTGCCATGGTGTTTATATGGACAGGACTGTGTCTGTGTGACTCATGCAGAGGAGAAAGGAGGTGGATGAGGATGACAAACAATGGATGGTGGAGGGAAACTGAGGGGAGGGAAGCTGGATCCCAGCAAGGGCAGCCATGTGGTTAGCACTGCGGCCTCATAGCGCCAGGGTTCCAGGTTCAATTCCAGCCTTGGGTCACTGTCTGTGTGGAGCTTGCACTTTCTCCCTGTGTCTGCATGAATTTCCCTCTGCGTACTCCAGTTTCCTCCCACAGTCCAAAGATGTGCTGGTTAGGTGGATTGGCCAAGCTAAATTGTCCCTTAGTGTCCTAAGGTGTGTAAGCTGGGGGGGATTAGTGAGGCAAATGCTTGGGGTTACCGGAATGAGGTGGGGGGGGTGAGGTTTGGGGGTGGGTGGTGGTGGATATGGGGCTGGGTAAGAGGTTCTATAGTAAGTCAGTGCAGACTTGATGGGCCAAATGGACTCCTTCTGCAACGTAGGGACTCTATGATTGTAAGGCTGCATGGAAAACTCAAAAACAGGGGGGTCAAATGGATACAATATCATTTACTGGAAGGGGTGGATGAAGACTCCACATGTGCTGAGTAGAAGTCCGAGTTGGACTTCACTTTGGATACAACTGAGTGGCTTGTTATAACTTTTCAAAGTTAAGAATCAACCACATTGCTTTGGGTTTGCATGCCATACACAATCTAGGAAAGGCAACAACTGGGTAAGATTACCTTCTGCGAAGGTCATTAATGAACCTGATGGGTATTTACAACAATTATGCAGTTTCATGGTCACCGTTTCCGACACGAGATTTTTTATTCCAAATTTAGATATCTAATTGAATTTAAAATTCCCAGCGCCAATGGCGGGATTTGAACTCATGTTTTCAGACCATAATCACTGCATTGCTGCATCTCTCCTTCCTCCCTCAGTTAGCATGGCACGTTCTTTATTTTGTATTGTCAGTCATGGGGCTAAATTCTGCAGATCAGATTCAGTGAGACCAGTGGCAAGGGCTGTTTGAGTCGTTTTGTAGTATACAAAGAAGTCCTTCTGCCCATCGTGTCTGTGCCAGCCATGAGGCACCTATCTATTCTAACCCTATTTCCCAGCCCTTGGTCCATAGCCTTGTGTGCTATAGTGTTTCAAGTGCTCACCGAAATGTTGTGAGCGTTCCTGCCTCCACCATCCTCTGTGAGTTCCAGATTCCCAACACCATCTGGGTGAAAAATGTCTTTCTTCAAATCCCCTCTTAAATCTCCCACTCCTTACCTTAAACCCATACCCCCTGGTTATTGACCCCTCTATTAAGGGGAAATATTTATTCCTGTCCACCCTAGCTGTGTCTTTCATTATTTTGTACATAAGAAATAGGAGCAGGAGTAGGTCGTCTAGCCCCTCAAGCCTGCCCCGCCATTCAATAAGATCATGGCTGATCTGAAGTGGATCAGTTCCACTTACCCGCCTGCTCCCCATAACCCTTAATTCCCCTGTCTATCAGAAATCTAGCTACCTGTGACTTAAACAAACAAGGTAGCCTCCACCACTTCAATGGGCAGAGAATTCCTGAGATTCACTACCCTCTGAGAGAAGAAGTTCTTCCTCAACTCTGTTCTAAACTGATCCCCCTCAATCTCAATCTCAATCTCAATCTCAATCCCCATCTCAATCAGGTCTCCCCTCAGCCTCCTCTGCCCTAAAGAAAACAACCCCAGCCTCTCTTCACAACTGAAATATTCCAGACGAGGCAACATCCTGGTGAATGTCCTCTGCACCCTGTCTAGTGCAATCACATTCTTCCTATAGCGCAGCAACCAGAACTGCACTCTGAACTGTAGCTGTGGTTTAATGAGCATTTTATACAGCTCAATCATAACCTCCTTGCTCTTATATTCTAGGTTTCAGATAATGAAGGCAATTATCCCATATGCCTTTTTTTAAGCACATTATCAACCTACCGCCTTCAGGGACCTACGGACAAGCAGTCCAAAGTGCTTCTGGTCCTCTGGACTGCCCAGCATCCTAGCATTCATTGTGTATTCCCTTGCATTGGGCAATCTTCCCGAATTGCATGACCTCCCACTTTTCAGGGTTAAATTCCATTTGCCACGGCTTTGCCCATTTGACCAGCCAGTCTGTATCACCCTGTAATCTAAGGCTTTCCTCCTCGTTATTTACCACATCACCAATTTTTGTGTCATCTGCAAATTTACTGTTCATGCTGCCAACATTCCTGTCTAAATCTAATGTATGCTGATGTAAGTTAATATGTTATTTATACTCCTCTTATTGACGATGCATGCAGCTTAATGGTTTTGTCTCATTGAATATTTTTTTCAGTTCTAGTTTGGAAAAATTAACATGCATAAATGCAAAAGGCTATTCTTTACTTCAAATCAAAAGAGCTTATTATTACTAACTCCAAAATGCTAATGGTCAAGAAAAGTAATGGTCTTTAGGTGTCCATATCACCAACAACCTGTCCTGGTCCCTCCTTGCCAACACTGTGGTTAAGAAAGCTCACCAATGCCTCTACTTTCTCAGGAGGCGAAGGAAATTTAGCATGTCTGCTACGACTCTCAGCAAATTTTATAGATGCACCATAGAAAGCATCCTTTCCTGACGTATCACAGCTTGCTATGGCTCCTGCTCTGCTCAAGACTGCAAAAAACTACAAAGGGTCGCGAACAAAGCCCAGTCCATCATGCAAACCTCCTAAAGGTGAAATATGAGTGTAAGCTAGCTCGTAATATAAAAGAAGATAGTAAGAGTTTTTTTCAGTTTATGAAAGGGAAGAGAGAGGCAAAAATAGACATTGGGCCACTGGACAATGAGGCTGGAGAAGTAATAATAGGAAACAAAGCAATGGCAGAGGAACTGGATAGTTACTTTGCATCAGTGGAAGACACCAGTGGGATGCCAGAAGGCATATAATCTCTGTGGGTAGAGTTGCGAAATCGCAAAGGTAAACCAGTGACTAGTGGTGTGACTAGGGGTTGGTTTTGGGACCACAACGTTTCACAATATACATTAACGATTTGGAAGAAGGAACTGGAGACACTGTTGCTAAGTTTGCAGATGATACAAAGATTTGTAGAGGGACAGGGAGTATTGAGGAAGCAGGGGGTGGGGGGGCTGCAGAAGGACTTGGACAGGTTAGGGGAGCGGGCGAAGAAGGGGCAGATGGAATACAATGTGGAAAAGTGTGAGGTTATGCACATTGGAAGGAGGAATAGAGGCACAGACTATTTTCTAAATGGGAAAATGCTTAGGAAATCAGAAACACAAAGGGACTTGGGAATCCTTGTTCAAGATTCTCTTAAGGTTAACATGCATGTTCAGTCAGCAGTTAGGAAGGCAAATGCAATGTTAGCATTCATGTCGAGAGGGCTAGAATACAAGAGCAGGGATGTACTTCTGAGGCTGCAGAAGGCTCTGGTCAGACCCCATTCGGAGTATTGGGAGCAGTTTTGGGCCCTGTAGCTAAGGAAGGACGTGCCGGCCTTCGAAAGGTTCCAGAGGAGGTTCACAAGAATGATCCCTGGAATGTAGAGTTTGTCGTATGAGGAACGGTTGAGGATTCTGGGTCTGTACTCGTTGGAGTTTAGGAGGATAAGGGAGGATATTGAAACTTACAGGATACTATGAGGTCTGGATAGAATGGATGTGGAGAGGATGTTTCCACCAGTAGGAGAAACTAGAACCAGAGAGGGCACAACCTCAGGCTAAAGGGACGGTCCTTTAAAACAGAGATGAGGAGGGATTTCTTCAGCCAGAGAGTGGTGAATCTGTGGAACTCTTTGCCACAGAAGGCTGTGGAGGTCAAATCATTGAGTGTCTTTAAGACAGAGATAGATAGGTGCTTGATTAATAAGGGGTTAAGAGAAAAAGGCAGGAGAATGGGGATGAGAAAAATATCAGCCATGATTGAATGGCAGAGCAGATGGGCTGAGTGGCCTAATTCTATCCTAGGTCTTATGGAGTTATAACACCAAAACATTTGCCTGCAAAAGGTGGCCAGAGTTAACCTTTCTCAAAGAATTCATCAAAAGTTCAATAAATATTCAAGAAAGCTCTTTCTGAAACAATAGATCAATAATCCATTATTAATACATCATTCAGAATGAATGTTTTGCTTTATGCTGGAAATCATTTTAGCTTGCATTTTTTAAATAAATAGAAATTCTATCATAGATAGAATAGAATCTCTGCAGTACAGAGGAAGGCCATTTGGCCCATTGAGTCTGTACCCACTCTGACAGAACATCCCACCAAGGCCTATCCCTGCTCCATCTCTGCAACTCCAAACATTTATGCTACTAATCCCCTTAACCTATACATTTTTGGATACTAAGAGACAATTTAGCCAATCCACCTAACCTGCACAGCATTGGGGTGTGGGAGGAAACTGAAGCACGTGGAGGATACCCATGCCAACACGGGGAGAACATGCAAACTCCACACAGAGAGTCACCCAAGGCCAGAATTGAACCCTGGTTCCTGCTGCTGTGAATTATTATTTTAGAAATCAAACCGAGTGTTGTCCCCAAGGTCTGTTTAGAGGAATGAATGAATCCTACAGCCCAGTGGAAAAATGAGTTCCATACTGGTTGCCAAAGCCCATTGCGACCCTCCCAGGCCGTGCTGCTGGCCCTGATGAGGCTCATGGCCACAGCGAACAGGACCCTATTTTTCACAGTTCATTGCAGTGTAAATGTAAGCTACTTGTGACACCAATGAATAAACTTTAAAATTCATGATCAAGTCTCCACCCTCGACAATAACTCAGTCACAGCTGTGACCCAAGGTTAATTTTAGATCTTTTAAAAATAACTGCTTTGGAAAAATGCGTGTAATCCTGAGATTGGGGTGACATTGATAAATTACTCATGCTTTATTCCTTGGTGCTTATATTATCCAAACTCCTTGATTAATTTACTGTGAGATCCTAGACGTCTACAATTAGAAGTATTTTCAGCAGTTTTAAGTGCTGTCTTCACACCAATTGAACCTGGCTTCATTTAAACAGAAGGGCTTTGGACAGTATCAATTGAAAATACTGAACTGAATGGGGACATATACAGTGAGGGAATTCTCCATGTTTGCAAGCTCCTGACGAGTATGGCTCTGTGGGATCCACCGTATGGATTGCTTTAGTTAAAAGGCTTCATTTTAAGGTATTTCTGCCTATGTAACTAATTAAGTTCTAAAGCTAACATGACCACACTTTAAAACTCGGCTGGGAATTGTGGGTTGAATTAGAAATTGGCTGCATCTGAAGTGCCATGTTAACCAAAGTGGCTTTTGTGAGAACTAATCTTTCACAGTCACACAGCTGCAAATTATTTATGAAAGTTTGGGACACAGTCTGTGCTAGTAATTTCATAACACAAGATAACTGAAAAGTTTCTTATGGTAACAAGAGACCCCGATCAGTGGCCTCGCCACCTGCCCCCACCCCTCAATGCAGAGTCCCCCTTCCCTCACCTCCCAATGACCTCTCTTGGCTCACCCCACCCCCGTTGGCCTTGCCTCATCAAACCTCACCCCTTGGCACTTCCTGGTGTCCAGTGGGCAGTGCCAGGCTGGCCCCCAACCACTTGGGGTGCCTCAATTGTCTCTGGGGCATCACATCAGGTCCTTGTTGGTGGGGACCATCTGTGATTTTTTTCCGGTGTGGACCTCCACTGGAGAGGTCAGAAAGCTAAGTGGGCATCCTGGTCTCACTAATTGGGTTTCAATAGACTTATAAATAGTTAAATCAGCCTGGCACCCTTCCCAAGCACAAAGCTGATCACGTCAATAAAAGTGGCCAGGAAAATCCTCATCAGAAAGCACCGGGGGCTCAACAACTTTTAAAAATGTGCTTAAGCCCCCGAGATTTGGAAAAATTAATGCTTTCAATGAATAATCTCATTTGTGTTGTCATCCATCAGTGCTCTAGTCTGTTCTCTAACTGCAGCCCTTGTCCATGATTGGAACAGTTGAAGAATCTGAGTTAATGAGTCTGTCGATTCAGATAAGAGCTGAAAATCTTTGGTTCAATCTTTGACGTACAGAAGGGTTCATTTAACTGCAGGAGAGTGTGCAGTGTTAGAATGTAATATTGAATCTGTTGTAATGTGACCAATGGTAACAAGCTGCAAGGATCATTTGACCCAATAGTCTATGTAACCTATGACGAAATGATGGTCAACTGACCAGCTGACTCAGTATAAATAAGGATCTGTTGGCAGTTGGGAAGAGTTTAGAATCGTCTAGGATGAGGCCTCAAGTGTTGGAGTAATGAAGTTTCTTTATTAAACTTTTTTCTTTAACTTATAAGTTGGAGTAAGCCTGGATTTATTTTATTGCCTACAACTGAAGAATTCCTTCTGGTGGATCAGCATACAGCATATTCCACCCAAGAGTAAATAGTTTGAGCACAGTTGTAACTGCAATTCAATAAGATGACAATGAGGAGGATTGTCAGCGCAGACAGCAGGATATAAATCAGCTGGAGACCTGGGCTGAAAGATGGCAGATGGAATTTAACCTGGACAAATGTGAGGTGATGTGATTTGGAAGGTTTATTGCAGAAGGAAACTATACAGTTTGTTCATTACGGAAGGTGAAGTTGCACCAAATCTGAGTTAAGCTGACAAAATGGGTACAGAACTAGAAGCAGGAGTAGGCCCTCCAATGAATATAATCCCAACCATCTTAGTCTCTCCTCGTGCAACAGACTTGCTATCCCAGGAATCGGCCTGGTAAATCTTCGCTGCACTCCCTCTATAGAAAGGACATCCTTCCTCAGTTAAGGACACCAAAACTGTACACAACATTCCCAAGTGTGGCTTCATCAATGCCCTGTACAATTGCAGTAAAACATCCCACTCACTATGAAAGCCAACATAATATTTGCCCCTTTTACTGCCTGCTGTACCTGTCTGCTTACTTTTAGCGACTGATGCATGAGGACACCATGGTCTCACTGAGCATCCACCTCTCAATTTACATTCATTCATGTAATAATCTGTCTTTCTATGATTACTATGAAAGTAATTTATCCACATTAAACTGCACATGTCTACTCTCTAAGCCTGTCCAAATCACATTGAAGCATCTGTGCATCCTCCTCACAGCTCACCCTCCCGCCCAACTTTATATCGTCTGCAGACCTTTGGATAATACATTCAGTTCCCTCTTCTAAATTATTAATATATAAAGTGAACAGTTGGGGGTCTTTGCACAGATCCAGTTCAGAAGAGGCCCATTGAATCCACACTGACAAATCTACACTAATCCCACTTTCCAGCACTTGGTACATAGCCTCGAATGTTTGTCATTTCATCGACAACAATCCCACCCAGGGCCTATCACCCAACCCCAAAGAATTACCCTCCAATTCCCCCTACACTAATGGGCAATTAAGCATGGTCAATCCACCTAACCAGCACACCTTTGGAGGAAACTGGAGCATCCAAAGGAAACCCACGCAGACACAGGGAGAATGTGCAAACTCCACACAGACAGTCACTCGAAGGCTAGAATTGAACCCGGGTTCCTGGCGCTGTCAGGCAGCAGTGCTAACTTCCGTGCCACCCCTGAAGAGTAACTAAATCCTTTGGAACTTATCATTGCAGATCCAGATTGTTAGCTTTGGAAAGGTAGAATTTGGTTAAGGCCAGTTCGGTGATGTGGCAGAGATGGACGTTCAATTGAAGGGATTCAAGTTGGAAATTTTGAGAGAAGTAGGTCCAAATTTGGGCGGAAATGACACATGTTGAGGTTTGGGTAGGAAAGGAATATTGAAGAAATGATAGTTGTCTGTAAGGGTGAAAAATTAAAAAGGGGATGTTTTCAAAGAAGGGTTTGACGTTGGCTGTTTTCGATACTGGAGGGGGACAATGGCAGCGGGGTGGGCATCATTTACAATATCAGTTAACCTGAGGGCACAAGGGGAGATTAGTGAGAATGCAGAAAAGGAGCAGGAGGCATTCTTCACGGGCAAATTGAGAAAATATGAGGAGAATTGCTGGGGAAAATACAGAGATACTTTACGGTAAGGCGAAGCGTTGTGGGCGGGGGTTGGTGTAGATTTGTGGTGGCGTTCAAGAGGGAGTGAGGAACCAGCAAAACGATGGTTTTGACATTAGCAACAAAGAAATCCCTGAACTCCTCACACTTGTCACTGTGGTTGAGAATGATTGAGTAAAAGGAGCTGGTTGGCATTGGAGAAAAGAGAAACAAGGGGGCTTATCTTAACTGTCCAGAATGACCCTGGAGTATTGGTAGACAGTCACAGCAATCTGTCTGGTTGGAAAGTATTATAAGTCATGTCGAAAGCTCTTGTGTCTTCCTTTCTTTTAGTGGGGCATAATTGGAAATGTTCTGCACAACTCTCTGATAGTTTCTGCATTTGGAAATGGCCTTGTTTCAACTTTAAGGGCAAATAGGATTTTCCATTGCTTTCGTCATCACATAAAAACCCCACCTCACCTTGCAGGGATTGGTTAAGATAAAGACACAAATAAAGTCGTTAATAAATGCAATCATGTGTCCTATCCATTGGCAGGTTTGATGCTGGGGAACATTTAATCAGGTGTGAGTTTGGTGATTTGGGACTCATCAGATTCCTGCCTCCCTGATAAAGCCCAGGACAGGAAGGCCTGGGGATGGCCAACCCGCCTCACTTGAGGCATTTTAGAGCCAGGCTTGTACTCGTTAGAGTTTAGAAGAATGAGGGGAGATCTCATTGAGACGTATAAGATGATGAATGGGATGGATAGGATAGAGGTGGAGAGACTCTTCCCGCTCAAAAAAGACAGTAGGACTAGGGGGCACAGCCTCAAGATAAAGGGGAGGCGGTTTAGAACGGAGTTGAGGAGGAACTTCTTCACTCAAAGGGTGGTGAATCTCTGGAATTCTCTGCCCGTTGAAGTGGTGGAGGCTGCCTCGCTAAATATTTTTAAGAAGCGGGTTGATGGGTTTTTGATAAGAGAGGGGATTAAGGGTTATGGGGAGAGGGCGGGAAAGTGGAACTGAGCCACAACAGATCAGCCATGATCTTATTGAATGGCGGGGCAGGCTCGAAGGGCTAGATGGCCTACTCCTGCTCCTATTTCTTATGTAACTTAAGTGCCCATCCCACACTAACCCAGCGGTGGGCAGTAGACAGTGGGGGGAGGGGGGGGAATGCTCCTTATTTGGGGAGCACGACAAACAGACCCTGTCTGGGTGGCACAGTGGTTAATACTGGTGCCTCATGGCGTCAGGGACTCGGGTTTAATTCCATGCTTGGGTGACTCTGTGTGGAGCTTGCAAGTCAACGTAAGAACATAAGAACTAGGAGCAGGAATCGACCATCTGGCCCCTCGATCCTGCTCCGCCATTCAGTTGGATCACGGCTGATCCTTTTATGGACTCAGCTCTACTTGCTCACCCGCTCACCATAACCCTCAATTTCTTTACTGTTCAAAAATTTACCTATCCTTGCCTTAAAAACATTCAATGAGGGAGCCTCAACTGCTTCACTGGGCAGGGAATTCCACAGATTCACAACCCTTTGTGTGAAGAAGTTCCTCCTCAACTCAGTCTTAAATCTGCTCCCCCTTATTTTGAGGCCATTCCCCCCAGTTCTAGTTTCACCCACCAGTGGAAACAACTTCCCTGCTTCTATCTTATCCATTCCCTTCATAATCTTATATGTTTCTATAAGATCTCCCCTCATTCTTCTGAATTCCAATGAGTATAGTCCCAGTCTACTCAGCCTCTCCTCATAAGCCAACCCTCTCAACTCCAGAATCAGCCTAGTGAATCTCCTCTGCACCCCCTCCAGTGCCAGTATATCCTTTCTCAAGTAAGGAGACCAAAACTGTACACAGTAACTCCAGGTGTGGCCTCACCAGCACCTTATACAGCTGCAAAATAACCTCACTGTTTTTAAACTCCATCCCTCTAGTAATGAAGGACAAAATTCCATTTGCCTTAATTATCTGCTGCACCTGCAAACCAACTCCTTGAGATTCCTGCACAAGGACACCCAGGTCCCTCTGCACAGCAGCATGCTGCAATTTTTTACCATTTACGTTCTCCCTGTGCCTTCCTCAAGGTGCTCTGGTTTCTTCCCACATTCTAAAGATGTGTAGGTTATGTGGATTGGCCATTCTAAGTTGCCCTTTATTGTCAGAGGGAGGTGTCAGGGTAAATACAGGGTTAAGGGGATAGCATGGGATTGTTGGTGGTGCAGGCTCAATGGGCCAAATGGCCTACATGTGCACTGTAGGGTTTCTAAAATACTGTCGGGTTTGCTTGCGTTCTCCCCTTCAAAGGCACTGAGTACTTGATCAAGAGACTCTGCATCGGGAAGGTGGGGGGAGGAGTGTGGGGAGAATAGCTGAGAGGCAACTCTTGTTCTTGACCTTCCTTCCTCCACCCTGTAGCCCCCCCGCACCCTGTGACCAGCTCCCACCATCACTCACCTCCGGCCTGGGTTCCTGCCATGATGCTGAGCCTCTGCCAAGTATTGGACTGGCAGCAGCCATGGTGTCCCCGGTGGCACTGCCATTCAATAGAGCTGCCCGTCTCTGGTTGTCCAGCAGTCTAAGCAGGTGGGAATCCTGTCCCCAGAGTTCTTGATCTTGGGGAAAACCTATTGCTGGCTTATCAACTTCCTGGGTGGCGCTGGATACATTGGGTCCTCGAGGAAAGACAGGGTGATGGCTGGCAGCCCAGCCTGAATTAAACATTTGTTTATTAGTGTCACAAATGGGCTTACATTAACACTGCAATGAAGTTACTGTGGAAGTCCTTGAGTGGCCACACTCGGTGCCTGTTCGGGTGCATTGGGAGAGAATTTACCACGCACCTAACTGGTACGTCTTTCAGACTGTGGGAGGAAACCGGAGCACCCGGGGAAACCCGCGAAGACACGGGGAGAACATGCAGGCTCTGCAAAGACAGTGACCCAAACAGAGAATCAAACCCGGGTCGCTGGCACTGTGAGGCAGCTGTGCTGACGACCTGTGCCACAAAACCCCTGGCGCCTCCACAAGATTCCAACTAACAACTCTCAAACTCTCAAACTGGCCACACATTTCACAAACAGCTGTTTATACAGTTCACAGAATGGGAAAAATATCTTGCCAGTGGATCTGTTCCAGTGTAAATCTTCAAACTATTTTTGTTTCTAATTAATGTAAATACAAACCCCTCTGTTCTCTGTTTCCATCATACGAATAGTGACTAAAACTATTTAAAACTTGGGTGGTGAATTCTCATCGCCTGTGTTTTCACAACCATCCATTCCTCGCTCGTTTCTCTCTTTGAGGAAAGTATTCAGTGCGTCACATAGGCACACTGTTTCCATGGCATTGATGACTTTAACAGCGCCATGGTAACTACACAGGGTAACCTTAAAATGATGCAAGGAAGAAAATCACACCTTCAATCAAACGGGTTGATGGAGCGGTGAAGAAGAAAGCCAGTGCAATCTTCAGTGAAAGCACTAACAGAAAAATCCATGTTTGTACTTCAGGAGACAAATACTGTCTTTTTCTTATCCAGAAGGTGTGTATCAATTTCAGCAGAGTTAAAAGCTTCTGTGGAAAGTAATTTATTGTAGCTGGACCCTTTAAGGGGCGTGCGTTGGGAGGGTCATGTGAACCTATTGCCAACTTGACAATGAGCGTGGGGGTCTTGGTACAGAGCGCAGACCTTCGCGGCCAGAGTAGATCCTGGAGTTATAATTGCTAACATCGTGTAAGTACGCTCTATGTTTATCTCCTTGTAAATAGTTTGTTATACTAACTGCTGGTCTCCAATTCTCGCCAGTACTACACTGGCGATGAGGTAAATCAGAGCAACTTTGTTCGCAGTGAAGAATTCGAGGAGAACTGTGTGCAGTTTTGGTCGCCGCACCTGCGCAAGGATATATTGGCCTTGGAGGGAGTGCAGAGGAGGTTCTCTAGGCTGATACCGGAGATGAGGGGGTTGGCCTATGAAGAGAGACTAAATAGACTGGGTCTGTACTCGTTGGAGTTTAGAAGGATGAGGGGGGATCTTATAGAGACGTATCAGATAATGAAGGAGATGGATAGGGTAGAGGTAGAGAGATTCTTCCCGCTTAGAAAGGATAGCAGGACTAGAGGGCACAGCCTCAAGATAAAAGGGGGGGCAGTTTAGATTGGAGTTGAGGAGGAACTTATCGATAGGCCTGGTAAGTAGGGATATGATCAGCGCAACTTGTGGGCCGAAAGGCCTGTTTGTGCTGTAGTGTGCTATGTTCTGTGTTCTAAAATGCTTTTGATGTGGGGAAGCCACTCACCAGAAGTGATTTAGAGGAC
Organism: Carcharhinus amblyrhynchos; assembly: GCF_965287045.1. Lineage (NCBI taxonomy): Eukaryota > Metazoa > Chordata > Chondrichthyes > Carcharhiniformes > Carcharhinidae > Carcharhinus > Carcharhinus amblyrhynchos. Next base: position 3,367,306 of record NC_137334.1, on the reverse strand, counting down.
CAGATTTAGAGGAGCAGCTTGCTTGGGCTGCAAAAGACAAGATAATTTAAGGCACAGAATGTAGAAGCAAGCAAGGCCAAACCAGGACAAGCAGAATTAATAATCCAACTGAACTACATCATGTGGAGAATTGTCCAGCGGGAGAATGAAATGTGATGTTATTAAACAATGTGGAAATGGGCAAGGTAGCCCCCATTACAATAATGTTGGTAGACAATGACTAGCCATTGAAAGTGGAAGTAGACATGGGGAGTCAGCTACTGTTGTGAGTGAAAGGACATGACAGTATCTTGAAGAAAGAGTTCAACTACTGAAGCTGATGAACAGTGCAGCAGACTAGCTATGTGTAATGGGGAGGCCATAAAGAGAGTAGAAACAACTACAATCCCTGTGAGTTACAGACTGCAGTTGGCGCAGCTACTGCTGATAGTGGTGTTGGGCAAAGATTGAGTGTAATGTTACATGATTCACTCCAGGAGATTGACTTGAACTGGCTGGAGATCTGAAAAAAAGGGCACGAAACCATTTATTCCCTTTGAAATACTACAACAGTCAATCAGGCTCAGAGTCTTTGTAAACATTGCTGTTAGGGACGATGGGCCACTTGAGATGCATTCAAGCATGAAGGGAAAGGTCAATTAACAGAGCTGACTGGAGCCTGAATAGAAATCCATTAAGCTGTGAATGAAAATCTACTTCAAAGCAGTATATTGTGAAATTGTAAAAAATCAAAGGTTTTCAATGCAAATGGGGAAATTTCAAAGATTTCAGCTTTCTAGGAAAGCTCAGAGACCTTGAATAAAAGTTGTGTGAATACAATGGGGCTAAGTAAAACTGTGGAGATGGGAACCCCCAATCCCTGTCCTCCTAATTAGTATTCTGTAAACTGTGTGTGCCTTTATATGCCCTGTTTGTGATCAGAACTCCCCACTCACCTGACAAACGTGCAGAGCCCCGAAAGCTAATGGCGTTGGCTGCCAAATAAACCTATTGGACTTTAACCTGGTGTTGTGAGACTTCTTACTGTAGAATCACAATGCCAGGGGCGATCATCGGGTCTGCCAATACTAGAAGGAGCAATTAGCCATGAGACACCCATCTTGGTGGAAAGTGCTGAGGTCAACCCCTTGCCCCCAGCCTGAGCCCACCCAGACTCCAGGACCCTTGAGGGACCTTCCACTGTAGCCTGATAATTGTAAAGGGCAAATGGCCATACTCCTTTGACACCCCCCAGGGCCCAGGCCAGGTAGGCAGGAGGCAGTATGTCATTGGCACTGCCAAGGTGTGTGGTGGAGGGGGGCAGGTGTAGAATTCTGAGTGGGGTTCTGAAGGGAGAGAGGTGTTGGGTCTCAAGGAGAGGGAGGTGTGATTGGGCGTCTAAGGGACAGGGGAGCTGAGGCGAGTCTGAAGGGGGATGGTGAGCTGAGGGGAGGCCTGAGGCGGAGGAGATTGATGCGGGAGATTTCTAACCAGTTAATAAGCTTTAAGAAGAATAGATTATGGCATTGACAAGAATACCAGTAAAGAGTTAAATGATTCTTGAAACAAGTTAACAAGCTAATGAAAGAATAGTTTACACATATGTGGATGCAGTAAAAGAATTAAACAAGTAATTAGGATTTTAAAACTTATAAAGTGTTATTTTAATGAATTTTAAGTATTGAAAGAATAATTATTCACTTCTGCGGAAGGCAGGATACTGCAAGGGATGATGGCAAAGGAGAATAGTTCAGAACCAAAGGCCTGGGAACTCTGTAGTTAGAAAAATTCATATCAGAAAGCTTCTTATGTGGAAACACATGTTGCAATATTTATGAATAGGTATATTCATCGCCTAGAATTAGGATGAAGATGTGTCTGGATGTAAGATCACATATCTATCCAATTTGGCAATGATCTGGTGGGAACATCCACTTGGACCCCTGTAATAAGTGCCTAAGGTAACCAGGCAACATGGAAGCGATTTCAGCCAAGATGGGAGTTAGTATCTGGATTTAATGGATGAATGAGATATCATTATACTGGATGGTAGAACGCACTTGGCTGAGGTGAATGTCAGGGATTATTATTGATGTGTGAATACTGAATGGAATTGATTTTAAGACAATGTAAGTCAAGAATGATTGATAAGAAAAGCTATAATTGATCTGTTTTTAATTGTATACGTCAGGTTCATCAGACAGATTCTGCCACTTTATCTCAGAGCCACTTAACCCTTTTGGTGACCTCCTTGCAGTTGCTTGTTTTTCTTTGAATAAATGTCTTTATGCAGAGAAAACTTCCTTGTGGGTTTTGTATTGTTTAATGTTAAGACGGCCATTGGCCATCTTGATTTACCCCACTACAGGGGCTGAGGGGGTTATGAGGAGGGTTCAGGTTGGCTCACCCTCATGCCTGGTTAGTATGGGGGGGTATTTCAGTGGTGGAGGGGCGGATGCAATTCTTTGTTGAGGGGTTGGTGGTGTTGCCTGGTGAGTGTGTGTGGGGAGGGGAGGGGGAGCACCATTTTAATTTTTGGGGTAGAGGGGGACCTGTCCACAAATGTGGAGATGGGAATGCCTTTTAGAAATGAACAGTGGGTTTGGCTGGCGTGACTTGTAGCATGGGCTTACTTGTATCTGTCAGATGGGTAAATCCCTCCTGACAGCACCAATGGTGAAAATTTTATCTTTCCCGCTGGCATGGGCACTTCATTCTAATTTGGGTGAATTGTACTAGTGATAAACATGAGAACATAAGAAACGGGAGCAGGAAGAGGCCATCTAACCCTTCGAGCCTGCCCCGCCATTCAATAAGATCATGGCTGATCTGAAGTGGATCAGGTAGAGAGACTCTTCCCGCTCAGAAAGGATAGCAGGACTAGGGGGCACAGCCTCAAGATAAAGGGGAGGCGGTTTAGAACAGAGCTGAGGAGGAACTTCTTCACTCAAAGGGTGGTGAATCTCTGGAATTCTCTGCCCGTTGAAGTGGTGGAGGCTACCTCGCTCAATATTTTTAAGACACGGGTTGATGGGTTTTTGATAAGCGAGGGGATTAATGGTTATGGGGAGAGGGCGGGAATGTGGAACTGAGCCATGACAGATCAGCCATGATCTTATTGAATGGCGGGGCAGGCTCGAAGGGCTAGATGGCCTACTCCTGCTCCTATTTCTTATGTTCTTATGCTTTCTCCCTGTGTTATGGGGAGAACCCATAAACTGTGTTTAAAATGTTCATTATCGCTATTGTTTTGGAAATTCTATTAGTTATTTATATATTGTATATTAAAGGGATGAAAGGGGGCGGGATGTAGTAGCTGGCTCCTTTAAGGGACACATATTGGGAGGGTCATATGAACTGATTACCCAATGGGGAACAAGTGTGAGGATCGTGGTGGAGAGCACAGGCTTTTACAACCAGAGTAGAGGCTCGAGGTGGAAGTGTGAACGTTGAGAATGTACTCGGTATATTTATCTGCTTGTCAATAAACCATTATGGTTCATTATACTAACTGATGGTGAACAATCCTTGCAATTACTACATAACCAAAGTTGATTGCAATGGGGAGAAAGCGGGAAAGTGGAACTGATCCGCTTCAGATCAGCCATGATCTTATTGAATGGCGGGGCAGGCTCGAAGGGCTAGATGGCCGACTCCTGCTCCTATTTCTTATGTTCTTAACTCAAATGGGAGAGCGCAAGCAGGTAAAACTTTTTGAATCAGGAACAGAAAATGCTGGAAAATCTCAGCAGGTCTGACAGTATCTCTGGAGAGAGAGAATAGAGCCAATGTTTCAAGTTATAAAGGTCCTTCTTTAATCTGTCAAAGACAATTCTTTGTAAAGACAAAACAGAGACAAATCTTTGTCTATAGCTCTGTTGAAGACTCGAAACATTGGCTGTATTCTCTCTCCACAGATGCTGTCAAATCCGCTGAGATCTTCCAGCATTTTCTGTTTTGTTTTAGATTCCAGCATCCACAGTATTTTGCTTTCAAAAACATTCGAGTGCTGTGCCAGTTTTGTAACTACGGTAACGATGCCAACTTTCGACTGTTACTGGCACTGTCGTTTTTATAACTCAGCCTTACAATGATGGCCAACAGTCAAACTCACACAGGCAAGCCGGGATTTTATAACCTTGCTCTACCACCTTCTTCCGTCGGGAAAAAGGTGCAAAATTCTGAAAATGTGTACCAACCAACTCAGTAACAGCTTCTTCCCTGCTGCCATCAGGCTTTTGACCTATCATATATTAAGCTGATCTTTCTCTTCACTCTATCTGTAACTACAACACTATATTCTGCACTCTCTCCTTTCCTTCTTCCTATGTACTCTATGAATGGTATGTTTTGTCTGTAATAGCTCACAAGAAAACAATACTTTTCACTATTATTGCCCCAGTACCTTTGACAATAATAAATCAAATCAGACCTTTCATATTTATGGTCTCCACGGACAATCAAAGCAAAGATGTGAATGTTCTTTTGTTGTCCACTGGAATACAATTCCACACTATATCGATAATGTTGCAGTCTCACTTAGTTCGGAAGGTGTATAAAAACACAAGCAACTGCTTGTAACTTATTTTGTACATCCAGAACGGAATAGAAATTAGATTTTCCTTTTTGCTGTGACATGCTTACAAAGGTCCATTTTTCAGTTAAATCAGCTGCTTATAGAGAATTTCACTGTAACATGACAATTCTAAAAACAGGTTAAAACAGTATTCCCTTACAGTATTTGCCTACAACAGAAACCAATACTAATAAAGCGCATTTCCTTTAATTAGCATTCACAGATTTGGCTGAATTTTTATTCTGTTTTCAATTCTTTTTACTCAAGTTACCTTATTGAGAAACAGAACAGTTCTTCAGTATGTTAAACACATTTGTACCAACCAAGACTGTGGGAGTTGCCATAGGAAGAGGTTGCAGTGAATATTTCAGATGTATACAATGGGAAAGTGAAAAGCATTTGAGAGAGAAGGAAGTGGATGGTTGTGATGGTCATTTTCTAGCACCATGTATCCAATGTAATCCTGTATACGTTGCCTTTTTGCGACACTTCCGAAAACTTGGCTTCAATTATTGGAGATCGCCTAAATCTTGGGCCTTTCCTAATATTTGTCATGTTTTGCAACAGAGACTCAAAAATCTCATTGGCTGGAGAAGATAAATTCATTGGGCAAAATTTTCTCTTTTTGAGACCAAGGCCTTGAACGGCTCGAGGCTTGTTGGGTCCCCTCCGAGGTCAACGGAGAATGCCGTTCTGTGAACCTCGCCTGCCCCGATTCCGTGATTTGGTGGCGTGATAGCGATTGGTCAGAAGGACGGGAAATCATGCCTGATTTTGCACGCAGAAGCTCTCTGAATCACAGGTGGTCAGAGAGGTAGACTTACAGGGGTATCTCAAAAGGGAGAAGACAGCTGAAGGCTGAAATGAAGAAAGTTGAGGTACACAGGTCAGCACGGGAGGGACGTTGAACTCTCACAAGGCTGGTGGAAGTTGCAGAGAATGGGAGGGGAGAGGCCACGGACTGACTGGACTTGAATGCAATTGAGAATTTGAAATTTGAGGCATTGCTTGACCGGGGGTCATTGTAGGTCAGCGAGCACAAGGGTGATGGGCGAATGGGATTTGATGTGATTCGGAAACAGAATCCTGAAGTTTATAGAGGATGGGAAATGGAAGGTCAGCTAAGAGAGCATTGGACTAAAGTTTAAAGTTTATTTATCAGTGTCACAAGTAGGCTTATGTTAACACTGCAATGAAGTTATTGTGGAAATTCTCTCGTCGCCGCACTCTGGCGCCTGTTTGGGTACACTGAGGAAGAATTTAGAATGGCCAATCATAGAATCATAGAACCCTACAGTGCAGAAAGACGCCCTTCGGCCCATCGAGTCTGTGCTGATCACAATCCCACCCAGGCCCTATCCCCATATCCCCACATATTATACCCACTAATCCCTCTAACCTAAGCATGCCTGGACACATTTCTTAGCATGGCCAATCAACCTAACCCGCACATCTTTGGACTGTGGGAGGAAACTGGAGTACCCGGAGGAAACCCACGCAGACACGAGGAGAACATGCAAACTCCACACAGACAGTGATCCGAACTGGGGGTCGAACCCAGGACCCTGGAGCTGTGAAGCAGCAGTGCTAACCACTGTGCTACCGTGCCGCCCAATGCACCTAACCAGCACCTCTTTCGGACTGTGAGAGGAAACCAGAGCACCTGGAGGAAACCCACGCAGGCATGGGGAGAATGTGCAAACTCCATACAGACAGTGACCCAAACTGGGAATCAAACCCAGGTCCCTGGCACTGTGAGGCAGCGGTGTTTGCCACTGTGTCGAATACGGAGGTAACACAATCCATATCCACAATGACGTAGATAGGAGTAAGCAAAATGTAGTCCTTGAGAAAATGAAGTGTTGTAAATGTACCCATGTTGGCCTGTAAACTGTGTCCAGGGAATGACCTCAAGGTCTGAGCAGATAAACAGTGACGCACAACATTTCAACTTTCACTCAAATGAAGACATTTTGAATTTTGGACAATGCTCAGGTTGATTGTTGGAGGGGATGGGAATGTGATCGGAAGGCTGGAGACTTCGAAAGCAACGCCAGTTGTAAGGGGTGTCAGTTGTGGTTGACATAGTGATCAGAAGGGAAGTCCAAATTGCAGAAACTCATGGTTTGACGTGGGGTCAGGAAGAGATGAGACAAGTTTGCACAGGAGGCCTCCCTCAAAGCAGAAGAGAGACCCTTTATTTGCAAATGCAACAAGTGAACTTCTGTTCCAGGTTTGTGACTTGGGCACTTTTTTTGTAACTTGTATCTATATAAGGGGCGCTGCCCTTCCAAATCATAATGATCGTTGTGCTTCCTGCCTTATTACTGAAAGTTCTGATGCCTCAAAGGCACACAGGAATACTGGAACACCATCAAATTTGTAGCCTGAAGTTGTGATTGTATTTTAGAAAGTGCTCCGTTGTGGCACTGACCGGAACTGATCAAGGACAGATTGAGCAGTCCAAAACTGGGCATCAAAGTGTTACGGGGAATAAGCAACATAATTCTGTACAACTACAGCCCATGTGAGCTGCTATGTTGGAGACAGCCGGTGTTCATTGAAGGACAAGAGGATTGAAGTGGGGGTATGTGGGAAATGAGTGAGGAAATCAACATCTGAAGAAATATTGTGGAGAATAGAGGCTCAAAACTTGGGATGTTGGACATGCAGTTCTAAATTAATTATCTACAAGAGCACCGTGGACACATAGTTCGCCACCTGAATCCTCGCCACCATCTGCAAGGCTCAAGTCTGAATGAGGAAGAATATTCATCATTTGCTTGCATGGGTGAAGATACACGAGCCAGTAAAATTGATTGGCAGTCTTACCTCTCTTCTTCAATCATATACTGTCTACAGCATTCATTGCAGTAAACCATTAACTTACTTCAGTGATATACTTTGGAAAACTAAGGGGCAATTTAGCAAGTGTTGAGACAATGCACGGTGGGTACTGAATTTTCCAAGCTTTTATTACTTGCTAGCAAGGAGAACAAACACTGTGAATTTCATTATAATGTTCTGTTGATTCATATAGATACTTAGCAATTATATTTAATAACAGCAAATGAAAAGTGAGCAACTTTTTAATCCTTAATTTGCATACATAGTTCACCAATTATAGCATAGCTTTTTGCTCTTCCTTATTCAATAGAATACCGTCTCCTTCATTAGCATAACAAATCACCATATCTTGATATTTGTCATGGTAACTTGTATTTGTTTCATCCTGTGGCCAAGGCTGGGAATGCAGAGTTTATAAAATTGACACAAAGATTAGTTTCTTTCCTGAATATGCAGCCACTGACGTTCAACATTTTCCGATAATAACCTTTCTCCGTCTTTGCTAACAGAGTTGCCTTGTTGTTGTAACTTAATTTCCACACACGGCCCATCTTGCCGCTTGGTCTCGTGACTTTTTCCACTGACGTTATGGATGCTCTTTGAAATCACCCCCATCTTGATTTGACCATATATTTGTTCTTTCACAGCCTTTCTCAGTCAACACTGTATCTTGGCAATCCCTGCCTGACATTCTAGAAATACTGCATCATAAGGCTGCAGTATGTCAAGCAGAAAGTCCGTCACCACTTTTTAAGGCAATGAGAGATGGGAAGTAGAATCAGAGAATCCCTACAGTGCAGAAGAAGGTCATTTAGCCGGCACCAACGACAATCCCACCCAGGCCCCTTCCCTGTATTCATATGTATTCATCCTATATCCCCTGACTATAAAGGATACTTTACTAAGTCCAATTAACCTAAACTACACAAGTTGGGACATTAAGGGGCAATTTTGCACGGCCAATCCACCTAACCTGGAGGAAACTCGGAGGAAACCCAAGACGATACGGGGGTGGGGGGTTTTGGGGGGGGAGGAGGCGGGGAGGATAGTTCTCCTGTGGGCCGGGGGGGGAGGAAGGGAGGGGTGGACCATGCAAATGTCCGTTGACCTTAGGCAGGAATTTCCAGTTTCGGGGCGAACAGACAGTGACCCAAATCTGGAATTGAGCCCAGATCCCTGGCGCTGTGAGACAAGGGGGCTAACCACTGTGCCACCAAATCATTGCAGCATTGCCCGCATCTTTGCACCTGGAGAATAAAGGGGTAAGAACACAGATGAGGCGAGGCAAATAAACAGTGGGGCCTAAATGCTGAAAGCTGTGGGAGTATGAATAGGTTGCAGTGGATTACAAATGTGTGTGTTGAGCGAGATAGGATTTGTATTGATTTTGCTCTGGGTGAAAATAACCAAGGATTGATCCGAGCTGAAGTTTTAGCTGTCATTGTTTACGTCCCTTCAGGGCAAAAATAAGCTGGGGAGAGTTCAAAGCACAGTGGAATGAAATGCTCTGTGGCCCGAGTAATCTCATATTCTCATATCTGTGGAACTGCCGGTTCCAGTCAGACACAGCTCAAAGCCGGTGAACTTTAGACCGATTCCTGAATAGTGTTCCTATAAAAGGACTAAGCTGAGGGCTGGGATTTCTTTAAACGAATGACTCCAAGGCTTTTGTAGGTTTTGGAAAGCAAGAGGGCCAGGTCGAGGTCACAAGTAATACTTCTACTTGAGATGTGACTTGACTGCTTGCTAATGCAGCAGAAAAATAACAGGATTTTGGCAAACACGAGAAGGTTGCCGCTGAGTCGAAAATTTTATTCAGCGGCTCCAGTCGCCCCCCCCCCCCCCCCTTGATAAAACTGTACTTTCATTCTCTGCTGCAAGTCACCTTGCTGGTAAAATTCCCACCGTCGGCATGTTTGTCTGGGTCTGATTTGCCCTCTATATGCCGTTTCATGGTGAGAATTTTCCCATATCTTTCACCCTGTTGCTGCTGCCAGCAAAAGCGGAGAAGTTTGGTGCTCAGCCAAAGCCCCACTCGCTGCAGTGAGACCGGGGAATCCCTGCCCCGGGCGAGGCCGGAGAATTCCGGCTCACGTATTGACGGGTGGGTGCTCTCATATACTTTACACGTCAGAGCGTTACCTCTGATATTCCTAAGCCATTTCCCTGGTGGCACACCCTGCAGTAATAAAAGTCTGTGTTTCAGAAGCATCTGTTTAATCGGCAGGTTTGAAAAGAGAACCAGAAGAGGAAAATCAAGTGTTTTTGAGGATGGCTGACTCATTCCACATCATTCTGTTTTCATGAATAATAAAAGCTGTTTAAAAAGGCATCAATATTCTTACATTCAGGCAGAATTTTTGCTTTAGTTTGCAGGCCCAGTGAGGAACACTGGGAATGGGTTTAGACTGACCTCTCAATCCCTGCTCCTCTCTCTTGACATCTCCACTTGCTCATCCTTAACGAACTTCCCCATGTGGTATCACCTGAATTTTACAAGATTCCAGCGTATCTATGATGAGGCCTTGTGGCGCAGCGCTAACATCCCTACCCCAGCGTCAAAGACTCGAGTCCTACATCAAAGCACGGAAGTTGTGCTTTGATTGTAGCCGGGCAGGTTGGTAGCCGGCCTGTGAAGCTTTTCAATATGGCGGATGGTAAGAGTAGGGGAGGGCTTCCTGGACAGCCAAACCACAGCAGCCAATGACAAAGCACTACGGTCATTGACTAATCATAGAGTTCTGACCTGACGATAATTCCAAATCTTTATTCTTTTCAAAGGAATTGACTTCCTGCTGCATTTGACTTTGTTGTTGAAGTCATTACACATTTCCCATCCCCCCTACACCATCCCCCCCACACCATCCCCCCTACACCATCCCCCCCACACATACACAAGTCTGAGGCACCTCAATGATTCAAGTGACTATCGATCTCTTTCAATGTTTCAGCACAGGGTCCGGATCGTCCAACTCCATATCCAGATTTGGAGGGGTGTATCTGATAGGTACCTATGAGCACCAGAATTTGAGTTCACCTCCCTTCCCTTTTATTTACAGGCTCTATTATAAATCACAGAGTGCTACAGGTTCAGTGTCAGCGTCTGGTATGCCAGCAGACCTGACACTCCCAGTTATATGCACAGAAAAGACTCCCTTATTGGGAGGGCAATAAAGAGCTCAATCAGGGGGTTCACGTTCTAAGAAGCCAACCTCATTGAAGTCATTACAGGCGGTTTATTTCTGGGTGGAGGGGAGGGTGCCCCTCTTGGGTTGAGGGGCTTGGTGCTACTTCCCTGATCAATGTTGGGGGTGGGGGGAGAGGCACCATTTCTTTATTGGGGGGAAGGAGGCCTTCCGAGCGCAGAGATCGGGGTGCCCTTTCTCGGAACATCGGGTCTAGCTGAGGGGTTTCTCCAAATAAGCTCAGCAGCATCTTTCAGGTGAATCCCAGCTAACAGAAGCTGCCAGCGCCAGTGGGAGGCTCTCCTGTTTTACCAAGGGTGCAGTTCCCTTCTGGATATGGACCCGGCACACCTTTGGGAGAGGTCAAACACACTTTGGGATTGTTAAAAGTAGACATGAATGTGTGTTAAAAAAGTAGGTGAACTCATTGAAAGTGTAAGAGGACAGTACAGCACAGGAACAAAGAACAGCACCGCACAGGAACCAGGCCCTTCAGCCCGACAAAGGTGTCACTTGGAACTCTCAAGTAGGCAAGGTCGCGTTTCATAATTTAACTTAGTTTAGTTAGGTGTGATGATGAAGTAACCAAAGTATATTAATCAATTAATCAGATGTTATATTCTTGGAGGGATTTATCAGCTCTGTTCGCTGAAGGCAGAAATCCCTATTTGCCCGTTTAACTGGGCATTGGGGCTAACATCGGGATTCCCATTGGATGTGAGGACTATTGGGATTCACCTGATCCCCTGGCCTTGATTGGGTTCCTTTCCAGATTGGGGGACAATCTGATTAATCGGCAAACCCACTAATTGTAATACAATTCACCAGCCCCTTCCATGTACCCTGCACCCAATGGGCTTTGGCGCTGGTCATCACGAGCCTGGGCCTAGTGTGCTGAACCCTGAGGGTGCAGGAGATCACCACCAACTCTCATTGCATCCTCCCCTGCAGCACTCAAATAAGGGGTCACTTCCCCTACACTACACAGACACGAGGGTGACTCGACCCAAACACCCCTCAGCCACCATCGCCCCCTCAGAGCTAAACTCAGTCCCTTCCCCTCTCAGACCCCACTCGGACCCCCTGCTCAGGTTCCCTTTAGGCCACATGCTTTGGCAGTGCCAAATGTGCACTATCCCCTGGCACCCTGGCACTGAGACCTTGGCCTGTTGCCTTGGGCCCTAGCGGGATGAGTCAAGGAGGTTGGTCCAGTGGCCATTTGCCTCTCTATCACTGCCAGACTGCTGAGGAGGGACCACTCAAGGTTCCTGGGTGTTGTGTGGGCCAAGACTGGGGGCAAGGCCTTGATCTAACATAAGAACATAAGAAATAGGAGCAGGAGTAGGCCATCTAGCCCCTCGAGCCTGCCCCGCCATTCAATAAGATCATGGCTGATCTGAAGTGGATCAGTTCCACTTTCCCGCTTTCTCCCCTTAATTCCCCTGTCTATCAAAAACCTATCTACCTGTGACTTAAATATATTTAGCAAGGCAGCCTCCACCACTTCAACGGGCAGAGAATTCCAGAGATTCACCACCCTTTGAGTGAAGAAGTTCCTCCTCAACTCCAATCTAAACTGCCCCCCCCTTATCTTGAGGCTGTGCCCTCTAGTCCTGCTGTCCTTTCTAAGTGGGAAGAATCTCTCTACCTCTACCCTATCCATCCCCTTCATTATCTTAAACGTCTCTATAAGATCCCCCCTCATCCTTCTAAACTCCAACGAGTGCAGACCCAGTCTATTCAGTCTCTCTTCACAGTCCAACCCCCTCATCTCCGGTATCAGCCTAGAGAACCTCCTCTGCACTCCCTCCAAGGCCAAAATATCCCTGCGCAAGTGCGGCGACCAAAACTGCACACAGTACTCCAGCTGCAGCCTCACCAGTGCCCTGTACAGTTGCAGCAAGACCTCCCTACTTTTATATTCTATCCCCCTCGCTATAAAGGCCAACATCCCATTCGCCTTCCTGACCACCTGCTGCACCTGTAGGCTGGGTTTTTGCGACTCGTTTCTCACCTTTCTCTCCCAGGATTTGGATTGTGGCTGGTCTGCTCCTTCCAGCCCTGGCAGAAATCAGGCAGAAACCCTCCAAAAAAACACTTATTCCCTTTGAAAAAAGCAAAGCTGTCAATCAGGCTTAGAGTCTATGTAAGCATTGTGGTTAGGAATAATGGAGGTACTTGAGGTGCATTCAAGCGTGAAGGGAAATGTAAATAAACACAGCTCACTCAAGACTGATTATGAATCCATTAAGCTGAAAATGGAAGCCTCTTTCAAAGCACCGCACTTTGAAATTGACAGAGATGAGGCTTTCTAATGGGATAGAGAGGGTTTCAAAGGTTTCAGGGGCACCAAGTCAAAGCTGTGCGAATATATTGGGGATTTGTGCATGGCTGGATGCTCTGCTCCCCAACCCTCCTCAGGTGAACTTGACACCTCCTCTCTGTCAGAGGACTTCAAAGGAATCTGCTCACATCTGCAGCTTCTGACAGAGAAAAGAAAATCTCTGCTGCAGAATGGTGTGCTACAACGATTTAAAATCCTGCCAGGTGACTGGGGGATCTGGAGGTTAAAGTGGACTGGCCAATCAGAATTTACACAGCCTGGAATGATCGCAGGGCAGCCTGAAGTGATTCTGACAGGGGTATTCTCCAGGTCTGCCAGGGCTAGAAGGGGGCAGTCTACCCATGAGACCCTCATCCAGAGGGAGAGGGGTGACATCAAGCCTTTGCCCCAGTCTGAGCCCACACAACCTCCAGGACCCATGAAGGAGCCCCTTGGCATGGAGGTGGCAGAGGGGCAAATGGCCACTGGACCTAGCTCCTTGAGCCCTCTCTGGGGCCAAGGTGCCAGGGTTTCAGTGCCACAAGGCAGTGTATCATTGGCTCTGCCAAGGTATGTGGCCTGAAGGGGACCTAGGTTCGGGTCTGAGGATAAGGAGAGGGGATCTGAGTGGGGGGGTGGGGGTGCTGAGGTGGAAGGTGGCCTAAAAGGAGCATTGAGGATAAGGGGGGTGAATGGGGGTGTCTGTGAGGGAAGGGAGACTGAGTGGGCACCTGAGGGGGAAAGTGGCCTGAGCAGGGGCTCTGAGGATAAGGGAGGGGGGATTTGAGTGGGGATTTGAAGGGGAGGGGGGGAGCTAAGTTAGGTGTCGGGGGGGGGGGAAGTGCGTTGAGGGGGGGGGCTCTGAGTGGGCAGAGGGGGTTGGTTTGGGTCACCCTACATGGTGTGTGGGGGGGTGTTACCCGCTAGTTGTGGATGGGGGGGGTGGGGAGGATGCCTCTCTTTGGGGAGGGGTTTGTGGTGCTCCCCTAGTCAGTGGGGGGAGGGGGTTGGGGAAGGGGTGGTGGGGAGGGAAACGGGACCATTTCACTTCTTGGGGTTTGGTTGGCCTGTCTTCGAGATCTCTAAATATGGTGCCCCAATCTCAGGACAGCGGGGCTGGCAGGCGGATTCCCAGGGATGGGTTTATCATTCAGGATTCCTCCTCATAGACAATCCCAGCACCGGAGAGGGGAAATACTCCTATTTTCTCTCTTGTGTGGGCACTTTGCCTGAAAATGGGAGAATTCTGTCCCCTGTTTAATGGTTATCAACGCAGGGCGGCATTGACAAATGATGGATTGTAGTCACATCCTCACTAAAACAACAAATTACACCATGAGCTATAATTCCTGACAAGCGTTGGAAAGCGATGACCCAGTGGAATTACAAGACCTTAGCGTGTACTTACCTGCGCTTGAAAATTTCGCTGAAACCTCAGACTGCTTGGATCCTGTACAAAAATGAAGACTATTGGGTCTCAACGTCGTCCCACAGTATCAGGTTCATGGTCATCAATAGATACTTAATTCCAGATTTTTTAGAATTGAATTCAAATTCCATCATCTGCCGTGGTGGGATTTACACCCAGGTCCCCAGAACATTAGTTGAGTTTCTGGGTTAACAGTCTAGCAATAGTAGCACCAGTCCATCCCTTCCCCAATATCGAAACATAGAAAATAGGTACAAGAGTGGCCCTTCAAGGCTGCCATGCCATTCATTATGCTCCTCGTAGAACACCAAACCCTCCCCCAACCTCAAAACTAACTCTAGGGAGCTTGGAAGTTATGTCTCTTGGCCAGTGTAAGCTACACTTTTATGGTTTAATTACATAGCGAGTGCTGTGAAATCAGTCAAGGTTGATCATATCCAAAAATGGAATAGTTAAACTCCCTAACAATTAAAACGTGTCAGTTTGTATTCAACTGAGACTCAAGGCTGAAGAGAAACAGTTGTGAGGTTCCAAGCCTTCAGTATTATGTCCAAAGAATTAGTTTAGTCTTTTAACTTGTAGTGCTTTCAAAAGCAGTCACTCTCCTTCCAAAAATATAGCTTGGTTAGTTTCTGCAAATTTATGGATAAATTTCTGTTATCAGTTTTGTAACCAAGCCGTTCTTTTAAGTTTTATTACTTATAAACATTTATTAATTGAATTTATCATGCTGTACTTAAATGTATCTTGCCACCTCAAGTTTAACACATTTTTAGGCACTGATTTTATGCATATCTTGTATAGATTTTGTGTATGAATTAACTTTGTGATTTCTGCTGTTTAAGGCTGTGTGCCACTTCATATTCTTCTGATTGTTCTAAGCATTGCAGCCACTCCATAGACACACACTAGCAAATAGTTTCCTGGGCCACATGGTGGCATATTGGGTGGCAAGGTGGCACAGTAGCTAGCACTGCTGCCTCGCAGAACCAGGGTTCAATTCTGGCTTTGGGTCACTGTCTGTGTGGAGCCTGCACGTTCTCCCCATGTCTGCGTGGGTTTTGATTCCCTCCCACAGTCCAAAAATGCTTGCGTTAGGTTTACTGGCCATACTAAATTGTCCCTTAATGTCAGGGGTTAGCAGGGTAAATACGCAGGGTTAGAGGCGTAAATGGGATTGCTGTTGGTGCAGGCTCGATGGGCCAAATGGTCTCGTTCTATACTGTAGGAATTATAACCAAAACGTATGGGTGGTACCTGCCTTAATGAGAATCCCTAATATATCTAATTGCTAGTTAGGTATTTGGGATGATCAATCCAATGTTAATCATTAGAACTGGACATCACATGCTCTGTTATAAAAACATAGAAACTAGAAGCAAGAGTAGACCATTTGGCCCTTCAAGCCCACTCTGATATTCATTATGATCATGGCTGATCATCAAATTCAATATTCTGATCCCCCTTCCCCTCGTATCCCTTGATGCCTTTGGCCCTAGAGCTATATCTAATTTCTTCTGGAAATCACTCTGTGTTTTGGCCTCAGCTACTTTCTGTGGTAGTGAATTCCACACATTCACCACCCTCAGTTTCTCCTCACCTCAGTCTTCGCCCCTTATCCTCAAACTCTGACCCCTAGTTCTGGACTCCCCCGCCATTGGGAACATTCTTGCTGAATCTGCCTTGCCTAATCCTGTTAGAACTTATAAGTCTCTATGAGATCCCCTCTCAGTCTTCTAAACTCCTATGAATATAATGCTAACTGACTTAATCTCTCTTCATCAGACAGACCTGCCATCCCAGGAATCAGCCTGGTAAATCTTTGCTATACTTCCTCTATAACAAGGACATCCTTCCTCAGATAAGGACATCAAAACTGCACACAATACTCCAGGTGTGGCCTCACCAATGTCCTATACAATTGCAGTAAAACATCTCAATCTCGATACTCAAATCCTCTTGCTACGAAGACCAATATACCACTTATGATCTTGCTATCTGTAGTACTAGCGTGCTTACTTTCAGTGACTGATACACAAGCACACCAAAGTCTAGCTGACTATCCACCTCTCTCAATTTACACCCATTCAAATAATAATGTGCCCTCCTAAAATATCGCCTCATCTTATCAGTAAAACAAAACCATAAAGCTTAATGAAGTAAAAAAAGGCTACAAGGAGCAGGCTGGTTCCACAAATAATTGGCAACTTAGGAGACAACAGAAAATAGCACCAATAGATAACCATCGAAAGAGTGAGGGCAAGTGAGTGAGAAAGCAAGATAATGAGAGTGAAAGCAAGAGAGGCTGTCAATATGAGTTACCAAAGGGAACTGTAAAACAGTCAAGGTTTTAAACCTCCTGCTCTTTAAATAATTGAAAAACTGTCTACCAGAATGTCCAGAATGGGAGGAATGCATATATGATATACTTCCTCAGGGCATGTGCACTGACGCACACACACACAGGTAAGGTTTTTCTGCAGAGACCGGAGTTTATTGCCCACCCCTAATTGCCATTGGGAAATAGTGACAAGCTGCCTTCCAGAATTACTTCACTCCCTGAGGTGTAGGTACACCCACATTGCTGTTCGGGGAGGAGTTCCAGGATTTTGTCAGATCACGGTGAAGGAACGGTGATATAGTTACAAGTCGGGATGGTGAGTGACTTGGAGGGGAACTTCTGGGTGGTGGTGTTCCCAGGTATCTGTTGCCTTTCCAGATGGTAGTGGGTTTGGAAGATGACGCCCAAGGAGCTTGGGTGAGTTCCAGCAGTAATGATTCCCCTAAAGTTAAGAATGAGTTTTGCAACAACAGCAAATTGCAACATAGTGAAACACCCCAGAGCAAATGGACTAAATGGCCTACACCTGCTTCTTCACTAGTGCTTGAGAATAGGACACCCTCGCACGGGGATTTCCACACTCTGCTTGTTCAGGCCACGAGCAGTGTATTATCACTGTGTGACAGCGTTTTTGTAAGTTGCTTGGTTTGCAATGGTGCTTTGCAATGGATGGGTGTAAACAATATGCTGGCCTGTAAAACTCACCCCATGAGTCTCCCAACTAAAAGACCTGAATGTTACCTTCCAACTAGCCAATTCTCCAAATAGATCAACAATTTGCATTCAAAATCATGAGCATCAATGTCAACCAAGAAACATATCCGCAGCAAGTTTCACGACTTCTGGGTTTCGCTGGATCTTGAACCCTCCTTTCCATTCCTGCTGACAGCCAGCACAGGTTCAATCATGGTCCCCTATGAAACTCTCCTCTAAGCAGATAAAAAGCTAGGGTGTTCACTTCAGTGATTGTAATGGTCAGATCAAGAGTTATTCTTGCTGTTTTATAACTGAGCAAGCAATGAATCAAACTGGAAACGTACAAAACCATGAAAGGTTATGAGAAGGAGAGAAGAATAAGACAGATGGGCTTCACATAGCTTCACAGCGTATCCTCTCAACAACTTTTACAGATGCACCATAGAAAGCATTCTTTCTGGTAGTGTTACAGTTTGGTATGGCCACTACTCTGTCCAAGACAACGGGAAACTACAAAGGGTCACGAATGAAGACCAGTCAATCGTGCAAACCAGTCTCCCACCCATTGACTCTGTCTACACTTCCTGCTGCTTCAGAAAAGCAGCCAGCAGAATCAAGGACCTCACGCATCCCGGACATTCGCTCTTCCACCTTCTTCTGTCAGGAAAAAGATACAAAAGTCTGACATCACGTGCAGAACAGCTTCTTCCCCACTGCCATCAGATTTTTGAATGGACCCACCTTATATTAAGTTGATCTTTCTCTACACCCTAGCTGTGACTGTAACACTACATTCTGCACTCTCTCAGTTCCTTCTCTATGAATGGCCTGCTCTATCTGTATAGTGTGCAAGAAACAATACTTTTCACTGTATACTAATACATGTGACAATAATAAATCAAATCAAAACTTACCTTCACTGTAGCTGTTTAAATTAAACAGAAGCATTTGCTGTTAATTAGGATGTTGGATAATCAGTGCCATTACTGAATAGACAGAAGGAAAGAAAATGTTTCGAGTTATCTAGTCTGTCTGCAAATATCAGGAAAATTGTAATTAGAACTCAATATTTACTCAGTTGTCTCTTAATCCCCAGCCATTTTGTGGCAGAAAGCTGTATATATATTTGCAGTGAGGCAACTTGTCAGAGCACATTTGGTGCAAAATTTTACTCTGTGTAATCACAACACTCCATTCTGATGGACTATAGACAGAACAGTCACTCGTTTGTAGGATTACACCCCACCTTCTATATACTGGTGTGGGGAGAGGTGGGGAGATTGAAAGGAGAGAGTGCAGAATATAGTGTCATAGCTAGGGTGTAGCGAAAGATCAGATTAATATATGGTAAAACCATTCAAAAGTCTGACAGCAACTGGGAAGAAGCAGTTCTTGAGTCAGTGACCTCAGACTTTTGTATCTTTTTCCCAATGGAAGATAGTGGAAGAGAGAATGTCTGGGGTGTGTGGGGTTCTTAATTGTAAGAACATAAGAAATAGGAGCAGGAGTAGGCCATCTAGCCCCTCGAGCCTGCCCCATCATTCAATAAGATCATGGCTGATCTGAAGTGGATCAGTTCCACTTTCCCACTTTCTCGTCATAACCCTTCATTCCCCTGTCTATCAGAAACCTAACTACCCGTGAATATATTCAACGAGGCAGCCTCCACCACTTCAACGGGCAGAGAATCCCAGAGATTCACCACGCTTTGAGTGAAGAAGTTCCTCCTCAACTCTGCTCTAAATTAATTTAGAACTCTGTTCTAATTTACTAAATTATGTTGGCTGCTTTGCCAAGGCAGCAGGAAGTGTAGACAGAGTCAATGGATGGGAGGTTGGTTTGCGTGATGGACTGGGCTATGTTAATAACCCTTTGTAGTTTCTTGTGGTCTTGGGCAGAGCAGGAGCTGTGATACAACCAGAAATAATGCTTTCTATGGTGTATTTATAAAAGTTGGTGAGTATCCTGAGGTCATGAGCAGTGTGATATGAATGCAAGCATTTCTTTTAGAGCCCCCGCCTCCAACCAATTGAAACTTTAAAATTCCCAAATACACTAGTTCTTAGATCAACTAAGGAGAGTAGCTAAATGGGACAACTTTTATATAAAAATAGGTCTCCAGCCAGTTGAGCAATTGAAACAAGCTGCAGGCAATGTAGTAATAATGAGTTGCTGATGTTTAAATGGAACAGAACCACTCCTTGTCAAACACATCGGGTCAAGTGACATTTTAATTGAAGCATAACAGAATTTAAATGTGTGGAAAGAAATCAGTTGTCAGTTGTATGATACAGGGCACAGAACAACTTCAGTTTGGTGTTTTCGAAATAAGCGACTTGGTTTAATACACCATATACAGAGGGGAAGAAGCCATAATGATAAATGTAGGAGACAAAACTGACAAGTCACACTGTTTAACAAAGACATTCAGAGAGCTACAACGCTGCTCTGAGCGATTGAACTATCAGCCTCGTCCGACCTGAAGACCTCAGCATCAGACTAATCAATAAAGTTCCGCGACTAAGCCGAGCTGAGAATGAAAATGACATGAGTGAGTGCAGGACAACCAATTAAATGTGAGTCATGTAGGAACCAGCATCGGCAATTCACCTCAGAATAAAGAAAATGGTTTGACTCCTCTGTAGAGCTTCTCACGCCATCAGGACATTCAAATGTTTCACAGTCAATAGCTTTCGAAAGTGGTCAGGTTTGGCAATGTCGGGAAATACAGCCATCAAATAATGGAGTGAGTCCGCACTGAAATAAGTGACATGATTAAATGATGTTGGCTGAGGGATAAGTATTGGCCAGGACACCATGAGAGCTTCAAAGCTCTTCTTTAAAATAACTCCAGTCAACCTTTTGTATCAACCTGTTTAACACCTCATCTGAAAGACAGCAGCTCAAACAGCACAGTGCTCCCTCAGCACTAGACAGTGAAGAATCAGATTCGAGTGTTGACTATAATTCTGCACTGAATTCTGTCAATGAGCCAGCTTCATGCTTATACTGCTCTCACAACTGTTCTGTTGTTGTTTCCCTATTTTCTGACGATTTGATTAAAATTCCAGACGCAATGCATAAACATCATAACAGACAGACATTCTTCAAATTGTCAGTTGTCAATTAAGAACCATAAGACATAGGGGCAGAATTAGGCCACTCGGCCCATCGAGTCTGCTCCGCCATTCAATCGTGGCTGAAATTTTTCTCAGCCCCATTCTCCTGCCTTTTCCCCATAACCCCTGATCCCCTTATCAATCAAGAACCTATCTATCTCTGTCTTAAAGACACTCAATGATCCGGCCCCCACAGCCTTCTGTGGCAAAGAGTTCCACAGATTCCCCACTCCCTGGCTGAAGAAATTCCTCCTCATCTCTGTTTTAAAGGATCGTCCCTTTAAATAAGAACATAAGAACATAAGAAATAGGAGCAGGAGTAGGCCATCCAGCCCTTCGAGCCTGCCCCGCCATTCAATAAGATCATGGCTGATCTGTCGTGGCTCAGTTCCACATTCCCGCCCTCTCCCCATAACCCTTAATCCCCTCTCCTATCAAAAACCCATCAACCCGCGTCTTAAAAATATTTAGCGAGGCAGCCTCCACCACTTCAACGGGCAGAGAATTCCAGAGATTCACCACCCTTTGAGTGAAGAAGTTCCTCCTCAACTCCGTTCTAAACCGCCCCCCTTTTACCTTGAGGCTGTGCCCCCTAGTCCTACTGTCTTTTTTGAGCGGGAAGAGTCTTTCCACCTCTATCCTATCCATCCCATTCATCATCTTATACGTCTCAATGAGATCTCCCCTCATTCTTCTAAACTCTAACGAGTACAAGCCCAGTTTATTCAGCCTCTCCTCATAGCTCAACCCCCTCAACTCCGGTATCAGCCTAGTAAACCTCCTCTGCACTCCCTCCAAGGCCAAAATATCTTTGCACAGGTGCGGCGCCCAAAACTGCACACAGTACTCCAGCTGCGGCCTCACCAATGCCCTATACAGCTGCAGCAAGATCTCCCTACTTTTATATTCAATCCCCCTCGCTATGAAGGCCAGCATCCCATTCGCCTTCCTGACCACCTGCTGCACCTGCAAGCTGGGTTTTTGCGACTCATGCACAAGGACCCCGAGGTCCCTCTGCACCGTCACCTGCTGCAGTTTTTCGCCCCGTAAGTAATAGTCCTTCCTACCATTCTTCCTACCAAAGTGGACCACCTCACACTTGCCAACATTAAATTCCATTTGCCAGTTCCTGGCCCATTCGCCCAGCCTATCTAGATCCTTCTGCAGACTCTCCACACCCTCTGCACAATTTGCCGTTCCCCCAATCTTGGTGTCATCAGCAAATTTCGACACCATACACTCGGTTCCCTCCTCCAGATCATCTATATAAATGGTAAATAGCTGAGGCCCCAGCACCGACCCCTGGGGCACTCCACTAGTCACCATCCGCCAATCCGAATAGCACCCGTTGACCCCCACTCTCTGCCTCCTATTTGACAACCAATCCTCTATCCACGCTAACACCCTACCCCCAACTCCATGTCCCTCGACCTTCTGCAATAACCTCTTGTGAGGCACTTTGTCAAACGCCTTCTGAAAATCTAGAAAGACCACATCC
This sequence comes from Carcharhinus amblyrhynchos, assembly GCF_965287045.1. Taxonomy (NCBI): domain Eukaryota; kingdom Metazoa; phylum Chordata; class Chondrichthyes; order Carcharhiniformes; family Carcharhinidae; genus Carcharhinus; species Carcharhinus amblyrhynchos. The sequence goes on along the minus strand of NC_137334.1, from coordinate 3,345,313 downwards.
ACCTTTTTAGCCTGAGGTTGTGCCCTCTGGTTCTAGTTTTTCCTACTGGTGGAAATATCCTCTCCATGACCACTCTATCCAGGCCTCATAGTATCCTGTAAGTTTCAATAAGATCCTCTCTCATCCTTCTAAACTCCAACGAGTACAGACAGAGTGCGCAACTGTTCCTTATATAGCAAGCTCTTCATTCCAGGGATCATTCTTGTGAACCTCCTCTGGATCCTTTCCAAGGCCAGCACATTCTTCCTTAGATACAGGGTCCAAAACTGCTCACAATTCTCCAAATGCGGTTTTACCAGAGCCTGATACAGCCTCAGAAGTACATCCCTTCTCTTGTATTCTAGCCCTCTCAACATGAATGCTAACATTGCATTTGCCTTCCTAACTGCTGACTGAACATGCATGTTAACCTTAAAGGAATCTTGAACAAGGATTCCCAAGACCCTTTGTGTTTCTGATTTCCTAAACATTTCCCCATTTAGAAAATGGTCTGTGTCTCTATTCCTCCTTCCAAAGTGCATAACCTCACACTTTTCCACACTGTATTCCATCTGCCACTTCTTCGCCCGCTCCCCTAACCTGTCCAAATCCTTCTGCAGCCCCCCCGCTTCCTTAGTACTCCCTGTTCCTCTACATATTTTTGTATCATCTGCAAATTTAGCAACAGCGCCTTCAGTTTCTTCTTCCAAATCGTTAATGTATATTGTGAAAAGTTGAGTTCCCAGCACTGACCCCTGAGGCACACCACTGGTCACCGGCTGCCATCCTGAAAACCACTCTCTGCCTTCTGCCAGTCAGCCAACCCTCTATCCATGCCAGAAACTTACCCTTAACACCATGGGCTCTTAATTTATTTAACAGTGTCCTATGCAGCACCTTGTCAAAGGCCTTCTGGAAATCTAAATAAATCATGTCCACCAGTTCTCCTTTATCTAACTTCCTTGTTCCTTCCTCAAAAAACTCTAACAGATTTATCAGACATGACCTCCCCTTGGCGAAGCAGTGCTGACTCAGTCCTATTTTAAGATGCACTTCCAAGTACTCCACGATCTCATCTCTAAGAATAGACTCTAAAATCTTGCCGATGACCAAAATCTGGCTAACTGGCCTACAATTTCCCATTTGCTGCCTCCCTCCCTTCTCAAACGATGGTGCTACATTCACTATTCTCCAGTTCTCTGGGACCCTCCCTGCCTCCACTGATTCCTGAAAGACCCAATGCCTCCACAATTTCGCAGCTATCTTTTTAGATCTCTAGGGCGTAGTTCATCCGGTCCAGGTGATTTATCCATCTTCAGACCTTTCAGTTTGCCCAGAGCCCTCTCCTTAGTGATGACCACTACACTCTCCTGTGCCCCCTGATTCTCCTGGAGCTCTGGCCTCCCACTGGTGTCTTTCACTGATGCAAAGTAACTATCCAGTTCCTCTGCCATTGCTTTGTTTCCTATTATTACTTCTCCAGCCTCATCGTCCATATTGCAGAATAAGCAATGGCCTTGTCCAGTAAGTTTAGTCTATTGTTAAAACCAAACAGAATGTGCGTGATTTTGATGTAGCTTTACACACAAACAGGCCCATAATCCAAGTGGTCACCCTTCACCCTGAAATCTAAAGCCTCTAACATCTGTTACAAATTATGAAAGATGGTCCTGAAAGCCTCGGAATCAGATTGCTGCGGAGGCGGCAAAGTTGCGCCGGGAACTATCCTGACTTAGCAAACATGTCTCCTTTTGAAAATGCCCCCAGCCTCGCCGCGTTTTTATTCTGGGGAGGCAGGACAGTTTATAATCTGGCCTGTTGCCTGCAGAAGTAGGCCCGAGATGGAGATGGGTAGATGGCAAGGCTGGCAAGCTAGAATGACCAACTCTGTTTACTAAAAAAACAAGTATATCATTGAATTTTGAAACCTCAGACCTTCATCCTTCATTCTCCACCCACCCTTTGTGTCCCTTCAGGTCATCATGTACCCTCAAATCCGCATGTCTCTTTCATAGTCCCATTTCTCCCCATCCCCCCCGAGTCTCCTCAAATCCTCCAGACCCTCAAAGCCCCGATAACCCCCCCAAATTACCCAGAATCCAGCATGGCCAGTCACCCAGTATCCATTATGTACAGGTGCCAGGAGCCATGTAATAGAATGAAATGAACACGAAGAGAAATTTGTAAACTTGTAACAATCTAATCGAGCTGTCATTCAAATATTTGATTCTCAGAAAATACCTGCAGACTCAGAGCAAAAATAGAAATCCCCTCAGGTTGTTGTTCAGTCGTAAAAACAAACATGAAGTAAACACATCAAAAATAAATGATCCAACCAACTAAATTATGTATGTTGTCCTCCTACAAGGCTAAGCGGTTCCAAAGCTTTTAAAACTCAGCCGAGCTTTCATAATAGGTCTGTAATGGGAAGGCAAAGGCCTGGCGGTATTATGAATCCAGAAACTGAATTAAAGTTCTGGGGACCTGGGTTCAAATCCTGCCTTGGATGGAGATGGAATTGGAATTCAATAAAAAACATCTGGGATTAAGAATCTGCTAATGACCATTAAACCTTTGTCGATTGTCAGAAAAACTCATCTCGTTCACTAATGTCCTTTAGGGAAAGAAATCTGCCATCCTTATCCGGTTTGGCCTACATATGACTATAGAACCACAGCAATGAGCTTGACTCTCAACTGCCCTTGAGCAACTAGGGATGGGCCAGAGACGCCCAGGAATGAATTGAAAAAAGCTGTCAACAAACCATTGCAACTATCAAAATGGAAAGAACAGATTTATTTTGTATTTCAAAGCCTGTCAATCAAAGAATTTGAGGAGCAGGTGGCTTTTTTTTTTCGGTTTCCCCACTTGGGGCTAGGGACCCCCAGTAGTTCATACCTCCTTCGAAGTGCTGGGAACCACGTGGAACTATGGAAGTGACTCAACTCCACAATAGTTGCAAAGGGAGGGGTTTGAACTGCACACCTTCAAAGGAGCCATCAGGGGCAAGAGCGAGATGTAAGGGAAGGGTATTCACACCCTAACCTGCACTGACAAAACTTGCCGGAACCAGGAATGATAGCCAGGAATCTCAGACTAAGGCCCCCCCCCCCTGCCATTTTCAAAGTGTTCCTGACTCATTCCAACTTGTTGAAAGTCCAGGCCGTTGTATTCCAGCTCCAATGGCGTCATCAAATCCTTCTCCTATTTCGGAAAATGCTGGAATTTCAGGAAATCATTGGCCGGAATTATCCCATCCGGCTTGCCACTGGAATTTCAGTGGGCGGGTTGCGGACAATGTGAATTGACAGTCGGGTGGGAATTAGGCGAGAAGGTTGGGGATGCAGAGCAGTGCAGCTTGGGACTGAGGGTGAGGGTCGCTATTACCATCGTGGTGGGGGTTTTGTGAGGCGTGTCTGGGTACCTCTCTCTATATCGGGCCACGCCTTGCTCTGGTTGGGGGGGGGGGAGGTGCTGGCTGCCATCTGTGCTGGGTTACTATTCAGACAGTAGCTGGGTGGTTGCCGTTCCTTGTCAGAAGGTGGAAACTGGGTGAGAGGCAGCCTCAGTATGGAGTCTGACAACACCAGGTTTAAGTCCAACCTCTCTGCCCGTTGAAGAGGCTACCTCGTTGAATATATTTAAGTCACGGGCAGATAGATCTCTGATAGACAGGGGAATTAAGAGTTATGGGGAGAAAGCGGGAAAGTGGAACTGATCCACTTCAGATCAGCCATGATCTTATTGAATGGCGGGGCAGGCTCGAAGGGCTAGATGGCCTACTCCTGCTCCTATTTCTTATCTTCTTATACTTGATTAGTTTTTCAGAGGCACAATAGTTCCTCTAGACTTTTTGGAGCCTTGATAAGTGATGTCAATTCTTTGATTGTTGCTGTAACCTGGGAGCGATCCCACCTGGGGTGTGACTGTTTTAGTGCTATCTGAGATGTAGTTATTTGTAATTTGTCATGAGTCGGCCTGCAGTGAGTGTTGTCTATTTAACCCTTTCCATACATTCTTCTCCTGCACACACTCCCTGGGTTTGCCCTACTACACACACAGACACAAGCCGAGGGTCAATTTAGCACGGCCAATCCACCCAAACTGCACATCTTTAGAGTGTGAGAGGAAACCGGAGCAACCTGGAGGAAACCCATGCAGACACGGAGAGAATGTGCAAACTCCACACAGTGACCTGAGGGTGGAATTGAACCCAAGGCCCTGGCGCTGTGAAGCAGCAGTGCTAATCACTGTGCCACTCTAATAATCGTAAAAACACAAAACAATTCCGCAGCAAGTCATCCTCATTGCTCAGAAAGTAAATCCATACACAATATTATTATATAAAATGCTGGAAAATCTCAGCAGGTCTGTCAGCATCTGTGGAGAAAGACTAGAGCCAAGGTTTCGAGTCTGAGTGCCTGTTGTCTCTCCACAGATGCTGTCAGACTTGGAGATTTTCCAGTATTTTCTGTTCTTCTTCAGATTCCAGTATCCACAGTATTTTGCGCTTATCACAATATTATTATACTTGCTCTAGAACGAAAGAACTGAACATGCACTGGGACCAAGCATTTCACCGAGGCAGCTGATTTTGTTCTTGATTGGACATTATAACACCAGTTACGAAACACTCTGCTTAAGTTCACCGCTCTCTCTCAACTGCAAACTAAATAAAAATCTGTGATTCAAACACTTTAACATGGGTTGACTGAGCGCAGTTACTATCGCTTCAGCCTGCAAAGGCTGCTTAGGGCACTAATAAACACCATCATCAGGACCCTCAGCAAACAAAAGGCACTCCGCAACGAGATCAGATGCCTGCTGCTTGACTGTGGGATTATTTCATAGAGTTGTGGAGGTTTACAACATGGAAACAGGACCTTTGGCCCAACCTGCCCTTGCCACCCTAAGCTAGTCCCAATTGCCCGCATTTGGCCCACATCCCTCTAGACCCGTTCTATCCATATAACTGTCTAAACGCTTTTTAAAAGACAAAATTGTACCCGCCTCTACTACTCCCTCTGGCAGCTTTTTCTAGACACTCACCACCCTCTGGGTGAAAAAACTGCCTCTCTGGACATTTCTATATCTCTCCCCTCTCACCTTAAACTAATGCCTTCCAGTTTTAGACTCCCCTACCTTTGGGAAAAGATGTTAGCTATCTAACTGATCTATGCCCCTCGTTATTTTCTAGACCTCTATAAGGTCACCCTGAAGTCTCCTACCCTCCAGGGAAGAGTCCCAGTCCATCCAGCCTCTCCTTATAACTATCAAGTCCCAGTAGCATCCTGGTAAAGCTTGCCTGCTGACTGCTGGTGGGCCACCACACCTCAGATGAGGGACAAGGTTGGGAAAGTGGGGCCTTCGTGAGTCACCTCAGCAAATATGGGAGCTGAACCCTGTGCTGTTGGTGTCACTCTGCATCACGTACCAGCCAGGTGAGCTATCTCCCCTAGCTGACTCCCCTAATGACTATTACGCCATCAATTCCCCTTAATCTTCTCTGTTAAAAGAAAATAGACTTGAATGTATATATAGTGTCTTTCACAACCTCCAGACTGCTTTTTTGCTAATTTTGAGGTGTAGTCGCCATTGTGATGTCAGAAAAGAAGGAGGAAATTTGAGGATCTCTACTCTTTCTGTTTCCCTGGTACCATTCTCGGCAACCTGTTCCATAACCTCTCCTTTCCTAGAGTACAAAAGTAAGAGTGTTCCGCTCAGGTTTTATAAGGCTGGGCTCAGACCAGTTTTACAGCATTTTGAGCTACTTTGGGCCCCATACTTATGGAAGGATGCACTGACCCCAGAGAAAATCCAGAGGACATTCACGAGAATGATCCCGGGAATGAAAGACTTGACATACGAGGGGCGTTTGAGGACTCTAGGTCTGTATTTGATCGAGTTTAGAAGGATGAGGGGGGGGATCTCATTAAAACTGACAGAAAATTGAAAGACCTGGATGGAGTGGACATGAGGATGGTGTTTCCATGAGTAGGAGAGACTTGGATATAGGGCACAGCCTCAGTGTAAAGGGATGGCCTTTTAGAACCAAGATGAAGAGAAATTTCTTCCACCAGAGAGTGGTAAATGCATGGAAGTCGTTGTCACAAAAGGGTGCGGAGACCAGCTCATTGATTATATTTAAGACAAAGATAGATAAGTTCTTGATTGGTAAGGGGTTCAAAGGTTGCAGGAAAAAGGCGGGAGAATGGGTTTGGGAAATATTTAACCCATGATTGAATGGCGGAGCAGACTTTATGGGCCAAATTGCCCCTATTTCTGCTCCTATAGCTTATGGTGGTTATGTATATGTTGTGTGTGTCTGTGTGTGTGTGTGTGTGTGTGTGTGTGTGTGTGTGTGTGTGTGTGTGTGTGTGTGTGTGTGTGTGTGTGTGTGTGTGTGTGTGTGTGTGTGTGTGTGCGCATGTCATACGCACAGGTACAAAGCAAACAGAAGATTATGCAATGATTGGGGGAAGGTTAAAAGGCATGTGGAAGGTCTGTGTGGAGTTTGCACATCCTCCTCGTGTCTGCGTGGGTTTCCTCCTCCCACAGTCCAAAGATGTGCGGGTTAGGTTGATTGGCCATGCTAAGAAATTGCCCCTTAGTGTCCTGAGATGTGTAGGTTAGAGGGATTAGTGGGTATAATATGTAGGGATATGGGGGGTACGGCCTGGGTAGGATTGTGTTCGGAGCAGACTCGATGGGCTGAAGGGCCTCCTTTCTATGATTCTATGATAAAGTACAAGATGGTTAGGGCAAAGAAAAACACAAATCCAGGTGAAAGCAGCACAGGACACAGCAGCAAAATTAAAAACTGACTTCGGACTTGGGCAAAAAATTCAGTTCATGGCTTTAAAATTAGCAACTGGGGAAAACATTCCTTCCTCAAAATAATATCACTGACAATAGAATTTAGCAACGTAGATATGGTCTCCTTCGTAACATATCGCCAGCATTTTCACGTTAAGTTCAATGTGGTTCTCAAAATGTTGCGCCGTATTAACAGAGCTGTGTTTTTTTTATAATATTACAGCTGAAAACATGAATTTCTGTAGCTGTGCACCATTGAATGTCTCAGTCCTCGGAGGGTTTGGGTGGTTTAATTGCCCTGCCTGTCCTGGCTGCTAATGATGGGATCATGCTGGTACAGAGATCAATAGGTGTCAGACACAGACATATCAAACAGCTGCAGAATCCCTCAGGGCTGAACCTTTTCAATAATAAAGGAAGGCAGCCTGAGAATACTCATGCTTTTTCTTAATAAGCTATAATTTATGCACACACAGATCCTTTGTCCAAAGGCTGCAATCCATTAGATTTAATGGCTGTTTTGTGGTTACCCGTGTGCTATTTATAGCTTTCAAGCTGTGATAGTAAGCTCACTGCTGTAAGCAGCACCATTAACAAGCAGTGAACAAATCTGAAAAAATGTTTCAAAGATACAGATGGGCCTGATTTTACCATTTTCATTCAAAGTGCTGAGTCTGGGTGTAATTCAGATCTGACCTGGAAATCTACTTTCAGTTGCCTCCAAAAAATCGGGGGTCCCATTCGCGCTGTGGGCGGGGCTTAGTGCGCCCGAAATGATCGGAGCTCTGAGCTGCGCACGCGCAGTTAGAAAAGAATATTGAAAAAGCGCGCCCGTCTCAGATCGCTCCCGGGCCACAGAAAGCAGAGAAAGCAGCCCCAAGGGGGAAAAGTGGGAGCGACGCCCCCACACACGTCACTGTCCCCCTTATCCACCCCCCCGACTACCCACGCACGTCACTGTCCTCCTTATCCACCCCCCCCGACTACCCACGCACATCACTGTCCCCCTTATCCACCCCCCGCCACTACCCACACACATCACTGTCCCCCTTATCCACCCCCCCCACTACCCACGCACGTCACTGTCCCCCTTATCCACCCCCCCCACTACCCACGCACGTCACTGTCCCCCTTATCCACCTCCTCCACTACCCACACACATCACTGTCCCCCTTATCCACCCCCCCCACTACCCACACACATCACTGTCCCCCTTATCCACCCCCCCCACTACCCACGCACGTCACTGTCCCCCTTATCCACCCCCCACTACCCACGCACGTCACTGTCCCCCTTATCCACCCCCCCCACTACCCACGCACGTCACTGTCCCCCTTATCCACCCCCTCCACTACCCACACACATCACTGTCCCCCTTATCCACCCCCCCCCCACTACCCACACACATCACTGTCCCCCTTATCCACCCCCCCACTACACACACACATCACTGTCCCCCTTATCCACCCCCCCCACTACCCACACACATCACTGTCCCCCTTATCCACCCCCCCCCACTACACACACACATCACTGTCCCCCTTATCCACCCCCCCCACTACACACACACATCACTGTCCCCCTTATCCACCCCCCCCACTACCCACACACATCACTGTCCCCCTTATCCACCCCCCCCCACTACACACACACATCACTGTCCCCCTTATCCACCCCCCCCACTACCCACACACATCACTGTCCCCCTTATCCACCCCCCCCCACTACACACACACGTCACTGTCCCCCTTATCCACCCCCCCCACTACCCACACACATCACTGTCCCCCTTATCCACCCCCCCCACTACCCACACACATCACTGTCCCCCTTATCCACCCCCCCCACTACCCACGCACGTCACTGTCCCCCTTATCCACCCCCCCCCACTACACACACACATCACTGTCCCCCTTATCCACCCCCCCCCACTACACACACACATCACTGTCCCCCTTATCCACCCCCCCCACTACCCACGCACGTCACTGTCCCCCTTATCCACCCCCCCCACTACACACACACATCACTGTCCCCCTTATCCACCCCCCCACTACCCACACACATCACTGTCCCCCTTATCCACCCCCCCCACTACCCACGCACGTCACTGTCCCCCTTATCCACCCCCCCACTACCCACACACATCACTGTCCCCCTTATCCACCCCCCCCACTACCCACACACATCACTGTCCCCCTTATCCACCCCCCCCCACTACACACACACGTCACTGTCCCCCTTATCCACCCCCCCCACTACACACACACGTCACTGTCCCCCTTATCCACCCCCCCCACTACACACACACATCACTGTCCCCCTTATCCACCCCCCCACTACCCACACACATCACTGTCCCCCTTATCCACCCCCCCCACTACCCACACACATCACTGTCCCCCTTATCCACCCCCCCCACTACCCACACACGTCACTGTCCCCCTTATCCACCCCCCCCACTACCCACACACGTCACTGTCCCCCTTATCCACCCCCCCCCCACTACCCACACACGTCACTGTCCCCCTTATCCACCCCCCCCACTACCCACACACGTCACTGTCCCCCTTATCCACCCCCCCCACTACCCAGACTGATCACAACCCCCTGCCCCCTTACCCCCCCATTAATCACCCACAGAGTGCAATGGGCCCCCCCCCTGCCCCCTCCACTCCCCCACCAGGGATCCATCTGCCCCCCACCAACCCCAATCAGTGAGCGATTGGGTCTCCCCCTCCCTGGGGGTACATCTGACCCACCTCCTTCCTCCCCACCACCCCCCCCACCCAGCCTTGCCTCACCCACCGTCCCTCCCCCCCATCCGCTCCCCCCCACTCCCCCACAACCCCCCCACCCCCCAACCAGAGAACAATCTGGCCTCATTCAACCTCCCCCAACCTCCGGAGGTACATGTGACCCACCTCCTCCTCCCCCCCCCACCCCAAACCAGATAACGATCCGGCTTCACTCCCCTCCCCGCAAAAACCAGAGAATGAACTGACCCAACTCCCTCCCGTCCCCCCTCCCGTCCCCCACCCCCGATCTGAGTCAGGGAGCCGCTGGAAGCTCGGAACTCGCTCTTCAGCAGCTGATACGCCTGATTCACGGCCACTTCGGCGCGATTCCGGATTGGCGAGCGTGATGGTAAAGGGGGGAGGTGCTGATAAAGTTGGGCGGGCAGTTCATTGATTCAATTGAAATGCAAATACGTTTAAATCACCGTTGTGCCTGTCCTGGGCACACAGTGGGTCGTGGCCATTCCCGGGTTTCGCTAAAGTGGCCATCTGCGTGGACACGGGCGCGGATCGCGTTAATGGCCTCACGCCCCACTTTACCACGTTTTTGAGTCCAAAAACAAGTGCAACACAATGGTAAAACAGGGCCCAAAATTTGCTTATGACTACAACAAATTCTGGAAACATTCAGGAGGCCAGATTGCACTCGTGGAGAATAAAAATGTTGCATTTACAATAACTTGCATTTCCGATAGAATGTAAGACGTTTAGAACACAAAAAATAGGGGCAGGTTTATTCCATAATGTATCTGAGTTTGCTGGTGGCCAATCTTCGATCTCAATTCACCAACCGGTCTCCATATCCATTGAATTAGACAGCACGATGGCACGGTGATTAGCGCTGCTGCCTCACAGTGCCAGGGTTCGATTCCAGCCCTGGGTCACTGTCTGTATGGAGTTTGCACATTCTCCCTGAGTCTGCGTGGGTTTCCTCCGGGTGCTCCAGTTTCCTCCTACAGCCCAGAGATGTGCGGGTTGGGTTGACTGGCCATGCTAAATTCTCCCTCGGTCGACCTGAACAGGCGTCGGAGTGTGGCGAGTAGGGGATTTCACAGTAACTTGCAGTGTAGGTGTAAGCCAACTTGTGACTAATAAATAAACTTTAACTTTCTAAGAAATTTTATGAAATCATCTCCTCTGTAGCTCTCAGCTCTCATTGTGGCACCGGGTTGTCTATGAGGAGCCCTTTTATTGCTCCTTCAGTGGTTTAAACGAGGCTTATTTTTTACTTTGGGAATTAGATTTATAAAGTCATAGAGTCAAAAAGGTTTACAGCATGGAAACACCTCTGGCAGCTTGTTCTCGACACTCACCACTCTCTGTGTGAAAAAATTGTCCCTCTGGACAGTTTTGTACCTCACCTTAAACCTATGCCCTCTAGTTTTAGACCCCCCTACCTTTGGGGAAAAGATATTGACTATCTAGCTGACCTGTGCCCCTCATTATTTTATAGACCTCTATAAGATCATCCCTCAGCCTGCTACACTCCAGAGAAAAAGTCCCAGTCTATCCAACCTCTCCTTACAACTCAATCCATCAAGTCCCAGTAGCATCCTAGTAAATCTCTGCTGTACTCTTTCTGGTTTAATGATATCCTTTCTATAATAGGGTGACCAGAACTATACACAGTATTCCTAGTGTGGCCCTACCAATGTCTTGTCCAACTTCAACAAGATGTCCCAACTCTTATATTCAATGTTCTGACCAATGAAACCAAGCATGCTGAATGCCTTCTTCACCACGTCTGCATCCATCTGCCGCTCCAACTGAACAATGCGGTTATGACCCTGCACTGTCAGGAGGAAGATTGGTTTCAGGTCAGGTGACAGGAGCTCTTTCATTTTCAGTTCTCAGCTGCAGGTTTTAATTTTAGAAGGGACATTAAGCTGGAAAGAACAGTTTCTCTCTCTCTCTCCCTCTCGGGTGTTGGAAAACTCTGCTTGTTAGCTGAAAACCTTCCTGGAGTAGACAATCTGCTGTTGGTGGCTTGATGAGAGAGTCTCCCTGGTGTTCTGGGAAACTGCTCTAACTTCAAACTGTTCTGAGTCTTTCAAGAGAACCAATCAAAGGATTCAGTTCCAGTATTGCGTGGAGATTAGTCTTAATGTGTTAACCTGTGAAAAGGGTTTTATCTAAAGGAAGTTATGATTTTGATTGGAACATCTTAAATAGATTTGTTAAGAGTTATACATTATTTAGGTTGTTTCGGTTTTGTTTATAATTGATAAACATAATTGCTAATTTTCTTTCCGTACATGTTAACTATACTGTTAAATAAAGTTTGTTTGATAAATGCTCCCTAGTGGGTCATTTGAATCAAACCTGAGGTGAACCATACCATGCTTATCTCAGCCAAATTCAAGGTCCTTTAAGGGGTGAGTGCCTGGAGGGTCATGTGACTCCAGCACCCAATGGGGCGGGAGCGCATGGATCCCAGGGCCAAGCATTGGCTTTTACCATCAGAGTCAACCTTAGAGAACCTTGGAAAAGATGCAGATTGAAGCAAGCTGTACATAGTTTGAGTTGTTTGGTTGTTGTTAACCTGGTGATCACCAATCAGTGCCATTATCACACTCTGATGATGACTATTATTCTTATTACAAACTCCTCTTATTTCTTGATTGTACTTGTCCTACAGATAGCTAATTTCAGAGGTGCTATAAACAACTCATACTGCAATTTTCTTATTATTTCTTATCTCTATCGATACTTACCACTTTCTGATCTTACCTACAGCTCCCAGTAGTTGATTTGCCCGAATGCTGATCCCAGCAGAATCTGCCCCAATGTGACAGCTCCCTCCATCCCCAGAACTGGTGCTAATGTTCAAAGAATTTAAACCACTGCCTCTAACACCATCCTTTCAGACATGCATTCAACTCTCTAATCTCTTTGACGCAATGCCAATTGGTACATGTCTCAGGTTGTAATCCAGAGATTATTACCATTGAGTTTCTGTGTTTATAAATTGTACCCCAGCTCCTCAAATTGCCTCAGCAGAAACTCATTCCTAGTTGTACCAATATTGCTGGTTCCTACATGAACTATGGCAACTGGAAAACATCTCCACCCACTTGACATACTTTCCTAGCTGTGTGGAGATACCCTTACTCCGGACACAGGACAGTCACCATATAATTCAGGACACTGTGTCATAGCTGCAGAAAAAAGTATCTATCCCCTTGACTATATTATCCTCTACCACAATCACATTCCATTTTACTACCTCACTTGAATGGCCTCCTGTACCATGGTACCGTGATCATTTCAGCCATTCAGTCTTTATTCTCATTTTAACAAGTAACTAATAAATTAGGCTGGATTTTCATGGTCCTAAGTGCGACCAAATGGAAACAGGTTGGAAAGAAAATGTTTACTGAGAGCTGTGCCCGCAATTGGCATCTGCTCCTATTGGGGGGGCAATTAACGGCACAGTGGGCTCATTGAGAGACTATCTCTGAGAACTTCCTTAACTTTCAGGAAGGTAGCCGGACTTTAGCAGCTGTTGGGTTTTCCACGAGCTGCATGGAGATGGGATTGAAGGCGGGAAGTGTTTTAATGATGAAGAAAGTGCACCCTTTACAGTTCATTGTGAAATAGAACAAAAGGAAGTGCAGGACAGGAACTGACCCTTTGGCTCTCCAAGCCAACCATGTTGCCTTAACTAAAGAAAAACCTTCTGCCCTTAATCATAGGACGTAGAACAGTACAGCACAGTACAGGCCCTTCGGCCCTCAATGTTGTGCTGAATGTTCAATCCCAAGATCAAGCTATCCCACTCTCTATCATTCTGGTGTGCTCCACGTCCCTATCCAATAACCGCTTGAAAGTTCCTAAAGTGTCCGACTCCACTATCACAGCAGGCAGTCCATTCCACACCCCAACCACTCTCTGAGTGAAGAACCTACCTCAGACATCCCTCCTATATCTCCCTCCATGAACCTTATAGTTATGCCCCCTAGTAACAGCTACATCCACCCAAGGACATAGTCTCTGCACATCCACTCTATCAATCCCTCTCATCATCTTATAAACTTCTATTAAGTCGCATCTCATCCTCCTCCGTTCTAAAGAGAAAAGCCCCAGCCTCCCTCAACCTTTCCTCATAAGACCTACCCTCCAAACCAGGCAGCATCCTGGTAAATCTCCTCTGCACTCTCTCCAATGCTTCCACATCCTTCTTATAGTGAGGTGACCAGAACTGAACACAATATTCCAAATGTGGTCTCACCAACGTCGGGTAATCGATCTGCATCCTTCCATTTCTTCTCTATTCATGAACCCATCCAGATGTCTCTTTAGTGTTGCTAATGTGCCAACTTCCACCGCCTCCTCTGACAGCACGTTCCAGGCACCCACCACTCTCTGTGTGAAAAACTTACCCCTCACATCTCCTTTAAACTTTCCCCTTCTCACCTTGTACCTCTGCTGCCTTGTAATTGACACTTCCACCTTGGGGGAAAAAAGCCCCTGGTTATCCACCCTGCTGCTGCCTCTATCAGGTGTCCCCTCAGCCTCTGTCTTTCCAGTAAAAACAATTCTAGTTTATTCAACCTCACTGCATAGCCGTCACCCTCCAGACCAGGCAACATCCGGTGAACCTTCTTTGCACCCTCTTCAAAGCAGGAGCAGCAGAAAGTCCTGACTCCAGGCAGGCCAAAGTATCTCAAGAAATTTGAGTAACAGGTGAAGCAGGAGAGTGTTCAGGAAGGTGAGTTTTGAAGGAGAACAGGCAAGGAAGGTAGAGTTGAGGCCGAGATGAGATCAGCCATGATCGTATTATGTGGCTAAACTGTAAACCGGCAAGCTACCAAGTGAAAGATCAACATTGTAAATGTGGGAAAGTCTTCAGGTAAACTAAAAATGTTCATTAAAATGGATAAACTGGTAGACTTCATTGTGTGGTATTGGAAATGTAGCCTAGCCTCATAACAATGTCTGATGACTTAAATATCTTTCCATTGCTTTCATGCTTTCACTTAGACAAATAATGAGATAGCAGCTCTGAAGTCAGTTTGTTTACTTGTAGAGTTTATGGGCTCTTAGCTACAATACAACTGCAGAATGAGGGGGTGAAGGGGATTAGTGGGTGAGTGAGAGAGTGTACAGTGTAGGAGGGGTTTAAAGTGGTCAGATTATTTAACTGTATATAGATGTGCCACTCATTGCATTAGAAGCCTCAGGGTGATAATTTTTGAGAATAATTTGCCCACTCTGGATTAACCTGCCTCCATTTGTGCCTGGAGTGGTAGGCCCCAAAAAGGCCGCTTAGAGCCTCAGAAAATCCTGCCTCCAGTCAGACCCGAGACTGGTCAAAGTATCTCAAGCATTTGAGCGACGGGTGAAGCTAACAGTTTCATGCTGTTACTATGCAGCAGCAATATGAGTAGTTCTCACCTAACAGGATGCTGATGTCAAACCAAACAGACATTGTGCCGATCACACAATGAGTAATGTGCTATATGAATTTCAGTGCCAGGGTGCTAAAGACTTGTCATTTCTGCAGCTTGCAATGAGCAAGGTAGAGATCATACCCAACCAGCCCAAGCTTGCAAAATTTACAAATGTTCAACATTAGACATGATTCTGTGAATGGACAGCATTTACTAAATAATCCTCTGTGTTCGAAACATTACGCTGGCAACCAATTTCAGATAGACAGCGGGCTCGCATTCCAGTGCACTTGTGAATACTGGAATAGTATGTAGAGCCCTACTCTTTGCAGATAGAAAGAATATGGGTATTCCTTGTTCATTCAGAGGAGTTAGGCTTCATTGACTAGGTCAGCATTCATTTCCCATCCCTTATTGCCCTTGAGAAGGCGATGGTGAGCTGTTTTCTTGAATCGCTGCAGTCCATGTGGTGCAGACATCCACAGAGCTGATAGAGAAATTCAGGATTTTGACCCAGCGACAGAGCAGTGATGTATTTCCATCTCAGGATGGTGAGCGACTTACAGCCATAGTCATCTGGCAATACGCACAATTCAGCCCATGCTACCATTGTGCCCTCCCAGCTAGCCCCAATTGCCTGCGTTTGGCCCAATCCTTTCCCATCCATGTACTTATCCAAATGCTTTTGAAATGTTGCTATTGGACCTGCCTTGACCACTTCCTCTGGAAACTCATTCCTTGAACACACTCTTCTCTGCCTGAAGAAGTTGCCCCTCAGGTCCCTTTCAAATCTTTCCTCTCTTGCCTTAAACCTACGCCCTCTAGTTTGCAATTCCTCTTCTTTAGGAGAACGATTATGTGCGGAAAGAGAGTAGAGCCAACATTCCGAGTTTTGATACCAAATGCGTTCAAAACATCCTTTTGGTTCCCAGAGCACGGATATCGCTGAGTTGATGGTAAATATGTTAACTTTTCACTTCCTTCACAATCACAGAATTAACACTAGGGCACAGAGAGGCTTGAAAACTAATGGAGCTTTATTTACAAGGTGTGTCCAGTCAAAGGCTCCTCCATCACTTTCTCATGGTAACGACTTATGACCTAACAGTGGTGACACTTCCCAGGATATGTGAATATATTAATACAAAGGGCTCAGTGCATCTCCTAAAACTCAATGTAAATACAATACAGCTTGCACCGTTATAGTTACCTTGACAGGACTGCCAAGGTTCCACCTGTTCCCTCCGCTACCCTTAGTCGCTGGTACTGCTCCGCTTTCTCTGTCTGACCTCACACTTCCCTTTCCTGGTGCTCGCAGTCAGTGTGAATTGGGCCTACACTCTGATATCCTGCTGCTCCTGGCATCAGATCCTAGCTGAAGTCTTGCCGGACAAGGTCTATAAATCAGATTGGGATTTCTGATTATACTTCACTGTTTGGTGTGATATTGCAATCTTGCCTTGATCGATACCATCAGATTTCAGAAGCACTCCAATTAATTCCAAGAACAGTACCGTGGCTTGTATGTTCTAGGCAACAATGAAAAGGCCATTAATAATAGCTTGGTCCCGGCAAGAATCCTTCAATCCCAAGCAGCTGAAGTGAGAGTTTGACATGGGAACAAAATGCCAAATATTAATCTTTGCAATGTCACGGATGATTCTGCAAAGGTAAGCAAACTACATAAAGTTTCAGCTCTGACACTAAGACAACAAGAAGTAGTAAACAGCATTTGATATCAGATGTAGCACTGCATCACTGAATTCTTTAGCTGGACAGTGTACGTTGGCAACTTTGAGCAGCATGATGGCACAGTAGTTAGCACTGCTACCTCACAGCTCCCAGAGACCTGCGTTCAATTCTGGCCTTGAGTGACTGCCGGTGACTGTCTGACACTGTCTGCACATTCTCCCTGTGTCCGTGTTGGGTTTCCTCCCACGCTCCAAGTAAGTGCAGGTTAGATTGATTGGCCGGGCTAAATTGCCCCTTCGTGCCAGCAAGAATTAGCAGGGTAAATATGTGGGTTCTATGGGTTAGAACCTGGTGGGGTTGTTGTCAATGTGGGCTCAGTGGGCCAAATGGCCTCCTGGTAGGGATTCTATAATCTCATGAATTTTTCAGCAGGCAACTAGATTTATGGCTCCAAATCTCTATTTGATTTAACTGATACGGAATTTTCAGTGCTCATTCTGCCAAACTGCAGTTGGTACAAACACAATCCTCTTTTATCCAGAATATTTATGGCACAATGTAATTTTGGAAGGCTTGGATTTAACCACTTGAAAAAAAATAATGGACGCTGTTCCTGACTGATTGGAACGGATATTGTTATTACGGTGGGTGCCAAAGGGTCTGAAGGGGTGGGTGGGGAGTGATGTCGTCTCTCTGGGCTGTGGGACCAGATTAAAAACGGTTATCTGCCCAGAGGCATTGCTGACCAATTGAAGACCGGAATCCCAGCTGCCTTAACAGTGCCACCTTGAGAGATGGCCACGGCTGGGACTGCACCTACAAGAGGAGGATGCAATGGTTGGATGGGGGAGGGGGGGGGAGGCTGAGGATATCAGCAACCTGGTGAGGGGAATGGCCTCTGTGGGCCGGGGAGTATCCAGAAAGGAAGTTCCTGAGCCCACTGGGAAATGTGCACCTATTGGGTCTCCCCACGAACAGTGAAATGCTATTGGCAAGGGAAGGTTGTAGGACAATATTGGGAATCATGTCTTTTGTATTTTAATTCACACGTCCATTCATATTTTATTTAATTTCCCTATGACACATGGAGCAAGCCCAGAGAGCCAGGCCTCACCAGAGGGAAGGAAAGGGTTAATGCAGATAGCTAGAGGCCTGCCCTGCCGACAGATACTGATTAACACATGCTAACAACTTCTGACGTACGGGAGATCATTCCGAATTATCACGACAATGGGGAGAACTGGCATTGAGACAGCCAGACTCCATACAGACGAGGGAAGGCCTTCTGTAAAACAATATCATCCAGCAGAGGGTAGGGGGGGTGGCGAGGGGTGGGGTGGGGGGAGAGGAACGATTAATACTTCAGTGCAAAGCGGTTGGGCAAATACAATGCTTTACCATCATAATCGGGTAAATGGAAACATCCAAGAACAGATTAACTAAGTTGTTTTGAACAATGCAGTCTGCATAATGAGATTAGGAGAACCATCTTGCAGCCAACTCGAGGAATGAATATGCTAATGTAATGTATGCTATGTGATGTTAATGAGTGTACTAACGTGTACCAATCTATCAGGAGCAGGAAGGACTCACAGTAAACCTGAGATTTCAGGCCAGCTCTCCTTCATGCAGGTGGAAATAGAAACTTTTCTTGAAGTTCAACACCGTCCCCAAGGCTCGACTGGTTTGATTTTCTTCCTACAGTTGGCGCTGCGAGCAGGGTACCATACCGGACGACCGGCAACTACGTGGCTCCAAGTCGGATGAGTACGTCTATATTACCACCCATAGTTAGGGAAGCGATTCCACACTAGTTGTTGTCCGGCTGTAAGTTGCAGGACTAAAGGATTTCCTTTGCCATGTTATGTGTCCTCCACCACCTAGCCCAACCGTAGAAGGCTGCAAAATGTCAGCCCATTATTTTCCCCATATCTGTTATCTTTAAGTTAAGTTTATTTATGAGTGTCACAAGTAGGCTTACATTAACACTGCAATGAAGTTACTGTGAAAAATCCACTAGTTGCCAAACTCCAGCACCTGTTCGGGTGCAGTGAGAGAGAATTTAGCACGGCCAATGCACCTAACCGGCATGTCTTTCAGACTGTGGGAGGAAACCAGAGCACCCAGAGGAAACCCACGCAGACACGGGGAGAGCATGCAGTCTCTGCATAGCAAGTGACCCAAGCTGGGAATTGAACTTGAGTCTCTGGCGCTGTGAGGCAGCAGTTCACAGTGTGGGCTCGTTGTTCTTTGTTCTAACCACAGTACCACCCCTCTCTGCACTCTGGTTCCAAGTTACCATTATTTTCCTTCAAATATACACCCCCACATACTTAGCTGCTTAACCATTTTCTAAAATCTACTTAATACAAATGTTTGACTACATATCCCAGCGCAATCCGAGTAGTGTGGAGGGAGGGGGAGCAGAGATGTCCAACATCCAAATAAGAATGAGTGACTCATTCTCAAGGGTAGCGGAGAGCACTGATAGCAACATTAGAGAGTCAGGACAGAGATACTTTGATAACCAAAGGAAAGAACTGACTGCACCCTAAGTATTGCCGAGCTTACTTTTACAGATGGAGAAAAACTAAATGAGAGCAGAAAAGTACTGACAAGTGAATTAGTTTTGAAAAAAGACTTGCTACAATTTTCTTACTCCCTCGCATCTGAAGTAATTATATTATCCTGCCATCTGGCTGTAAAGATTTTAACAACCCTCTGGCAATTCATACAATTTTTCTTTTCTTTCGTCATGGGACATGGGTATTGCTGTCTGGCCAGCATTTATTGTCCACCGTTAGTTGCCCTTGTTCAGAGGGTAGTTGAATGTCAACCACATCGCTGTGGCTCTGGAGACACATGTAGGTCAGACCAGGTAAGGAAGGCAGATTTCCTTCCCTAAAGGACATTAGTGAACCAGATGGGTTTTTCCGACAGTTGACAAAGGTTTCACGACATTGCTTTGGTGGGATTTGAACCTGGGTCCCCAGAGCATTAACTAAATTCTTGGATTAATAGTCCAATAATAATACCACTGGGCCTTCGCCCCCCAGTTGACTATCCTTCCTGAGTTGCCACTTTTAACTTCGACAGGGGTGCAGGACTTGGTGCAGAAGTCTGGTATAGTGTTCACTTGAATGGAGTGCAGAGGGGTGAACAGCAGTTAGGAGAGAATTGTAGCCACAAAGTCACATACACGATGAGGAAATTGTCTGATGGGGAGAGCTTGATTAAAATAGATCCATGTTTCCTAGAGTTTTAGAAGGATGAGGGGTCTTCATTCAAAGGTAGCAAAGCCTTTGAAATTCTCCTCAGAGAGCTGTGGACCCTGAAGTGTATTCAAGACAGAGAGTGATAGAATTTCGGATAGAATCAAATCCAAGGAGATGTTGTAGGAAGGTGGGGTTGAGGTAGAAGATTAGCCATGATCGTATGAATGGTGGGGTGAGCTGGAGCGGCTGAATGGCCCACTCCTGCTCCTATTTCTAACACTCCAAAAGGATGGATAAAGTTTCCAGCAACTTGGTTCCTGTGGGAAGGAAGATGGAGTTGGATGTAAGACAGGTGTCCAATCTATTGGAAAGAGTTTATGGTGCTGCCACTGAAATTGAAAATGACCCCGACAGATTATTGTCCATCATTGGGTCATCAGTGCTTGTGGTCATTGTTTGGTTTTCAACACAAGTGGAGGAAAGTGAGGCACCCTGATTTCTCTCGTCTCTTCCTCAGGATGGTCTACTGTAACCCCACCACAGGGATGCTCTGTCCTGCCAATATTTACAGCATTTTCCTTGGCTTGCCCATCCAGTTGCCAGGAATCCACCACAGGGGTTCACCTTTGGTGGGACCAGATGTTCCTGGTGGGTGACGTAGGTAGAAAGACTAGCGAGGTTCTGCAATGGCAATTTAGGGTGATAGGTAGATTAAAAAGCAAATCTTCTACCCTCTAGGTAGTAATCTCAGGACTGTGCCATGTACTAGCGAGGCTTGGAACAGGGAGATAGAGCAGCCGAACACATGGCTAAAGAACTGGTGCAAGAGTGAGGGCTTCAGATGTGTGGATCACTGGGGTATCTTCCAGGGAAGGTGGGACCTGTACGAGAAGACAGGGTTGCACCTGAACTGGAGGGCCACCAATATCCTGGTTGGAATGTTTGCTAATGGGATTCAGATGAGTTTAACTAGTGTGACAGGGGGTAGGAATCAGAACAGAGTATCAGCAAGTGTAGAGACCAAATTGCTGGAAACTTTATCCACCCTTCTGGAGTGTTATAATCAGAAGGAAACTAATTGTACAGTACTTCCAAATTCAAATCCTGTTACAGCATTCATACTTGGACATTTTTTTTAAAAGAACATAGAAATGTAGACCCATCAGTAAATGAACTCTACGCACAAAAACACATTATTATAATTCATCTTACATGACATTTTGAATTATTTTCAATTTACAACAGTATTAACTTGTACTTTTTAATACAATAATTTATGAGGGAAGAGATTGTATGTAGCACACTTCTCGTTCGCCTCCATTGAATCGGCTCCAGGATTAATTAGTTGAAATAATCTCTCTCTCTCTTTGCTTTGAGAATAGAGGTGCTAAGTGAAATGATTTTTGGTGTCTCAACTCATTTCCAAATGTGTCATCCCTCATGATCTATCACTAAATTGACTTTCTTGGAACACTCCTTTGTGGTTATGATGTGAACTGAAAGCTTTACAGATTGGAATTCAAGTGAACTGCTGTGTAAATGAAAAAGCTAAACCCTGTGTGAAGAAGTACTGGTGCTTATAATAGTTGTACAAAGTGTACAAAAGAGTTCCATTCTGTCTCTCTTATATCCCTTCCCTTAGAGAGCACGACTCACCAAGTATGCTTCATTACACTGCTATTTCATTGATGGAGAAGTTAAGACTTCAAATCTAATCTCAATCCTCAGGCTTCTGGGTCAGTGTGAAGGCCCAGGTCAGAGTGAAGGCCCCAGGTCAGAGTGAAGGCCCCAGGTCAGAGTGAAGGCCCCAGGTCAGAGTGAAGGCCCAGGTCAGAGTGAAGGCCCTGGGTCAGAGTGAAGGCCCAGGTCAGAGTGAAGGCCCCAGGTCAGTGTGAAGGCCCAGGTCAGAGTGAAGGCCCCAGGTCAGTGTGAAGGCCCAGGTCAGTGTGAAGGCCCCAGGTCAGAGTGAAGGCCCCAGGTCAGTGTGAAGGGCCAGGTCAGTGTGAAGGCCCAGGTCAGAGTGAAGGCCCCAGGTCAGTGTGAAGGGCCAGGTCAGTGTGAAGGCCCAGGTCAGAGTGAAGGCCCCAGGTCAGAGTGAAGGCCCAGGTCAGTGTGAAGGCCCAGGTCAGAGTGAAGGCCCCAGGTCAATGTGAAGGCCCAGGTCAGAGTGAAGGCCCAGGTCAGTGTGAAGGCCCAGGTCAGTGTGAAGGCCCAGGTCAGAGTGAAGGCCCCGGGTCAGTGTGAAGGCCCCGGGTCAGAGTGAAGGCCCAGGTCAGAGTGAAGGCCCCGGGTCAGTGTGAAGGCCCCGGGTCAGTGTGAAGGCCCCGGGTCAGAGTGAAGGCCCCGGGTCAGAGTGAAGGCCCCGGGTCAGTGTGAAGGCCCCAGGTCAGTGTGAAGGCCCCAGGTCAGTGTGAAGGCCTGGGTCAGTGTGAAGGCCCCGGGTCAGAGTGAAGGCCCAGGTCAGAGAAAACCAAGAGCAGAGTCTGATAAAGACCAAGAAAACAAAGTAAGAAAGGTAAAAAAAATGTTAAAAGTGCTCTCTTTAAGGTTTTGTACCTAAATGCCTGGAGCACTGAAAAGAAATTAGATGAATTAGTTGCACAGATAGATGTAAAGAGGTATTAGAAAGTTGGCATTATTGAGATGTGGCTCCATGGTAACCAAAGGTGAGAACTAACCATTGAGGCTATTCAATGTTTGGGAAGGACAGACAGAAAGGAGAAGATGGTGGAGTTCATTGTTGATCAAAGACGATATTGATACGAAATTGAGGGAAGATATAAATATAGGTGATGTGGAATCTGTTTGGGTTGAGTTAAGAAACAATAAGGGGCAAAAAACATTAACGGCTGTTCTATACAGACCACCAAACAATTGTTGTAATGTTGGGAAAAGCATCAGACAGGAAGTCAGAGATTCATGTATTGAAGGAACATTTGTGATTATGGGAGACTTTAATCTGCAGATAGATTGGGAGAGTCAAATTAGTCACAGTGCAACAGAGGAGGAATTTGTGGAGTGCACGCAGGGTGGTTTTCTGGAGCAATATGGTGAGGAACCAACAAGGGAGCAGGCCATCTTAGACTGGGTGTTGAGCAATGAGGAAGGATTTGTTGGCAATTTAGTTGTGAGAGAACCCTTGGTAATGAGTGACCATAATATGGTGGAATTCTTTGTCAAGGTGGGCAGTGATATAGGTGATTCTGAGACCAGGGCCCTGAATCCCAGTAAAGGTAACTGCGATGATATGAGGCAAGAATTGGCCACGATATTTTGGGAAACATTACTGAAAGGTAACACAGCGAATAGGCAATCGCAGCAATTTTAATATTCCTCCTAAAAATGCAGGGTCATAAAACATCCCAGAGTAAAAAATAAACGAACCCTATTTAAACCACTGAAGGAGCAATAAAAGAACAGCTGAGGTGTGAGAGCTGCAGAGAGTGTGATTACAAAAAGAATCTCTTCGAGCTACACTAAAGTCACACTTATATATACACTTCACATGAGATTTTTCCATGTGGAAGAAGGATCCTAAGGCTATTTCTTAGCCAACCGAGTGGCTATTGTCTCCAACTCTTCATTTATTACCAGTTAGTTGAAACAGATGATCTAAAGTTGCAGAGAACTCTGCATTATCCAAGATCACAGTGATAGCTCCTTATCAATGTCATTCGGGGAAGCAGTGGTGATCCATGACATCCACTTTCATCTGGATGTACAGAAATTAAGAAGAATGAGTTGATTAAATGGGCACAAAGTAGATGAAAACAACAATCCAGGGACATAGATATCAGGAGAGGATGAACAGGTTAGGACTATCTACCTTTACAAAGACAAAGCAGAGAAGTGACCTTATAGAGGTTGATAAAATAATGAAACATATTGATAACTAAGACGCTCCGTTTGAAGCAATTCATATCGATTCTCTGAGGGGTGGTGGGACGCGTTGGATAAGCATGGAAGGAAATAGACAATCATCAGATAAAGCTAAATGATGAAATATGGGAGAAAGCTTAGGTGGAGCATTTACACAAGGATGAGATGGATGGGTCTAAGCATCTGTCTTTTTGCTGTATTTCCAACGCAACCCTCAGTAAGACACTGAATGGAATTTAATGTTTGTGGTGCTAGGCCCATTCACTGGCAGGAAGGTCAGTGGCAAACCCTCTGTGGCTATTCCATGCCCCCATGACCTGACCTAGCAGCAATCAGGAGTTTACCCCATTGGGGTCAGGCTCCACAATATGCTCAGGGTAGATACTGCTTCTCCAAGAGTGGCTGGCTGACCATCAGCCCTCCAGCACCACTGGGAGTGGTGGCCATTGCTGGTATTGCAGGATCATCGCTGGAGCCTGGAGTGAAGGTAGGTGAAGTGGGATGACTGGTGCCAGTTATAGAGGTGTTGAGTGATGGAAGGTGTGTGCCTGGAGGGCCTCCTGACCTCCGACAAAGAAACTCTTCCTCTTTTATTCCTGGATGACAGCCTGCAGCGCTGCATTTGATATCCTGGGAATCTCTCTCTGGCTTGCTGCTCCACTGGACAGACTTATTCCTTCAAAGAATCATAGAATCCCTACAGTACAGAAGGAGGCCATTTGACCCATCGAGTCTGTACCGACCACAATCCCTCCCAGGCCCACTTCCCGTAACCCCGCCCGTTTACCCGGCTAATTCCCCTGACACTAGAGTCAATTTACCCTGGTGTTGTGAGACTCCTTACTGTGTTTACCCCAGTCCAACACCGGCATCTTCACATTGTCATTGAGATAAGCAGGGAGGACAATAGTCTTGTCCTGCCTGTACCACCTCAGCCAAATATGGAATAATCGTGCATCCCAATTCCCACACGTGCTTTCGGCCGAATCAAAAGTTTCAATCCTGAGAGGAAATTACCCAAAACCAGGGGAAGACTGACTTCTTAACACTAAATTCATAGAAGAATCAGAATCCTCTTTGTGCGAAAGGAGGTTATTTGGCCCAGTAAGGCTACACTGACAACAACCCCTATTCCCTGTAAGGCCACTTATTTACCCCACTGCTCCCCGTGACGCTATGGGACAATTTAGCACGGTCAACCCACCTAGCCCGCACATGTACGGGAAGAAACCAGAGCACCCGGAGGAAACCCACGCAGACACAGAAAGAACATGCACAGCCTGCACAGTCACCCAAGGCCAGAAATGAACCCGGCTCCCTGGTGCTAACTCATAGTTGTAAATAGGGATGAAAATTAGCCCTGTTCATTTATATTCTACATTTGTTAAGGTACTAAACTCGCACTGATTATTGAAAGAGACAACCTTTCTGCATTTTACACATTATTCCCCTTTAATTCACACAGTGAACAAGGTCACACACAGCACAATTCCATCATGTAAAATTCTTTGATGATCATTGTGTTCTCTCAACTGAAGCATGACTCACTGGAGATTGAAAAAGTGTAAGCTTATTTCGAGATCATGCTTTTGACAAAGTATAAAGTGGTAGGTAAACAAATTTAATTTGAACCTTGGTTTGTTTCACAATCAGTTTGCGCAACCCCACAATTATTTTCAGCTCCCTATTACTTTTTAATGTTAACTCCACCTTCTAGTCTTAAGATTAATTCCAACCTCATGATTTTATCCAAGTTGTAATTGGTTTTTGCTAAAACATATTGAGTATCTGTTTGTAATTTGCATTCCCTCGTCCGAGATGCGGAACTAATTCTGAACTATGACATGCCTTTTTTTTTGTGACTTTCACAGGCACGCTATTAATAGATAGAAGGTTAGATAACAAAACTTATAAAGAACTAGGAGCATGGAAATTAAGTCTGCAAATGTAATTTGGCATCAAGACTTTGTTTTTCTCCAGATGGAAACAAGGATGGCTAATATTAGCTTTGACGAATAAGCAATAGATATTGACGTCAACAGTAAGTAGACAGCTGCTTTTGATTTCCTTTTTGCTACATTCCTGAATTGGAACTGAATATGAAACTGACGTTTGTTCTTCAGCAATGTCGAACCTCTAAAACAGTTAGGGCAAAAGAGCAAAACAAATGGCTCACCCTCATATTTATTTGGTCAAGTGGCGAGATTAACGATCTGCAATAAATTTATCTCATTAAAGCCACTCTCAGTCAGGCAGCAATCATGCTTGCAAGTTGATGCAGGCACAGTGGTTAGCACTGCTGCCTCACAGCACCACGAACACGAGTTCGATTCCCGGCTTGGGTCACTGTTTGTGTGGACTCTGCACATTCTCCCCATGTCTGCGTGGGTTTCCTCTGGGTGCTCTGGTTTAAAAGACGTGCTGGTTAAGTGCATTGGCCGTGCTAAATTCTCCCTTAGTGTACGTGAATAGGCACAATAGGGGAATTTCACAGTAATGTCATTGCAGGTTTAATGTAAGTCTACTAGTGACACGAATAAAAGAAATCGGGATATTGTGGCAATGTTAAATACAATAGCAATTCATCAATTATATTTTACCAGAGTAGAGGATAGATCTGAAGTAAAGCAAAAGACTGATGTACATCCCACCTTCTGATCTTTGGTTATTTAGTTAAGTAATGATTGAACTTTCTACTCATTTTCTCATGTTAAATAATCCAGATGTCAAAAAAGAAGGGTATAATGGTCTCCCAAATCTGTGTTAAAATTTATGTATTCATCGCAAGAAGGCTTGCATTAATTTTGCAAAGAAGTTTAGCATAGCCAACGCACCTAACCAGCACGTCTTTCGGACTCTGGGAGGAAACCAGAGCACCCGGAGGAAACCCACGCAGACACGGGGAGAACGTGCAAACTCCACACAGACAGTGACCCAAGCCAGGAATCGAACCCAGGTCTCTGGCGCTGTGAGGCAGCAGTGCTAATCACCGTGCCACCCCAATGTGAACAATTCTGTCTTAACGTTACCTTGGAACCATGCTAAACACATGTACGAAACATACATTCTCTGTTCTCTGTCAGCCAAAAAGAAAGTGGTAGAGAAAGTTGTTGAAAATTTGCCGTCCTTAATCCAGGGCCCCATTTAATGAATAGTAAACTTAAGAGGAATATGGAGTAAGGGACTAATGCAGGAAAATGAATGTGAAGTAAATGACCAGCCTTAACCAACAGCAGAACAGTTTTGAATGGCTGAATGGCCCACACCTGTTCCTGTTCCTGTTTATATTCTTACATTCTTAAGCTATTATAATTCTACGCATTATGCAAAATGGCACACAGAATAGCAGATTCCAAAATAGTGGGACACCTTAGGGTATGGGATTTTATTTAAACTTTTCATTGTGACACACTGGATTCCTGCCTAACTCTATTCTTGTTTATCTCTCAGAGGCATAGTGTCATGAGAGTGCTTCTAAGTGTAATATAAACAGGGCCTAGTTCTAACGCTGATAAAATTGGATATCCTAAATTAAAGAATTGGGCATATTAAAAATCAAACACAGTCAAACCTCGGGCCAGTTGTACAAATACACAAACATGTCTAGGCCTGATTCATCAATCACCCATCAAAGGTCGCTGCACCCTACTGATACTTAGCAGGGGATCATTGCACCCCATTGAAATGCACCAGCCTATTGTTAGAAGCCCAGATTGGGCCAGACTTTCTGTCACTGAGAGTTTCTGCAGTTGGCTTATTCTGATAACAGGTTACATGCAAGCAACAGCATGGAGATGGACACGGGGCCAGGGGGGGTGGAAACCCTGGTGTCCTGTCAGGCAGACATCAAGAAACCCACTGGTTATTGGAACTCGCGTCCTGGGACCTCACTGGCCGGAAGCCAGAGAAGTTTCTGGAAAGGCAAGCAGGCAGGGAATGAAGGGACACATTTTCAGAGACCAGGAGTGAAGACTCGATGAAGGAGGCGACCCTTGACCATTCGGAAGACTGACCAGAGAGGGAAGGCAGGAAGAAGATAAGACCCTTGTCAGACCCCACTTGGAGTACTGTGCACAGTTCTGGTCGCCTCACAACAAGAAGGATGTGGAAGCTATTGAGAGGGTGCAGAGAAGGTTTACAAGGATGTTGCCTGGATTGGGAGGCATGCCTTATGAGGATAGGTTGAGGGAGCTCGGTCTCTTCTCCCTGGAGAGACGAAGGTTGAGAGGCGACCTGATAGAGGTTTATAAAATGTTGAGAGGAATAGATAGGGTGGATTCTCAGGGGCTATTTCCCAGGGCTGAAATGGTCGCTACGAGAGGACACAGGTTTAAGGTGCTGGGGAGCAGGTACAGAGGAGATGTCAGGGGTAAGTTTTTCACCCAGAGGGTGGTGAGTGAGTGGAATCAGCTGCCGTTGGTGGTGGTAGAGGCGAACTCGCTGGCGTCTTTTAAGAGACTTCTGGATGAGTATATGGGATTTAATGAGGTTGAGAGTTATAGATAGGCCTGGTAGATAGGGATAGGATCGGTGCAACTTGTGGGCCAAAGGGCCTGTTTGTGCTGTAGTGTTCTATGTTCTATATTAAGAAGCTGCCATCGAGACTCACCTTCGTGATGACAGACCAGAGGGACTCAGAGAATCGAGCCTGCAGTTTTAACCAAACCACCTTTGTGGGTCGTAGACTTGAATCTGGGGTATCCCCTTGTTTTATGTGGGTAATTTAAGGATTAATAGTGTTATTATTAATAAACTTGTTGAACCTTTACTGATGTTTGTCCTTTGTCCATCTTGCAAGTAAGGGCACCAGGGTAAAACCTTGGAGTAAGCAAACTAGTCAAAAGTCTCTGAGAATTAACAGCTACAACATAAGATTCAAAAGTCATTTCACAAACCTGATGACAGAGAATGGACTTGATTTGAATTGAGTTGATTTGTTATTGTCACAAGATGTATCCAGCGTCATCTTGAATGAGATTGAGTTATGTGTGGGACAAGCTAGATGGACCAGCTAGCCTTATCTATCCCATCCAGTGTGTTTGGATGATCAGAGAACGTAAGTCATCTCAAAGGATTGCTATTCTTATAAACACAATGCTAAAATTTGATTGATAAAAACTTAAAACTAACGAGTGTCCAATGCAGCAATCCATTCTTCCAGAATGAAAGAAGGAGAGCAGAGGCACAACGTCACTGCATAGAAAGCATCGTGCAAATTGGTGAGCAGTTATGAAAATGCTGGCAACCTGGCACAGGGTAGAGATTTGTTCACCAGATTTGTTGGTGAGACGGTCCTGTGAAGAGAGAATGGAGTAACTGGGCTTGTATTCTCTAGAGTTTGGAGGAATGAAAGATGATCTCATTGAAATCTACAAAATACTTAAAGAAATAGACGGAGTAGACGCAGGTAAGAAGTTACCCCTGGTTGGGGAGTCTAGAACCTGAAGATAAAATTTCTTAATAAGGGGCATGCCACTTAGGACAGAGAACTTAGAGCATTATGAACCTTTGGAATTCTCTTCCTCAGAGAGCTATGGGAACTCAGTCATCGCATATGCTTAAATTCAAGAGACTTCTGAATTCCAGTGACATAAAGGGATATTTGATTTATTATTGTGACATTGTCAGTATACAGTGAAAAGTATTGTTTTTTGTACATTATACAAAGCCTTCCATTCATTGAGTACAGAGGGGAGAAGGAAAGGAGAGGCTGCAGAGTTACAGTCATAGCTAGGTTGTGGAGAAAGATCAAGGTGTGTCCATTCAGAAGTCTGACGGCAGCAGGAAGAAGCTGAGTGGGTTGGTCGAAGATCTCAAACTTTTGTATCTGTTTTTTTCCTGATGGCAGGAGGTGGAAGATGATAGTTCTGGGGTGCGTGGGGTCCTTGATGGTGCTGGCCACTTTTCCAAGGCAGCAGGAAGTGTGATGTTGGGATAAAGGCATTGATGTGGATGATTGGTCATGATTATATTGTAAGATAGAGCAAGCCCAATGGGCTGAATGGCCTACCCCTGTTCCTATGGTGCTAGCGCAGTCAAAAATTTAAATTCAATTTAACATCTGACAACTCCTGGAAAAAATACTGGTGATGGCAGCATTTTCTGTACACTTCTGGGAGTGTTCTGCCAAGTGCGCTTGTACATCTGCGTATGAAACCTGCTTGAAATGCTATTAATTGAAATACACTCAAGTGAAGATAAGTCTGAATGAAATGCAATTTACAGAGGCCTGAACGCTGAATAGAACGAGGAATATAAGTGATGCCGGATCTAATCTCAGGATAAAACAGTGTAAAAACCGCAAGATGTCAGAGATCAGCCGGTAACCAGACACAGTTGTTTTGATACAGCAAAAACAGGAAAGGCTGAAAATCTTATCAGATCTGACAGTGTCTATGGAGAGAGAATAGGGGGTGTGACGGGAGGGGAGGTGGAGAGTGAGAATGGAGAAGTGGCAAAAAACGGAAGGGAGAATGAAGGGTGATAAAATGGATGGAAAGAAGAAATGAATAAAATAAATGAAAATGGTGGGGGAGGGAGAGGGGAGAGTTCACGTTTTGAAAGTTGTTGAGCTCAATGTTCAGTCTGGAAGGCTGTAAAGGTGTCCATTCGGAAATGGAGGAAAATAACCTCCAGTTATTTTAAGATCGGGTTTCAAATATTCATTTTGCCGCACGTCTTGGTGTTGTTTAGCTGCTGCTGATGATGCAGTGACGGCAGGAGATCGTCGAGTGTTCAGGTATGTTCAATCTGCCTCGGGGTGAAGGCCCACAAAACAGCTTGCCCTTTTGTAATGGCTCAAATAAAAACATCCCCCCGGAGAAACATTCGCGTTAGTTTGACAATCAGAGCGCAGGTGGAAACACATAAAATATGGAAATAGAGCTGAGATGAAGGATGATTACTTCCTTCAAGCATTTGCAAAAATGAACATGAACAATCTGTCCCTTAAGTAATAATAACCTCAACTGATGTGGGCGTAAGTGAGGGTAATCTTAGACAGGCTAAAAGAGATCAATATATTAAGAAAAACAAATCCCTGCAGATTGGTGGGAATTATCTGAGTGCACTAAAAAAAAAACAAGGAAAAACACATCGACAATAAATATTGCAGGAGCTGTTGAATTGTTGGGGAGTTACGTATAGTTTGGAACAAGTTAATCTAGGCCTAGATTTTCATTCCAAGGTTGGGTGCACGGAGACTCTGTCAATCTGACCTTTCAAAATGGCTGCCCGGATGTCAGAGCTTTGGTCCAGGGCTGGGGGTGGCTGGGGATCATGGTGGAGAACTCCACCATACTGTGTCCGAGGTGGGCTAGGTGGAAGGCCGATCCCAGAGGTTGAGCACTGTGTCCAAAGTTTAAAAGTAAAGATTAAAACGTGAAACATCGCCCCAGCCCTCAACCACTCCCATACACCCACACTCCCCGCGCCCATCCATGTCAACCCACGTAACCCAATTACCCCATCCTCTTCATAACGCCTCAGACCCTCCATGATAATTTGTTCCCCACCCCCATGGCTCTTCACACGTTCTGTGTCAACCCATGATCCCCCCCCCCCCCCCCCCCCACCTATCCCAACTTCACCCCATGCCAACCAAAGCCACTCCACCTAACCCAATGGTCCACTACGCTTACTTAGTGCCAACTCATGCCAACCCATGTACCCGCCCATAAACTTTATACCTACCATGCCAACTCACATAACATCCACCACGGGAATACGGCAGTACCCACGCAGAAATGAGATAAAATAGAATATTAAATTCCATTTCAAACATCACCATATTGGGAAAAAATGCTTCCATTAATTAAAAAAAATACATTCACATTCACCCAACTAAATGAAGCCTTATAACAAGAAATACTTCACTGAGGTGTACAATTCCTAATAACAGCAGTCATTGGAATTCATAATTCCACACCAGAGAATCTCTAACCATTTGTAGTTGTCAATCAAACAGTGAAATTGGTTGTCCCCAACTGTGATGATGTTTGGTTGTGAAATCGATCATACAGCACCAATCCAGTAATGGAAATCCTCAGGCATATGTTAACGGACAGAATGGAGCAGCAAGTAAAGATTTTTTAACACTCTTGACACTTTTAAAGACTTAAAAGAGCCAGAATTTTGAATACTTTGACGTTTTTGACAGGTCCTTTTGACAGTGCTTGAGACATTTTTTGGAGTTGATTTTGAAAAGCCTGTTGACAGTTCAAATGAACCTAAGTGTGTTTATGTACTTACTACGCACATTTAGGTCTATGTTTAACAATTCCAAAGGCAACTTACTTCCCCTAAAGGTGGTCTGGGACTGAGACCATATCCAAACTTCTCCAGAGAGAAACCCTGGCTATCCAAATGAATCCGCAAATTCAGACCCGCTTATGCCTGTTCTAGTCTGTGGACTTCAGGTTTCACACCCCTTGTCTGCCAAAATCCCACTTTAGTCGAGGCAGCTTATGATTTAAAGGGCTAGCAGCTTCCATGAACCAAACACGCATGATACATGCCTTCGGCCTAGTCCCAATGAAAGGCAGTGTGTTTGAGGGTGGAACTTATGATTTTTGGTCATTTTTGCTGCAATGGAGATACATTTCATCATGATAAAAACCTGGACCAGGATGTCCTTTTTCAAGAAGAATGATAAATCAAATACAAGAAACTGTGGACCATCAGATATAATTTCTTCCAGTTTGTAGTTGGAAAGTTATACCCCAAATTACACCTAGTTATATGCTTATTTTGCCATTGTCCATTTACACCCAAATATTGGTTACATTTGATGAAAAGTTGGAGACCTGAAGCATTGGCCTAGATTTTCACCAAGTCGGGTTGACTCAGGAGTCATTTCAAAATGGCTTTCGGGACCTGATTCCAGAGTTCTCCACTCCATCCCTGGGCTGTCTGTTTTTCCAGAGCGCCTCTAAAGGATATGGCGTGCCTCCTGTCAGAGGCTCACGTTCTGCACTCCCAAGGTTTTTCATCAGTCGGGGAAATAAAGGGTTACGGCAATAAGGGAGGAAGGTGGACTTAGTGAGTGTTAGGTCAACCATGATCTCATTGAATAGCAGAGCAAGCTCAAAAGGCTATGAGGCCTAACCCTGTTCCTATTTCTTATGGTCTTAGGACCTGCATTGCAGAGATAAGTATCTCCAACACCTCACAGTTTCCATGGAGTTGGGCCAAGCTTTTAACAGGTTACACTTCACAGTCCCTTAGTGAAATCATCAACCCAAGTGAGCATGTGACACTTGTGGCAAGTTTGCTTAATTTTCTGCGTTGAGGGGGCAGATACACTGGAAATTTATCCAATCTTATATCAGTGTTATCTAAAAGAATTGATTCTCAGAAGGGAACTTGAAAATTATTTATATAATACTAAAATTCATAAAAGGTAATCAACATGGATTGAGAAGTTCAAGATTCTCAATCAACTTTTTTGAAGACATACCTTAGACTCTAGGAAGAGTCATAGAATCCGTAGGAGGCCATTTGGCCCATCGAGGCTGCACAAACAACAATCCCACCCAAGCCCCACCCCCATAATCCCACTAATCCCCCGATCATAAAGTGCAGATTAGCCTGGCCAATCTACCCAATCTACACATCTTCGGAATATGGGAGGAAACGGGAGTACGCATGGGAAAATGTTCAAACTCCACCCAGACAGTGACCCAAGGCCGGGATTGAACCAGGGTCCCTGGTGCTGTGAAGCAGCAGTGCTAACCACTGTGCCACCATACCACCCAGAGTCATGTATAGGTTCATTTATTAGTGTCACAAGTAGGTTTCCATCAACATTGCAATGAAGTTACTGTGAAAGTCCCCTAGCCACCACATTCCTGTTTGGGTACACTGAGGGAGAATTTAGCATGGCCAATGCACCTAACCAGCACGCCTTTCAGACAGTGGGAGGGTATTGGTGTTAACAAATTGTCCCTAAATTAGTCGTCCCTCAATCTGGCCGTGGTTCCTTTATTGTGGCATAGACAAAGGTCATAGGTAGGAGAGGGCACTCACAATGTTAAAATGGCGGCGCGGGCTTGTTGGGCCGAAGGGCCTGTTTCCTGTGCTGTGTTGTTCTATGTTCTTTGAAAGCAGAGCACCTGAGGAAACCCAGGCAGATACAGGGAGAATGTGCAGACTCTGGAGCTGTGAAGCGGCAGTGCTAACCACTGTGCCACTCTGCTGCCCATCAGAGTCAGCTCCTTAACAGTTCTTTGACAGCATGGACATCTCTTAGACAGTTGGACAGTCCCTGAACATCTGGACACCTTTGATTTGATTTGATTCATTACATGTATTCATATACAGTGAAAAGTTTGTTCCTTGCACTCTATGCAGACAAAATACACCGTTCATAGAGAAGGAAACAAGAGAATTCAGAATGTAGTGTTACAGTCATAGCGAGGGTGCAGAGGAAGATCAACTTAATGCAAGGTAAGTCCATTCAAAAGTTTGACAGCAGCAGGGAAGAAGCTGTTCTTGAGTTGATTGGTATGTGATCTCACACTTCTGTATCTTTTTCCCGATGGAAGAAGGTGGAAGAGAGAATGTTGGGGGTGATGGAGTCCTTGATTATGCTGGCTGCTTTTCCAAGGCAGCGGGAAGTGTAGGCAGACTCAATGGATGGAAGGTTGGTTTGCATGTTGGGTTGGGCTACATTTGCGACCTTTGTAGTTCCTTGTGATCTTGAATAGAGCAGGAGCCATACCAAGCTGTGATACAACCAGAAAGAATGCTTCCTATGGTGCATTTGTTGATGAGAGTTGTAGCTAAAATGCTAAATTTCCTTAGTCTTCTGAGAAAGTGGAGGCAATGGTGGACTTTCTTAACTATAGTGTCGGCATGGGAGGGCAGGTTGATGATCTGGACGTCTAAAAACTTGAAGCTCTCGACCCTTTCTACATTGTCCCAATTGATGTAGACAGGGGCATGTTCTCCTTTACACTTCCTGAAGTCGATGATGATCTCGTTCGTTTTGCTGACATTGAGGGAGAGATAATTATTTTACAGCTCAACAGTTCTGATGAATCTGTGCGTAAAAAAGTGTATAATTATGTTCACTTTCGATAATACCAAAGGGTGCTTTACCTCTCCCTAAGTTGCCCCAGAACCCTGTCCAAAGAGGTACCAAGGTTATGAGTAAGAATCCACCAAGTTCAGACTTCTGCTCTCCGGTTATAATCTCTATGCTCTGGGTTTCAAAATCCCACTTCAGGCTTTAAATATCCAGCTGACCCCATGAACCCCAGCCCGCCATCCAGCCCCACTGCCATGAAGATCAGAAATGTTGGGTTCATGGGTGGACTTAGAAATTTTGGGCCATTTCCGGGATTTTCGCCATGATGGAAAGGCTCTCCTTCATAGTCAAGATCCGGGTCCAAGTCTATCTCGCTGGTGAATATTATTATATTTCAATTTTATATTTCATTAATATAATTTTATAATTTAATTTTTATTATTTTAATTTTTACGTTAATAATTTAGTTTTAATTTTTATAATTTAATTTTGTATTTAGATACTATTCAAAGCAGAGCAGGGGAGCTTTCCTGGTATTCTGGCTATCGTTTATCAACCCACGTCACTTGAATCAATTTCCTGGTCCTGATCATGTTGCTGTTTGTGGAATCTTGCTGTGTGCAAATTGCTGCCAAGTGTGTTAACACTTCAAATATATTTCATTGGCTCAAAGAAACTTTGGGACATCCTGAGGTTGTGAAAATTGTCAATTTTATAAATTAACATCTCCAAACTATGGATGTGAGTGACAAAATTATTAATGCTGCGCTCACGTTCCATTACAGTTTAAGCGCTGGAAAGTGATGAATTTATCAGTGCTCCCCAGATTGAAAACCAATTTCCTTTCCAGTGCAAGATATATAAAACACCAGATGGCAGTGTGCTCTTAACACAATGAATTTAGTTGTCAAGGATCTCACTGTGGTTTCTCTTTAGTGAGAACATTTTCAGTTAAATAAGTTACTAATATATCACAGAATCATAGATCCTCCACACTGCAGCCCATCAAATCTGTACTGACTATCCAACACAACATCCCACCCTTATCTCCATAACCCCACCATATTTAATCCCCCTGACACTCAGGGACAATTTAACACAGAAACGTGGGAGGAAATTGGAGGAAACCCATGTAGACATTGGGAGAACGGGCAGACTCCACACAGACAGTCACCCGAGGCCAGAATTGAACCTGGATCCCAGGCGCTGTGAAGCAGCAGTGTTAACCAGAAGCATCCTTTAACAATGAAACCCAAAGTTTGGAATATATCAGGAAACGTGCTGAAGAAAATAAAGGAAAAACGCAGAAAAGAAAAAGTGGTAACTGGAGCCGAGAGGAAGTCCCTGTTTTATCCCAATGAGAAAATGACCATCGCTGTGGGGGTTGGAAGTATGCAAATTAATGTCGTATTTTTGAAATAGTACCGGCATGTGTGGTTCCCTGAGCATCTGGATTTCAGAACTGCCAATGATGTCGGTATTTCCAACTTAATCAATGGCTGGGATTTTCTGCTGGAGTTGGTGTGGGCAATAATACCAGAGCAAAATATTGTGCGACCGCTGAAATGAGGATCTCAGCGACACGACCTCGATTCTGATTCCCCTGCCCCTTAGCTGGTGACATAACGAGGTTCCTGCCCAGTTAGGCCTGGAAGCTAATTTCCATAAATTAGGAATCTGACTAAAGGGCTTCCCTGCTGTGTGTTGCCTCCGCATTGGGAATTCTACTCTTGCTGGCAGGAAGTCATGTTGGCAGGGTTCACAACTGCAATTCAAAAACGGGAACCAGGCAGAGGGAACCTGTCAGGGATGCACAGGTTGGCATAACAGCATCCCTCTCCCCCAACCCGCCCCCCCCCCCAACCCCCCTGGAGGAGAGGGACCTATCTGGGCACTATCGTGCACACTGGCACAACCCCCTGGTCCAGGGAGATAGGGGGCAGTGCCAGGGAGTGAGTCATGCCAGGGGACAGTGCAAGAGGATCCCTCTAGGGAGCTCCACTGTGGGAGGTTTCCCCTTATCTATGAGGGGTATTCCCTTCTCTGAGGGTTGGGGAAGATTCTTTTTCTTGCGGATCGGAATGTCCTTAAAAAAAGTTGGCCCGATCTCTGTGGAGCTGGGTTTGCTAGCTCTCTCAGGTCATAGCATGTTTTTCTTGAAGTGCTGGATTACTAATCCAGAAACTCAACAGAAACTCAAACACAGCAATTGGTGGAAATTGAATTCAAGAATAAAAACTGTGGAATGAAGAATCTACCGATGACCATGAAAGAATTGTCAATTGTCAGAAAAACCCATCTGGTTCATCAATGTCATTTAGGGAAGGAAATCTGCCATCCTTACTTGGTCTGGCCTACACGTGATTCCAGAACCACAGCAGCGTGATTAACTCTCAACTGGCCTCAGGCAGCCAGGGATGGGCAGTAAGTGTTGGCCAGCCATGTCCCATGAATGAATAACAAATAAATCTGGCGAGGAATGCCCTCTGGGTAGCTGTGTGCCAAAGCCAGTGCTTAGAATAAATACCGGAAAATGTTGCCCAATGGTACAGTTGTGCCACCAATGATGCTGTAAGTCTGCCCAATGGGGCGTAGTTAGTAGGGTTTATTGATCTTACATTCCTCAATTCAAACCTTTTCTGAGATCCATGACAGAAGCAAGGCTGGTGATGAAACCACAGCTTTCACAGCCTAAACTTTTTTGATTTGATTCATTATCACGTGTATTAGTTACAGTGAAAAATATTGTGTCTGTATGGGTCTCCTCCAGTTTCCTCCCACACTCCCAAGATGTGTGTGTTAGGTTGATTGACAGTGCTAAATTGACCCTTTGGGCTGGATTTTCCAGCTGTGCGCTCCCCAAGGCGGGAAATTCCTACCCAAGGTCAACGCGCCTTTGCACAGTCCGTCCTCGCCCGCTACGATTCCTACAGTGGGAAGGGTGGGAAATTCCATCCTTAGTGTCAGGGGGAATTAGCCGGGTAAATACATGGAGTCATGGGGGTATGGCTTAAGTGGGATTGTTGTCAGTGCAGACTCAATGGGCCGAATGGCCTCCTTGGGCACTGCCGAGATTCAATGGATTCTAAGCCCCCTCCTGCATTGACCCTGACATTCAGGTACTGAAGACCACAGGGAAGTTTATGCCTCTGGTTCCAAGCGCAGAAATGAGTCAGATCGATAAAAGAATATTCAAAAAAACATCCTTCAGTCACAAACACTACGTATCAAGAATTTTCTCATTGTGTTGGCGACTAGATAATTGAAATGTCGAAAGAATGGATAAAACGTCACTGAATCACGAAAAGCTGAACCCTTTCATTTTTTTTTTCCCATTTGTACTTCTATTTGGATCCATAAAATTCAAATTATTCCGAATATAGCCGGGAAAGGTACTTACTCGTTAGCTGCACGGAGAGTTAAACATGTAATTACTCTGTACAGCTTTCCATCCTATCGCACTTCACCAGCCAGGAACTGAATGTCATTTAATTGAAGAGATGAGGACTCAAGCCTACAATTGCTGTCTGCAATGCAAGCAGTTTGAACTGATGGGGAAGATCATTTTGAGCAAATGACTGGAGATCAGTTGATGAGAAACCATTACATCACACCAGTAAATTGCTCTGTCAGTTCTGATGCCAGAATCCAATATTCTGTACCGGATACTGTGACAGCAAGGTTCCCAGAAGCGTATATTTATTGGAGTATGGGGTCTTACTTCAGTGACTCAGAGAGGTCATTGAGAACTTAGAAATTCTTCCCTGACAACACTGGCTCTTCTTTGCTTGATGTGGAAGGTGGTTAGCACTGCTGCCTCATAGCGCCAGGGGCCTGGGTTCGATCCCCGGCTTGGGTGACCGACTGTGTGAAGTCTGCACGTTCTCCCCATGTCTGCATGGGTTTCCTCCCACAGTCTGGTTAGGTGCGTTGGCCGCGCTAAATTCTCTCTCCGTGTACCCGAGCAGGTGGCGACTAGGGGATTTTCACAGTAACTTCATTGCAGTGTTAACGTAAGCCGACTTGTGACAATAATAAATGAAATTTAGACGGTGGCCCATTCCAATGAGGGCAACCATATTTGAAATTTACAAATTTTAATTTCAAACAAACCTTGCTGCTGGAAAACAGTTGGTGGGTTTTAAATGTGCAAAGTGTCATTTACTACTGCCTTCACACACATTTGAAATGGAATATAAAATTCCATTCTCGTCATCCTTTCTATTTTACCTTGAACTCCCTCTGATTTTTTTTTTAACTCGCCTTTTGTGACCATTCTAGTGGATGAAATATACTGGGTAGTCAATGCAATGGCTCGGAATGCTTCAATTTTCTCTTTTAATTGTGTATTTTCACATTCCTGGCAGCCTTCACAGCGTGCTGCTGTTTCCCATGGAGTACTGAAATACCATGCTGACATCAGTTACTAATAGATTCCAGATTTAACTCACTGTAAGTTCAAATAAAAATCTGCTACGTTTTGACAGTGTATATGTAAATAATGTGATCAGCGAGACTTCTAACTTTGAGTAGTTTAAATTTATGACTTCTCCCGTGAATTTGGAGTATTTTTAGAGCCTCAATGAAGTTCTGAGATCACTAAGGTCTTGTTTGTACTGTGTATTTTTAGCAACTAGAAGCTGTGTTTGCCATCTTGTCTCATGCAGTTGAAGTATGTTGGAGTCACAGAATTTACAGTGCAGGAGGAGGGCATTTGGCCCATTGACCTGTGCTGACAATAATCCCACCCAGGTGCTGTCCTATCCCCATTACTCCACATATTTATCCCCCTGACATTCAGGGGCAAGTCTTCATGGCCATTCAACCTAACCTCGCACATCTTTGTATTGTGGGAAGATACTGGAGGAAACCCATGCAGATACAGGGATATCGGCAAACTCCATACAAGCAGTCACTCGAATTGGGAATCAAACTTGGGTCCCCGGAGCTGTGAGGCAGCAGGGCTAACCCACTGTGCCACTGCTCCTTGGATATTAGGGCCAAAACTGTCCAATGTCAGACCCCTGCCTCGCTATCAGCGAGAATGGAAAATTTGGCACTCAGTCAAATCTCCATTCACTACAGTAGGACCAGGGAATCCCAGCCACAGATGAGGTTGAAGAATTCCGGCCCAGTTTTTTGCGACAAGAGGTTAAATTTTTATTATTTTGTGAGCTTAAGAATATGATTTTCCAGCACTGTTCGCCGCAGGGCTGGAAAATCCTGCCCGAGGACAACGGACCTTTGCATAGTCTGTGTCCCGCCTGCTACCATTCCCAGGGTGGGTGGGAGGGATGGGAAAATTCCATCCTAAATGTCAAAAAGGGGAAGAGGAGACATTTTTATTCAATCAAAAATTTTCTTTCACATTTGAGCCATGATTAATAGTGAAAAGCCAAGTTTATTTTTAAAGCCAAACTTTAAAGTAAATAATGTCCCAAGCCCAGTAGCGCCTAAAATTTCTTGAAACCCCATTCTTTTTAAAACGTCGGGATACTATACAAGCATAAAAGACGTTGATAAGCAAACACTTGGACAGGAAGATTTTTAAACTATTTTTATTTTCTTATAAGGCACTGCTGAACTTTAGATCTCCACAATACGACGGAAGGAACCAACTGTAGGCACAATGGCGCCCCAGTCACTGTATCTCCTGTATTCTCCGGGTCTCATGAAGTACTGTCGGCCTCTGTAGTTGGGATGTTCATAGAAGATCCAGTAACCGTCCATCACATGGCAGGAGTGAATGTCATGGTAACGGAAACGATCGTAGACAGAGGGACAGTCATCCATGAATTCCATCATCTGTCCCCCAAAGTTAGGCCTCTCGTGAATCTTTATTTTGTATGAAGCCCCACTAGCCTGTGAGATAAAACATTTCATTTCTTATTCGGTTTCGATCAATGTTACCCACAGTTGCCGGAGTTCATTATCCCTGAAACAAACGTACCCTTTCAACACAAGGTGATCACCAAAAAGTAGCTCTCATCATTGAAGTAAGGGCAAATCGCCAGAGTTCACCTCCTCCACTGGATCCCTGCATCACCTTCTCCAGCCTCCAGCCATCAAGAAATGGCTGAAGGAGCTGGATCCTGCACTGGCAGTGAGCCCAAACAATATTTTGGCAATATTACTGAAGACTCGTGTTCCAGAACTTGCTTCACCCCTAGCTACCACCCTGGCATCTATCCAACAATGTGGAAAATTGCTCAGGTATTTTCTGTATACAATAAGCAGGACAAATCCAACCCAGTTAATTAGCGCCCCATCAGTCTACTCTCAGTCATCGGTAAAGTGATGGAAGGAGTTATCAACAACTCTGTCAGAGCGATACTTGATGACCAATAATCCCCTCAGTTTGGGTTCTGCCAGGGCCACTCAACTCTTGACCTTATTACACCATTGGCTCAAATATAGACAAAAGAATTGGATTCTAGAGGTGAGGTGAGAGTGACATTTGATCAAGTATGGTATCAAGAAATGTTAGCAAAAATAGAGGCCATGGAAATCATGTGGCAAACTCCCCGCTGGTTGGAATCATGCCTGGTACAAAGGAAGGTGGTTTGGTTGTTACATTCCAGGTTGTGACAATTCCTTAAAATGTTCTCCTTAATCTTCTTTCTGGTTTCTTTGCTAATTATCTTAAATCTGTGTCCTCTGCTTGCTGACCCATTCACATGCACTGAAAACAGTTTTTCATTCTTTAATCCATCAAGGGCAGCCTGGTGGTTAGCACTGCTGCTTCACTGTGCCAAGGACCCAGGTTCGATTCCAGCCTTGGGTGACTGTAGATTTGTACATTCTCCCTGTGTCTGTGTGGGTTCATGGAATAGAATCTCTACAGTGCAGAAGAGACCATTCGGCGCATCAAGTCTGCATAAACTCTTCGAAGGAGTACCTTACTCAGGTCATCTCCTCAGCTCTAATCTCACACATTTACTATGGCTAATCTAGGCATTCTTTAATCTAGGCATCTTGAGACACCTAAGGGCAATTTAACCTGCACATCTTTGGACTGTGGGAGGAAGCTGGAGCTCCCAGAGGAAACCCATGTAGACACGGCAGGAACATGCAAACTCCACACGGACAGTCACCCAAGGCTAGGATCGAACCCAGGTCTCTGGTGCTGTGAGGCAGCTGTGCTAACCACTCTGCCACCCTGCCTCCCCCCCCCACTCCTTTATTTGAGCTTTATTTGAAGTTTTATAAGGCAAATGACATTTTAGAAAATTAGACTACATTTCTCCTTGTTCCTCTGTTCATTAGAGTCTGCAAAGAGATCATGTGAAGTATGACGGTGTCTCTTGTGTTTTTTAGCATCATATGAGTGATGAGAAGTTAACAAACCTGTACATTTCTTACATATTACATAGATTAAAATTTAACCTTTGTCAGTATAGAAACTATATGAACAACAACTAAACATTATAAGAACATAAGAAATAGGAGCAGGAGTAGGCCATCTAGCCCTTCGAGCCTGCCCCGCCATTCAATAAGATCATGGCTGATCTGTCGTGGCTCAGTTCCACTTTCCCGCCCTCTCCCCATAACCCTTAATCCCCTCGCTTATCAAAAACCCATCAACCCGCGTCTTAAAAATATTTAGCGAGGTAGCCTCCACCACTTCAACGGGCAGAGAATTCCAGAGATTCACCACCCTTTGAGTGAAGAAGTTCCTCCTCAACTCCATTCTAAACCGCCCCCCCTTTATCTTGAGGCTGTGCCCCCTAGTCCTACTGTCCTTTCTGAGCAGGAAGAGCCTCTCCACCTCTATCCTATCCATCCCATTCATCATCTTATACGTCTCAATGAGATCTCCCCTCATTCTTCTAAACTCTAACGAGTACAAGCCTAGTTTATTCAGCCTCTCCTCATAGCTCAACCCCCTCAACTCCGGTATCAGCCTAGTAAACCTCCTCTGCACTCCCTCCAAGGCCAAAATATCTTTGCGCAGGTGCGGCGCCCAAAACTGCACACAGTACTCCAGCTGCGGCCTCACCAATGCCCTATACAGCTGCAGCAAGACCTCCCTGCTTTTATATTCAATCCCCCTCGCTATGAAGGCCAGCATCCCATTCACCTTCCTGACCACATGCTGCACCTTCACCTGTAAGGCTGGAAACTAATTGAAAATGATAATCGCATCAGGTCACTTACATAGCTATATGTGCGACATGACTTGATATTGTCATTGAATCCCATCCAGCGCTGGTAGTCAGGATATTCTCCCTCGGTCAGAACATACTGGTATCCCATGTAATTGGGTCTCTCGTACACCACCCACCAGTCACTCTCCACACGGATGGAGTTACAGCGACTAAAGTAAGGGGACAGGTCGGGACAGTCACTGCTGCACTCATAGTGCCGACCCTGGAAGTTCCTGTCCTCGTAAAAGATGACCTGCGGTGTTAGAAATAAGATAGCTAGTCTGGAGCATTATTAGTTTTAACAGAACAAGATATCACTGAACGGAAATAATTGTTACCTTAACCATTTTGATGACACTGCCAGTTGTGTGCCAGAGGTTGGAGATCATGGCTTTTTATAGATCCATCCTTTGTTATTTCATTGAAGAATTCCAAGTCAGCAGATTCTTCCGTGAAGTGTCTTGAACTGTCTGTTGGCAACGATTTGATTTATTGATGCATAAAGTACAGGCCACGTATGAGGCCTTTGTTCACTAGAAGTACCACGGCAAGTCACGAACCCACACCATATTTTTATATCTGAAAATAAAATACTGAGGATCCTTAAGCTTAGGTGTAATTAGAAGCCGTTTGTTTTACAAGATTAAATGAAGCATTCAAAACAGAACTCTTCCATCAAAGCAGAATATTTGGAATTTAAATGAATGCAAGGAATGTACAGTCACGACTTCTGGTAATATTACACAATGAATCAACTTGCAGCAACAAATGGAGTGTTTTATAGAATTAGTACAGATCCAGGCAATCTTCCTGAATGAGACTATCTTGCGGAGTAAGCTCCATACAAAGCCTCTGTCTACCTTATCTCACCTTACCCTTTCAACAAATGCATCTATGGCTTTGTTCCTCATGGTAAGAAATCTCACAACACTAGGTTAGAGTCCAACCAGTTAATTTGATAGTAATCCCACAAGCTTTCGGAAACAGTGTCGGACTTAAACCTGGTGTTGTGAGGCTTCTTACTGTGTTTACCCCAGTCCAACGCCGGCATCTCCACATCATTTCTTCCTCACGGACATATTTAGTTTCCTCCTTAGATGCATCGATCATAATCACCGCAAACTTTCCATTTGATCAAGAGTTCCACTGCATAAGTCAGGTTCTCCTGAATTGCTTACTGGATTTATTAGCCACTGTCTTGTATTGAAATAGGAGATCTTCTGACACAGTGAGTAGTGCACCTGCCTCTGAGCCAGAAGCAGGGGGCTGACGTTCCACCTCAGTACCTGATGGTCAAGAAAGGTGTATTCATAATGTGGCCAATAGGTTGAGTGTCAACCTGAAATATCCTTCCAAACACAGTAGCAGGAAGAATAAGGGAGACTCATGGTCAGCTACACAGAATGTGGCTGACATCTCTTTCCCCCTGCAAAACATAAGCCTCTGGCGACAAACTGCTCCTGGAATTATTAGCTCTGGAAATAGGCAAAAGTCTGCTTTACAGCACTATTAGGTATGGGAAGAGGATTGGATTGGCAATTGGAAGACAGTAGTTGGAATTATCATGGGAGTTCATTTTACAGGTTAGTCTAATGCCTTTTGATATTCTGAG
This sequence comes from Carcharhinus amblyrhynchos, assembly GCF_965287045.1. Classification (NCBI taxonomy): domain Eukaryota; kingdom Metazoa; phylum Chordata; class Chondrichthyes; order Carcharhiniformes; family Carcharhinidae; genus Carcharhinus; species Carcharhinus amblyrhynchos. Next base: position 3,300,753 of record NC_137334.1, on the reverse strand, counting down.
GGATCGGAATTAGTTCCAATAAGCTTCGGCGATGTCTCATCCCAGGTGACTCCAACCTCCCTCTTAATTCATTATGTTTCCTCCTGCCTGAGTTCTCTCTCCAGATAAGCACTCTGGCCCATACTCAGGGCCACCCCCATCAATTTGCCATCTCATTTGACCCTGCTACTTCCACAGAGTTAAGGAGAAACCATTACCAATGTCGGTCAAATAGCTACCTAATTACAAAAATTGGTAGTCTGTAATTTGGCTGAAATAAGAGCAGGACGGGGTCTCGTGGAATCAGAGAATCCCTGCAGTGCAGAAGGAGGCCATTCTGCCCATTGGGTCTGCACCGACACTCCGATAACAATTCCACCCAGGCCCTATCCTCTTAACCCCATGTATTTACCCTGCTAATCCACCTAACCTACATATCTTTGGACAGTAAGGGGCAATTTAGCATGGCCACCTGCATCTTTGGACTACAGGAGGAAACAAGAGCATCCGAAGGAAACCCACACAGACACAGGGAGAATGTGCAAACTCCACACAGACAGCGACCTGAGGCTGGAATCGGACCAGGGTCCCTGGAGCTATGAGGCAGCAGTGCTAACCACTGTGCCACCGCGTCACCCCTCATGGACAAGATAAGCTTGGAGAGAGCTGGAGGGAAACAAGAGAAAGATATAAATGTGGCACTAGGAGAGGGCTTTGAAAGTTTGACCCAGTGGGACAGAGGGAGGGAAGAGAGTGACAGAAGCAGCTGGTAGATGGGCTTGCTATCTCATTTTCCACTTTTAAGACACTCCTTATAATATGAACCTTTGACCAAGCATTTGGACATCTGCCTCAGTATCTCCTTCTGTGACCTAGTGTTGTGTTCTGTGAAGCACCCTAAGGTGTTATATAGATAGATGCTGCTGTTCTGACATGTATTTAATTGCTAGTGAGTAACTTAATCCAACACTAAAACCTGGACTAATTTGCAGGTTATGGGGTGGCGCAGTGGCACAGTGGATAGCACTGCTGCCTCACGGCTCCAGTGATCTGGGTTCAATTCCCAGCTTGGGTCTGTGCAGAGTTTGCATGTTCTCCCCGTGTCTGCGTGGGTTTCCTCCGGGCGCTCCGGTTTCCTCCCACACTCCAAAGGTGTGCGGGTTAGGTTGATTGGCAATGATGAATTGCCCCTTTGTGTCCCGGGATGTGTAGGTTAGAGAGATTGGCGGAGTAAATGTGTGGGGAGATGGGGATAGGGCCTGGGTGGGATTGTTGTTGGTGCAGACTCGATGGGCCGAATGGCATTCATCTGCACTGTGGGGATTTTGTGTGCCAATCATTCATTGGTATAGTTTTTGCTTGGTGAGATACACAAATTCTGTAAAATCTCCAAGCACTACGTTATGTTGAGTTGAAAGCTTCGATAAAACAAGAGTTTGAAAACATTTTGAGACCTCATTTTGGAAAATATGCAGTGCACAGATGTTTGACAGACAAAGGACAAAAGAATACGCAGTGAAAAAAAAGGTGAAAATCCGCGTGACAGATTTTCCCAAAGAAAACATTTCAAAATCTGTTCTGAAAATTTTTGAAACAATCTTGTAAATAAGGTTGCCCACAAAGATTGTTTCCTGTTGGTCACATTTTTGTATCGAGATTTACCATTACAAATTGCTGGCCAAAATTTCCAAATCCAATTTTGCTGCAACTCTCCCAATGATATAGTTCCAGGAGATGGCCACTAGATGACTCTGTAGTTTAGTCTATTTATTAGTGTCACACGTAGGCTTACCTTAACACTGCAATGAAGTTACTGTGAAAATCCCCTAGTTGCCACACTCTGGCGCCTGTTCGGGTACACTGAAGGAGAATTTAGAACGGCCAATGCACCCAACCAGCACGTCTTTCAGGCTGTGGGAGAAAACCGGGGCACCCAAAGGAAACCCACGCAGACACAGGGAGAATGTGCAGACTCCACAAAGACAGTTACCCCAGGCTGAAATTGAACCTTGGCACTGTGAGGCCAGCCAAAATATGAGTTTCTAATGTTCCCAACACAGTTACCATCCTTTCATTTCAGTTAGGATCAAGGGGAGAATTCTCCTGTGCTGCCCACTACAAGAATCAGAGAGGATGGTGAGGGGGAGCAGGGGAATGTGGGGGAAGTGGACCATGCATAGGTCCAATGGCCGTGGGTGGGGTTCTCCGGTTTTGGGGCGAGCACAGGCGAAAGATCCCACCCCAAGTGTCAAAACACGCACAAGCTCAGATGCAAAATCTTTTCTTGTCAGCTTGGATTTTGTAGGGACCACGAATTGGGATTCAATTTGAATTGGAATTGGTTTTTGGACCAAGTAAGGAGATGGATTCATGACTGGTCTTGACCACTCTGCACCTTGGCTTTGTAACTTTAAGAATGAAGTAAAAACTAAAATCATTTTATATACCTATGAACTAACCGTGGACAATGCCACAGGCATCTCCATGGTGCGGCTTGAAAAAAGCTGGCAATTGCTCACTTAGTTATTCATTTAATTTTTTCATTAGATGTTGAAATATTCCCTGAGAGTTAACATATTTCACCATTGTCAACATGAAGTGTTGTTTTCGATGCTAGCTTTTAACTGTGCAGTGGTATAAAATTGGAATAATTCTCAGGGAAGCTATAAAATGATTTCCAGTCACACATTTTACACCCCGCTGCAATATCAAAATCCACCCCTCAGATTTTGGAATTGAAATCTTGAACTTGTTACGACGGATAGAGAAATAAATCACCAAACCAGCAGCATTGGGTGATTTTTTGCAATCATTAAATGATTGAATCAACGCTCAGCATAAAAAGGTTTGCTGTAAATTCTCATCAAAGTGAGTTTTGTGTTTTTTAATGTGTTTGAAATGTTCCATTAAAAAATTGCTTTTCCTTTATTTCGCCTTCTGTAGCTGTGAGTGAGACCTTAATTTGCAGATATGAGGGCAACACAGTGGTTAGCACTGCTTCCTTATGTCGCCAGGGACCCAGGTTCGATTCCCGGCTTGGGTCAATATCTGTGTGGAATTTGCATGTTCTCCCCGTGTCTGCGTGGGTTGCCTCCCAGTGTTCAGGTTTCTTCCCTCAGTGCAAAGATGCGCAGGTTAGATAAATTGGCCATGCTAAATTTCCCCTTAGTATCAGGGGATTAGCTAGGGTAAATGCCGTGGAGTTATGGGGGTAGGGCCTGGGTGGGATTGTTGTCGGTACAGACTTGATGGGCCGAATGGCTTCCTTCTACACCGTCTGGATTCTATCATTCTATGAATGATGATTAGAATTGGTTTAAGGCACCATGATGTGATCTTCATTATTCTAAGTCGTAAAATTGGTCCAAAACATTCGTCAAATAATAAAAGAAAAATTCAAACACATCAAGGATGTAAAAGGATTGCTGGCCCTATCCATGTGGCCCTTTCGCTGCTGCAACGCCCACCACCGCCCCCCCCCCACTCCCCAGCTCGCCCGCACCGGCCCCACTCCCCAGCTCGCCCATACCGCCACCACCCCCCCTCCCCCCGAACCACTGTGCGGTTATTTCATAGAATCCTACAGTGCAGCAGGAGGCCATTTGGCCCATCAAGTCTGCACCAACCATGGTCGCACCCAAGCCCTATCCCCATAACCCCATGCATTTACCCGAGCTGGTCTTCCTAACACTAATGGACAATTTGGCGTGGCCAACATGGGAGGCAATGGCCTAGTGGTATTATCACTCAACTATTAATCCAGAAATCCAGATAAAGTTCCAGGAACCTGGGTTCAAATCCTGCCATGGCAGCTGATGGCATTTGAATTCAATAAAAAAATCTGGAATTAAGAATCTTCTCCCCGTGTCTGTGTGGGTTTCCCCCGGGTGCTCTGCTTTCCTCCCATAGTCTGAAAGACGTGCTGGTTAGGGTGCATTGGCCATGCGAAATTCTCCCTCAGTGTACCCGGATTGGCGCCAGAGTGTAGTGACTAGGGGGTTTGCACAATAACTTCACTGTGGTGTTAATATAAGCCGAAATAAACTCAAAAATGTAACCTTTAACAGGCGGAGGCAGGGATTGTGAACAATACACTCCTAATGCCAAGAAGCAAAAAGGGGAATGGATTCCAGGAGAACCATCCTGTTTGCTTTTGATTCATGCCATGGAGTCCAGTGGAAATTTTAGATAGGAGTTTGGCTTAAAACTTTATCTGAAGGATCGTATCTCCAATGGTATAGCATTAATTGAACATGAGAACGTAAGAAATAGGAGCAGGAGTAGGCCATCTAGCCCTTCGAGCCTGCCCCGCCATTCAATAAGATCATGGCTGATCTGTCGCTGCTCAGTTCCACATTCCCGCCCTCTCCCCATAACCCTTAATCCCCTCTCTTATCAAAAACCCATCAACCCGCGTCTTAAAAATATTTAGCGAGGCAGCCTCCACCACTTCAACGGGCAGAGAATTCCAGAGATTCACCACCCTTTGAGTGAAGAAGTTCCTCCTCAACTCCGTTCTAAACCACCCCCCCTTTATCTTGAGGCTGTGCCCTCTAGTCCTGCTGTCCTTTCTGAGCGGGAAGAACCTCTCCACCTCTACCCTATCCATCCCTTTCATTATCTTATACGTCTCAATAAGATCCCCCCTCATTCTTCTAAACTCTAACGAGTACAAGCCCAGTCTATTCAGCCTCTCCTCATAGCTCAACCCCCTCAACTCCGGTATCAGCCTAGTAAACCTCCTCTGCACTCCCTCCAAGGCCAAAATATCCTTGCGTAAGTGCGGCGACCAAAACTGCACACAGTACTCCAGCTGCGGCCTCACCAATGCCCTATACAGCCGCAGCAAGACCTCCCTGCTTTTATATTCAATCCCCCTCGCTATGAAGGCCAGCATCCCATTCGCCTTCCTGACCACCTGCTGCACCTGCAGGCTGGGTTTTTGTGACCCATGCACAAGGACCCCCAGGTCCCTCTGCACCGTAGCATGCTGCAGCTTTTCGCCCTGTAAGTAGTAGTCCTTCCTGCTATTATTCCTACCAAAGTGGATAACCTCACACTTGCCAACATTGTATTCCATCTGCCAGGTCCTCGCCCACTCGCTCAGCCTATCTAGATCCCTCTGTAGACTTTCTACACCCTCCGCACAATTTGCTGTTCCACTTATCTTTGTGTCATCAGCAAAAAGATTAATTGACATTAACAAAGGAGATGTCAGGGGTAAGTTTTTCACTCAGAGGGTGGTGGGTGAGTGGTATTGGCCGCCGTCAGTGGTGGTGGAGCTCGCTGGGGTCTTTTAAGAGGCTTCTGGATGAGTACATGCGATTTAACGAGATTGAGGGTTATGATAGGTATGGATATGATCAGCGCAACTTGTGGGCCGAGGGGCCTGTTTGAGCTGTAGTGTTCTATGTTCTAATTCAATGCTGCAGTGAATGATTCTAACTGTGGGGTAATATTGGAGTCAGTGATATAGTTTATGTCTGTTGGTTTTGCATTGTATGTTGTGTATTTGTGATGTATGAAAATGCTAACATTTACATGTTTCTTCGCTGAAATAATATGAATATTTATCCCTTTTCCCTCTCCCATTTTATCAGAGATCGTGCATGGATTTATTACCCCTGAGGAAACGCTTGTTTGAGCGCAACAGAATTCTATCATCAAATCCGAGCTTGAAGTAAATAAGACAAGACGATTAAAAGATTCCAGAGTGATTAGGAATTTCACCAGTGAAGGAACTCTTCAAGTAGTTTGACAAAGATTAGCTTTTGCATGAAAAAGGGATTGGAGATGCTTCAGTGATCAAAGTCCTCCAGATTCCTTGTAAAAATAAGTCTGTTCCATTGATCCACAAGGATGAATTGGTTTGACATTCCCGGCCTACTGTACCATGCATGTTCCAATCCATGCCAGTCCGAAGGGGAGCACAATGTGAAAGCACGGATAGTCTGCATTGTTCTTATGCCAGTGCAATGTAAGAGCTGACACTCTGATGTCTGTTCAAGCCGATGAGGAGGGTTTTATCACATCTTCAAAGATGCTGTGCAGAAATAATCACTGACTTTAGTACATTTACGGAATCCATCCTTAAATATTAGGAAGATACATAGCCAGACCCTTGGAAACTTAATTGGTAAATATATTACCCAATGTGGTGCAGATTCAAAGCTCATTTACCATGGCTAATCCACCTAACCTAACCAATGTAGCACAGCGGTTAGTGCTGCTTCCTCACAGTGCCAGGGACGCAGGTTCAATTCTGGCCCCGTGTTTTATACGATTTAAAAAGTTTCATTTTATGAAGCTTACATTAACACTGCAATAAAGTTACTGTGATAACCCCCCAGTTGCCACACTCTGGCGCATGTTTGGATACACTGAGAGTTAATTTAGCGTGGTTAATTTAACATGCTACTAACCAGCACCTCTTTCAAACTGTGGGAGGAAACCGGAGCACCCAGAGGAAACTCATGTAGACACGAGGAGGAACATGCAAACCCCACACAAGCAGTGACCCAAGCTGGGAATTGAACCCGGGTCCCTGGCGCTGTGAGGCAGCAGTGTGAGGCAACCACAGTGCCAGCGTGTTGCCCGATATGAGACCTTCATGGATAACCTCAGCCAGTATGGGATTTGAACCCGCGCTGTTCTGCATCATTAACAGTAAACTAAGTTAAAGTGACCCCATTAAGCTGACGTCAATGCCAACATCATTATGGATTAGCACATTCATTATGTTAAGCCCTCACACTGCACCTTCCCCCATTGTCTTCGTAACAACAATATGAATCAGTCTCTTAACAATTGAAATGACCTTTGTTTTTAAACTCCTCCACCCCCCTCTGCCAATTCCTGATCCTCAGGTTGAGTCTCTGGGGAGCTTTCACTGTTGTCCTTGATCATGTCCTAGTAACTGGTCCACCTGGTCAGAGAGTTGGAAGTAGGCCCCGGAGTGAGTCAAACACCTCTCTGAGCATCCAGAATGATTTGCTGTTCTTCTGTCCACAATTCATGGTCGTCACAACCCTATAGTCTGATGGGAGTGAGTACCATAAGTCCTGATCTGTTTCTTCAGGAAGTGCCAAGCAGCATTTGGACCAGGTATAAGTGTGGGTATTCTGTTCTTCTGAGAATGAGGCCTTTGGCTTTTCAGACCTGGATCCAGACTTGCTGGCTCAGCATCAAAGGTGGCAAAGCTATTACTCTGTAACTTTGTAGTTTAGTTATTAGTATCACAAATAGGTTTATATTAGCCACTGAAGTGGATACTCAAGTGGAGCCACTCAAGTGGATAGAGCTGTGAAGAAGGCTTATAGTGTGTTAGCGTTTATTAACAGGGGGTTTGAGTTTAAGACCCATGAGGTTATGCTGCAATTATACCAGACATTGGTGAGACCACATTTGGAATATTGTGTTCAGTTCTGGTCACCTCACTATAAGAAGGATGTGGAAGCATTGGAGAGAGTGCGGAGGAGATTTACCAGGATGCTGCCTGGTTTGGAGGGTAGGTCTTATGAGGAAAGGTTGAGGGAGCTGGGGCTTTTCTCTTTGGAGCAGAGGGGGATGAGAGGCGACTTAATAGAAGTTTATAAGATGATGAGAGGGATTGATAGAGTGGACATGCAGAGACTATTTCCTCGGGTGGATGTAGCTGTTACTAGGGGGCATAACTATAAGGTTCATGGTGGGAGGTATAGGAGGGATGTCCGAGGTAGATTCTTCACTCAGAGAGTGGTTGGGGTGTGGAATGGGCCGCCTGGTGTGATAGTGGAGTCGGACACTTTAGGAACTTTCAAGTGGTTATTGGATAGGCACATGGAGCACACCAGAATGATAGGGAGTGGGATAGCTTGATCTTGGGATTGGACATAGCTTGGCACAACAGTGAGGGCTGAAGGGCCTGTACTGTGCTGTACTGTTCTATGTTTCTATGTTTCTATTAACACTACAAAGAAGTTACTGTGAAAATCCCCAAGTCACCACACTCCGGCGCCTGTTCGGGTACACTGAGGGAGAATTAAGCACGGCCAATGCACCCCAACCAGCACGTCTTTCAGACTGTGGGAGGAAACCAGAGGACCCGGAGGAAACCCACACAGACACGGGGAGAACATGCAGACTCCGCACAGACAGTGACCCGAGCTTGGAATCGAACCCAGGACCCTGGCGCTGTGGCCATGCCGCCCTGACAGGAAACTGCGTGAAGTTTGCACATTCTCCCCGTGTCTGCATGGGTTTCCCCTGTGTACACTGGCTTTCTCCCACAGTCCAAAGATGTGCAAGTTAGGTTGATTGGCCGTGCTAAATTGTCCCTTAGTGTCAGGAGGATTAGTGGGGTACATACATGGGGTTACAGGGATAAGGATTGTTGTTGGTGTTGGCTTGATGGGCCGAATCACCTCCTTCTGCACTGGAGAAATTCTAGGTTTCTATGATTCCATGAGACACACTTTTGGACCATGGGAGGAAACCGGAGCACCCGAAGGAAACACATGCAGATACAGGAAGAACATACTAACTCCACAGAGATAGTCACTGAAGGCCAGAAGCAAACCCAGATCTCTGGCACTGTGAGGCAGCAGTGCTAAATATATGTGGGTACGAGAATCGGTGGCATTGTGATCAGTGCAGACACGATGGGCCAAATGGCCTCCTTCTGCACTGTAGAGATTCTTGAACCACTGCTGTCCCTGAGGTGTAGGTACACCCACAGCGCTGTTTGGAAGGGGATTTAAGATTTGAGCCAGCGATGGTGAAGGAATGGCAATATATTTCCAAGTCAGGATGGTGAGTGACTTGGAGGAGAACACCCAGGTGGTGGTATTCCCAGGTATCTGCTCCCTGTGCCCTGGACGGTATTGGTCATGGGTTTGGAAGATGTTGCTGCAGGAAACTTGGTGATTTCCGACAGCGTATCTGTTTGGTAAACACATCCACCGCTACTTGTTGGTGGTGGAGGGAATGAATGTTTGTGGAAGGGATAGCAATCAAGTAGGATGTTTTGTCCAGGATGGTGTCGAGCGTCTTGAGCGTTGTCAGAGCTGCACTCATCCAGGCAAGTGGAGGATATTCCATTGCACTCCTGACTTGTGCTTTTTAGATGGTGGACAGGGAGTTAGAGGGGGTGAGTTACTCACTGCGGGATTCCTACTCTGACCTGCTCTGGTAGCCACAGTATTTATATGGCTAGTCCAGTTTAGTTTCTGGTCAATGGTAACCCCCCCCAGAATGTTGATAGTGGGGGGATTCAGCAATGGTAATACCATTGAATGTGAAGGAGCGATGGTTCGATTCTCTCTTGTTGGAAATGGTCATTGCTTGGCATTTGTGTGGCATGAATGTTACTTGCCACTTGTTAGCTGAAGCCTGGATACGGGGCAGGTTCTTGCTGCAAGATAGACAGGAACTGCGGAGTCGCAAATGGTGCTGAACATTAATAATTACCCCATTCTATCTCGAGCAGGATGGATCTTTGTGTTCTTGTTTGTCGGGTAACTGCAAATAAAGCAAGATTTTCAACAGCTTCAAAACATTTGAGAATTTATTTGGAGACTTTCAATATATTAGAAATGGTTTCCAGTGGGGGTACCATAAGCATAGACATGGGTCAAGGGTGGAGGAGGAAAAACACATTGTCGAGTTGGCGGCGCGGGCTCGTCGGGCCGAAGGGCCTGTTTCCCGTGCTGTGTTGTTCTTTGTTCTTTGATCAACTTGAATCAAAATCTAATAAGAAGGGGGAGGGCATCTAGTGAGACTGCACTCGCCACCACTGGACAAGTTTTACCAACAGCTCTGGCTTTTGGGCTGTCCGCTAATGATGGGAATGACATAGTGACCCGACAGCATTCTATTGGACTGTGTGGGGTGGGGGTTCAAAGTTAGTGAACTGATTGCAACACTGGGAGAAGTGGCTCTGAACACAGAGCTCACCCTGGGGCAAATTTTGAATATGGAAAGACTGAAAACTGTATCAGATGCAATGTGGGCTCCTACCAGTAAACTGATTTTGATTTGATTCATTATTGTCACGTGTATTAACATACAGTGAAAAGAACTGTTTCTTGCGCACTATACAGATAAAGCACACCGTTCATAGAGAAGGGAATGAGAGAGTGGAGAATGTAGTGTTACAGTCATAGCTAGAGAGTTGAGAAAGATCAACTTAATGCAAGGTAAATCCATTCAAAAGTCTGACAGCAGCAGGGAAGAAGCCGTTCTTGAGTCTGTTGGTACGTGATCTCAGATTTTTGTATTTTTTTCCCAATGGAAGAAGGTGGAAGAGGGAATGTCCGGGGTGCGTGGGGTCCTTAATTATGCCGGCTGCTTTTCCGAGGCAGTGGGAAGTGTAGACAGAGTCAATGGATAGGAGGCTAGTTTGCGTGATGGATTGGGCTACATTCACAACCTTTTGTAGTTCCTTGCAGTCTTGGGTAGAGCAGGAGCCCATACCAAGCTGTGATACAACCAGAAAGAACGCTTTCTATGGTGCATCTGTAAAAATTGGTGAGAGTCGTAGCTGACATGCCAAATTTCCTTAGTCTCCTGAGAAAATGGAGGCATTAACTATAGTGTCGGCATGGGGGCACCAGGACAGGTTGTTCATGATCTGGACAGCTAAAAACTTTTGCCTCTCAACCCTTTCTACTTTATCCCCATTGATGTAGACAGGGGCATGTTCTCCTTTACTCTTCCTGAAGTCAATGACAATCTCCTTCGTTTTGTTGACATTGAAGGAGAGATTATTGTTGCCGCACCAGTTCACCAGATTCTCTCTCTCATTCCTGTACTCTGTCTCGTCATTGTTTGAGATCCGACCCATTACAGTGGTGTCATCAGCAAACTTGAAAATCGAATTGGAGGGGAATTTGGCCACACAGTCATAGGTGTATAAGGAGTATAGTAGGAGTATAGATGTATAAGGAGTATAGTAGCCTTCTGGGGCACCAGTGTTGAGGATGATCGTGGAGGAGGTGTTGTTGCCTATCCTTACTAATTGTGGTCTATGAGTTAGGAAGTCCAGGATCCAGTCGCAGAGGGAGGGAAATAACCCAGTGGGATAAATGAAGGAGAGAACCATGTATGTGATGTACAGATGAGATGTGAGGAAATGAACAGGGTAATAAAAGAGCTGTTATAGGAGAACATGGTAGGGCAGAACTAAAGGTGAGATTCATTTGATGGATAACAAGAATGATTAAATGTAGACAATTAAAGGGATTCTAAGAGAGGAAAAAAAAAATAAAAACACAGTTGCTATGGATGTAGGAACAAAGTTTAAAAATAAGATAGGCACTGATGGATATTTGAAAGCCCACAACAGTGTTTTCTGAATTTAAGAAACTCTAACATAGGAGAATGTGCTGTAAGCAAGCCACCTTCAAATGATGCTGTTTAAGACAAAGAACAAGCAATCAAAATAGGTTACTGCCTGGGGTCAAATAGAAAGGTTTTATTTCTGTTTTAAAGATGTTATGGAACAAACTAAATCGAATTAAGCCAATGAGAAGATAGAGACCGGAATTTAAAGAGCAAAAAAGGAATTAGGATATTGAGTGCAATTCAATTTATTGGAAAGGGAAGTATAGATAGGCTAGTAAATTGATAGCTGCTGATATCTGTGCCCTTGTCTATGGTTTAGAGTGAGCAGGATTTGCTACTCTGACTGCCACCCGAATCATCTGGACCATATGTGGGTAGATGGACAAAGACTTCAAATGATGCAGGGTAGCCCTCCCCTACTCCCCCACCCCCCCACCCCCCCACGACTGATAATCCCACACTTCCCTTGGAGCCTGGCCTCTCCCAAAGCAGGACCCCAGGACCTCATAGGCAATATTGGGGACGGCTATCTGTTGTGGCCACCTGTCACCCGGTTTGCAGCTCCCAACTAGGGAGGGCACCCACTCAGCTATCGCTTCACCACAGACCCAGCACGGAGGAACTGGAGAGTGTGTTTATCTTGTTGATAATTCACGGAGGCAGTGACATATTTTGCAGTGCCTTGACTCAGAAGAACCTTTTGACATCACAATTTCTGAATCACAATTTGTGAGATTGAGGAATTTGATGAAAAGGTCTATCCTTTGGGAGCTCTTTGCAAACGTCAGGTAACCTTTTGGAGGTACTCCAGATACTGCTTTGAGATTGTTAAGAGGAAATGTGAATGTACGTAGATACCTGTAGATATCTTCAGAACTTCAAGATGTCAAGTCATTTAAAATTCCTGCTCTTTAAATTCTAAAAACAAAAGCAGCTTGCATGCAATCTTTGTTATTCTTGCATGGGATGTGGGTGTTGCTGGCATTTGTTACCCTTGCCAATTGCCCCTGATTTGAGTGGGATGGCGGCTGCGTTGTTAGCACTGCTGCCTCACATTGCCAGAGATCTGGGTTTGATTATGGTTTTGGGTCACTGTTTGCAAGTTCTCCCCACGTCTGCGTGGGTTTCCTCTTGGTGCTTTGGTTTTCTCCTGCAGTCCAAAGATGTGAAGGTTGGGTGGATTGGCCATGGGCTGAATGGCCTCTTTTTGCACCCTAGGTTCTAGGCCATTGAAGATTTCAGTTAAGAGTCAACCACATTGCTGTGGGTTTAGAGTCACACTTTGGCCAAACCAAGTAGGGGTGGCAGATTTCCTTCTACAATGTTGTTCGTGAAGCAGGTGAATTATTTTACAACAATAGCTTCATGGTCATCATTATCGAGACGAGCTTTACGTTTCAGATGTATTCTCGGAATTTAAATTCCACCAGCTACTGTGATAGATTTGAGCCTGTGTTCCTAAAGCATTAGCCTGGACTTTTGTATTACAAGTCCAATGGTATCGTTACTACATCATCAACCATCCCTCCCCTCAAAAATACATTGCTTTCGATTTTAATAGATGTTTGTTAAGCTAAGACTGAAGATCAACATTATGTAACTTAACTGCTTCTACAACCAATCATTATCATAGTTGGGATGGGGGGATGATCTTATAAGTTCACAGTTTGAGCGGCAGATCCAACTGGTTATAAAGGGATTAGTTGTCTTTGATATGGGGCTATGGGCACAACAAAAGGATTAAGTTCTTGAAGAGATTCAAATGCATTGATATTCTTGTTATTTTATCAATAATAGTATTATTTATCACAGTGAAGTTTGTATTGATACTTTGACACTTATTTTCTTTAATCTCAACAAATCTTCTGAGATCTGCCCATTGTGGATACTTGGTATGGAGGGTGTACAGGCGGGGAGTGGTGGGCAGGAGTGTCCATGAGTTGGCACTAAGTTTGCATTGGGGCCATAAATGGGGTTGGTGGGGATGCAGGTTGGCATGGAAGGAATGGGGTATGGGTGAGGGGGGCATGACGTGGCACGAGTTGGCATGGAGAGAGCCTGGATGGTGTGTGGGGGGGAAGTGAGGGGTTTTGAGGGGTGAGGCTAAGAGGATCTTTATTGCCATTGGAACAATGTCCCAGAGTAAAAAAACATAAGAACATAAGAACTCAGAGCAGGAGTAGGCCATCTCTCCCCTCGAGCCTGCCCCGCCATTCAATAAGATCATGGCTGATCGTTCTGTGGACTCAGCTCCACTTACCCGCCTGCTCACCATAACCCTTAATTCCTTTACTGTTCAAACATTTATCTATCCTTGCCTTAAAAACATTCAATGAGGCAGCCTCAACTGCTTCACTGGGTAGGGATTCCACAGATTCACGACCCTTTGTGTGAAGAAATTCTTCCTCAACTCAGTCCTAAATCTGCTTCCCCTTATTTTGAGGCTATGCCCCTTGGTTCTCGGGATGTTTGTAGAGGATCTAAACACCTTCTGTGCGGCAGGAATGGAGCTCATCGCAGTGGAAATAATGCTAAGTGGATGAGCGATCATTGCTGAATTCCATCAGATATTCTGGAAAGGCAGCTGTCTTATTAATCCTTATTTGCTCTGGATGGCTGGTGCATAACATGAACCTAACTAAGTATGAGTTTGCAATCTCGTTGCTCTTCCACCAGATGTTGAAACAAAAACACAAATGCATTTTTTAAATAACGTACAAGAAATAGTTTTAATCAAAGGACGTGGCTACCGTACTATACAAGTAAGCTGCAGTGAGCTGAAAAAAAATACTCATTGGGTGGGATTTTCAGGCTGCGCTCGCCCCAAAACCCCAAAACCCTGCCTGAGGTCAATGGACGTTTGCATATCCATGTCCTGCCTGCTATGAAATAGCTTGGTGGGCGGGACGGGAAGATTCCACACATTGATACAGAGTAAAAATATATAAACGTATCAGATCGTTTGACCTGATCTGAATTAAACAATCTGTTCCAAATGGACTTTGTGATTCCTTATAATTGCAACTCCCTTGTAACTGGGTAAAATGGAAAGAATGTAGACCTGGCAATGTGGTGGCACAGTGCTTAGCACTGCTGCCTCACAGTGCCAGGGACCCTGGTTCAATTCTGGCTTTGGGTCACTGTCCGTGTGGAGTTTGCACATTGTCCCCATGTCTGCATGGGTTTCCCCCGGATGCTCCGGTTTCCTCCCACAGTCCAAAGATGTGAGCATTAGGCTAACTGGCCATGCTAAATTAGTGTCAGAGGGATTAGCAGGGTAAATACAAGCAGGCTGGGATTGTTGTTGGTGAAGGCTTGATGGACTGAATGGCCTCCTCCTGCATTGTAAGATTCTCTGATTCTATGGCTAGAATTGTCTGGCCGTTCTTACCCAGCAAGATTCTCTGGTCTCGCCAGCAAGCAGTGTACCCTCGCCATGGGAATTTCCATTGACAGAGAATCTCGCCATAAGCAAACAACCAGCCACTTCCCATAGATGGGAACACACAATTTGGAGGCCGGAGAAACTCATCCTATGAGTTTGAAACTGACAGCTAAGGTGTGGGAGGCAGGGATATCAGATTGGTGTCACAGCAACACTATTCTTTCATAAACCTGTTCTTTTAAAACCACTATTTAATCGAATGCATTGTCTGAAAGGGTGGCGGATGCTGATTTAATGATAATATTTATTACCATTAGCTCAGCAACATTTACTGATGTAGGAACATGGTGGGAGGTTCTGATAAGCATTTCCAGGAGCCTTTTAAAAATAGTTGTAAGGGACCCGAGTCTTCAGGAGCTGTTAAAAGCTCCTTCTGGTCTAAAAGCAGTTAAAAATACGTGGTCACCTATTTGCAATGGAGATGAGGTGAAATGTTACTCACTGAGGATTGAGTCTTGGAAACTTTCTTCCTAAAATGATGGCAGAAGCAGAGCCTTGGAATATTTTTGAAGTGGATAGATTCTTAGCAAGAAAGGGAGAGATACAGTTTATTTATTAGTGTCACAATTCAGCTTACGTTACACTGCAATGAAATTATTATGAAAATCCAGCACCTGTTTGGGTACACTGAGGGAGAATTTAGGAAGCCAATGCACATCTTTCAGACTGTGGGAGGAAACCAGAGCACCCGGAGGAAACCCACGCAGACATGGGGAGAACATGCAGACTCCACACAAACAGTGAGCCAACCCGGGTCCCTGCCACTGTGAGGCAGCCGTGCTACCCACTGTACCACTGGGTAGGCAGGGTGCAGGTTTAATGTTACTTTCAGATCAGCCACAATCTTATTAAATGGCAAAGCAGGCTCGAGGAGAAGAAGGACCTACTCCTGCTCCTTGTTCGTGTGTTTGTAACTTTCGAAAGGAAGTTGAATGGGTACCGGAAGGGGAGCAATTGCAGGGCTATGGGAAAAGAGTGGTGGGGTAGGAGCGGTGGGATAATTCTGTCAAAGAACTGTCACTGCATGCTGGTCTAACATACCCCCTTCAGTGCTGTGAGGTGGTATGATTCGAGAAAATGCAATTATTTATATTTATGAAAACTTAAAATGTATGTCAAAATATATTTAAATCCTGTGAAATGCCGACTGGATTTTCACTTTGTTCTGGAAAGATATTCTGCACAAAGAAAGGCAGTAATATCTTTGATTTAAGATGCAATCAAGTTATTATTGAGTTTTTGTAAAAATGAAGCCCATTTTATTACCCCTGCAGAATGTGTTGCAATAACTTTCAATATTGGTTTCGCGTTGAAACTAACTATTCTCTCTTTTTATAGCTGTAACTCCACTGTGTTGATAATATATCCTCATATTCTGCTGTACTTTAACTTCACAAAATACTTTGGTCAGAAATCTCCAGTCTCGCACAGCTCACTACTGCTGTCAGGGAGAGCGTAGGATTTGGCATTTAGCCAAATCTCCGTTCGCTGCGGCGGGACTGAAAAATCCCAGCCCCGGGCGAGGTCAGAGAATTCCGGTCCTTAACTGCACATCCGGAGAATGACTTTGATTATCAGTCAATTGAAAATTGCGACGGTGGTATCTGATTTCTTTAACATTAGATAATGTTGCAGTGAATTGTGGACAGAAAGTTAAACCTCACCGATTCCTTCACTTCTGACAGTAGCAATAAAAGATACTTGTCAATTATGCTGGGGACTGTTATCTATCATGGTAAAAGGGTCAAAACATTTATTAGTGGGTAATATGAATAAGAATTTTAAATACAAGCTGGCTACACATTTAAAGGAAGGAATGCATTTGAATAAGGTGACAAATCTGATGAAGGCCTTTAACAGAAGAAAGATTCAGTTCAAGACAATGCTGGGAAACTTGATGTTCTAATAAGGCAAACATAATTAACTTAATGATCGATTTGCAGTCAAAAATATATTTAAATCTACATCACTACTTATTCCATGCAGTTTGAACAGAGAACATTTTCTTATCGATCCATAACTTGGATATTGCTACTTAAAATGACTGATAAAGATAATTATTACCCTGGGTTGTAGGATCAAATTGGACCAACTGTATAAGCGCAAGTGAGACATTAAATGATTCATCAAAATAACATTTGAATTATTTAATTAAATAGAAGACAATCAGTTCTCATTTTTATAACAGTCAATAAGAAAGTTAATTGCCCAGTTTAATAGCATTTACTCTACTCCAAGAAAGAGGAAACTACATTACAGGTGACACGGTGATTAGCACTGCTCACAGCGCCAGGGACCCAGGTTCGATTCCCAGCTTGGGTCACTGTCTGTGTGGAGTTTGCAGGTCCTCTCCGAGTCTGTGCTTTTGGGTGCTCTGGATTCCTCCCACAGTCTGAAAGACGTGCTGGTAAAGGTGCATTGGCCGTGCTAAATTCCCTCTCAGTGTACCCAAACAGGTGCTGGAATGGGGCAACTAGGGGATTTTCATAGGAACTTCATTGTAGTGTTAATGTAAGCCTACTAGTGACATTAATAAATAAATAACCTCTGCGACAGCAATTCAAAGATTTTTTTTCATTTAACTAACAAATGAGCTTGAAAGATGCAGCAGCTTAGCAGCTAAGGTCTCGTGTAGTAAGTTTCTGCATCTTAAAATGAATTATTTGCGAGGTGAGGCCACAGTTCACTGGAATATGAACCAAGTGCTGCTACCAGTGGGAAAACTGGAGTGTTAGCCGGGAGGGTTTCAGCAACCTGTTGCTGGGAAGAAAATTTCCAATGGGAAACTCACTGCTCATCCTGGTTTTTAGCTTCAGAGAGCCTGGGCAGTCTCTGTAAAGCCCCCATCCCACCCCCCACCAATGGAAATGGTGACTGCTACAGACCAAGGGAGCATCCCCAAACTTTTTGAACAAATGGGCAACTTACCTCACCACTAAATATATTGGTGTCTCCTCCCAACCCAGACCCCTCCTCACAGACACACCACAAGGCCATGAGGGTGACCCGACCCCCTGTCCCGACTCAGAGGCACTCATCCCCTCCCATCCAGTCAGAGGCCTCACTCCCAACCCCCCTACAAGAGAGACACTCTGATAGGGGCTCACCAAAGCCCCACTCCACTCTGGACACCTTTCAGTCTTGCCACTTAAGCTCCAATACTTGACAGTGCCACACTGGCAATGACCCCTGCCATCCTGGGACTAATACCCTGCCAGTGTGGTGTCACTGCGACACTGTCATTGCCAATATGTCAGTGAAATATATAGCAGGCAGCATTGCCAAGGCAGCGGGTGAAGTAGAACCAATCTCTGGCTAAAAGCTACCTCCAGTGTGCCGACATGCTATTTCAGCTTCAGAGGCACTTGTGATCAAAGAAAAAGTCTTTTTAAAATACGTTGTGGTTAGAAAAGAGGAAGCACTTCAGATTTAATCAAGCATGAAGGGAAATAAAAACAAACAAAGCCGGTGCCTGGAAATAGCCTGGAGCTGTCAACCAGCTGATAGTTAAAGGTACTGAAGTGTGAAATTGTATGTAAGCAAAACATTTCAAACAGTATAGCCTTCTCAGTATGGCCAGACATTTGAAATGAAACTGCAGTGTTAAAAAAGCTCTCTGATACAGTGGAGACCACATTGGGAGCAGCAAATCCAATACACCAAATTGAAAGAGGTGCAAGTGAAACGCTGCTTAACCTGGAATGAATAATTTGGACTAATGCTCTGAAGTCCTGGGTCCAAATCCCACCATGCCAGCTGGTGAAATTTGAATTCAATTTAAAAAATTGGACTTAAAAGTCTAATGATGACCATGAAACCATGATCGTTTGTCATAAAAACACATCTGGTTCACTAACGCCCTTTAGGGAAGGAAACCTGCCATCCTTACCCAATCTCGGCCTACATCTGACTCCAGATCAACAACAGTGTGGTTGGCTCTGAAACACCCCTCTGGAGGGCAGTTAGGGATGGGCAATAAATACTGGCCCAGCCAACGATTCATCCACCTTCTGTGAATGAATAAAAAAAAAGTCCTTTCATGCTTCCCAAAACAAAATCACCTACATCACCCATCAACTACCACGATTCAAGAGGTGACTCATCACTACCTTTTCAAGGGCAATTAGGAATGGGCAATAAATGCAGACCTAGCCAGCAACGTCCACATCTTGTTGAATGGATAAATAAAATGTCACTTAACCTGTCTAAGTTGCATCCTTCTCACAGATACCTAACTTGGTATCATCAGTACACTGGGATACATTACACACAGTTCCTTCAGCTAAGCCATTGATAAACTTTGCAAATAGTTGAATCCCAAACACTGATCCTTGTGGTGTAACACAAGCCTGCCAACCTGAAAATATCCTACCTATTCCCTCTCTTTGTTTTGTGTCTATTGAGTTCAATACTCAATCCACATGTTAAATCCAATCCCATAAGCCCTAACTTTGTATAGTACATATGTTCCAACCTACTTCAAAAAAAAGCATCTAAAACATGTTACTAACATTGAAACCCGTCTCACACCCTTCTTTGGCACAAAGCTGATTTTGCCGGCAAAACAGGACTGGCAAGATAGTGAGAGCCGTGAAACCGGGTACAAGCTCGATTTTTCTACCTCGTGCCTGTTAACTCTGTTTCTCGCTCGTAGACGCTGGAAAACCTACTGAAGCTTTCCATTATTTTCTGTTTTTATTTCAGATTTTCAGCACCTGCAGTATTTTAC
Organism: Carcharhinus amblyrhynchos; assembly: GCF_965287045.1. NCBI lineage: Eukaryota > Metazoa > Chordata > Chondrichthyes > Carcharhiniformes > Carcharhinidae > Carcharhinus > Carcharhinus amblyrhynchos. The sequence continues at coordinate 3,281,278 of NC_137334.1, read as the reverse complement.
CTTTACATTAACGTTGCTGAATTCTAAGCTCATCTCTCATTGGCTGTTGTGCGGTGCAACTGAAAACACTCTCTCAACAGCTGGTTGAAAAGTTTTTATTTAAAATGCTCCCTCCTATGGGCATTTTCAGCTTCCCCCGTCTTGATTAGGGTGGAAATGTTCCAAACTCGCTCACCTCACTGCCGCTGCCAGCAAGAATGGAGAATTTGGCGTTTAGCCGCATCTCCATTCACTGCAGCGGAACCGGAGAATCCCAGCCACAGGCGAGGTCAGAGAATTCTGGCCTATATCTCTCCTGTCTAGCTTCTTCACTGCTACACAGACAATTTATGGGCCAAGTACTCAAAGAGCAACTCCTCTGAGGCCTCCACTAGTCACCAACTGCCAACCAGAATAGCACCCATTGATTCCGAATCTCTGCTCCCTATTAGACAGCCAATCCTCAATCCATGCTAACACCTTACCCCCAACTCCGTGCACCCTAACCTTCTGCAGCAACCTTTTGTGAGGCACCTTATCAAACGCCTTCTGGAAATCTAAAAACACCACATCCACCGGTTCCCCTCCGTCTACCGCACTAGTCACTTCCTCATAGAAATCCAATAAATTTGTTAAATACGACTTCCCCTTAACGAATCTATGCTGCGTTTGCTCGATCAAACTGTTCTTTTCTAGGTGTCTCACTACTTCTTCTTTGATGACAGATTCTAGCATTTTTCCAACTACAGACGTTAAACTAACCGGCCTATAATTCCCTGCCTTTTGTCTGCTAGACCCGTGAAGTTACGTATTTAAGGTTCAAAGGGATGCAGAAGGACAGCACCTGATGGAAAAGAAGATAAAAACAATTAAGGAAACACAGGCCCCCCCAAAATGTGACAGAATTGAAATCCGTTATTAGGAATGGTGTATTATTATGGAAGATCTATTTCTAATCTTTCTATGGAGGAATTTTTCATTCCATATGTGAATGGCCTGACTAGAGAGGGGGCAAATCTTGACCTCCTCTTGGGAAATAAGGAAGGGCAGGTGACAGAAGTGTTAGTGAGGGGATCACTTTGGGACCAGTGACCATAATTCTATTAGTTTTAAGGTAGCGATGGAGAATGATAGGTCTGGCCCAAAAACTAAAATTCTAAACTGGGGCAAGGTCAATCTTGATGGTTTCAGACAGGAACTTTCAACAGTTAATTGGGGGAGTCTGTTGGCAGGCAAAGGGATTTCTGGTAAGTGGGAAGCTTTTAAAAGTGTGTTAACCAAGGTTCAAGGTAAGTACATTCCCCTTAGAGTGAAGGGCAAGGCTGGTCAAAGTAGGGAACCCAGCATGACATGGGACATTGAGGTCCTGGTCAAGAAGAAGAAGGAGGCACAAGACATGCATAGGCAGCTGGGATCAAGTAGATCCCTTGAAGAATATAGATGGTGGAAGAGTAGAGGTAAGAGAGAAATCAGGAAGCCAAAAAGGGAGTACAAGGTTGCTTTGGCAGATATGGCAAAGGAGAATCTAAAGAGATTCTACAAATACATGAAGAGCAAAGGAGTAACAAGGGAGAGAGTAGGGCCTCTTTAGGATCAATAAAATAATCTATGTGTGGATTCACAAGAGATGGGTGAGATCCTAAATGAATATTTCTCATCAGTATTTACCATTGAGAAAGCCATGGATGTTAGGGAATCTAGGGAGATAATTTGTGATGTCTTGAAGTGTACATATTACAGAGAAGGTGGTGCTGGAAGTCTTAAAGCGCATCAAGGTAGATAAATCCCTGGGACCTGATGAAGTGTATCCCAGGACATTGTGGGAGGCTAGGGAGGAATTTGCGGGTCCCCTAGCTGAGATATTTGAATCATCGACAGCCACAGGTGAGGTGCCTGAGATTGGAGAGTGGCAAATGTTGTGCCTTTGTTTAAAAAGGGCTGCACGGAAAAGCCTGGGAACTACAGGCCAGTCGGCCGCACATCTGTAGTGGGTAAATTATTGGTAGGTATTCCGAGAGATAGGATCTACAGGCATTTAGAGAGGCTGGTACTGATTAGGGACAGTCAGCATGGCTTTGTGAGTGGAAAATCAAGTCTCACAAATTTGTTTGAGTGTTTTGAAGGGGTAACCAAAAATGTACTTGAGCACAGTGCAGTTGATGTTGTCTACATGGACTTTAACAAGGCCTTTGAAAAGGTACTGCATGGTAGGTTGTTGCATAAAGTTAAATCTCACGGCATCCAGGGTGAGGTAGCCAAACGGATATAACATTAGCTTGATGACAGAAGACAGAGGGTGGTTGTAGAGGATTGTTTTTCAAACTGGCGGCCTGTGACCAGCGGTGTGCCTCAGGGATCAATGTTGGGTCCACTGTTATTTCTCATTTATACTCATGATTTGGATGAGAATTTAGGAAGCATGATTAGTAAGTTTGCGGATGACGCCAAGATGAACAGTGAAGAAGGTAATCTAGGATTGCAACAGGAACATTGAATACAGGAGTTGGGATGTCTTGTTGAAGTTGTACAAGACATTGGTAAGGCCAATGGAATACTGCACATAGTACTGGTCACCCTATTATAGAAAGGATATTATTAAACTAGAAAAGATTTACTAGGATGCTACCGGGACCTTTTGGTTTGAGTTATAAAGAGAGGTTAGATAGACTGGGACATTTTTCTCTGGAGCGTAGGTGATTGTATAGAGATCTATAAATGATGAGGGACATAGATCAACTAGATAGTCAATATTTTTTCCCAAAGGTATGGGAGTCCAAAACACGAGGGGAGAGATACAAAAGAATCCAGAAGGGCAATTTTTTCACACAGAGGATGCTGAGTATCTGGAACAAACTGCTGGAGATAGTAGTGGAGTAGGTATAATTTTGTCTTTTAAAAAGCGTTTGGAGAGTTACATAGTTAAGATGGCTACACAGGAATATGGCGAAATGCTGGCAATTAGACTAGATTAGTGGTTAAACAAAGGGACAGCACGAACAAGTTGGGCCAAAGGGCCTGTTTCCATGCTGTAAACCTCTATGGATCTATGACTTGGCACCCTTATACACGCTGCTCAAGAAGCACCAGTGGTGGTATTGGGGAGAGTATCAGAAAGGAACCTTTGAACTGGTTAAACTGGCATTGCGGTCACTCAGTCCCTTAGTTCATTTTGACCCCTCACAGGAGACCATCCCAACCTGCGATGCATCTCCTTGTGGAATTGGAGCAGTTTTATCACATGGAAGATGGTGCAGAAAGACCTATTGCCTGCACCTTGACGACTCTGACCAATGCTGAAAAATCTTACTTTCAAATTGAGAAGAGGGGGACTAGCTGCCATCCTTGGATTGAAGAAGGTCCATCAGTATGTTTATGGATGGCATTTCATAGTAGTTACTGACCAAATACCCCTGTTAGGCTTATTTAGGGAGGATAAGGCCATTCGTCCCATAGTTTCAGTGAGAATCCAACACTAGTTTATGATTATACTTTTCTGCAAATGCCAGGCACACATACATCAAACACAGACGCCTTGAGCTGCCTTCTCCTATCCAAAAGTATATCCCCTCTACCAGGGAAAATTGTTCTGGCCCTCAGCATTCTTCATACATTGTCCATGTTGGCGCGACAGATCAAGTTTTGGACCCAGAAAGACGTAACGTTATTTTGAGTTAAGCACATGGTCGTCCACAGCTGGTATTTACAATAACAGGTCTGAGTTAATCAGATAAGGAAGAGTTGAGTTGAGTTATGCGGATGGCGTATTATTATGGGAAGAAAAGCTGTAGGTTTTCTTTCCCGCTGGGAAGTTATTGTTACATTGTGCCCATCCTGGGATGACAAAGATGAAGATGCTCGTGTAGCTATATGTGGTGGCCGAGGGTACATACCGACGTAAAGAGTCTGGTCAAACAATGTGACCCATGTCCAATGCAGCAGAAATTGCCATCTGTGGCAATAATGCAGAGGGGTGATAGGGAAACGGGACAGATTTTGTGGCCTTGGTCTTTTCTTCCAAGGTGTATTTTGTCAGTCTTGCCCAAGATCTTTATGAAGAAAGGAAAATTTATCCCCATTATATTTTTGCCTCGTTTTTGGAACACCATCTGGGAAGAGGATTGTACAGTTCCTCTAACTCTCATATCATAAAATTTCACTAAATCATCATCTATTTGTCTGTTACTCAACCTTAAAATGGGTATTAAACAAAGGGAAATATTATAAGCAGATTCTTTCCATTTTTATTCAATGATCTCTTGATTTTGTTTTAGAAATCCATGATGCGGCGGAATGAGCCAATAGTTGAGCTGTAGCCGCCCCAGTCACTGTATCTCCTGTATTCTCCGGGTCTCAGGAAGTACTGTCGGCCTCTGTAGTTGGGATGTTCATAGAAGATCCAGTAACCGTCCATCACATGGCAGGAGTGAATGTCACGGTAACGGAAACGATCGTAGACAGAGGGACAGTCATCCATGAATTCCATCATCTGTCCCCCAAAGTCAGGCGTCTCATAAATCCTCATCCTGTAGGAGCCTCCTCCTGGCTGTGTTAATAAAACAAAATGGAAACTAATTATCTAATGCACAACTTACAAACAATGCCAAGAAATTGAAACAGCCAGAGTAATTTTGAAGAGTATATTGTGGATCAGGACTTGTTGTTGTGGGAAACCCACCACTCAGAGTCAGATCTAAGATTCAACATGCAGTTTTATCGAACAAAGCTTTGGGAGAAGTGCTGGACTCTCTGCAGTGCACACAGTCACTTTCTCATCTTTAAAATGGCAGTTGGGCATCTTTTATACATTTTCAAATAATGGATAAATATGGATATTAGCCATTGGCAATCATTATACGTAGAGTAGACAAGTACGGACATTGGGAATTAACGCATTGTTATACATACAGTAAACAAGTATGGACATTTGGAGTTAACATATCGTTATACATAGAGTAGATACATTTATGCATGTATGCCCCCCATCAATGAGTGATCTTATTACTGAAACTCATTATTTTGGTTTTGCTTTATCTCAAGCTAAGGTGCCTCAAAGTTGGATCTATTTCCTGTAGTAATGCAAACACTAACAGATTTTAACTCTTTGTTGAGCATTCTGTGCCTGAGTTAGCACATCTTATTGTCTTTTCCCAGAGTCCATTTTGTGTCTGGTAACTATCGCGTATCCCTTTAATTTTGATTTTACTCCAACACTTGTGATACAAACTCTCATTTTCATTTCTGTTGTCAAGCCCCCATAACCGGAGCCCAACTCCCAGCAACAGTATTACCAACCTACCATAACTTGAAGATTAACACCACACCCCAATCCTCATCTATTGTATTTGCTCCAATTGTCAACGGCAGCTGCAATAACTGCAATGATTCATTATAAGTTTAAATCTAAATGATTGTTATTGTGAATTGGAAGAAAAAAAGCACATCTCAGCATTCAGATTGATAAAAATACTAGAGCTGATGAAATAAGAAGTCGTAACGATATGGGGGATGATGGAAAAGTGGTCTAATCGCTAAACTATCAAATAAAAACTCAACTAATGTTCTGGGGCATGTCAGCTGGTGGAATTTGAATTCAATTTTAAAAATCTGGAATTAAGAATCTACTGATGGCCGTGAAACCATTGTCAATTGTCGGGAAAACCCATCTGGTTCACTAATGTCATTTGGGGAAGGAAATCTGCCATCCTTGCCCAGTCTGGCCTACATGTGACTCCAGAGGCACAGCAATGTGGTTGATTTTCAACTCTCCTTGGGCAACTAGGGATGGGCAATAAATGCCAGCCAGGGATGAATAAAAAAGGTGATCCTCATCAGAAACTGCATGTGCCAAAATATCAGTGCAATACTCCTCAGGAAAGTGGCTGAGGGCAAAAAGTTACAGAGACTAATGGGAAATTAAATGAATAGACAAAGCTGTGCCATTTAAAATGGGAGATCATCTGCTTTGGATCCAAGCAAGATAGCTTGGAACATTTCCTTCATAATAATGAACTAGGGACAGTGGAGAAATGGTTAGGTGTCCATATACATACATGAGGCAGCATGGTGGTACAGTGACTAGCACTGCTGCCTCTCAGTGCCAAGCTCCTGGGTTCAATTCCGGCCTCAGATCCCTGTCTGTGTGGAGTTTGCACATTCTCCCCGTGTCTGCGTGGGTTTCTTCCAGGTGCTCCGGTTTCCTCCCAGGATCCAAAGATGTGCGGGTTAGGTTGATTGGCCATGCTAAATTGACCTTTGATGTCTAGGTGACTAGCTAGGGTAACAGGTGGGGTTATGGGAATAGAGCATACTAAATTGCCCCTTAATGTCAGGGGTATTAGCAGGTTTACAGGGATGGGTGGCATTATTGTCAGTGCAGGCTTGATGGGCCAAATGGCCTCCTTCTGCACTGTAGGGATTCTCGGTTTCTGTGATACATTACCAAAAGCTAGGGCATAAGATGTGATTTAATCAAAAAAGTTCATGTTTTTCTTTATCTCAAGGAGGCTACCATTCAAAGGTGAGGAAGTTACATTTTAGTTATACAGAATCTTAGTCCGATCCCATTTGGAATACAGTCAGTAAATCTCGGGAAGCGTATACTGGGTTCAACATGCAGTATTAGGATTTAAAGGATTAAATTATAAAGTCAGGTTGCATAAACTTGTCTGATCCATTGGTGTATGGTAATACAATGATTATGCAATAATAATTCAGAGAATGTGGATTCAAATCCCACCATGACCATTTGAGAATTAGAATTCATTAAAAAAAAAGTCTGGATATGAAATACTGGTATCAGTTAATGACTCACAAAGCTGGCAGATTGTTGTGCTTCCAAAAGGAAAAGTAATTCTCCCTCAGTCCAGCCGATATGCAACTTGAATCCACACCAACGCGATTGCCTTTTAACATTTTGATTGAGTTGTTCAGGGGATGTGGGTGGCATTCTTTGGGCCAGCATTTATCTGATTGCCATTTTCAAACTCAATAAAATCGCTGTGGATCTGGTGCAATATGTAAGCTAGACCAGGTAAGGATGGAAACTTTTCCTCCCTAAAGGATATTAGTGAACCAGATGGGTTTTTTAATGACAATCTACAATGGTTTCACACTTTTAATTTCAGATTTTTATTAAATCCAAATTTCACTATCTGCGATGGTGGGATTTGAGCACAGTTCCTCAAGCATAACATTAGGTCCTGAGATTACTAATCCAGTGACAATACCACTACACTACCACCTCCTTTAGCAATTGTTCAAGTGAGCAGATAAATCTACATTCCTACGTCACACCACTGAGGTGAGTATAATAGTTCAAAATTAAATTTTTGTGTATCTGCAACATTCATTTTGATGGGACTAAATATTGGAGAGTGCAGAAATGAATTTACATTAATGAAAGCTTGTGGGGGATGGTGGGACTGATGCGGCTCGCAGGGTTAGTGGGCATTGGTGCCATGGGTTGATACCGATGGCCACACATCAAGTGCACAACACCTTTCTTTTCAAGGAGAGAGGAGAAGTATTGGTTGTAGAGTTCTACATGGCCACTCATGGGAAATGTGTGGCCAGCTCTTGCAGCTGGCTGTATCCATGGGGAAACACTACACTGGGTCTTGGGCAAACAAGGTAGTTTCGAACTGCATGGTGCAATTGTACACAGCATGCTCTTAGGCAGAATCAGCAGCATTGCAGATCAAGATATTTATTGCATGGATAGCCACCAATTGACCATCCTATATATTGCTTCTTCATATGTAACATTGCAAAGGTTTGAATTGAGGAATTACAGTGGGTACTAGCTAGAAAGATGAGGCCTCTTTAAGAGGAAACTTGGGCCTCCCTCCCAACAACCACCTGAAATAGGCTTTCAACACCTGGCACATTCTTCACATATTCCAGGCATGTCACGGGTCACTGCTCTATTGCACATTAACCAAAGAGATCCATTGAACCTTGCATTTCGATCCTCCTGGGTACAATTATTTTGAATGGCGGGGCAGGCTCGAAGGGCTAGATGACCTACTCCTGCTCCTATTTCTTACGTTCTTATGTTCAATGTTCATCACAGTGCACAAAAGGTACTGAGGGGCCTTCAGCAGCCAGTAATGTGAGTACTGATGCACATTGGAGCAAATATTGCTTTATCGATCCTTGCCCATTGCTCTCATTTCCACAAAAACATACTTTGATATTTGAAATGCGCAACCTGTAGGAACTTACGTAAGTATACATGTGACATGATCTGATGCAGTCGTTGAATCCCATCCAGCGCTGGTAGTCAGGATAATCTCCCCTGCTCAGAACATACTGGTATCCCATGTAATTGGGTCTCTCGTACATCACCCACCAGCCACTCTCCACGCGGATGGAGTTACAGCGACTGAAGTACGAATGCAGGTCAGCACAGTCACCCGAGCACTCATAGTACCGACCCTGGAAGTTTCTTTCTTCGTAGAAGATGATCTACAACAGGAAATGTGGAGAAGTTATCCCATTGTATGAAAACACAAATTTAAAAAAATGTATTCACAGGATGTGAGCATCAGTGCCAAGGCCCACCATTTCTAACACATTGCCTGGAGAAGGTAGTAGTGAACAATCTTCTCGATCCGCTACACTTTATGTGCTGGATGTATAACTACAGAGGTCAGTAGTGTTGGGGAGCACACGGTTCCAGGATCCTGGCCCAGTGACGGTAAAACAACAATGATTTATTTCAAAATAAAGATGGTGCGTGGCTCAGAGAGAAACTTGGAGTCGGTTGTCTTTCATGTAGACGCTGCCCTTGTCTCTTTTGGAGACAGAGGGTCGTAGGTTGGGTTGTTGCCATCAAAGACCCCAAGAGAGTTGTTGCAAAGCATCTTTTAGATAGTGCACGCTGTGCAGGCAGACACAATGGGTGAGATTTTCCAGCCTCGCTCATCCCGAAAGTGGAAAATCCTGCCCAAGGTCAACGGACCTTTCCATGGTCTGCTCCTTGCCATTCCGATTTCTGTGGCAGATGGGATGGTATAATTGGCCCCAGTGTGTCAATATTGGACAGATGAATGTTTAAAGTGGTTAATGGGGTCAGGTGATCAATTTGGAGAGCATCTTGGGTATCGTTGGAGTCACTCTTTCTCAGGCATCTGGAGAGTATTCTAGGCCAGTCCACCTAAACTGCACATCTCTGGAGTGTGGGAGGAAACCCAAGCAGCCCTGGGAGAACGTACAAACTCCACACAGACAGTCACCCAAGGCTGGAATTGAACTTGGGTCCCAGATGCTATGAAGCCACAGTGCTAGCCGCTGTGACATCTGTGCATTTGTAGCCCAAATTACAAAAGTTCTTAGCCCTAAATACATTCTGTGTGCTTGCTATCTTAATTGTTCCTTCCAAGTGTTAGAGGTCTCTTGAGTAACAGCAATCTACAGGACTCCATACACAAACAATGCTGGACACCATGCATCCAATGCAAGATCTTTAATTACTTGTGCACAAGGAGAACTCTCCACAGCCAACATGGGACGACTGGAGCAGTTCTGAGCTTACAAAGAAACAGCTCAGCAGGTATAGTCAATTACAGCCAATCAGGAACAAGAGATATTCAGATCTTCCATTGACATACATATCCACCAATCGCAGCAGAGCCTTTTGCCCTTTCTTATCCGATAGAAAACCAATTTTTCATTAGCATAATATGTTCCCATATCTTGCTATTTGTTAATCACCATGGTAATTTATTCCTTGTTTTCATCCTGCTGTCCTAGCCTGGAATGCAGTGTTTATGGAAAAAGGTTTCAGATACACTCGCTAATCCTGCGTACGTCAGAGTTGGTCTTACTGAAGGCCTGACTGTTTGGCTAATAACCATTTTCCATTACCTGACAGAGTGTTTTTTGACAATTATGGAACTTTAATTTTCACAATTGTTGTAACCTTACTTCCACACAAGTAATGTTCAATGGAGGGACAAGAGGGTTATTTGCGCGTGTTTGTCCTAGACTCACTAAGATCCATGGTGTCCAGAATGAATGTTAAGGATTTCCAGACTCAATGTTGAGGATTTCCAGAGCCAGCTGTGGCCCTCTGTGCAGCCACTCCTAATGCCTCAGTCCCAATGATGGATTAGGACAGAGCGGAGGATGGTGATGAGTGAGTCTGAGGCACTGACTGTATGTTATAATTCCTTGAGTTCTGCGTCAGGTTGCAGTTTATCTTGTCTTTGGGACAGCTCTCCCCATTTTGATCGCCCCCTTCTGGCACAAGTCCCCAGATGTTAATAAGGAGGACTTGTGGGGAGGCGATGGCCTTGTGGTATTATCATTATACTATTAATCCAGAAACTTGCTCTGTGTCCTGGGTTCGAATCCTGCCACAGCAGGTGGCAGAATTGGAATTCTCAAAAAATATCTGGAATTAAGAATCTACTGATGACCATGAAACATTGCCGGAAAAACCCATCTGGTTCACGAGTGTCCTTTAGGATAGGAAGTCTGGTGTCCTTACCTGGCCTACATGTGACTCCAGAATGTGACTGACTCTCAGCCGCCCTCTGAAATGGCCAAGGAAACCACTCAGCTTCTTGCTATATGGGCATTCACACCTTCTATTCTCTCTGTGGACTGCCATTGCTCTTGTTTCTGTGGCTAGGCCTCATCTTTCATTCCCTCCCCCTGCAGTATAAATATCTCCCACTTTCGATGCCTCTTAGCTTTGACAAAGGGTCACCTGGACTCGAAACGTCAGCTCTTTTCTCTCCTTACGGATGCTGCCAGACCTGCTGAGATTTTCCAGCATTTTCTCATTTGGTTTAAGGAAGCCGCTCAGTTGCTTCAACCCACTACAGAAGTCAACGTTTCAAGATGACGGCTCACCGCCACCTTCTCAAGGGCAACCAAGGATGGGCAATCAATGCTGGCCAGCCAGCGACACCCACGTGCCATGAACGAATACAAAAACTTTGCAGCGACAGCTGGTTGTGCCTTTTCCATGTCCAAATTCCTGCCGTGAGTCGCAATGGTTTGGAAAATGAGGCTTACCTTCCCCATTTTGCAGCTGCTCCACGAGGATAGCTCGTTGCCAATGACGCCAAATCGTGCATTTGTCTGTCCTTTTTATACACTTGCTTTTGACCTGCGATGTAGTGAAAAGCCTGGTGATGCAGCAGAATCCCCTTCAAAGCTGATGTGATAGCTTTCAAACTGACAACCTCCTGAGCAATTGTCTTCCTCAGGCACAAAGGAGCAGCTCAATGGGAAAGTCACCGTACCCTGTCCAACGTTATCTAGGATCTCGTACGCGGCCTGTAGCGGTGAAAGACTTTGCTTGAGTCAGCGGGACTCAAAGAAAACAAATGCTAAAAATGCAGTTCGGAATTTCTTTTAAGATTTATTTTAAATCCTGTCTTCCCTTGAACTCGGGGACAAGCCTGTGTTCATTCTTTGATCCCCAGCACAAGTGTAGGGTATCTGATCATGGTGGGTGTCTATACTGAACTCGATGCCCTTCCTAAACTGGACTCGCCAACTTTAAGGGTGTTCAAATGGCCTGTGGATGGGCATATGGATAACATTGGAATCGTTTAGGTTAGAGGGTCATTAGATTGGTTCCACTGGCCAGCGCAACATCGAGGGCCGAAGGGCCTGTACTGCGCTGGAATGTTCTATGTTCTAAACTGAGAATCAGAAGTGCGCCTGCCGGAAATTGAAAGGGCAAATAAATCCATCTAATCTTACCTGAACTGTGCACTTTTACACTTGGCACATGGGCCAATCAGCCAGGCAGTGGTCAAGTTCTTTCACCATTCTCAATCCAGAATAAAATGTCCGGGAATAAATAAATTGAAAGAAAATGTTGAGCTTTTGTGTAACTAATTGCTTGGTTCCATATGACAGAGAGAATTTGCAGCAACTTTTTGTGTAAATGTCGTTGGAACAATACTGTGATCCCCGTGACTGCTATCAGCCTTCAGAGATCATGCTGGAAATGCCCGCTGGAAATGCCCGCTTGCTCTCCTCTCCGTGCCCGTCCTTCCCCCCACAGCGCTCAGCCTTTCAGATCGCACTCCGGGGCCAATCATGGCCGCCCGCACATTTTGGGCCCACTTCCAGGCCAGCTGAGTGCACAGGCCCAACGTGTAACAGATTCAGGCCCTTGTTATCTGCGTAATGGGATGAAGGTTGGAACCATCACGATCTGTAGCTCCAGAGGACAATATGTACGTAAAGGTTCATATCGCCACAGCATCTCAGAGCCCCAAAGTGAACCATAACACCCCCACATCTCCGTTGTGGTACCACCCTCTCCTCCTATAAACGTCTCCTCTACATCCACCTCTTTGAACAAACCTTTAGCTATGCCTGCTCCCATCTATGGACAGCACGGTGGCACAGTGCTTAGCACTGCTACCTCACAGTGCCAGGGTCCTGGGTTCAATCCCGGCTTGAGTCACTATCTGTGTGGAGTCTGCATGTTCTCCCCGTGTCTGCGTGGGTTTCCTCCAGGTGCTCCAGTTTCCTCCCACAGTCTGAAAGACGTGCTGGTTAGATGCATTGGCCATGCTACATTCTCCCTCAGTGTACCCAAAGAGGGGCCAGAGTGTGGTGACCAGGGGATTTGCACAGTAACTTCATTGCAGTGTTAATGTAAGCCTTACTTGTATCATTAATAAATAAACTAAAAACTCCTTTAGCTTGGTATTCATTTTTGTCTGATATTCTTCTATGAAGCACCATGGGTCCACCATTTCTCTACATGAAAGGCATAATTTAAATGAATAGTTTTGATTGAAAAACAATTACCTTCACAGCCCTTCCTTTGGGGCTGGTAGCTTTTTTTTAAAACTAGTTTGGGAACAGCAGGGCAACAAGTTCTGGCATGGTCTGTGAATGGCCAGCATTACAATCTACCGTTACAATTCTGGTGTCTTACTGTGTAACCCATACAAATCAATAAATATCTAGACAATTTCTGGTCTTTAGGATGATGGCAGGAAGCAGGGATTTTTGTTAGAAAGTACAAGGACATGGAAGTGTGTACATTGAAAACATTAACCTGTTCAAGAGCCAGAGGGCTCTGCAAAATTCATTGCAACAACTGCCCCACAGCGCCGGCGACCCGGGTTCGATTCCCGGCTTGGGTCACCGTCTGTGTGGAGTTTGCATGTTCTCCCCGTGTCTGCGTGGGCTTCCTCCAGGTGCTCCAGTTTCCTCCCAGACTCCTACTTTGGAAATGCTAAATTGCCCTTTAGTGCCAGGGTACTAGCTGGGGTAAATCCATGGGGTTACGGGGATAGGGCCTGGGTAGGGTTGTGTTCGGCGCAGATTCAATCGGAAGATTGGTCTCCTTCCGCACTGTAGGATTCTATGAACATGAGTCAGGAGGTCATTGAAAACACTCTGGACACATCTGGAAAAGATCAGGAAAACAGGATATCCGCTGAAACTTAGAGATGGCAAATTTTCTCACTGCAAGCAGGATGGTCAAGTTAACCATTTAAAGGCTCATTAGCCTCAGGCATGAATTCCAGATGCCCATTTTGGGCAGGAATGGAAAGTCCTCTCCATTAGCCGACAAAAGAACTTCCAGTCCCTTAACCATCTGAACTATAACTCAGCTTTCATAGTGGCAGATGATCACAGCGCGAAACTAAAATAAAAGCACGATACTGCGGATGCTGGAATCTGAAACAAAAACAGAAAATGCTGGAAAATCTCAGCAGGTCTGACAGCATCTGTGGAGAGAGAGTAGAGCCAATGTTTCAAGTCTGGATGACCCCTCGTCAGAGCTGATGAAGGGTCTGATACTCTGACGAAGGGTCACATAGACTCGAAACGTTGGCTCTATTCTCTCTCCGCAGGTGCTGTCAGACCTGCTGAGATTTTCCAGCATTTTCTGTTTTTGTGTGATAGCGCAAACGATTTCACACCACGTATTAGAATGCCTTGTGGACATCACAGACAAAACAAATCGTAAATTCTATCTCTGTAGGAGCATTATAGGGATGGCAAGGTGGCATAGTGGTTAGCACTACTGCCTCACAACACCAGGGACCCAGGTTCGATTCCAGCCTTGGATCACTGACTGTGTGGAGTTTGTAAGTTCCCCCCGTGTCTGCATGGGTTTTTTCTAGATGTTCCGGTTTCCTCCCACAGTCCGACGATGAACAGTTGGATCAGCCATGTTAAATTGCCCCTTAATGTTCATAGATATGTAGGTTAGGGGATTAGCGAAGTCAATACATGGGATCCCTGGGATAGGGTCATGGATGAGCCTAGGTAGGGTGCTCTGCTGGAGGGTCCTGCAGCCTCGATGGGATGAATGGCCCCCTTTTGCACCGTAGGGATCCTGTGATTCCAGTGATGTATTAATAATCGTAAGAAGCCATGTCATTCCTGCTTCTGAATCTGAAATTTTGGGTTTAAGTCTCGTTCCAGACCCAATGGCTGAGGGAGGTGCGATCTGCAAATCCCTCCAACCTATACTAAACGGCAGGCAGTAAGTGTGAGAGATTCCTCACCAGCCATGTGATGGAAGGAAATTTTAACCTCTTCCATTGCAATCCATAGCTCTGGGTTCTTCATGGAAAAGTTATCACAACAACTCAGATTCCTTGGAGCAAGTTGGGGCTGGACCATCGGTATGGATCAGATTGGTGCTGACAGCATGGTGGAGGGGGTGGTGTTGATGCCTATTCTGGATGAGGTGGACTCGGGGCCTGTCGAAGCCATGGTGTCAGGGGTTCCACACAGAATATGATTGGTGTCACAATGTAAATAATTGAGCATTTAATGGACTTACACTGAGAATAGAGCCCACTTTAATACAAAATACTTTCCTTATTTGTAATCTTTTTACTACTTTATTTTTATTCTTATTTTAACGGTCGTCCATAGCAATGTTGTGAATTATGATTACTGTTTCCTTTGTAGCATTGTCACAATTTTTCAGTGAATTAGTTATCTAACTATCTACCTTGTATTAGGTGCTAGAGGAGACCAATGCACCATCAATTCATTCTGGATTTGGGTGTGAATACAGATCAGAGTGGCAACAGAAAACTAACTGCAGTTCGAAGCAATGCTGACTAAATTGGCAATCAGTCTCGTTCACAGAATCCTTAAGATTGTTGTGCGATGTAGAGGTTAGGAGAACTTGTTACGGCGGAGCAGGGAACTTTAGGCATGGTGTCACAGTGGTTAGTGTGACTGCTTCACAGCGCCAGGGACCCGGATTCAATTCCTGCCTCGGGTCACTTTCTGCGTGAAGTTTGCACATTCTCCCCGTGTCTGTGTGGGTTTCCTCCGGCTGCTGTGGTTCCCTCCCACAGTCCAAAGATGTGCAGATTAGGTGCATTGGCCATGTTAAATTGCCCCTAAGATGTGTAGGTTAGAGGGATTAGCAAGGTAAACAATTGTGAGGAAAGGGCTTGGGGTACGATTGTTATCAGTGCAGACATGATGGGCTGAATGGCCTCCTTTTGCACTGAATCTAGGCCTCAGGCCCCTTGGTTACGGTGCAAGCTGCCAAAACTGGGCCCAGCCAATCGTTTCTATCAATGGACATTTTTCATTGTATCGGAGTGACATTCTTCACTTTAAATAATTAGAAATAAATGAAAAGATTGGTGTGGGGGGGCAGGGGGGAGTTGATGGGAGGGAGTTTTGTTTACTTCTATTAACTTTGAGGTCAGATTTCTGTGCAACGTGGGTAGATTCAGTCAAACCAAAGCAAAAGATCGGGGAATTTAAATTCAGGGCAAGTTATACATTGTGATGACCATGAAGACGCAGGGTATTTTGATTTGGTTTATTATTGTCACATGTATTAGTATACAGAGAAAAGCATTGTTTCATGCATGCTATACAGACAAAACATACTGTTCCTAGAGAAGGAAAGAAGAGAGTGCAGAATGTAGTGTTGCGGTCATAGCTAGGGTGTAGAGAAAGATCAACTTAATGTGAGGTAGGTCCATTCAAAAGTCTGACAGCAGCAGGGAAGAAGCTGTTCTTGAGTTGGTTGGCACGGGACCTCAGACTTTTGTATCTTTTTCCCGACGGAAGAAGGTGGAGGAGAAAATGTCCGGGGTATGTGGGGTCCTTAATTATGCTGTCTGCTTTGCCGAGGCAGCGGGAAGTGTAGACAGAATGAATGGGTGGGAGGCTGGTTTGCTGGTGATGGATTGGGCTTCATTCAGGATCTGTTGTAGTTTCAGGTCCATGGACTTTGTGGAGTACGAGCTGCTTTAAATGGAGGCTCTGCTAATGGAAAGCATTTACGGGGGGAGGCAGGGGAGGGGGGATTTAATCTGGTTACTCTACTCAGACCGGAATCCTCAAGGTGGAGACTACCTGACTGTAAGACATGGGTGCGTCCCTCTCTTTTGATGTACAATAGATAACGTCGGTGACAGGAAACTAGCACTTGCCTGAATTACCACATTACGACTAAAGCCAATGGTGTTTTCAGTGATGTTTCCGCTGGTTCATGACTCAATCTGCCAAAATCAGGACTCACTCATTACAATGTCCTGGAACCCAGGTCAAAACAGAGATAATCTGCCAATTGTGCTGGTTTGTAAACCTTTTCAATGGCATTCATTTCCCTAGGTTTGCTGGCATGAGTCAGCACATTTTAATCACTTTCCCATATCAAAACATACTTTAATTTACTAAGAAACTGACCCAGTGTAGACAAAAAGTCATTATGTTTAGTTGTGCTGCCCCAGCACACTGCATCATGGAAGATTGCATGTTTGTGATCCTGCATATGAATGTTTGAAGTCCTTGTGCATGAGTCGCAAAAACCCAGCCTGCAGGTGCAGCAGGTGGTCAGGAAGGCGAATGGGATGCTGGCCTTCATAGCGAGGGGGATTGAATATAAAAGTAGGGAGGTCTTGCTGCAACTGTACAGGGTACTGGTGAGGCCGCAGCTGGAGAACTGTGTGCAGTTTTGGTCGCCGCACTTGCACAAGGATATATTGGCCTCGGAGGGAGTGCAGAGGAGGTTCACTAGGCTGATACTGGAGTTGAGGGGGTTGGCCTATGAAGAGAGACTAAATAGACCGGGTCTGCACTCGTTGGAGTTTAGAAGGATGAGGGGGGATCTTATAGAGGCGTATAAGATAATGAAGGGGATGGATAGGGTCGAGGTAGAGAGATTCTTCCCGCTTAGAAAGGACAGCAGGACTAGAGGGCACAACCTCAAGATAAGGGAGGGGGGGGTGCAGTTTGGATCAGAGTTGAGGAGGAACTTCTTCACTCAAAGGGTGGTGAATCTCTGGAATTCTCTGCCCGTTGAAGTGGTGGAGGCTACCTCGCTAAATATATTTAAGACGCGGGTTGATGGGTTTTTGATAAGCGAGGGGATTAAGGGTTATGGGGAGAGGGCAGGAATGTGGAACTGAGCCACGACAGATCAGCCATGATCTTATTGAATGGCGGGGCAGGCTCGAAGGGCTAGATGGCCTACTCCTGCTCCTATTTCTTATGTTCTTATGTTTGAGCCAAACCAACACAATTTATTATTTGTGTCCAAAATGAAAACTTTGCGTCCTCCCCCCTCACCCTCCTCCCTCCAAATATTTAGAATAAAGAACGTGTGCATCCAACTCCAACCGTGGGAATTAATAGAACATTTGACTCTAAATTAATCCAATAGTGAATGTTTTCAAAACCCATTTGCTCCTTTGCAGGACCATCAAATCCTTGCCAGTTAATGTGGAGCGTAACTCGGGGAAAGAATCAGGCGTTTTATACAGTCTGGAGACTGAAATCTCAATTCATTGAGAGAGAAAGAAAGAGTCAATGTGAGTAAAAGAGGAGAAATGGTGGCCATTGCATCACTCATGTTGTTCATTTTACATCCACAGGGAAAGCTTTAGTGAAAAAGGGCTCTAGTTTGTTTCAGCTGAGGTTGCTATTGCTCAGTTTGGAGGCTTCCAGAAATATCGTTGTAGTAAATCACTTTAATGCATCACTCTCTTTCAATAAAAGCCTAGAAGTTACAAACAAAAGAGCAACAACAGTTCAAAGTCATGCATGTCACTCCTTTACAGAGCGAAATCCATGTTGGAAACAATTGATTTATCTAATAAGGATTTTCCTACAGTGCGTTTACTGGTGTGTTACTGGTCTCACAACACCAGGTTAAAGTCCAACCAATTTATTTAACCTGGCGTTGTGAGACATCTTACCATGTTTACCCCAATCCGACACCAGCATCTCCACATCGTGTCTAAGCAGTCACAGTTTCTGCACACCAAACAGTAGTGCTTTTATTGACTCTATCCAACTTTAAACTGACCCTCAGCACTATGAGTGTTGGAATGACTTGACCCCTTAATTCATATAGTACCAAGGGGCAGGCATCATGTGACCAGATTACCCAATGGGAAACGAGCAGAGGATCCTCGTGGCTGAGCGTGGTATTTTACAGTCAGAGTGATCCTGTGGGTTTGGAAATGAAGACATCTATTATAGCGCTCTGCAAATAGTAATAAAGCAGTTAACTGGTGGTCACCAATCATTGTGTTTACTACAGTTCAGTCGTTGTAACTCCACCCGTGTGGAGAGTGACTGGTGGGTGATGAACGAGAGACCTAATTACAGGGGTACCAGTACATCCTGACCAGGGGAGACCATCTGGTGTCGATGGAAGTCAATGACAACATTGGGTCATGTTGCACCTACCCATTCCTAACTTTACCACACACTATTTAAATTCAAACAATTGATGACAACAAGGAGTTAAAATTATTAGCATCAGAGAGAACTTATTTCATTTAAATAATTCTAGAATTTCTAAATTGCAGAAGGAGGCCATTTGGCCCATCGAGCCTGCACCGACAGCCATCCCACCCAGGCCCTACTCCCATATTTACCCTGATGCTATGGGGTAATTTACCGTGGCCAAATAACCTAACCCACATATCTTTGGACTGGAGGAGGAAATCAGAGTACCCAAGGAAACTCACGCAGACACGGGGAGAATGTGCAAACTCCGTACGGATAGTCACCCGATGTCAGAATTGAACCTGGGTCCCAGGCGTTGTGAAGCAGCGGTGCGAACCACTGTGCCACCAGGTCACCCATATTTCTAACTTCCTTACTCAAATGCTTCAATTGCATTAATTAGATTGAATTGTAGATTCATTCTCAAAAAATTTTTCTTAAATACTTAAAATAAGGAGCATCCTTTGATTTGGTTTGATTTATTTTTGTCACATGTAACAGCAGACAATGAAAAGTATTGTTTCTGGGGCACTATAAAGGCAAAGCATACCATTCATAGAGAAGGAAACAAGAGTGCAGAGTGTAATGTTACAGTCATAGCTAGGATGCAGAGAAAGATCAACTTCATGCAAGGTATCTATTCAAAAATCTGATGGCAGCAGGGAAGAAGCTGTTCTTGTGTCGGCTGGTGTGTGATCCCAGACTTTTGCACCATTTTCCTGATGGAAGAAGGTGGAAGAGAGAATGTCCAACGGGCGTGGGGCCTTTAATTCTGCTGGCTGTTTTGCCTATGCAGCGGGAAGTATAGACAGAGTCAATGGATGGGAGGCTGGTTTGTGTGATGGATTGGGCTACACTTGTCGCCTTTTGAGTCTCTTGAAGTCTAGGACAGTGCAGGAGCCCATACCAAGCTGTAATACAACCAGAAAGAATACTTTTTATTGTGCATCTATAAAAGTTGATGAGAGTCAAAGCTGATCTGCCAAATTTTCTTAGTCTTCTGAGAAAGTAGCAACGTTGGTGGGCTTTCTTTACTATAATGTTGGCATGGGGAACCAGGACAGGTTGTTTGTGATCTAGACACCTAAAAACTTGAAGCTCTCAATCCTTTCTACTTTGTTCCTGTTGATGCAGACAGGAGCATTTTCTCCACTACGCTTCCTGAAGCCGATAACAATCTCCTTCATTTTGTTGACACTGAGGGAGAGATTATCGTCACCGCACCAGTTCACCAGATTCTCTATCGCATTCCTGTATTCCGTCTCATCATTGTTTGAGATGTGACCCATTACAGTGGTGTCGTCAGCAAACCTGAAAATCGAATTGGAGGGGAATTTGGCCACACAGTCATAGGTGTATAAGGAGTATAGTAGGGAGCTGAGAACACAGCGTTGAGGTACACTGGTGCTGAGGGTGATCGTGGAGGATGTGTTGATGCCTATCCTTACTGATTGTGGTCTGTGGGTTAGGAAGGTCAGAATCCAGTAGCAGAGGGAGGTGCCGAGGGTCAGGCCACAGAGTTTGGAGATGAGTTTTGTGGGAATATTGGTGTTGAAGGCTGAGCTGTAGTCAATAAATAGGAGTCTGACATAGGTGTCCTTGTCATCAAGGTGTTCCAGGGTTGAGTGCAGGGTCAGGGAGATGGTGTCTGCTACAGACCTTTTGTGACAGTAGGTGAACTGGAATGGATCCAGGTAGCCCAGGAGGCTGGAATTGATTCGTGTCAAAGTGCTTCATAATAATAGATGTCAGAACCACTGGCTAGTAGTCATTAAGACGCACTGATTTGATTTGGAATGCTCCTGTGACACACCATTAAGCATCCAGAGAAGTAAGATGTCCTTGTTTGCAAAGCTGGAAGACATTTAGTCATCGAAAGATCTGATATATATCTTTCTAATATTATATCGTGATCATAGATCATAGAAATAGATCATAGAAACCCTGCAGTGCAGATAGAGGCCCTTCAGCCCATCAAGTCTGCACTGACAACAATCCCACCCAGGCCCTACCCCCATATCCCTACATATTTTACCCACTAATCCCTCTAACCTACACATCTCAGGACACTAAGGGGCAACTTCTTAGCATGGCCAATCAACCTAACCCGCACATCTTTGGACTGTGGGAGGAAACTGGAGCGTCCGGAGGAAACCCACGCAGACACAAGGAGAATGTGCAAACTCCACGTGATTAAAATTATTTAACCTTCGCATTAAGGAAAAACATCACTTCATATTTCTTAATATTGCAGTACCGAGGTGGAAACTACAGGATGAGGATTTACGAGAGGCCTGACTTTGGGGGACAGATGATGGAATTCATGGATGACTGTCCCTCTGTCTACGATCGTTTCCGTTACCGTGACATTCACTCCTGCCAAGTGATGGACGGTTACTGGATCTTCTACCAACATCCCAGCTACAGAAGTCAACATTGATCCGGATCTTGCTGTTTCTGGGATGTTGGACTTGGACCCCAAGATGTGCTTCAGGAATTCTGGGATGTCCCGATTCACTGAATTCATCGGGATTTCCTGGGAAGTTTAAACTTTAATTCCCATGCTCCCAGGGACCCTCAAAAAAAGAGTCTGACTCTTGAGTTAGAGTTGGTGACTTTGAATAGTTCCAGCTTACTTACTTAAATAGTAACCTGGAAGTGGTGGGTAAAAGTATCCCAGCCTAGCTCTTGGGTGACTTATAGAACTGTCGCCCTGACTCACCCCCACCATCCTCCCCTGACTACTCCCCCTTGACCCCACAGCTCCATGTGACCCACACTGATGAGTCCCTATCACTTAAATCCAGCCCGGTGCTCTTGATTCCCACAATCCCCAAATTCCTCCCTCCCTGACTAAATATCTGACCCCCTCAAGATATCCCTCCCCATACCACCCCCTTCCCTCCACATTCCCCCACCTCCCACAATCCAAAGGTGTGTAAATTAGGTGCATTGGCCATGCTAAATTCTCTGTCAGTGTACCCAAACGGGCGCCAGTGTGTGGTGTTGAGGGGATTTTCACAGTAACTTCATTGCAGTGTTAATGTGAGCTCACTTGTGACTAATAGATAAAGATATTATAGGATTGTTCAAGGATACAGCAGGATATTGATAGGCTGGAAAATTGGGTGGAGAAATTGCAGATGGAGTTTGACCCAGACAAATGTGAGGTGATGCATTTTGGAAGATCTAATGCAGGAGGGAAGTATACTGTAAATGGCAGAACATTCAGAAGCATTCACATACAGAGAGATTTAGGTGCACAGGATCACAGCTCATTTAGTAGCGGCTCTCTGCCTGGTATGGGAATGATTACATAAGAACATAAGAAATAGGAGCAGGAGTAGGCCATCTAGCCCTTCGAGCCTGCCCCGCCATTCAATAAGATCATGGCTGATCTGAAGTGGATCAGTTCCACTTTCCTGCCTGCTCCCCATAACCCTTAATTCCCCTGTCTATCAGAAACCTATCTACCCGTGACTTAAATATATTTAGCAATATATTACCCTTAACCCCGCCCCACCACCACCACCCCACCCCAGAGAATGATGCCAAGCTGACAACTCGAATCACTTTTACGGGTAAATAATGGTCTAATTTTCTTGGAAACTGCCTCATTTTCCCACGCTGTAAGTATCTTATCTCTCATTTTGGACTGAAGTAGATTTTGATTGGTCCAGTTCCTTACTGGCATCGCACAGACTGGCGTCGTTTCTAAAGAAATTAATGCCATGAGGATTTTTTTGCCGCACCTGCGTACATGTCACACTTCCTGGCAAGGGTAGGTGGCTAAGGGTATTTATATTTGCTTTGTCTGTCCCAGGTCAGTGTTTGAGATTATATTCACAGGCGGACAGAACTAAAGCCTTGACTGAATTCTTGCCAAGTTGATTGGAAGGATAGCCTTGTTCTCTTTGAAAAGGCCCAAGAATGGTTTGTGTTCAGACACGACATTCGATTATCTCCCGTGTAGGTACTGGTGGAACTTGTTGATGGGAAGACTATTGATAATTCTTGCTTCTCGATTTAGCCTTTTCCAGGCTCTGAGTAGGTTCTTCACACATGGCCTTTTGGCTTTTTCGAACTGTTGACCATCTCATGGGACAACACCACACCATCGCCATATGGAGAGGCAGCGCAGGTCAATACCAGTTTTTTTTAGATGGGTCAAAGTGCACTTACAGGGTGAGAAACTCAACAATTGCTTTATTCGGTTGAAAGTTTCCAAAGGTGGAGCCTCGCAAGATAAATGATGATGTTCCTTCAGCAGAAAATACGAGGAGAACAATATTATCAATACGTTCGGTTAAAAAAAATGCCCATCATAGTTTGCCATTCCCAATGACAATTTAAATTCAGTCATGCTTGTGGGGGAATGGCTCCCCTTTTATTGCCTTGACCCTATCTACTATGGGGTGTGATCCTTGTGCGTCTACATGCCTCAGGTAGGCCACCTCGGTGGCTTGAAAGATGCACTTAGGATGGACCACTGAAACCTTTTGAACACCTCTTAGTTTGCCAGATGCTTGGCCTCTGTCTATCCCGTTATAAGGACATCGTCAAGGAATACTACAACCCATTGTTCTGCTTGGTGCCATCTCCCTGGAAATGTCATCGTTAAAGAGCTCTCCTTTGTTAAGGGAGAAACGCGCCCATTGAGGACACTCCATCGAGATTCACTGGGCGCTGCTTTATTGTAATATGTGGGGCAGGCAAGGGGAAGTTTGCTGGGGTTCTGATGAGGGGGGAGAATTCCACTGTCATCAAGGGTGGTGATCGGAGATCGGGTGAGAGGGGACAAAAGTGAAAGGGTGAAGATTGGGGGAGATAAGTGAGAGGCGGCAACTCTGCAAGGGCAGTGATTGGGAGGATGGGGTGATCAGGGGGAGATCCTGCAGGGGTGATGTGGTGAGGGGGGACAAGTATGAGTGGAGGGCGATGCCTGTGAGGGGTGCTGATATCCTCGGGGGGGTGGGCGTGCCTGTGTGTGCGGTGGGAGGGCTGTTGCCAGGGGCACTCCCATTACACAGGGAGTTTGGGGCAGATATGCAATGTCGCCCTTTGAGCTGAGAGTAGGCTTGACGGTGAGATTAGGCCCTGCCCTCTCCTTCCCTTCCTGAAGCTCCCTCGTTTTCCCACATGCTAAAATTTGTTCGCTAAGATCCCCCCCTTTGCCGTGTTTTGGGAACATTCCCCAGTCAATTTTTATTTTCTAACCTTTCCTGGGTAACTGCCCGAGTAACTAATTCAGAACTCTCCAAAGTCTCTGACTTGAACTCAGGTGGCTCCGCTGAGCTGAGGAAATGTCCGTCAGGATCCGAAACTTCCTAGGGAATATTCCCACTGAGTTGTTACACTGGGATTTCCAAGGAATTCTGTTGCACTTCTTGCGGAAGTTGGAGGATCCGAGCCAGGATTTCCAAGACTGATTATCAGCCTTATCCGATCATTTCCATACAAAGCATTATGCTCTGCATGATTATGGTTATCTCACCATCTAGTGGACAGATTGATGTTACACACTTCTCATTATATTGAGAACACCAGTCCGACAATATGGTCACTAAAATACCAAAGAGGTTCTATAAAATCGCACCTGAAATCTCTTTGACCAGCTAGCTTTTATTTCACATAATCTTTGGATAAGTACTGCTGTGGCTGTATAGGGCATTGGTGAGGCCGCAGCTGGAGTACTGGGCGCCGTACTTACGCAAGGATATTTTGGCCTTGGAGGGAGTGCAGAGGAGGTTTACTAGGCTGATGCCGGAGTTGAGGGGGTTGAGCTATGAGGAGAGGCTGAATAGATTAGGCTTGTACTCGTTAGAGTTTAGAAGAATGAGGGGCGATCTCATTGAGACGTATAAGATGATGAATGGGATGGATAGGATAGAGGTGGAGAGACTCTTCCCGCTCAGAAAGGATAGTAGGACTAGGGGGCACAGCCTCAAGATAAAGGGTGGGCGGTTTAGAACAGAGTTGAGGAGAAACTTCTTCACTCAAAGGGTGGTGAATCTCTGGAATTCTCTGCCCGTTGAAGTGGTGGAGGCTGCCTCGCTAAATATTTTTAAGACGCGGGTTGATGGGTTTTTGATGAGAGAGGGGATTAAGGGTTATGGGGAGAGGGCGGGAATGTGGAACTGAGCCACGACAGATCAGCCATGATCTTATTGAATGGCGGGGCAGGCTCGAAGGGCTAGTTGGCCTACTCCTGCTCCTATTTCTTATGTTCTTATGTTCTCACTGTGTCAGAGACCCCGGGTTTAATTCCTGGCTTCGGGTCACTGTCTGTGTGGAGTTTGCACAATCTCCCCGTGTCTGTGTGGGTTTCCTTCGGGTACTCCTGTTTCTTCCCACAGATCTGCAGGTTAGACGGATTGGCCATGCTACATTGCCCCTTAGTGTCCCAAGATGTGTAGGTTAGGGGGATTCGTGGGTTAAATGTGTGAGGTTACGGGGATAGGGCCTGGGCAAGATAAAAGGGTGAGTCTGTGCAACTTGATGGGCTGAATGCAAGAGTTTTTATAAATATATAAAAAGGAAGAGGCTGGCTAGGGTGAACGTTGGTCCTTTAGAGGATGAGAAAGGGGACCTAGTGGTAGGGGATGGGGATATGGCTAAGGTATTGAATAACTTTTTTGTTTCTGTCTTCACGGAGGAGGACGTGAATAATTTGCCGGGTGTTAGCGATGGAAAGGTGGTAGGACTGGAGGGTCTTAATGACATTACTGTTACTAGAGAGGTGGTGCTCGACAGACTGGAGGGGCTGATTGTGGACAAGTCCCCAGGACCGGATGGAATGCATCCGAGGGTTCTGAAAGAAATGGCGGAGGTTATAGTGGATGCCTTGGTGGTTATTTTCCAGATGTCGCTGGATTCCGGGAAGTGCCGGAAGATTGGAAAACGGCTAATGTTACGCCGTTGTTTAAGAAGGGTGCCAGGCAAAAGGCGGGGAATTATAGGCCGGTTAGTTTAACGTCTGTGGTAGGTAAAATGTTAGAATCCATCATTAAGGAGGAAATTGCGAGGCATCTTGAAGGGAATTGCTTGATAGAGCAGACGCAACACGGTTTCATTAAAGGGAAGTTGTGTCTGACAAATTTACTGGAGTTCTGTGAGGATGTGTCTAGGGCGGTGGATAGAGGAGAGCCGGTGGATGTGGTCTTTCTGGATTTTCAGGAGGCGTTTGACAAAGTACCTCACAAGAGGTTATTGCAGAAGGTCAAGGGACATGGAGTTGGGGGTAGGGTGTTAGCGTGGATAGAGGATTGGTTGTCAAATAGGAGGCAGAGAGTGGGGGTCAATGGGTGCTATTCGGATTGGCGGTTGGTGACTAGTGGAGTGCCCCAGGGGTCGGTGCTGGGGCCTCAGCTTTTTACCATTTATATAGATGATCTGGAGGAGGGAACCGAGTGTAGGGTGTCGAAATTTGCTGATGACACCAAGATTGGGGGAACGGCAAATTGTGCGGAGGGTGTGGAGAGTCTGCAGAAGGATCTAGATAGGCTGGGCGAATGGGCCAGGAAATGGCAAATGGAATTTAATGTTGGCAAGTGTGAGGTGGTCCACTTTGGTAGGAATAATGGTAGGAAGGACTATTACTTACGGGGCGAAAAACTGCAACAGGCGACGGTGCAGAGGGACCTCGGGGTCCTTGTGCATGAGTCGCAAAAACCCAGCTTGCAGGTGCAGCAGGTGGTCAGGAAGGCGAATGGGATGCTGGCTTTCATAGCGAGGGGGATTGAATATAAAAGTAGGGAGGTCTTGCTGCAGCTGTATAGGGCATTGGTGAGGCCGCAGCTGGAGTACTGTGTGCAGTTTTGGGCGCCACACCTGCACAAAGATATTTTGGCCTTGGAGGGAGTGCAGAGGAGGTTTACTAGGCTGATACCGGAGTTGAGGGGGTTGAGCTATGAGGAGAGGCTGAATAAACTAGGCTTGTACTCGTTAGAGTTTAGAAGAATGAGGGGAGATCTCATTGAGACATATAAGATGATGAATGGGATGGATA
Organism: Carcharhinus amblyrhynchos; assembly: GCF_965287045.1. Lineage (NCBI taxonomy): Eukaryota > Metazoa > Chordata > Chondrichthyes > Carcharhiniformes > Carcharhinidae > Carcharhinus > Carcharhinus amblyrhynchos. The sequence goes on along the minus strand of NC_137334.1, from coordinate 3,254,574 downwards.
GGATAGAGGTGGAGAGACTCTTCCCGCTCAAAAAAGACAGTGGGACTAGGGGGCACAGCCTCAAGATAAAGGGGTGGCGGTTTAGAACGGAGTTGAGGAGGAACTTCTTCACTCAAAGGGTGGTGAATCTCTGGAATTCTCTGCCCGTTGAAGTGGTGGAGGCTGCCTCGCTAAATATTTTTAAGAAGCGGGTTGATGGGTTTTTGATAAGAGAGGGGATTAAGGGTTATGGGGAGAGGGCGGGAAAGTGGAACTGAGCCACGACAGATCAGCCATGATCTTATTGAATGGCGGGGCAGGCTCGAAGGGCTGGATGGCCTACTCCTGCTCCTATTTCTTATGTTCTTATGAATGGCCTCCTTCTATGCTGTAGGGATTCTATAATGGGACTCAGTTTTTAAGTTTATTTATTAGTGTCACAAGTGAGCTGATATTAACACTGCAATGAAGTTACTGTGAAAATCCCCCAGCTGCCACACTCCAGTGCCTGTTTGGGTACACTGAGGGAGAATTTAGCATGGCCAATGCACCCTAACCAGCACATCTTTTGGACTGTGGGAGGAAACTGGAGGAAACCCATGCTGACATGGGGAGAATGTGCAGACACCGCACAGACAGTGTTCCAAGTGTAAATCGAACCCTTTACCAAAGCGTTAGGTCACCTAGCATCAGTGCAAAACAGACATGCTCCAAAGAAATCTGATTTGGGTGCTCCAGTTGCTGAGGAGGTAGGTGCCTCGTGTCTGACGGCTCTCTGCTTGAGATCGGTGGGGTGGGAGGGGTGGGGGAGGTTGCTCTGCTGCCATTCTGTTTGAGATTGGTGGAGAGGAAGGTGGGGGGAAAAGGGTGTCAGTAATATTGTGGGGGGTGGGGTGGGGCAATGTCTTTGGAGTCCAGGAGAAGGCATCATCCAGCCCGGGAGAGATGTGGCAGGGGAGCCACATTCTATCCTTTTTTTCTGCACATGCGCAGTTGGAGGCGCCGATCTGAACTGTAGGATTTTGGGCCCACAGGCTTCTGCAGTGCGATTCACAATCGCTGATAATTTTGCAGGCAGCGTGCTCATGGGGGTGCCCACAGAATGAGTCTAAAAGTCAGATCTGAAACTCTCCGAATTTCAAGTCCGCCCAGCACTTAGGGTCCTATTTCACCATTTTGATTCTAAGCGGCAATTTAGCATGGCCAATCTGCCTCACCTGCACATCTTTGAAGGTATGTAGTGATAAATATACAACACTTTTATAATGAAACTACACATTGGTGAGGCCGCAGCTGGAGTACTGTGTGCAGTTTTGGGCGCCGCACCTGCGCAAGGATATTTTGGCCTTGGAGGGAGTGCAGAGGAGGTTTACTAGGCTGATGCCGGAGTTGAGGGGATTGAGCTATGAGGAGAGGCTGAATAAACTAGGCTTGTACTCGTTAGAGTTTAGAAGAATGAGGGGAGATCTCATTGAGACGTATAAGATGATGAATGGGATGGATAGGATAGAGGTGGAGAGACTCTTCCCGCTCAAAAAAGACAGTAGGACTAGGGGGCACAGCCTCAAGATAAAGGGGAGGCGGTTTAGAACGGAGTTGAGGAGGAACTTCTTCACTCAAAGGGTGGTGAATCTCTGGAATTCTCTGCCCGTTGAGGTGGTGGAGGCTGCCTCGCTAAATATTTTTAAGACGCGGGTTGATGGGTTTTTGATAAGAGAGGGGATTAAGGGTTATGGGGAGAGGGCGGGAAAGTGGAACTGAGCCACGACAGATCAGCCATGATCTTATTGAATGGCGGGGCAGGCTCGAAGGGCTAGATGGCCTACTCCTGCTCCTATTTCTTATGTTCTTATGTTCTTATGTACATATTCCAACGGGAAAATCAGTTAAGATGAAGGACCATAGAATATCTACAACAAGGGAGGTGGTAATTTGGCTCATCGAGCTTGCACCAAATCTCCCAAAGAGCATCTTAATTCTCCCCCCACCCCCACCTGACCCTATAACACCAGGCATTCTATCATGGCTAATCCACCCTCACATATTGAGATGCTAAGGGAAAATTCAGCATGGCCAATTCACCTAACACACACATCTTTGGAGTGTGGGAGGAATCTGGAACACCCAAAGGAAACTCACACAGACATGGGGAGAATGTGCAAACTCCACACAGTCACCCAAGGCCAGTAGGTTGGATAAAAAAATCTCATTTCTTTAAAGGCAAGTACAATGCCCAGGTGAATCATTGATACTAGCTCCTGCATGCAATGGTCCTTGACAATTTACCAGTGTAAGTACTGACTTCCAAAACATTGATGGGTTACTTTCAACAGTGCAATGCAACAGACAAGCTCTGCTTTTAACCTGAGAAGCCATGTTTAAAAGTGAACCAGAGGATTGCAATGGGAGGTATACCGAGTGGATGATAAGTTGTCTTTGGGAATTCTTAGGATTTGAGTGGAGATGATCCAATTGGTAGAAGAGACTGGAATCTGAGGGCACAGTCTCAGAGTAAACGGGCTTCTTCAGAAATGAGATGAGAAGGAATTTCTTCAGCCAGAGGGTGGCAAAGTTGTGGAATTCACAGCCACAGAAGTCAGTGGAGGCCAAATCAGAGAGTGTATTTAAGGCAGAGATAGCAAGGTGTTTGATTGGTAAGGGGGTCAAAGGCTACAGGGAACAGGCAGGATTGAGACACATATCAGCCATGACTGAATGGTGGAGCGAACTCGATGGGCCAAATAGCCTAATACTGCTCCTCAATCTTATGGTCTTATGAATGTCAGTGTTGACATTACAATTGGAAATGTTTAGTTAAAAAAAAAATCTGAATTTTGAATTCTCAATGATTTAAAACAAATAAGATTTCATTTTACCTCCTAATTTTTCATGGGTTGGTAATTTTAAAATCTGCTTGATCAATAGAAGAAGTTTACCCTAGAATAAATTAGATTTCATGTTTCCATCAGTTAATATTGTTCCTTGGTTTATTCAAATATTTTAGTGATTATTTCTTATGCTTTTTCACACGTAAATGCTTCAAAAGACCAGTCAGCTTGTGCTTTAAGCTTTCCCTGCTAACATTCCACGCTTAAGCTTGTAAGGTGCGCTCAGTCCGATATGAAAAAGATTCAAAAACCAAAATGTGCTGCTTCTCAAACTTTATTTGATTTTAAAATACAATCCTGGGGGGGGTAGAAGGAAGCCAGGACATCCTAGAACTCCATGATGCGACGGCAAGATCCCACCGTGGGGAAGGTTGCACCCCAGTCAGTGTAGTGCCTGTATTCTCCTTTCTCAAGCAGGTACTGTCTCCCTCTGTAGTTAGGGTGTTCGTAAAAGACCCAAGCACCATCCAGCACTTGGCAGGATTGCAGTTCGCGGTAAGGGAAGCGATCGTGAATAGATGGGCAATCCTCGGTCAGTTCCACCATCTGTCCACCAAACTCAGCTCTTTCGTAGATTCTGATTTTGTATAAACCACCCGTTGCCTGCAGTTTTAAAGCAGAGCAAATGACAATTAATAATTTGCCAATATCTTAAGGAGTTAAATTCTTGCTAATTTGCTTTTAGGCAACATGACAGAAATACAATATGCACCCTTTCGCTTAAGGCAATTGTAATGGATAGATTTGGTTTAGCGGCTGGGATTTTCAGTAACCTCCAATGACGCGTTTGGCAGTAGCTGCCCAGCATTGGGTGGCGGAGGGATTTTCCAGTCCCGCTTCTGTCCGAGTTCCCCAGTTTTGCATCCTCAGCTGACTTGTGAGACTAATAAATAAACTTTAAAGCCTCTGACTGGAAGATCCCGCCTAAGGAAATGGCCACATAATCCTGCCCGGTGAATCAACAGCACATTCTCCACGGGTCGCAATTGCCTTCAATTACCTCACAGCTGCAGGAACAAGGGTTCAATTCTGGCCTCAGGTCACCGTTTGTGTGGAGTTTCCTCCACATTCTCCCCGTGCCTGTGTGGGCTTCCTCCCACACATTCAAGGATGTGAAGGTTAGGTTGATAGGCTGTGGTAAATTGCCCCTTAGTGTCAGGGAGATTAGCAGGGTAAAAACATGGGGTTACAAGGATTGAGCTTGGATGGGGCTGTTGTCAGTGCAGACTTGATGGGCTGAATAGCCTCTTTTTGCACTGTAGGGACTCTATGATTCAATGAAAAGAAAATTAGGAGAACTTTAACAGTGACTCCATTCTATATCCCCACATTTTGTTACATTGCCTAATTTATCTTGCATCCTGGTTATGGAAAATTACACTGATTTTTTTATCCTCAGTATGAAATGTAATTGTATGAAATCTATTACATAGTTTAAAAGTTAGCAAGGCCACTGATTAAGATAGTCAAAATTCACTGGGATAATTTTGATTCCGTGAAATCATCTGAAACATGAATCAAAAGCCCTCTTATTTTTACATTTCTGATTATATTTATTGACTTCAATGCAGATGCAAATTGGGAGGGAAAATTGGTCAATTTGTTATCGCTTATTTTACACCATTACACAAAGTCAGCAGTGGGAATTCTCTGACCCTACCCGCTGCTGAGATTTCCAGTCCCGCTGCAGTGAATAGAAGTTTGGCTGGGCGCCAAATTCTCACTGGCAGCGATGGCGGGGCATGAACAGCTTGAGGTGGGGGGGATTCCAGCCAATATCCATTTGAACTGTCACTTTTTGAGTAGAAAACGTGAAACGTAAAACTAATTACTTTGTAAAATTATTTGGTACTCTTTTATCTCACTCACTTGTAGGGATAAAATGTCACGTTGACAGGGGGAAATTTGTACAGTGGATGATTAAACCGCACAATTAGCCATTCATAAGAAGCCATCACCAATCCTGTGCAACACTGAACCAAGGTTCTTCATCCAGAAAATTGGGCAAATTTGGAACGGATATGTTTTCACGTAGGGTGAGATTCCTGGAAATTAGCAAGGGTCGATAGCAGACAGGAAAAGCAGCGTTGATGACAGCCACTGTGGCTTTCTCCACTGTATAGTGCAAGACTTAGAATTAAAGTATCAAGGGGCAAGTCTTGTGTGGTATCACTGGCTGGTTGGCCCCCGATTGGTCCACCCTGCCAGCAACTTAGGAGCTCGAGGCTTGGGGCGCAGTTTTAAAGAGCACCCCTGCATAAAGGAGTTGACTCTGGAACACTCTTGTGCTTTTCTCATGTTCTTCTTATGTTCCCTCTCCCCTCCTCACCATCACTCTGGCTCTATCCCCAGCACATCCTTGACACTGCTCCCTGGCACTGTCAGGGCATGGCTTGGGCCTGTATTAGCTGTAGGGTGAAGTCTTTGGACACAGGACAATAGTGATTAGATTGTAATAACATGTAGCTGATTTTGTAAACTAAATAGCGGATTGAGTATTTCGCCACTGGTAATAGAAGTTATTACTTAACTATTAGGGTGGGATTTTCCACCCTTTTCTGGGATCTTCTGGTCCTGCGGAAGGTGACCCCTGATAGCGGGATAGGCCAGTCACGCGTGGTACCATCTGCGGCCAATGGCTATTGATTTCCATGGCCAGACAACACGCTACCGGGGAGGGAGGGATGTGGGACGGGTGGAGAGGTGGTGGAAGACTGCTCTATATAAATACAGTGGTGCCGGCTGTCAATAATGTAGACACTTGCTCAAAATTGGAATAAAACCCCAATATAAGCTTAATTATATTGGAGTCAATGATGTAGGCTGACCATACAAAGGTTTTAGGGAGAGCGCAGACGGAAAATCCCGCCTCAATGGGTGAAAATGCCAAGGCAAGTACATCTTTTAAAATGACATAGAATTTACACGACAGCAACAAGCCTCGTCCAAAATGTTCTACACGGTTCCACACGAGCCTCAACCCACTCCTCACTAGCACTATCTGCTTTGCCCTAAACTCCTTTCTCCATCTAGCTTTTCCTTTAATTCATCTGTGCTTCTCATTTCAACTCTCCCCTGTGGTGGCAAGTTTCATGTTCCAGCCTCTGGCTGGGCAGGTTAAAGCATTACTGGATAGAAACCTGTTTAATTAGACAATGTTTAAATCAATTATAATCTTACTAAAGCATAGTGTCACGCACATTCAGTAAAATCTTATGCAGATCTGTAATAATTCCACGGTGATTTGTGTTTAAGTAGAATTCCAGGATGGCACTGGGAGCGTGGTGACTTCTTCTGAGTTATTCCCAGCTTACCCTCTAATTCTAACTTTTACTCTTGTTCTATGGTTTTAAAACTCTCTTACAAACATTCAAACAATGCTCTAATTCAATCTCTAACTGATTTAACATCTTCCCTGCTGCCATCAGACTTTTGAATGGACCTTGTAGGTCGTAGAAACCCTACAGTGCAGAAAGAGGCCCTTCGGCCCATCGAGTCTGCACTGAACACAATCCCACCCAGGCCCTACCCCCACATATTATACCCACTGATCCCTCTAACCTACACATCCCTGGACACTAAGGGGCAATTTCTTAGCACGGCCAATCAACCTAACCCACACATCTTTGGACTGTGGGAGGAAACCCACACAGGCACAAGGAGAACATGCAAACTCCACACAGACAGTGACCTGAGCCAGGAATCGAACCCAGGACCCTGGAGCTGTGAAGCAGCAGTGCTAACCACTGTGCTACCATGCTGACCTGCATTAAGTTGATCTTTCTCTACACCCCAGCTATGACTGTAACGCTACATTCTGCACTCTTTCCTTTCCTTCTCTACGAATAGTATGCTTTGTCTGTATTGCGCGCAAGAAACAATACTTTTCACTGAATCTGGCAATAATAAATCAAATTGAATGAAATCATGTAAAACATCAGTGGGGGGGCCTTCTGAAAACTCTGGCTCACGATTTTGTTTTACTTACGTGGCGAATGAGACGGCATGATTTAATACTGTCGTTGTATCCGTTCCAGTGCTGGTAATCGGGATATTCTCCCCTGGTCAGAATGTATTGATATCCAGAGTAATTGGGCTTCTCATAAAGCACCCAGCAGCCACTCTCCACCCGGATAGAGTTACATCGGCTGAAGAACGAGTGCAGATCTGAGCAGTCAGTGCTGCACTCGTAGCACTGTCCCTGAAAGTTCTTGGCCTCGTAAAAAATGATCTGCAGCGAGAAGAGGAAAGTTAGTTCGTTAAAACCGGGAAAAAACCCTGATACAAACCAACTCGCTGTTAAACCTCACAGTTAATATCCAGCTTACCTTTCCCATTTTGGACTCCTACCCAAAGAGCTGGCTCTGATGGACATGACACGGGTGTGAAATTTCAGGTTTATATACCTAACCAGATCATGCGCTGTAATCTAATGCTTTGTTATTTTGATGACCCGAATTTGCATATCAGCAAAATCTGGCCGTTCACAAAATGTTTGTTCAGTATTAAAGAAGTGCTGTCCTCTGTCAATTTAATTTCAGCCTAAACGCTTGTAAAGCTTCATACGGGGATCACAGTTTAACACATGTAACTTTTACTTTCAATGTACACTATTCAAATATATCTTGTATACCAGCACTAGTGCAATTTGTGTCAGAAAATAATTGATTCCATCAAGATTGATTGCTGCTTTGCTAATATGCCATCCAGTTAAAATCATATAATCCCTTCAGTGCAGAAGGAGGCGGCCATTCAGCCCATCAAGTCTGCACTGACCACAATCCCTATAACCCTACATATTTACCCTGCTAATCCCCCTTTAACAGACACAGGGAGAGCATGCAAACTCCACACGGACAGTGACCTGGATTGAACCCGGATCTCTCTCCCTGTGAAGCAGCAGTACTAACCACTCTGCCACCCTCTGCAGGTGGAGTGCCTTTGTTAAGAATTCATTTAGGAACCCACCAGAAAAGCTTAACTTTGCATACTCCAGACCGAATCTTCCATCAATCAATGAGAAGACAAAGATCTGGCAGATTTTCCACAGTGTTACCATTTAAACATGGTTTCCATTGCTTCTTCTGAATATTTAGGATACAAAAATATTAAAAGGGTTTCATTTCAATATGTGTAGTGTTGAGTAGAGAATATTCATAGTGAGCAACTTAAATTCTGCAACATCTAGCTATTGCTTGGCTAAGCAGACCAAACTAATGGGTGAGGCTGAACCTATGTGGAGGTATGATGGTGTTGTTATTGGACCAACACTCCAAGACTGAGGGTAGAATTATAGAATCCTTATAGTGCAGAACAAGGCCATTCAGCCCACCAAGTCTCTACCAACTACAATCTCATCCAATATATGGGGTATTTCCATTATGGTGGCACGGTAGCACAGTGGTTAGCACTGGTGCTTCATAGATCCAGGGGCCTAGGTTCGATTCCTGGCTTGGGTCACTGTCTGTGTGGAGTTTGCACATTCTCCTCGTGTCTGCATGGGTTTCCTCCGGGTGCTCCGGTTTCCTCCCACAGTCCAAAGACGTGCGGGTTAGGTTGATTGGCCATGCTAAAAAATTGTCCCTTAGTATCCTGGGATGCATGGGTTAGAGGGATTAATGGGTATAATATGTAGGGATATGGGGGTAGGGCCTGGGTGGGATTGTGCTCAGTGCAGACTCGATGGGCCAAAGGGCCTCTTTCTGCACTGTAGCGTTCTATGATTCTATATTTATCCTGTTAATCCCCTAACATGAGAGTTGGTCTGGCATAGCCAACCAACCGAACCCGCACATCTTTGAGTAATGCTTTGGGGACCTGGGTTCAAATCCCACCATGGCTAATGGTGGGATTTGAATCGAGTAAAAATCTGGAATTAAAAATCTAATGCAAACATCATCACAAAAACACACCCGGTTCACCAATGCCCTTTTGGGAAGGAGATTGGCCATCTTCACCTGGTCTGGACGACAACTTTAGATCCACAGTAACGTTGTTGATTCGTAAATGGACCCGCAAGAGCAATGAGGGATGGGCAATAAATGCTGGCCCAGCCAACAATGCCCATCTCCCATGAAAGAAATAAAAACCCACTCTGTTATATTCCATCTGACAATGCATTTTTACTGCAATACATTTAATTAGCTGACAATGTAATAGATTTGAACATGTTGACTAATACTTTCTCCAGTTGGTTTTATTTTTCTCTCCATATCTACTGTTGAAACAGTCATAAAATCATAGAATCCCCACAGTGCAGGAGAGGTCATTTGGTCCATCGAGTCTGTACTGACTCTGGCAGTGTTTTTTTACCCAAGTCCTCTCCCCCACCCTATCCCTGTAATCCTACAGGTTTACCATGGCTAACGCACCCAATCTACACAACTTGGGACACCAAGGGATAATTTACTTTTTATTCGATCATGGGAGTTGCTGGTTGGCCAAGACTTATTGCCTATCTCTAATTAATTGTCCAGAGGGCAGTCGAGAGTCAACCACATTGCTGTGGCTCTGGAGTCACATGTAGGCCAGACTGGGTAAGGACAGCAGATTTCCTTCCCTAAAGGACATTAGTGAACCAGATGGGTTTCTCTGACAATCAACAATGATTTTATAGCCATCAGAGCTTCTTAATTCCAGACTTTTTTTATTGAATTCCAATTCTGCCACCTGCCATGGTGGGATTTGAACATTCGCTGAGGGTTCTGGATTAATAGTTTAGTGGTAATATCACCAGGCCATTGTCTCGCCAGCATGGCTAATCAACCAAACCTGCACATCTTTGGTCATTTATGTCTTAACAGTTCATTGGTTCTCTTTCCTGTTAAGAAGCAGATTCAACAAAGCTGGTGAAAATGCTAAATTTATGTTCATTTTTTTTTTAGAGTATATGTCCTCGATTTCATGTAGACTTTTGTAAATCCTCCCTTGGTCTGATAAAGCGGAAGAGGAAAACAAGGCAAAAATGCACTCCAATAACACCTCACCTTCATTCTCTCCCTGTCCACCTTGAATCCTGCTGGTTTTTACAATTTACTGTCTGTGTCTTCAGTTGCCTCTCATCATCATAAAGTGTGCACGTGTAAGTGTAGCTTGAGAACATTTCCCCTGTTGCAGCAAGGAATAGAATGCATTTCAGTCTTCAGAAGGCCATGAGTACAGAGGATGCTGTCTTAATATGAACTTACTGGCTTTATCAGATGACAGGAGAGAACCCAATGTTAGACGGAAAATGCTTACCTCGAGGTTAGGGCAATTGTCTCACCCAATGTATTCATAACGGAAGCTTTAACTAATTTAAGTCAATTTTATGGAGGGCCCCTGAGTTCCAATGAAAAGACAAAGTCAAAGTGGTTTGGCTAAAGGTACAACTAATTAATCTGTTGTCAAATGGTTGGAAAGTTTTGTGAAGCAGGTTTACATCTGGATTCCAGCTCCAACCCATGAATATTTTAGCCATTTTCCTTCAAGGACAGGAGAACCATTGGCTAATTTTATTCACTGTTGTGTTTCTACCTGAAAATTTTAACATCATGTTAGCTTTGAGATGTACAGAATGCTCTCAATTACAACAAAGCTCTTATGTGGAAGTAATTTGACATCAAAGCTTCCAGTGTGGCTAAACCCACCCAGAATGCTCAAAGCTACACAGTACACTCAAAGCCATCAAATTCAGGGTCTATACCTTCCACTCAGCTACCCCTGAGTCTCAGGGTCCAAACACTCCCCAGTCTCAGGATATAAACTCTCCCATCCTTCTGCCCCACCTCCAATATCAGGGTCTTCCCCCTCTCTTGTACTTCATGATTAATTCTCTCCCGCTAATCTCCACTTTTGGTTCTCAGTTCAACCTCCAAATTGTCTCCTCTCCTCCCTCCAGCCAGCAAATCTGTCCTTTTCTCTCCCCACCCATGTACAAACTCTTCTCTCTCACTTCCCACCAGTTTCCATATCGTATACCTCGGGACTCACTGAACTTCCAGGTCATGGAATTGACTGACCTTCTAGGCCTTGGGATTCACTGACCTCACTCAGTGGTATCTCTGTCCCCAACCTCTCTTGATGACACCCCCTGAATTCAAAAATCATTGCTCATTGGAGCCATGCCCACCTCAAATCTGCAACAGGGCTGACCAGAAACATGTAACTTCAGATTTTCATCCAGCTTTCTGTACAGAGATATTCAGTTGGTGGCTGGTTTTAATTGGTGGGGTGGCTTTATATATCCCGGTAGTACTATTAAATAATTAACATACAAATTAGGTCTAAAAACTGTAAAGTTGCAGTTAACCCATTCCTAACCTGACGGAGGAAGGAAGTGGGGCAACAGAGGGAGGGGAGAGGGGAAAAGGAGGAGAGGGAGAGGGGAAAAGGAGGAGAGGGAGAGGGGAAAAGGAGGAGAGGGAGAGGGGAAAAGGAGGAGAGGGAGAGGGGAAAAGGAGGAGAGGGAGAGGGGAAAAGGAGGAGAGGGAGAAGGGAAAAGGAGGAGGGGAGAGGGGAAAAGGTGGAGGGGAGAGGGGAAAAGGTGGAGGGGAGAGGGGAAAAGAAAGGGGAGGGGAACAATGGGGGAAGGGTGGAAGGAAGAAAGAGGGGCAGGGAAAGATGGGAAGAGGAATGAGAAAAGAAGGGAATAAGAGGGGTTTAGTTAGGGCAATAGGTGATGTGATGGCAGGGGAGAGGGGCGTGAAAGTGATGTTATATGAGGATGCTGGAGGTTACAATTTTAAACATCGTATACATAATTGGTTGGGACCTAGGAAACGCCGACTGAGTATTTGGTCGCATTTTTTTTATCATTGGAATTGGTGACTATAATCACAGTTGGAAATGATGATTTGACGTCGCAAACATGGTTCTGATAGCTAACTGATCAGGCCTCAGTGAACTTAGAAATAGAATTACAGCAGGCGATTGCTTCTGGGTACAAAAGATATCAAATGATGACAAATTATTGCATCTGAGATCAAATTGTTGCAAAGTGATTGCAGCTGAGGGCAATTGCCATTAAATTAATACTATTTAAATGGCATGATGTCAAATTGCATGAAACATGTTACGTGGAGGTCACACAATTTCATGATATCTCCGAGAAAATTTCCTAATCCTATCTCTAAATCTTTTTCTCAATTATCCACACAATATTTACAGGTAATTGGAATGCACAAAGAGGTGAAATTTACTTCCTATTTGTGGCAATGTTTTAAATGGGCAAATAGGGAAACTATGGCCGTGATTCTCCCATCCTGACCCACAAATGTTTCTGTCAGGTTGCGGTGGGAGATGTACGTCGCTGACTTTGATCCGGGATTTCTCTCCCAGAGCCAGCGAACAGACACCGGTCAGACCACACTGGAAACTGGCAGGAAGGCAGGTGAGTCATTTGAATCTTTTTAAAATGTATTTTAAATATGTTTTCAATGTAATTATCAGGAACGTACCAGTCCCCATTAATCTCCCACTCCGCCAGGAATACTTAATTCAGGCAGGGCTAAGAGTAGCTCCCCACGTTTGGGAAACTAGTGGGAGACCCCTCTGGGATGAGGAGGGAGCAATCAGAGCCCCCAGGGGTTGGGCGGTGGTGCTCCCTGGGCATGGGCACCCTGGAAGTGCGAGCCTGTGCCCCCAGGATTGCCCCAGGGGCAATGTGCCTATACCCAGGGACCACCTTGGCACTGCTCACTGGGCATTGGGGGGGGGGTGTGGGGGGGGGTGGGATTGTCCTGTCTCCTGCTGGGAGTTGGGGGGGGGTGGTGGTGGGGTCTGCCAGGGAGGATCACCACTGCTGGGGAGGGGGTGGACTGGATATTGGAGCACTCTGGGGCAGGGGGTTCAGGGCTGGCCCAGGAATTGTTGTGAGGGTTGTGATCGGGTCATGGGTGGGGGGAGGTGTGGCTGGAGCGGCAGCATTGTGGGGGTCCCCGGCTGGCCAGCAAACAGGGAGACTGACAGATCGGGGCCACTGCGCACGTGCAGCATTCCGGAACTGACAAACTCTGGCACGAACGTCCCCTGGGTTTTTAACAATATTCACGACCGGGAGTTCTGCTTTGCACAGAGTGGGGATATTCGGGTGAGAAGCTAAACTGACCGAACAGTCAGGATCTAGAACAGTTTTCCTGCCAATTCAGCCCTTTTGGGAGAATTGCGGCTTATATTGCAAAACAGATCAATAGACTGTCTAATCGTTCTCCCTTTCAACTGATCTCGTTCCAGCAGAAATTTGTTGGTACGATTTAAATTATGCAAATGTTCACCTTTTCCTTTGGTTTCACATTTAGCTGCAACATTAATTAAAGTAAATGTTCTGGACAAACGTGCTCCAAAAGGCTAAGTTAGCAGACTAGTTCATTGGCCCTTGTCTTCAGACTGAGTATTGACAAATGTGAACGAAGTACTATTGATTTGATGATTAATTGTTACACGTTGATTTTTTCAAATTACAAATTGCCATTTTGCATTCTGTTTCAGGTTTGAAATTAAGGTCAATCTAACATTCGATCAATACAAAACGGCCTTGGACTTCTGGCAAATTTACAGACTCACTATTCATGTGTTACACACATCAAATTTCCAAAAGGTCACCTTGTCATCTAAGTACGTAACTGTCTCGTGTTTTAGCTAATTATAAGTTCAATTAGAAATGCCTTTTTGCATCTGGATAATTTGTTTAGCCTGTGAACTGAAGTCTTTGTCAGCAATTTATGATTGTGTCCCTGTACAAAGCCTACGCTTAATGCATGAAGAGTTTGGCAAACATTCCAGCTGTGACCAGCAACATTTGATTCTGCTTTGTTCTGCTTTTTTTGTGAAGTCCGTACAAAAATGGATGTGAACAATGTTGTGATTGCTTCTCAATCTGTGACAAAAACCAAAAACAGAACACCAGTACTCTCATTACCTTTCATGATATTTCTAATTTCACCCAATCTCAAACATTTAACATTTAAATAGATGAATATTTTGGTCACTGCACTTGCGCAAGGATATATTGGCCTTGGAGGGAGTGCAGAGGAGGTTCCCTAGGCTGATACCGGAGATGAGGGGGTTGGACTATGAAGAGAGACTAAATTGACTGGGTCTGTGCTTGTTGGAGCTTAGAAGGATGAGGGGGGATCTTATAGAGACGTATAAGATAATGAAGGGGATAGATAGGGTCGAGGTAGAGAGATTCTTCCCGCTTAGAAAGGATAGCAGGACTCGAGGGCACAGCCTCAAGATAAGGGGGGAGCAGTTTAGATCGGAGTTGAGGAGGAACTTCTTCACTCAAAGGGTGGTGAATCTCTGGAATTCTCTGCCCGTTGAAGTGGTGGAGGCTACCTCGCTAAATATATTTAAGACGCGGGTAGATAGGTTTCTGATAGGGGAATTAAGGGTTATGGGGAGAAAGCGGGAAAGTGGAACTGAGCCACGACAGATCAGCCATGATCTTATTGAATGGTGGGGCAGGCTCGAAGGGCTAGATGGCCTACTCCTGCTCCTATTTCTTATGTTCTTATATATATATAACATATTTTATGTGTTGTTATGGGAATAGGGCCTGGCTGGGATTGTGGTCCATTCAGACTCAATGGGCCGAATGGCCTTCTCCTGTACTGAGGGATCCTGCGATTCTATAATGAAACTATACTTGTTCAGAGGGAAATCAAAATGGAAAATCAGGAGAACCATAGAATCCCTATAATGCAGAAGGTGGCCATTTGGCCCATCGAGTCTGCACCGACTCTCCCCCAGAGCATCTTAACAAGACTACCCCTTCCCAGTTACCCAAAGCATTTACCCCATTAAGCTTCTAACTTACACATCTTGGGACACTAAGATGCATTTTTGAGTGGCCAATCAACCTAACTGACACATCTTTGGACTGAGAAAGGAAACCGGAGCACCCGAGGAAACCTGTGCAGACAGACGGAGAACGTGCAAACTCCACACGGACAATCAGCTGAGGCCAGAATTGAATCTGGTCCCCTGGTGCTATGAGACAGCAGTGCTAAACATTGTTCCACCGTGCCGTGCCACAGAGAACCGTAAAAGAAAAGATTACAGCCGTAATTTTGGAATCGTACGTACTCAAGCAGCCTAGGGTTACAGGGATTGGGATGGGCTTGGGGAAAGTTGGTGCAGACTGGATGAGCCAAATGGCCTCCTTCTGCATTGTAGGAATTCTATGGTTCTTCTTCTTAACCAAATAAAATATCCCATCATTTTCACTATATTAAGGTAGTTGAGTCTAACACTCTGTGAGTGAATGTCAGAGATTTACTAGTGGACATACATGAAGTAACATTCAACCAAAAAGCACAAT
Source organism: Carcharhinus amblyrhynchos (assembly GCF_965287045.1). Lineage (NCBI taxonomy): Eukaryota > Metazoa > Chordata > Chondrichthyes > Carcharhiniformes > Carcharhinidae > Carcharhinus > Carcharhinus amblyrhynchos. Next base: position 3,239,406 of record NC_137334.1, on the reverse strand, counting down.
ACTGCAGCGGTTGGTAATACTCTACAGGTCAGGCAGCGTTCGTGGAGAGAAACACAGTTAACAGCCTGGATTTTCACACAGCTGGGCTGACTCAGGAAATGGCAGAAGGATCCCGATTCTGGGATCCCCTCCCTGTCCTCTCATAACCCCCCCATGTCAAACTCTGGCAATTCATTGCCCTTTGACCCACCCTACAATTTCTAGAATCAATCAGCGTTGAGTCAGATGCGCTGAAAAGAACTTCTGAGAAAAAGGTAATCCGTTGAGAACGCTCTCCGATGGATAAAGACCAGATCCAAACTAATAAAAGTGTCCGTCATCTAGGCTTTTGAAGTTTCATAAAACGCCAATCACAGACGCATGAAACTGCGAAAGCTACGTTAACAAACAATGTAAAATTGCCCACAGTGATCAGTGAACCCGAGTTGCTAATTAAACAGTGTTTCCTCTGGAGAGCAGGCGTTCTGGCATTGCTAAAGCTGTCTGTGTTCTCAGCCAAACATACATGGTGATGTTTGGTTGTGAGTCAGGCAGCTATTGAGATATGAGAACGTCCTTTCTGAGCGGGTTCACTGAGCTGCTGGGCTGTTTGCCCTGCTCTCACTTTCCCACAGGACCTTCCACACACCTGATGAAGGAACACCGTTTCCGAAAGCTTGTGGGATTACTATCAAATAAACTGGTTGGACTCTAACCTGGTGTTTTGTGAGACTTCTTAGTGTGTCCCACCTTCCCCCACAGGCTAAAAAATAAAGGCAGAGGTGGAATGAGGTTCTTGAGTGGTAGTTAATTGTTCGGCTAAAGGTTTCAATAGGCCTAAGGGCCAAATGTGCTGTCTGACCCCTGGGGGCAATTTTCCAGGAGAGGTTCTAAGTGTCCAGCTAATGATGAAGAGGGGAGAATTTCAGATCTGTTTTTGGAGTCTTTACTCTGAATCTTACGGATTTAGACTATTTCCAGCCACTACAGGCAGTGGGCAGGGTTTCATTTGCCAGTCAGTAACTCCAGCAGTAGAGGGTGCTATTGTGCACGTGTAGATCTCTGTGTCTGCGCATGTGCAATTGCAGCAACAGAGGCCTGAGAGAGAAGAGAGGAGAGAGAGAGACAGACGTCAGGCTTCTGCTGCTGCAGCCAGCCTCAATGAATCCCTCCAGCTATTGCCCGCAGCTGATTGGCAAATTTTCCAGGCTGTGTAGAGCTTGCACTGTCATGCCACCATCACTAACCCCCAACATCCACCTCCCCCCCCACCACTGCTGAGACCGATCGCGCCCTCCCTCTCCTCCACCGATCTTTTGCAGCATGGCAGTGAACCCACCCCCCCTCCCTCCACCCCATCAATCCCCTTGCTACCCGCCCTAGCCAGGCCCTGCCCCCTTCAGGGCACACTTGGTGGGTAGTGCCAAGCTGCCCAGCAGGCAGTGCCAAGGTGCCAGGCTGGCATTGCCAAGCACATGCCCCATCAGTCTCCTGCCTAAATTCAACAGAAAATACCAACTGGTCAACAGATGTGAGAGGGATTTCAGACAATACTTGCTTCTGTTGGCCTCATGTTGAAAGTGCAGTCAAATCTCAATGTTTAACTGGGTTTAATTTGAACGTTGAAACCAAATTTACAGTGTCCTATTCAAGCTGCTAAAAAGTACAGCTTAAAAGTGCCCGCCACGTGAAGCCGGGATCAAGAAGCGGAAGAGATTGGGGGAGGAAACCAGGGAACATGGGGGAACCCACGCAGACATGGGGAGAATGTGCCGGCTCCACATAGACAGTAACCCAAGCTGGGAATTGAGTCCAGATCGCTGGCATTGTGAGGCAGCAGTGCTAACCACTTTGCCACCGTGTTACCCACCCAAAAATCTATCTTGTTCACTTACATCCTTTAGGGAAAGGAAATCTGAAATCCTTACCTGGTCTGGCCTACATGTGACTCCAGAGTCACAGCAATGTCTCAGCTGCCCTCTGAACAAGTGCAATGGCTAATAAATGCTGGCTGACCAGTGAATCTCATCTCAAAAGGGAATTAAAAATTTTACAGATGGAAACATTAATGATTGAGAGATGTATAAAAGTATCTGGAATATCATAAGCAAACATTTTTTTTTAAATTATATTGATAATAGAATTTTTAATGGGATGAAAGGATTGATAGAGCGGAAATATAAGACTAATTTTCCGTGATTTGTATGATAAGTAAAAAAGGAAACGAGAAGTCAAAATAATCAGATGACATGAATTTTATTAATGTTCAAAATCAATTTCTTTTGACTAGATCGCATACTTCAACAAAAAGAGAAACCTTTCATGCGTCTGAAAGATCCGATAGTTGAGTTGTAGCCGCCCCAGTCACTGTATCTCCTGTATTCTCCGGGTCTCAGGAAGTACTGTCGGCCTCTGTAGTTGGGATGTTCATAGAAGATCCAGTAACCGTCCATCACATGGCAGGAGTGAATGTCACGGTAACGGAAACGATCGTAGACAGAGGGACAGTCATCCATGAATTCCATCATCTGTCCCCCAAAGTCAGGCAGGAATCCTCATTCTGTTGAAACACCCCTATACTGTAACATTCATAATATCTTTATCTATTAGTCACAAGTAAGCTTACACTAACACTGCAATGAAGTTACTGTGAAAATCCCCTCGACACCATACTCCAGTGCCTGTTTGGGTCCACTGACACAGAATTTAGCACGGCCAATGCACCAAATTTACACACCTTTGGACTGTGGGAGGAATGATGTGGAGATGCCAGTGTTGGACTGGGGTAAACACAGTAAAAAGTCTCACAACATCCGGGTAAAGTCCAACAGGTTTATTTGGTGACAAACACCACTAGCTTTCAGGGCTCTGCCCCTTCGTCAGGTGAGTAGGGAGTTCTGATCACAAGCAGGGTATATAAAGACACACACTCTGTTTACAGAATACTGATTAGAATGTGAGTCTTTACAGCTAATCAAGTCTTAAAGGTACAGACAATGTGAGTGGAGATAGCATTAAGCACAGGTTAAAGAGATGTGTATTGTCTCCAGACAGGACAGTAAGTGAGATATTGCAAACCCAGGCAAGTCATGGAGGTTACAGATAGTGTGACATGAACACAAGAGTCTCTGAGCAGAGACTGATAGCCAAGTTCTGCACACGAGGACTGCCTCAACTGGGATCTTGGGTTCATGTCAATAAACATGATGGGAATATTTTTCAATTTTTTTTTTACTGCACATGCGCAGTTCCGATTGGAGCAGCAGCGTTTCGGATGTGATAAACCCCGCCCACAGCACAATTCAGATTCGCGATTATTTTTCAGGCTGGGTGTGTATGGGGGAGCCTGAGAACAGGGTTTACACATTGGACCTGAATTATGCATTTCAGCATTTAGATTCAAATGGCCCCCATTGTCTTTAGTTCTTTACATTCTTCATTTCATCAAACTGGGAACCTATTCCCACCCCCAGCAGTCTTCTTGGGGATTAAACCAAAAAGAATCCTTTCCTTCTGCCTGGTCTTGTTCCCTAACCCTGCTGACCCTATGAGTCTGTGAGTCTATTCCCGCTTTCCTTCCTTTCTGTTAATGTGTTAAAACTTGCAACTTATTTTCAATGCATTTTGATTGAAATTTTTGTCTTCGTAACAAGTAGGTTGTGTCGGTTTATCTCCAGGCAGATGTAGTCTGAAGTCACGTGGGCTTGACTTCAGACAGATTGCGTAGAAGGTCACATTCCCCAGTCCAAGTTACTCTTCTCTATCTTGAATTACATGAGACAGTTTAAAAGATAACCATCTTGTATATTCATAACAGAGAATTCTGGAAAGGAATGTACAAGTGTCCCCTTTAAACAACACAGCTTGGCGATGTTCATGTGACCCAAATTCACATAGAAACCTGCTGAAGTGTGATGACCTTTGACCTGGAAACAGTAGCAGTATAGAAATATCATGACTACTTTAAAACATCTGTAATTGTCATTCAAAATGTTCAAAAATAATTTTCTATTAAGAGTTTGTATTTTTAAGTTTTTTTCCCATGGGATCTAGGCATCGCTGGCTGACCCAGCATTTATTGCCCATCCCTCTGTGCCCTTGAGGGTCACTGTGGGTCTGGGATCAGATGTCGGCCAGGCTAGGTAAGGACAACAGATTTCCCTCTCAACAATAGGCACCAGAAAGGTTTTTAACGGCAATCGACAATGGTTTCATGGTCATCATTAGACTTTTAATTCCTGATTTTTATTGTATTCAAATTCCGCCTTCTGCTGTAGTAGGATTTGAACCCAGGTTCCCGGAGCGTTACACTGGATTATTATTCCAGTGACAAAAAAAGTCCACCGCCTCCCTCTAAAGGGATAAATTATAATTTTTGTGTAATAAGATGATGATAATTTTCTTTCTGACGTGGAGTAACTTGCAAAAAGATACAGAATGCAATTATTTTCCTTTTATAAGGAAGGGTTTGTTTGGATAAATATCTTTGTGTACTTATCATATTCGTCCGACTCTGATATCCTTAAATGTAAATAAGTGTTTAAAGCAGTAAATATACTACACACCTAATGGAACAACAAGTACGCCATCTAATTCCAAAGTGCTTTTGTTCATGAGGCCTTAATTGGCACCTTTCCCCTAATTTACCCATCTTGGGTTACTAGGGAACAATTTATCATGACCAATCAACCCATACATCTTTAGACTGTGGGAGGCAACTGGAGCGCCCGAAGGAAACCCACCCAGACACGGGGAGAACATGCAAACTCCACACAAACAGTCACCTGAGGCTGGAATTGAACCTGGGTCCCTGGTGCTATAAGGCAGCAGTGCTAACCGCTATGCCACCAGGCTGGTGCCATTATTGCCCTGATTTTTTGAGCTCGAATTGGATGCGGAAATCATTTTCACAAAGACCAAACAGCACTCTGAAAATAAAAACCTCTCCTGTTCTGGTTGATTTTATCCTTCTTGACCATTTACTGATCACAACAAACAGTCTTCACTGAGTAATCTCATCAAACCTCCTCGTTATTTGAAGAGTTCTATAAACCAAGAACACACTGAACACAAATAATACCCTACGGATGAACAAAGAAATCAGGGAAAAATGAAGATCGGAAAGAGAGATTCAGTGTCCCCAAGGTATCGGCAATGGGCTGGCCTGTTGCACACCAGCTGGGAGCGTGGGAATGGGATCCCTTTTGCTAAAAGGCAGTTGACAGACAGAGTCTGGTATAAGGCAATGTGCGTGCACTTAGTGAATGGGGCAGTCATAGCAAAGCCACCAGCTTGCCTCGCCTGCTGATCCGCAGCACGAGAAAATTAAATTTAGTTAGCTCTCCTTGATTTGAGAGCATCAGTGTGACAGTGGACGCTAAACTACGAGAAGTTACAAATATCTCCAGCATCAGTCTGCAAAGCACCAGGAATATCAATAGCCACAGTCACCTTCACAGCCACTGGTAATGCCATCTGTGTCCTACTTTGAGGTTGTAGCTGTAGCAGTTGGCAGATTTCAGGCACGATTTATTAAAATTCAGACATCTCACACACTGTTCCTTACTGAGATAATCCCCAGGATTTGCATAGGGAATCACTGATTGACCTCCTTGTTGGACTTGTAGAATATGAGCTCCCTGGTGATTGATAATTACCTTACCATGTGAAACTTGTATATTGAGCCATTTATAAAGCAGGCCCCTGAGTGGGTCCATTATTGTATTGCCCCGGTTGGGCCCTGTTTGTAATCACCACAGACTTGTGGTTTTGCTTTATTTTATTTTATGCAATAAAGCATTGTTCCTTTATACCTGAGTCCTGGAGTTATTATACTTGCTAAGGTTCAAGAAGGAGAGCTTTTCTCTGAACATCCTGGATACAGATGGCCTTCTGATGAGTTTTCTGTTTCCACTCTCTTCCTCCCTTCCCCAACAGCTTGTCCTGCTCTGTGTGGCCTCTCCCATTCTCCCAGTTGTGCTGTATTCAAAGGGGAATGCATTTTGAGTGAACCCATGTCTGGAAATAAATGGCTTGAACAGAAGTGTTGAAGTCAGCAGGAAATCCTTTGGCATCTGCTCCTTCTGAACCTTTTACCTGGAAACAACTCGGAAAGCACCAAAAGTATGAGGGGTTAAGGGGATAGGGCTTGGAGTGGGATTGTGGTCAGTACAGACTCAATAGGCCTTCTGCACCGTCGGGACTCTATGAATAGCCAGAAAATGGTTTATATAGAACCCTACAGTGCAGAAAGAGGCCCTTCTGCCCATCGAGTCTGCACCAACCACAATCCCACCCAGGCCCTATCCCCATATCCCTACACATTTACCCTCTAACCTACACATCCCAGGACACTAAGGGGCAATTATAGCACGGCCAATCAACATAACTCACACACCTTTGGACCGTGGGAGGAAACCGGAGGAAACCCACGCAGACACGAGGAGAATGTACAGACAGTGACCCGAGCCAGGAATCGAACCCAGGTCCCTGGAGCTGTGAAGCAGCAGTGCTAACCACTGTGCTACCGTTCCGCCCCTTTTTTTCTTTAAAAAGTTTTAAAATATAACCCCACACAGCAGACTGGTTAATTGACACAGAACAACCTCAGTCCAGTGTATGATCCAGTGGTGGAGATAGAGGGTCTTCACCCATGTTGAGCTGTGTGAGGTTGAGAGAGCACGTTGCTGGGAATACTAAGCTCCAAAATGGCATCAAATTTGTGCTGCATTTTGATTAATGTCAGGATCTGCCTGCTCTGCAGACTGACAAATAGATATTAGCTGAGCACAGGCTGAGACCCTCACCAAGATGGGAAGTTGTGGTTGGGGAGAGTACACTACACCTGGAAAGGACCAGGTCCTATTAGTTCAGTGATGTAATTATATAATTATAGAATCCCTACAGTGCTGAAGGAGGCCAATTGGCCGATCGAGCCTACACTGACTCTGACAGAGTATCTTACACAGGCCCTCCTCCCCCACCCTATCCCTGTAACCCCTCAATCTACCAGGACTAATCCCCCTAACTTACAATCTTTGGATACTAAGGGGCAATTTAACATGGCCAATCCACGCAACCTACACATCTTTGGTCTGTGGGAGAAAACCAGGGCACCCGGAGGGAACCCACAATCTTTATAGGTGTGATTCTTCTGCATAATATATGGTGGGGAACCATCTAACTGAACAATAGTCACTGACTTAAATAAAGATTACATTGCGGAATCTTATGTTGCTATGTACATTCTCATTTTCAAACCTATGGGAGATACTTATCTTTCAATAGTCATTGTAATTGCAAAATTATAAAACATCTGGAGTGACAGAGGCACAAATAACTCAATCCAAAGAAAAATTAGTTCTGCTGATAACACCTTTATTATGCTTCAGAATATTTCAACATAAGGAAGACTAGTTTTCAACTACTAATCTAGAAATCTCTCATGCGTCTGAAAGATCCGATAGTTGCGTTGCAGCCGCCCCAGTCACCGTATCTCCTGTATTCTCCGGGTCTCAGGAAGTACTGTCGGCCTCTGTAGCTGGGATGTTCATAGAAGATCCAGTAACCGTCCATCACATGGCAGGAGTGAATGTCACGGTAACGGAAACGATCGTAGACAGAGGGACAGTCATCCATGAATTCCATCATCTGTCCCCCAAAGTCAGGCCTCTCATAAATCCTCATCCTGTAGTTTCCACCTCGGTACTGGAATAAAGAACATATAGCATCGAAATTACATCAAATGGGTGTGTGATACGCTTTGTATAAATCCTCTGTACGGTAATAAAAAAATTAAGAAGAAAATATAGAAAAATATACAATAGTAAGCATGTGTGCGGTATCTACTAAAGAGCATTCCAAGATTGAAGCACTTTAGAATGAGTAATGTGAACCACTAAGACCAAAGCCAAATATTGTGGATGCTGGAATCCGAAACAGGAACTGAAAATGCCGGAAATGCATAAGTGACAGCACCTGAGGAGAGAAAATAGAACCAACATTTCCAGCCTGGATGACTTGGGTCTCTGATGAATGGTCACCCAGACTCAAAATGTTGGCCCCATTCTTTCTCCTCCGATGTTGTCAGACCTGCTGCGATTTTCCTGCATTTTCCGTTCTTGTAGCATGAACCACTGCTTTACTGGATGTATAAAAATGAATTTGACAGAGGTCCACAATGTACAACTTTGAAATGTGCAGGTGGCACAGAACTTGGAGCTGTGAGGATGATAAAGTTCAAGGCGAGATGGACAGGCTGGTGGACAGGGTGAACCTGCGGCACGGGGAATTTAATGCAGGGATGCGCAAGTTGACACATTTTGTTAGGAAGAATGAAGAGTGACAATATACAATAAAGTGTACAATTCTAAACGGGGTTGAGGTGGTGAGAAAGCATGTCCATAAATTGCAGAATGTGGCAGCGCAGTTTGAAAAATACGTGTTAGAATCTGGGCTGTATGAATAGAGATATAGAGCAGAATTTTCTGGGAACACTCACCCAAAGCCAGAAAATCCCACCCATGGTCAAGGCACTTTTGCATGGTCCAGCTCCCCACTCACTATGATTCCTGTGGCTGGCGGGACAGGAAAATCCCAGTGATAGTATAAAAGCAAAGTAGACTGTTGATGGACCTGTATAAAACATCTGTCTGGCCTCCATCGGTGTATTGGGCAGAATTTTGCCGATTGTCGGCTGGAGAAGTGATCTGTCCTCACGCATGTGTGGCCAGCAGGACCTCCCTCCCAATTTTCTGGGCAGCAGCTAATTAAGTGCCACCGGAGTTACCGATCCAGCCAGGGTGACAGGAGACCTCCATGTGACTGTAGGGGTTGATCCACCATCAGCAAAATGCCGACAGTCTGGTGAAATGTCCCTTTGCCTCTACAAATGCCCGCTGTCGCCAACATTCCCCAGTAGTGCCAACTGTTGAGTCACAATGGCTCCCAACAATTGCAGCAGCTTCTCAACATCCCATTCTGGTTCCTGCGGGCTGGTAAAACTCTGTCCACTTCTGGACATTATTGGAAAGATGCTTTCGGGAGGCTGCAAGAAAGGTCTTAAGAACATAAGAAATAGGAGCAGGAGTGGGCCATCTAGCCCTTCGAGCCTGCCCCGCCATTCAATAAGATCATGGCTGATCTGAAGTGGATCAGTTCCACATTCCCGCCCTCTCCCCATAACCCTTAATTCCCCTGTCTATCAGAAACCTATCTACCTGTGACTTAAATATATTCAACGAGGTAGCCTCCACCACTTTCATGGGCAGGGAATTCCAGAGATTCACCACCCTGAAGCAGAGATTGCTTCAGGGATGATCCCCTTCAGTTACGTGGAGAAAGTGAGGTTTTCCTTGGAAGGAAAGAAGGTTAGGAGGGATTTTGTAGTGCCGTTCGAAACTCCTGAGATTTTCAGACAGCATACCTTAGTGAGAGGGTGGAAAACCCTCAAAAGAACCGTAGAAGAAGGATGAAAAAGAAAATGCTTCCCAGCAATTAGTTACAACTGAGAATGCATTGCCTGAAAGGATGTTTACACATGGCTTTTGAAAATGAGATGGATTAGCACTTGAAAGGACAAAATAGTGCCTCCAGCAAAGGCTGGGGAGAAGGATGCACTAAACTGCTGTAGAAGGGAGCTGGCATTGGACCGAAACATCAAGTGGCTGGCTTCCTTATTGTAACCATTCTATGATTCTAAATCTGTCTATAGACAAAGGCAGTAGTTTAAAAGTCTCCAGAAATAAATTCACTTAATGTATCCAGTTGCCGTGAGGCCGTTAGCAATAATGCTGATAACCTAAAAAGATGAAAGACAAGACATTTTAATACAGGAACATAATCCCTTGTGTCTCAAACCTGCTCCACTATTCAGTTGGGTTATAGATGATCTTCCATCTCAATGTTATTTTCCTGCACTATCCACATATCTTTAATAATCTAGAACTCTACCGATCTCTGTCTTGAACAGAAAGGTAAAGTTGTCATAGTCCCTGAGGGGAAGCGTTGACTGGTGGTGATTTTAACCTGAGGATCACCACACCTCAGGCAAGAAGCAAAGTCTTTGTGAACACCTCTGCAAATGTGGGGATTGAATGCTCACTGTTGCCATCACTTACCAGCTGACCATCCAACTGAGATAAACAAACTTCGCTAAACTATCTTGAACACACTCAGTGACTGATCCCCCACAGCCTCTGAGGGAGAACACCCCAAAGCTTCACTATGCTCAGAGGGAAGAAATTTCTCCTCATCTCAGACCCTTTATTCTGAGACTGTCCCCTGGTTTGAGACCAACCCCTTAGCCAGGAGAAACACCCTCCTTGCATCTACCCTTTGTAAGCCTGTAAGAATTTTGTACGCTTCAAATAGATCACCTCTCAATCATCTAAACTCTACTGAATGTGGGCCAACTTTCTTTAATCTTTCCTATTTTATATGTGGAACATAGTGAGTCACAGCAAGTGCACAGGTCATTATTGAAATTACATCTGGATTGTTAGTGGTACTGATTACATCCATCTACTAAATGGAGACTGGGAAACTTGCAGGGAAAAGCGAGGAGAATGTAGCATAGGTGTCTCAATTATGGAAAAAGATATACAAAACTGGGCTTCATTTCATTGGAGACAAGGAGACAAGAGGCGACATAAGCTGCCCCACATGTTGGAATAACTAATTACTTCCTTTAAACCATGACCATCATCATCATGAAGATTAGAGGAAAGTGCTGATCCTTCCACTTGGAAGGTTTGGATCGGTTCCCAGCAGGGTAAAGTGTACGGCATAGTTCAGTCCTGATGATAGTGACACGACTGAACAGTTCTTCCAGCCTCACTGGCCCAATGAACATTTGAATTGAATTAAATTGATTGATTTTATTATTGTCATGTGTATTGGGAAACAGTGAAAAGTATTGTTTCTTGCACGCTATAAAGTAAAAACATAGAGTACAAAGGGAAGGAGAGGGTGCAAAATGTAGTATTGCAGTTACTGATAGGGTGAAGAGAAAGATCAGCCTAATATGTGATAGGGCCATTCAAAAGTCTGATGACAGCAGGGAAGAAGCTGTTCTTGAGTCAGTTAGTGTGTTCTCAGACTTTTTTGTCCACAACAGTCAGTTCAACAATATAATGAAGGCTTACTCAGGCACCGCTCACACACAGTATTGCTCATAAAAATGTTCACGTGATTTTTACTTGGATGTCTGGTCAAATCTGCCAACAGGCAGAGAAGTACATAAATGATTCCGTAGCCTTTATACAATAGAATTATTGGGCACATATTGGTGACTAATCTGAAACATGCCATTATGGTACAGACAGGGATTATATTCCTAATTTGGGCTGTTCCTTGCAGTATGCCGATCTTTTTCAAACTCTTGAAAATGGAGCAAAGTAATAGGGGAGGGGGGTAGTGCAGTGGTATTGTCGCTGGATTAGTAATCCAGAGAGCCAGGGTAATTGCTCTGGGGTCTTGGGTTCCAATCCCACCGTGGCAGATGTTGCAATTTGAACCCAACAAAAATTGGGAATTAAAAGTCTAATGGCCATGGTGCCATGGAAATGTATCTACTTCACTAATACTTTTTCAGGAAAGAAATCTGTCGTCGCTACCTGGTGTGGCCTACACATGGTTGCAGTCCCGCAAGAATGTAGCTGACTCTTAAATGACCGAGCAAACTACTTAAATCAAGGACTATCTTTCAGACACTCCCTGGACAGATTTTAAAAAAGGAATAACTAAAATATGAATTTGCCACTAATAACAGTAAAAGAGTGAGAATGCTTGTGGCTCAGTTAATATAAAAGACTATTACACAATTAACGAAAGGGTTGTAAATGTAATGCATTAAATAACAGTAACAAATACAAATCATAAAAGAAAACAAATCGAAAATGATAATTAACACGTAATTACAACTTACACATGGATAGGAGCGACATGACCTGATGCAGTCATTGAACCCCATCCAGCGCTGGTAGTCAGGATATTCTCCCCTGCTCAGAACATACTGGTATCCCATGTAATTGGGTTTCTCATACAGCACCCACCAGTCACTCTCAACGCGGACAGAGTTACAGCGACTGAAGTAAGGGGACAGGTCGGGACAGTCAGTGCTGCACTCATAGTGCCGACCCTGGAAGTTCCTGTCCTCGTAAAAGATAATCTGTGGGGAAAGAACATGATAGAATTGATAGTTTCCTGAATTTGATGTATTTTGTACAATATATTAACAATGATGAAATATATGGAAGTTCACCTTACCTTGCCCATTTTGAGCGACACAGTCAGTTAGACAACTACCTGCACCTTGCACTGTTTCACACAGCTGGGTATTTATACGCTGGACTGAAACGCCACTGTAGGGAATACTTTTGTTATTCTAATCGATTCAACAGCGTATATCAGCAAAAATCAAATTAGAAAATAAGCTATAGTCATTGCAGACAAAATCCCCTTATTCAGGTTTCTGGATAGGACACTGATTCTATCCATTCTGCTTTGATGCTGTTTTAATTGTTTGTGAAAAAATGCAAAGGCCTAGAAGGCAAAGTGCACTGATGTTGAATCGAATAAAGATATTATCGCTGCGATATTGGGCTCATCAACACGGATAGCCGAGGCACGATGTGAGCCACATGGGGTAAAAACAAAATGCCCTGGCCCGTTCTGGTGCTGTGTGGCGATTGCCATTTTCTGAAATGTGATGGCATGGACGCCCCTTGCTTGTAACGCAAGTATGCAGAGTAGATAGATCGTGAGCCCCATCACTGATGTACTGCTGATTGATATATGTCCTGCCATTGCTGAGCCTGCAAAGCTATTAAAATCCTCTTTTAAATGTGCACAGGTTAACGTGCAGTCAACTGCATCACCGACAGCTCCTGACCCAGGTAAGGAAGCTGGCTGGAGATCCATCATTTCCAACATGGGAAACTGCTCCCACAAGGCAATGCCCCATTGCTTTTGGAAATAGGATTTTCAACTGAGTGGGGATTTTGCCATTTGAAGTGAGACGGAGCAATGGAGGGCCGCGTTGCAAGGTGAAGGTGACAAATCACCCACAGGGCTGTATAAAGACAGAGACATTTCTGATAATCCAGCCACCAATTGAAACCCATTACTTTTGAAGAAAGAGACATTAATCAATGCAAAGTGTTGGACACTGAGTCAATGTCCACCACAGACAGATACACCTTGCAAGTGCATAATGGGTGAAGTCCTTCAAGGCCAGACTACCCAGTCACAAAACGGAAATTACAAGTGACACAGGCAGTTTCAAGAAAGTCTTCCATGAATGGAACGAGCTGATGGTTGCTCCTACTCCCTCTCTCACTTTTGGAATATGAGCATTTCTATTTTGCCCACAGCCCAAATGTCCTTTTCATTATCTGTAGGGGCAGCATAGTGGCACTGCTGCCTCACAGCGCCAAGCATCCGAGTTCGATTCCTAGTTTGGGTCACTGTCCATACAGCGACTGCATGTTCTCCCTGTGTCTGCCTGGGTTTCCTCCAGGTGCTCCGGTTTTCTCCCACAGTCTGAAAGGTGTGCAGGTTAGGTGCGTTGGCCACACTAAATTCTCCCTCAGAGTGCCCGAACAGGTGCCCGAGTGTAGGGATTTTCACAGTAACTTCATTGCAATGATAAGCCTACTTGTGAATAAAAAATAAACTTTAAGGTATAATTCCAATTTTAAACTTGTTTTCCAAACTGAAACGTGGCTAGTTCTCATTTGGATTTAGCAAAGCCAAAATAGCATTTCTTGTACATTAAAGTGTGTTCTTCTCTGTTCAAAATCTATTTTAGTCATTTCAAGGATGGTGCTAAGATATTTCTTATATTCACTCAAAAGGATTTTATATCCTTCCTTAGTTTGATCTCCAAATTTATGGTCTTATTTAAATTCAAATTTAAATCTTATTACCAGGCCCATTACTGAAGCCTCCGGGAGGAAATGGTGGCTCCCCAAGAGGTTGGAGATAAGGGGGGGTGCCCCCTCGGCATTGCCATCTTAGCAGTTCCAGCCTGGCCGCTGGCATTTCCCAAGGGGCAAAGTGGCAATGCCAAGGGGGCAGGGCCAGAGGAGGTGAAAGGGGAGGGGGCCGTGGGAAGGAGATCGGTGGCAGTGGGGGATCCTGTTGCCATTCTGAACTGGGAGCAGTGGCAGAGGGAGTGTGGACAGCGATCGGGGTTGGCCATCGGGGTGGAAGTCGGGGATATGGGGTGGGGGGGGGGAGCCAGGAGATTGAGCTACTCCACTGTGTGATGGGGGGGGGGGGGGAAGGGGATGTCGGTGCTGTCCTGGGAAGCCAGCGATCAGGAAAGAGAGGCTCATATGGCGAGCATTGCTGGCTGGCAGGGCTGGTCAATGATCGGGAAACTGACAGTACAGGACGACTGCGCATGCGCTGATCTCAGCGCTGACAGATCAGCACACGCGCAATGGCCCATTCAGCACCATGCTGCCGGCCTCTCCAGCGGGAATAGGTCCCACTTCCTAATTTTTTGCCGAGATTCAGGCTAGGACGCTGGAGCGTGGGGAGATTCATTTTGAAAATCCTGCTGAAAAAAAAAACGCTGGATTTGCCACTCAGGATATTTTTGGAAGAATCCCAGCCATGATGCTTGAATTTCATCAAGTTTTATCTGAAGATCGGTCTTTGTTTAGTTTGCTTTTACAACTTGGTCATTTGGACAGTTCAAGCCCTCAGTCAAGTGTCCACTTTCTGTGTCTAATTCCCAATTGTTCTCACCAATTCTCTTTTTCTTTATGGGCTAATCCCTCTTTCGTAGCTGAAAGATGGTTATCATTTACTTGCTTGCTCCCTATAACGAACATCTCACTTTTGATCATAGTGGCTTTCAAGAGTTGGTTAAGATCAGTTTGATCAGCCGTCTGCTGCTCATTGTTGTCACCCCATTACTGTCTCCGCTAAACACACCCCAGAGTAAAAATATACCCCTTCAATAGATGATCCAGGAATAATTCCCACAACTCTGCTTACCAAGTCACTTGTTAAATTAAGTTTGCACAAATAAATGGGTTAATAAATTTGATTAATATCCCTTAATACTTCATAAAACTATCTGGAATACAATTTGTATCATCAGTCACCATTAATCTGCTCCCTCAAAATTCTGGTTGTTTTATCCATTTTGTTAGAGTAAGAGAACATTTGAAACGAAACATCCAGAACATCCGATTTACAAATAATCAAGGAAGAATTGAACCATATCCCTCTTTCTCATAGATTCTTCAGGAACACATTTTACCTGCTATATTTTTAACAATAGTTCTGTTTTCTTGTGCTATCTATCATGACCACCATTCCTATCACTGCGATAGGTCACCTGTTTCATTCCCAGCAATCTGCCTGAATATATCCCGCCTTGTTACAATGGAAATACTTAGGCCTTCAAAAGGTCACTTCCACCCTCAGCACCTTCCTTTCTGGTCCCGGAAGAAATTGCCTGACCCTGCCCAACTCTCTCCTGGCTGTGTGTCTGTATGAAAAGTAAAGAGTTAATATATTCGTCAGCTAACTTAGCAATATCCGTGCTGTGGGAATGAAAGTTTGGGCTGCGGTTATGTTACGGCGTCGTACAGTAGAATCACTGTAATCACAGGTCAAGTTGACCTGCTACTGTTGTCTTTGTGTATGGTTTTCCTAGCATCACACCAAGATTGTTTATGTCCCACTGTAGAAGTGGCAGTGGGGGCTTTGAACCAGGTACCTCGGATCGCATAGGTTGCCAAGACCGTTCGAACTCCAGACCCACTGTCCTCACTTGGGTTCCTGACGGGCATGAGACTTGATTCTTGTATTTTTTTTCCCCAAATGATTTACTCTTTTTCAATAGACAATTATAATAGATTAGGGATTATAATTCCACCTTGTCTCATTTAACATTCTCCCAGATCATTAAAAGAACAAAACAGAACACAACTGGCGCTGTGAGCAAGGGAATGTTTCAGAGAAGCCTGAAGCCCCTGAGACGTTCCCGATACCAGAATGGAGCAGCAATGCCGAAGGCTTTGGGTCACCATCAGATGTACTGGCCAAGCTGGGACCTCCCCAGCATTGGGATACTGACTTGAGAGAGAAATAGCAAGTGCTCCCTTGCACTGTGAAGGAGTGTTTACTGGGAGCGAGCTTCACCAAACAGAAGGACATCATACCACAGATGGGTTGGATCTTATTAACCGGTCTTAGGGATGCAGGTATAGTATGAAAAAAAAAACCGGATGCTGAAATTATTGAAATAAGCAGGCAGCATGAAGCTGGCCGTGTTGTCAGCACTGCAACCAATGGGTGTGCTTTATTCCTGCATCTCAATCTCTGCACTATTCCAGAAACAATTGAACGTGTCTCCAGGCAAGAGAAAAGTCCAGTCTGTGAACTATCTATAATCAGTAATGCAAGGCTAAAATGGTGGGGGTAACTTATGACTCAAAGATAAGGACAAAAATGTGAACACGTATCCTAAGCTGGCCAAGTGATATAAGGATAGGGCTTTCCCCTTTTAAAGAGAATGTTCTCAGGACATGTCCGAGAAGAATCAGTCTTGCGTAGAGTTTGCATGTTCTCCCATGTCTGCGTGGGTGCTCCAATTTTCTGTCCAAATCCAAAGATGTACAGGTTAGCTGGGTTGGCCATGCTAAATTGCCCCATTGTGTCCAAAGATGTGTAGGTTAGGGGAGAGTTAGGGAGATGGGGTGTGGTCTGAGAAAGGTGCTCTGTCAGTGCGTCAGTGCAGACTCGATGGGTCGAATGGCCCCGTTCTGCATTCTAGGGATTCTTTAATTCTATGATACTGACTTGCAGCAGTTCGAACCCAGAGAATGACAGGAGAGACCAAATGCTTTTGCTTCAGGTGTTGAGAAAAAGTACTCACAAATAGACAAAGAAAGCCTGGCAATCATCTCTACAGTGAAGAAATTTCACCAGTACATCAACAGCTAGCATTTCACCCTCATGTCAGATGGTAAACCATTGCTGGGGCTTTTCCGGGAGGATGAGCCGGTTCCCTCTATCGCCTCGGCTAAGGTACAGAGATGGGCCTTGCTTCTGGCAGCATAAACCGGGAACACAGATCTCAAATGTGAATGCACTCAGCCGCCTCCCACTGCCACAGACATATCGTCACCCCTGTCCCCAAGGAGATAGTATTGGCTCTGCATTTCTTGGACACACTGCCTGTTTCAACAGTCCACATTAGGACATGGACGAATAGGAACTGGTTGCTGTTGAAGGTCAAGAAGATGGCACTCCAACACAGCAGAGCAAATAAAGGCGTATTTGCAACACAGGGATAACCTGCGAAGTGAAGTGCTATTGTGGGCGGGCCGTGTCATCAAACTACCCCCAGGGCAATCGCCACATGTTACGTGATGCCTATCCAGGTCAGAGCAAAATTGAAGCAGTGGCCAGAAGCTTTGGCCTGACATTGACAAAGAAATTGAACATATGATTGGGCGGTGTGAAACTTGTTGGACCAAGCAAGCGATACCACCATCAGTGAACATGCATCCCTGGGACTGGTCGGATTGTCCATGGTCGTGGCTTGATGTCAATTTCACTGGGCCTTTTTTTGGGGCACATGTTCCTGATCCTAGAAGTTGCCCACTCCAAGTGGCTAGGTGTTCAGTTTGTCATGTCCCCCACAGCTACATCTATGATTGATAAACTAAGGCAGATCTTTGAGCTCCACATGCCATGGTTCAGGTCAGAAACTCCAAAGTGTTTTATGAAGCCGGCCTGAATCATAAGTTTTGCAATTTGAATTTGGCTGGGATAATCATGATATGTTTCACCTCAGGTATGATTCAAATGATCCATTTGGGAGCTTTTATCAAACAAAGTTTTATTAAGAATAGAGTTAACATGTATAGGAAGAAAATTAGCAATAACTTTTATCAGTTACAAACAAAAACAAAACCACCACAATAATGTATAACCATTAACAAATATATCTAAGATGTTCCAATCAAACCAAAACCTTCCATAGTCAAAAACTCTTTAAACGGGTTCAACACAGCAAAGACTAATGCTCACGTGATACTGGAGTTGAATCCTTCAGTTGAAATCTGCAATTGTCTTGAACTGTTTGAAGTCAGAACAGCTTCTCAGAACACTAGAGAAACTCTGGTCAAGCCACCAACAGCAGCTTTGACTCCAGGAAAGCTTTCCCACAACCAGGTAGAGAAGGAGAGACATTTCTTTTCAGTTTGATGCCCCTTCTAAAAATTAAAACTCAAACTGCAGCCGAACGGAGAAAAAAAAACCTTTAACTCCCCAGGAAGAGAAAAAAAACCTGTCCCGAACACATGACGTTACAGGGCCATAAAACTAATCCCAGAGTGAACATAAACAAGCCCCATTTAAGGAACAATAAAAGGACTCCTTGCAGACAGCTGGCAGCAATGCCATCAGCGAAGGCTGTGAGCTGCAGAGAGTATGACTTAAAAAAAAATCCCTTAAAGATACACTGACATCACACAAAGTCTTCCGGAAGTGTGAATGGGAATCAGAGCTGACGAATTTCATTAACTGTAGTGGCATTTGTCATGTTAGGTCTGTGCCTACCATCCAACCTCAAAGGGGTTGGTGGAATGAGCCATGCAGCCATTCAAGGCTTCCATGAAGAGGCAAGCTGATAGGCTATTACCATTATGATTGGTGAGTTTTTTACTGTCCTACAACACTACACTTCATGCCACCACTTGGGGCAGAATTGCTAATGGATCAGTTCCTGTGTAGCTGTTTGGATTTAGTGTTCCCAAATTTGTCCGGGAGGCTAGGAAAGCCTCTCAGGCAGAATATTGTGACACTCAGAAACGGGACAGATCCTTGAACGTTGACAACCTCATTTTGGCAAGTAATTTGGTGGCAGACTTGCCTGGGTACCAGAGAGAGTTGTGGAGAAGACAGGGCTTGTCTCATACATGGTGGAGGCACAGGGCCAACCAGTAAAGAAGGATGTCAACCATTTACTCAAGGGAGCCAGCTCCAGGAGACATGCAAGTGGGCCCCACATCCAGTTTGTAAGTACCAGCCCTGAACGAGAGATTCCAATGCTTGTGGGGCTAAGGCAGCCTCTGGCTTCAGTGGCTGAGTCGGAGGAAGGGGCCGGCGAGGGTCTAGCTCCCAAGATGGTTAGCACATCCATTCCAGCGTCATCAGCTTCTAAAGAACTCCTGACAGAGTTGCAATGTTCCGCAAGGTTTTGGAAGTCTCTGGGCCAGCTAATGTAATGAACTGTTCTTCCCTGACGACCCTTCTGTAAGACTTTTGTTGCTTGCTTACGTGATAAATGTTTTTCTTTGCGTTTTATCAAAGGTAATCCATAAATGTGGTAATGTGGGCCCATTAAGGAGGTGATCCTTTTTGGACCAGACAAGAACAATGGAGCATGAGCACGCCAACCTTGGTCAATCAGGAAGGAGAGGACAGCATTGTGGTTAACATTGCAGACTCACAGTTCGATTCCTGACTTGGGTCAATGTCTGTGCAAAGTCTTCACATTCTCCCCATGTCCATGTGGGTTTCCTCCGGGTGCTCTGGTTTCTTCTCAAAGTCCAAAAGACATGCTGGTTAAGTGTATTGGCCATGCTAAATTCTCCCTCAGTGCAACTCAATAGGCTGTGTTGACCAGAGGATTTTCACAGTAACTTCATTGCTGTGTTAATGTAAGTCTACTTGTGACACTATTAAATACACTTAACTGAAACATTCCTGGGACGGGAAGGCTTCAGCTGGAGTTGGGGGTTGTTAGGAGTCGACCTGTACAGTTGCGCTGTTAAACTCTTCATTGTACGTAGATCTTGTGAATCAATAAATCTTTTAGTTTATTACTGCACAAAGTTCCTTTTAAAATCATTTATGAAAAATACTTCCGGCGACTTTCACATCGGTTCATATTTCTGAAACTTTCTAAATATTAAAAATTTCATCTTGTCCAGATCTTGTACCTTTTTGGGTACTAATGGTTATTAACAATGCTTCCCAAATGGCTACAATTCAGGAATAATTTGTATCTACTCTATCAATATTTCTTATCAAAACTAAATTTGTATAGGAACAAGAATATTATTAATCGGTTTGTATTGCTTGCTGAGACCACTTTACTCTGCATCATGCTAAATTATTACTGGACTAACAAGGCTGATAGGAACCACAGTGGCATTAACCGAACAGTGCCAAACTGGTTTCCAACTTCTCTAACCAGCATCGCTTTGAAGTGCGCTCAAAGTGGCTGTACCCTAATATCTATGACCTGGATTTACTGAACGGTAGCAGGAACCGAGAGCAGCAATAATCTGAGCCCTCTTTGCTTTTGTTCATGAGACCCCTTTTGGGTAGAAGTTCTTACTGCTTAAATTAATGACAGAATCGGCACTTACGTTTTTCATGTGATTTTCATTGTGACAACGCACCATTTATCAGCAAAACTGGGATGTGAAACTACTTCCATAAAGTCCTGACAAACCCCCTTGGAAAATCCCCCTCAGCTCTCACCATTGCTTGTTTTTTGACTGAGGTTTTGTATTATTTTTGACTCCATATTAACCACTGGAGACAGTCTCCTAGGCATTGGATCAAGGTTATGATGACATCAGGAGCGAGTAACCTTTCTGGAACCTTAACTGTGACTAGTGGGGTGCCCCGGGGTCGGTGCTGGGGCCTCAGCTATTTACCATTTATATAGATGATCTGGAGGAGGGAACCGAGTGTAGGGTGTCGAAATTTGCTGATGACACCAAGATTGGGGGAACGGCAAATTGTGCGGAGGGTGTGGAGAGTCTGCAGAAGGATCTAGATAGGCTGGGCGAATG
Source organism: Carcharhinus amblyrhynchos (assembly GCF_965287045.1). Classification (NCBI taxonomy): domain Eukaryota; kingdom Metazoa; phylum Chordata; class Chondrichthyes; order Carcharhiniformes; family Carcharhinidae; genus Carcharhinus; species Carcharhinus amblyrhynchos. The sequence continues at coordinate 3,218,587 of NC_137334.1, read as the reverse complement.
GGCCAGGAAATGGCAAATGGAATTTAATGTTGGCAAGTGTGAGGTGGTCCACTTTGGTAGGAAGAATGGTAGGAAGGACTATTACTTACGTGGCGAAAAACTGCAGCAGGCGACGGTGCAGAGGGACCTCGGGGTCCTTGTGCATGAGTCGCAAAAACCCAGCTTGCAGGTGCAGCAGGTGGTCAGGAAGGCGAATGGGATGCTGGCCTTCATAGCGAGGGGGATTGAATATAGAAGTAGGGAGGTCTTGCTGCAGCTGTATAGGGCATTGGTGAGGCCGCAGCTGGAGTACTGTGTGCAGTTTTGGGCGCCGCACCTGCGCAAAGATATTTTGGCCTTGGAGGGAGTGCAGAGGAGGTTTACTAGACTGATACCGGAGTTGAGGGGGTTGAGCTATGAGGAGAGGCTGAATAAACTAGGCTTGTACTCGTTAGAGTTTAGAAGAATGAGGGGAGATCTCATTGAGACGTATAAGATGATGAATGGGATGGATAGGATAGAGGTGGAGAGACTCTTCCCGCTCAAAAAAGACAGTAGGACTAGGGGGCACAGCCTCAAGATAAAGGGTGGGCGGTTTAGAACGGAGTTGAGGAGGAACTTCTTCACTCAAAGGGTGGTGAATCTCTGGAATTCTCTGCCCGTTGAAGTGGTGGAGGCTGCCTCGCTAAATATTTTTAAGAAGCGGGTTGATGGGTTTTTGATAAGAGAGGGGATTAAGGGTTATGGGGAGAGGGCGGGAAAGTGGAACTGAGCCACGACAGATCAGCCATGATCTTATTGAATGGTGGGGCAGGCTCGAAGGGCTGGATGGCCTACTCCTGCTCCTATTTCTTATGTTCTTATGTTCTTAACTGAGCAACAGTGAACAGGTTATTGCTGAGTGGGGGAGGTGCAGCACGGTGGCACAGTGGTTAGCACTGCTACCCCATAGCTCCAGGTCCCTGGGTTCGATTCCCGGTTTGGGTCACTGTCTGTGTGGAGTTTGCATGTTCTCCCTGTGTCTGTGAGAGTTTGGCCTGGGTGCTCCAATTTCCTCCCACTGTCCAGAGATGTACGTGTTAGGTTGATTGGCCGTGCGAAAATTGACTCTAGTGTTCCAGGATGTGTAGGTCAGAGGGATTCGCAGGGTAAATGTGTGGGGATCAGGCCTGGGGTGGGACTGTTGTCGGTGCAGATTTGATGGGCTGAATGGTCTCCTTCTGCACTGTCAGATTTCTATGCAGTGCCACTTAATTGCCCTGTTAGTGATAACTACAATCAGGAGCCTGATGGGGCTAATAATTGTCTGTGTTAGATTTTTCCTGTTTTTGGTGAACAGTACAGAGAGGAACAACCGTCCACACTATCGAGCAGCTGCCAGGATTGTAATCATACTGGAACAACTTCCCGCTTAGAAAGGATAGCAGGACTCGAGGACACAGCCTCAAGATAAGGGGGGGGTGCAGTTTAGATCAGAGTTGAGGAGGAACTTCTTCACTCAAAGGGTGGTGAATCTCTGGAATTCTCTGCCCGTTGAAGTGGTGGAGGCTACCTTGCTAAATATATTTAAGTCACGGGTAGATAGGTTTCTGATAGACAGGGGAATTAAGGGTTATGGGGAGAAAGCGGGAAAGTGGAACTGATCCACTTCAGATCAGCCGTGATCTTATTGAATGGCGGGGCAGGCTCGAAGGGCTAGATGGCCTACTCCTGCTCCTATTTCTTATGTTCTTGGCTGGGTGGGACAGCAAGTTCTGGAACACAAATCTTCAATAGTACAGCTGGGATGTTGTCAGGAACCATAGCTTGTGTGTATTTAATATCTTCAGGCATTTTTTAATTTGAATTGTTTGTGATTTGATATATTATTGTCATATATAACAGTATACAGTGAAAAGCACTGTTTCTATACGGACAAAGCATACTATTCATAGAGAAGGGAAAGAGAGAGCGCAGAATGTAATATTACAGTCATAGCTGAGCGTAGAGAAAGATCAACTTAGTGTGAGGTAAGTCCATTCAAAAGTCTGATGGCAGTGGCAAACTGGTTTCCAACTTCTCTAACCAGCATCTAAAGATCGCCCTGAAGTGCCCTCAAAGTGCCTGTACCCCAACATCTATAAACTGTGTTTACTGAGCGGTAGCAGGAACCGAGAGCAGCAATAATCACTGGTGTTTGAGCCCCCCTTGCTTTTGTTCATGAGCCCCCTCCTGGCACAAGTTCTTACTGCTTGAATCAAGGAATAATCAGCCCTCCTGTTTTCCATATCAATTCCTTGAGTCAGTTGGTAAATGTTTTCAGACTTTTGTACCTTTTTTCCTGGTGGAAGAAGGTGGAAGAGAGAACGTCCGGGGTGCGTGGGGCCCTCGACTATGCCGGCTGTCTTTCTGAAGTGTAGACAGTGTCAATGAATGGGAGACTGATTTGTGTGATGTACTGGGTTTCGCTCATGGCCCTTTGATATCACATGAACTCTGGTATCGGTGATGGTATGGACTTCAATAGAAGGTAAGTTGGGGAGGTAACAGAAAGGGTCGATGAGGCTAATGCTGTTGATGTGATGTATATGGACTTTCAGAAGGCAGTGCCACATAGCAGACTTGTGAGAATATTTCTAGCTCATGGAATAAAAGAGACAGTAGCAATGTGGATACAAAACTGGCTGAATTATAGGAAGCCAAATGGTCAATGAATATTTTTCAGGTTGATGGAAGGTTTGTAGTGGTGTTCACCAGTGGTCGATTTTGGGACCCTTGCTTTTCCTGATATTTGTTAATGATCTATTTCTTGCTGTGCAGGAGACAATATCAAAGTTTGTGGCTGACACAAAACTTGGAGGTATTGTAAACTTTGAAGAGGATAGTGTAGAAATTCAGATGGACTAAGGCAATTTGATGAAGTGGGCAGACAGGTGGCAGATGAAGATCAATGCAGAGAAGTATGAGGTGGTGCATTTTGATAAGAAGAATATGGAGAGACAATATAAGATAAAAGAGTAAAGTTCTTAAAGGGGTGCAGGAGCAGAGGGATTGGGTGTGTATGTATGTAGATCAATGAAGATGGTAGGTAGGTAGAGCGCAGTTAATAAAAGAAATAGTATTCTGGGATCTTTAATAGGGACATAGAGTATAAGAGCAAAGAGGTTATGCTAAACTTGTACAAGATACATATAGACCTCAGCTGGAATATTGTGTATTGTTCTGGGTGCTACACTATAGGAAGGATGTGAATGCATTGGAGAGAGTATAGAAGACGTTTACAAGAATGGTCCCAGGGATGAGAAGCTTCGGTTATGAAGAAAGCTTGGAGAGATTGGACTATTCTCCTTGGAGAGAAGAAAACTAAGAGGAGATTTGATAGAGATGTTCAAAATCATGAGGGGGCTGGACGAGTAGATAGGAAGAAACTATTTCCTCATAAAAGGAACAAGATTAAAAGGGCATAGATTCAAGGGGATTTGCAAAGTAAATATGACGTGAGAAAAACCTTTTGCAAGCAGCTAGTGGTTCGAGTTTGGAATATACTGCATGGAAGTGTGATGGAGGCAACTTCAACTGAGGCATCCAAGAGGGCACTAGATTATTACTTGAACAGAAACAGCATGCAGGGTTATGGGGACAAGACAGTAGGGATATAGGGAAAAGGCAGGGAGACTACAGACGATGATTTAGTACAACAAATCATGCCTCACAGAAAAAATGCAATCTCTGAAAAATTAATTCAATTGATAGGTTAGGGCAACCCAGTGAACGAAATACTATTGAACATCCACAAGGCATTTGATGATTTCCCAATAAGAATATAAAGGTTCATAGAATGAATGGTTGTTTAGCTAATTGGATTGAAAATTGGCTTGGCAGTAAAGAATGGAGGGTGACAACAACAGAAAAGGTTCAAAGAGAAAGTACTTTGATGCACATTGGAATGTTGAAGACCAATGAGTTGCTTTTGGTTTAAACAGTTGACGAAGGACAGGCTACAAAGAAAGGTTGTAAAGGAAGTGGATTTGGATATGAATCTTGACCTCTTATTACATGCTGTTGTAAAGCAAATTAACTTTTCCAGGATGCTTCTCAAAGGCATTTCAATACAAGTTGGAGCAGTTTATTTATTGTTTTATACGCCTCTGATGAGGCTACAGTTAGAAACTTCTTTCAATATTCATAACTATCAAATAAGGGTAGAAATGATGATTCTTCAATGGAGAGATTGAAGCTAAGAAGAAACTCAGAAGACAAAACCATTGTTTAATTAGAATTCCAATTATGTATTGGAAAGACTGAGGCCATTGTCTTCAGTAGTTGCTCCATACTCTGTCTCCTTGCCACTAATCCCATTCCTCTCCCTGGCAACTTTCTAAGATGACTCGGTGTCATATATGGGTCTGAGTTGAGCTTCTGAACACATACCCCTCAATCATAAAATCACCTACTTCTACCTCAGTCACACTGCCTGACCCCACCCTGCTGAAACCTACCTTTTACTGAAACCTCCATCCATTCTGGCGTTCTCTCTCAATTGATTATTTTGATACACTTGTGGACAGCATCCTACATGCTTCCCTCTGGAAAGTTGGGACTATCTGAAACCCGACTGCTGTGTTCTCATGCTCTCGACACACGTCACCCCTCAACTCAAAGAAAAAAAATCAGTAAAAAGTTTCACAACAGCAGGTTAAAATCCAACAGGTTTATTTGGTAGCACGAGCGCTGCCCCTTCATCAGGTGAGTGGAGATTTGGGCTCACAAACAGGGCATATATCGACACAGACTCAATTACAAGATAATAGTTGGAATGCGAGTCTTAACTGGTAATCTTTACAGGTGCAGACAATGCAAGTGGGAAGCGGGTTAAGCACAGGCTAAAGCGGTGTGAATTGTATCATGGTTACAGATAGTGTGACATGAACCCAAGATCCCGGTTGAGGCTGTCCTCATGTGTACAGAACTTGGCTATCAGTTTCTGCTTGGCTAATCTGTATTGCCGTGTATCTTGAAGGCTGCCTTGGGGAACGCTTACCCAAAAATCAGAGGCTGAATATGCCTTTGACTGCTGAAGTGTTCCCCCACAGGAAGGTAACACTTCTGCCCGGTGATTGTCAAGCAATGTCCCTTCATCTGTTGTCGTAGCATCTGCATGGTCTTGGGACATCCTTTCCTGCAGTGTATCAGGTAGGCAATGTTGGCTGAGTCACAAGAGTAAGTACCGCGTACCTGGTGGATGGTATTCTCACGTAAGATGATAGGATCCGTGTCGATGATCCGGCACGTCTTGCAGAGGTTGCTGTGGCAGGGTTGTGTGGTGTTGTGGTCTATGTCCCCCTGAAGGCTGGTTTAGTTTGCTGCGGACAATGGTCTGTTTGAGATTGTGCAGTTGTTTGAAGGCAAGTGGTGGGGGTGTGGGGGTGTGGGGATGGCCTTGGCGAGATGTTCGTCTTTATCAATTACATGTAGAAGGCTCCGAAGATGATGTTGTAGCTTCTCAGCTTTGGGAAAGTACTGGACGATGAAAGTTACTCTGTTGCCTGTGTTCCATATTTGTTTCTTGAGGAGGTTGGTGTGGTTTCTCATGGTGGCGCGTCGGAACTGTCGATCGATGAGTCGAGTGCCATAAAAAAATCTCAAAAAACCAAACTGGCTCCCAGTTAAGCAATGCCTCAATTTCAAAATTCTTATCCTGATTTTCAAACCCCTCCATTCTCCCTTCACCCTCTTTCACTGTAATCTCCTCTAGCCTGACAACTGTCCAAGATACTTTCATTCCTTTAATTCTGGCCACATGAGCATGCCCGATTTTAACCTCAGTCCAGTCCTCAGCTGCAAAGGCACTAAGCTCTGGAATTCCCACCCTAAAAATCATAACGCCCCTCCCCTGTTTCCTCCTTTGAGACACTTGTTTAAAGCTTTGACCAAATGTTTTGTCAAATGTCCAAATTTCTATCTTTGTGTCTTATGGTATGACTCTGTAAATTGTTTTACAAAGTCTTATGATTCTAAAGGCACTTTCTAAATAACAAAAAAGGTTGTTGTAGAAGATAGAAAGATTGAACAGGTTTTATTAACACTTATTGTGTTATTTTCGTTGGTTTCCGCGCTTTGATAATGATTGCAAAGTAAGAAAGAAATGAATGTAAGATTAATATGTCTCACACAAGCCTTAAAATAAGGAAGAAGTTGCCTGAACCACAGGTCAGATGATAAGCGAAATAAGAACCCATATAGGGCAGCACGGTAGCACAGTAGTTAGCACTGCTGTCCCACAGCTCCAGGGACCTGGGTTCAATTCCTGGCTTGGGTCACTGTCTGTGTGGAGTTTGCACATTCTCCCCGTGTCTGCGTGGGTTTCCTCCGGGTACTTCGGTTCTTCCCACAATCCAAAGATGTGCATATTAGATGGCGTGACCATGCTCAATTGCCTCTTAGTGTCAGGAGGATTAGCAGCGTAAATGCATGGGGTTCAGGGGTTGAGTTGAATTGTGGTCAGTGCGGACTTGATGGGCCGAATGGCCTCCTTCTGCACTGCAGGATTCTATTTTTCTAAATCCTACAGCCCACTCTCAGTACACAGCGCACTGGAAGATCAGGAAGCATGTACAAGAGCACCCTCTAACAGTATGCAGCCAGCTCCGCAGCATGGGTAAACTCTGTCCACTCCCCCTACTGGCGAGAATCACGTTTGAGATCAGGTTTTTCTCTAAATGCTGTAAAATAGCTTATAGGAGTTCACCCAAAAATGTGTGCAATTCGCTCCTATTTTCATACTTGTTCAGCACTTAGAATTATTTTAGTAAGATTGCCCCCCCACCACCACCCCCATGAGTTTTTAAAATGCCTCATTTGGGAAGCTTGAGCCATTCGACCCTAACTCTGAGGGTTGAGTTCAATGTTTCCTCAAAATAAACAAAGGAGCTGGAGGGTGGTGGGAGACTGGTTAGTGTTTGAGGTGAATAATACCATCATACAGAAGAAACTATTGGCAGAGAAAGAAATGACCCTAAGGCAGGCATTGGAAATTCAGCTCGCAATGGAGAGTGCAGAAAAAGACGTGACGGAAGTTCAAAGTGGGCAAGCTGGAGAGGTCCACCAAGTTTGGAGGGAAACTACTCATGGCAGCAGCGCCAGGGATGTGGGTGCAGAGCTTAATGGACCAAAGAAGTACAGAACAAGAGAGAGTGCAGACACGCAGCCCCCAAACCAAGAACTGTGCAGAATGATTTTGGTGTGGGCGAGCCCACCCCCGGGGGAGTATCGGTTGAGGGAGGCCATGCGTGTTATACCTACAGCAGGAAGGAACAAGTAATAAACAAGTGTAAAACCAAACAGGACCTACCTGGTGCTAGAGAGAAAAAAAAAAATTCCAGCTCCAGTGCACAGAGTAGGCATTAATTCTGAAGTGTGATCAGATGTACGCAAGCTGCATAATATTAAAGTTGACAAAGTGGCTCCATCACAATCATATTGATGGTTAATGGTTGTGAACTCAGAATGGAAGTAAACACAGAAACCTCAACTTCAGTAGCGGGAGAACAAACTTATTGATATGAAGGGAAGTCCCTGAAATTAAACAGCACTGCAACCAGGCTGGCATGTCTACATGGGAGAGGCTTTATGGATTATCGGAATAACATCTCCTGTCAGTTACAGACAGCAGTCTGTCTTTAATTGTACTTGAGGGTCAAGGGCTAACATTGCTGTCATGAGATTGCCATCAGTAAGTAAAATTCAATTGGCTAGAAAAGTTCAAAATTAATGAATTGAACCTACATGATGCCCTCGTGAGCTATCAGGAAGTATTTCAAAAAGAACTAGGCAAATCAAGAGGCTTCAGAGCCAAAATAAGCATGTGTCCAGAGACTACATCAAAATTTTACAGAGCAAGACCTGTGTCCTATTCATTGCATGAGAAGGTGGAGACTGAACTGAAGCTGATTAAAAGATTTGGGCATTTTCAGACCTGTGCAATTTGTGGAGTGGGCAGCTCCCATTGTGCCTGTACTGAAGCCAGATAAGACTGTCCGAATATGTGGGGACTATAAATAAATCGTCAATCAGGCGGCAAATTTGGACAGGTATCCTGTATCTAAATTAGAAGACCTGCAAGCCAAACTAGATGGAAGTCTAACCTGCAATAAGTAAGACATAGTAAGAAGTCTCATAACACCAGGTTAAAGTCCAACAGGTTTGGATTTTGACCTCATTGAAGAAGGAGCAGCCTTTGAAAGCTTGTAATTCCAAATAAACTGGTCGAACTTTAACCTGGTATTGTCAGACTCCTTACTGTGCCCACACTAGTCCAACGCTGGCCTCTTCACATCATAAGTTAGACACGATACATGCGTACCAGCAGCTGGAGCTTGTCACTATTGACACACATAAGGGCCTATATCTGTACAGCAGGCTACCAGAGTCTCATCAGCTAGTGCAAACTTTTAACGCACAATGGAAAGCCTATTACAAGATTTACCCAAGGCATTTGTTTACTTGAATGTGGGGAAGCGACGACCTAGTGACATCATCACTAGACTATTAATCCAGAAACTTCTAACAGGGTAAATTCAGAAAGAATAATGTTTCCGATAGTGGGGGACTACATAACGAGTGGTCCTTCTATGGGGAGCGAGGGTGGTCATCGCCACACCATGCAGGAAGTTATTATTGAAGGAACTATACAGTGTCCAACCCAGAATATCCAACGTTGGTTCGCAGTCTTATGTGGTGGCCCTAATTAGGTACAGATATAGAAAATATGGTTAAACCTCGACTAACGTCAGGTACAACAACATTTACCATCGGCAACCTCAATGCACTGCTGGCAGTGGCTTGGTCAGCTGTGGATATGACTCCACGTTGCTTTTGTTGGCTCATTCATGGGCACCATGTTCCTACATATAGTTGGTGCACACTCAAAGCAGCTATGAAATAAAATCCACAACTTCTTTGGCAACAGGAAAAAGTTAAGACAAGCCTTTGCCTCCTGTGTTGTTTTTGGAACAGCATTTACTAGCAAGGAGTTCCAGCCTTTCATAATGTCAAATGGCATTAGGCATATACGTACAACACTGTATCATCCCTCCTCAAATAGATTGGCTGAGAAGGCTGTGCAAACGAGCACAACAGCCATGAAATAGCAACCACCAGCATCCTACAGACCAAATTTTCTTACTTCCTGTAGAACTGTGCCCACATGGCTACCCCCTGCCCAGTTGCTGATGGGTAGGCATAGTTGAGCCAGGTTGGACCTGGTGTTTCCAAATTTGGCAGGAAGTGTACAAGCAAACAGAGTGTGTAAAAAAAAAACATGATTCTACAAAGCCGGAGAGAACATTTGAATTGGATGATTCAATATATGCTAAAAATTGGGTCAGTGTGGAGTCCCAGGTGATGCCATTGCCCAGGAGGGGCCTGGTTATCGTGTGAAGTTGAAGTTCAGGGTGACAGACTGAAGAAACATCCAGATCACTTAAGAAGGGAGTCAATTAGAGAAGCGGTGAGGCAGCCCGCTCTGAGCAGCCCGCTGGAGATGAAGGGCTGTTTTTCCAGCCGCGCTCACCCCAAAACTGGAAAATCCACGTCTTCTTTGGCAACAGTGGAAAAGTTAAGGTTTGCCACCCAGGGTTTGCCAGAGATGGTGGTTTTGAACCGGTGGGGCAGTCCACTCTGAGTATGCCCGCCAGGGATGAAGGGGATTCTCCTGCCACGCTTGCCCCAAGACCAGATAATCCCACCTGAGGAAAACGGACCTTTCTATGGTCCACACCCTGCTCTCCTGCCACGATTCCCGGAGTCAGCGGGACAGGAAAATTCCCCTGGGAAATTGTGATTGAAAGCAACGTGAAAATAAGTCAGCCTGAGGAAGGATCACATATGTTCCTGCGGGAGCTGGAGAAGTGACCTATCCTGATGTACCTTTACAAGATTGGTGTCCAATTTCTGCAAGTGAAACCAAATCTGCCCCTGCTCATGAGCACCTCCTGTTGAGCTGGAGGTTGAGGGGAGACCTGATAGAAGTCTATAAGATTATGGAGGGGCATGGACAGAGTGGATAGTCAGAAGCTTTTTCCCCATGGTGGCTAGGGAGGACAGGCCTAAGGTGCGAGGGGCAAGCTTTAAAGGAGATGTAGAAAGCAGATTTTTTACACCAAAGGTCGTGGGTAGAACTTTCTGCTGAGGGACGTAATGGAAGCAGATATCATAGAATCATAGAAAAACTATAGCACAAACAGGCCCTTTGGCCCACAAGTTGCACTGAACATATCCCTATCTACTAGGCTTACCTAGAACCCTCAATCCTATTAAGTCTAATGTACTCATCCAGAAGTCTCTTAAAAGAGACTAACGATTTTGCCTCCACCACCACCAATGGCAGCCGATTCCACTCACTCACCACTCTGAGTGAAAAACTTACCCCTGACATCTCCTCTGTAGCTACTCCCCAGCACCTTAAACCTGTGTCCTCTTGTGGCAGCCATTTCAACCCTGGGGAAAAGCCTCAGAGTCCACCTGATCAATACCTCTCATCATATACACCTCCATCAGGTCACCTCTCATCCTTCTTCTCTCTAAGGGGAAAAGATCGAGCTCTCTCAACCTAGAAGTCTACAATAGTCTGTATGATAGTGACTTTTAAGGGGTGTCTTGACAAATACATGAATAGATGGGAATAGACGGATATGGTCCCCGGAAGGGTAGGAGGTTTTGGTGTCAATCCAAAGGGGTGAGGAAATCCCCTGACAGCCTGACTTCATCATGGATGATGCTGAAGAATTAATTTATATTGTGAATAGTTTAACTTTGCATTAATAAGGAACTTGAAGGTGGGGGGATGTGGTAATCAGTCCTGTTGAAGGATGAGTTGTGTGTCCAGTTTGGGTAATCAGGCTAAAGCGTGCTGAGAATGGAACTTCCCCAGCCTGTCTAGAAACTGGAGTCAAAGTATTCGATAGCATCTTTATCACTCTCTGTAAATAGTTATTCTTGTTAATAAATAGATCTATAGTTACTCTCCTTGGTGGTTGCCACTCTTTCCAAGATATTGCGATATTGTAAATATATGTATAAATATATCAGTTAGAGCTTTACTCACACCCCCCTCCACCAATCATTGATTGTTTAGTTTGTCGATTTCTAAAATGTGTTAATTTGACCCATTTCGTTATACTCCAAAGTTTGTGAAAAGGAAATGCGTTACACTTACACAGGAAATAGATAGTAAATGGCAGAACCCTTACAAGTATTGAAAGGCACAGGGACCTGAGTGTACAGGTCCACAGGTCACTGAAAGTGCCAATGCAGGTGGAGAAGGTAGTTAAGAAGGCATATGGCATGCCTGCCTTCATCAGCTGGGGCATTATGTTCAAAAATTGGCAAGTCATGTTGCAGCTTTATAGAACCTTAATTAGGCTGCACTTGGAATATAGTGTTCAATTCTGGTTGCCACACTACTAGAAGGATGTGGAGGCTTTGGAGAGGGTACAGAAAAGATTTACCAGGATGTTTGCTTGGTGTGGAGGGCATTAGCTATAAGGAAAGGTTGGAGAAACTTAGTTTCTTCTCACTGGAGTGATAGAGGTTCAGAAGCAACCTGATAGAAGTCTACAAGATTATGAGAGGCATGGACAGAGTAAATAGTCAGAAGCTTTTTCCCAGGATGGAAGAGTCACTACTCGGGGGCACAGGTTTAAGGTGCAAGGGGTAAGGTTTAAAGGAGATGTACAAAGCAGATTTTTTACACCAAAGATAGTGGGTGCCTGGAACTCGCTGACGGGGGAGGGAGTGGAAGTGGAGACAATAGTGACTTTTAAGGGGTATCTTGACAAATACATGAATAGGATGGGAATAGAGGTATATGGTCCCTGGAAGGATAAGGGGTTTTAGTTTTGTCGGGTAGTATTACCAGTGCAGGCTTGGAGGGCTGAAGGACCTGTTCCTGTGCTGTAATTTTCTTTGTTCTTTAACTATCTGGACAGCTGTCAGAATGACACACCACTGTTTCACCCTTTCCCGGCATTATCTTTTTCTCATTTTATGGGAAATCCTTTTCTCTCAATTATTGTAATACTGATATTATATCATGTCTGGAGACACAAATAACATAATACAAACAAAAATCAGTTCTGCTGATAGTCACTTTATTATAATTCAGAATATTTCAACATGAGAAAACCTCTATTTTTTGGCAAGCGATTAGAAATCCCTCATGCGTCTGAAAGATCCGACAGTTGCGTTGTAGCCGCCCCAGTCGCTGTATCTCCTGTATTCTCCGGGTCTCAGGAAGTACTGTCGGCCTCTGTAGTTGGGATGTTCATAGAAGATCCAGTAACCGTCTATCACTTGGCAGGAGTGAATGTCACGGTAACGGAAACGATCGTAGACAGAGGGACAGTCATCCATGAATTCCATCATCTGTCCCCCAAAGTCAGGCCTCTCGTAAATCCTTATTTTGTAGTTTCCACCTCGGTACTGGAATAAAGAGCATAAAACATTCATGATGTAGCAGGATATATGTTTGTATATATGTTGACAAGTCTTCCAGAATTAGAGTTCTTTAGAATAAGGAACATGGAATATGTATGGATGCATCTATTTCCAAAGGTGGGAGTAAAAATCAATTCTGAAATTGATTACTGAATATTTATTAAATATTTCTAATTAATGTGAAGCTCTTAGAAATAATATTATAAAACTGAAGCACTAGACATTGGAATATAATGCAGATCACGACATGTTATTCCATCCTTGTATAGACAAACTGATGAGAATCCATTGCTCTTGCTACAGCTGGTTCTTTGCATTGGTTAGAAATGACACAAATTTCACCTTGGAACTGATGTTTCTCCATTATGAAGAAAGACGTACAAAAGTGAAATAAGTGCTAACAGATAGATAGCTACTCCCTTTAAGACTATGAACACCTCCATCTGACTATCTTGGGGTGAAAGGGAAACTGCTGAACCCTAGACTTGGAGATTGATCAGGTATGGTCAAGTTCCCAACAAGATGAAGACTATTGTGAGGATCTGGACTAAGTCATGAACACTGGACAGCTTTCCAATAAGTTTAACGTTTATTTATTAGTGTCACAAGTAGGCTTACGCTGTAGTGAAGTTACTGTGAAAATCCCCTAGTCGCCACACTCCAGCGCCTGTTCAGGGATACTGAGGGAGAATTTAGCATGGCCAATTTACCGAACCAGCACGTCTTTCCGATTGTGGGAGGAAACTGGAGCACCCGGTGGAAACCCAAGCAGACACGGGGAGAAAGTGCAAACTCCACACAGGCAGTGACCGGAGGCTGGACGTGGTCCTGAGTCTATGGTGCTGTAAGGCAGCAGTGCTAATCACTATGCCACCATTGTTGCAGCAACACGAAACAGAATAACTAAAATATGGATATGTCTCTATTGTCAGGAAAAGAGAACGAGGAGAACAATCATTCAATCATCAAAGATTATGACACTATTAATGAAGGGGCTGGGAATAAATTGCATATAATAAAATTACTGGTTGGTTTTAACATATATTACATCAGAAAGTCATTTGAAACTGATAATTAATACATACGTGAGGGAATCTACGGCATGACCTGACACAGTCATTGTATCCCATCCAGCGCTGGTAGTCAGGATATTCTCCCCTGCTCAGAACATACTGGTATCCCATGTAATTGGGTTTCTCATACAGCACCCACCAGTCATCCTCAACACGGATGGAGTTACAGCGACTGAAGTAAGGGGACAGGTCGGGACAGTCACTGCTGCACTCATAGTGCCGTCCCTGGAAGTTCCTGTCCTCATAAAAGATAATCTGTGGGGAATTAAAATGGGATTAATTAAGTCAAGAGTTTCGTAAATTTAACAATTTTAGGAAACGTTACATTAGGAACTTGAGAGTCACCTTACCTTGCCCATTTTGAGCGACACAGTCAGTTAGACAACTACCTGCACGTTGCACTGTTTCACACAGCTGGGTATTTATACGCTGGATCGAAACGCCACTGTAGGGAATACTTTTGTTATTTTAATAGATTCAACAGCGTATATCAGCAAAAATCAAATTAGAAAAAAAGCTATAGTCATTGCAGACAAAATCCCCTTATTCAGGTTTCTGGATAGGACACTGATTCTATCCATTCTGCTTTGATGCTGTTTTAATTGTTTGTGAAAAAATTCAAATGGCAAGGAGCCAAAATGTACTTATGTTGAGCCCAGTAAAGGTATTGTCACTTTGATGCCGTTTTAATTGTTCTGTAGATATTTCAAAGGCCTGGAATCCAAAGTGCATTCATGCTGAGTCAAGTAAAGGTATTGTAATTACAATATTGGGCTTTATTGCATTGGTAGTTACAGCACTATAGGGTCCAGGTGAGGAACATTTTTAACACGGGGCCACGATTGCAGTTATTTGAAGTGCGACACGGGGTCATCTGTCCATGCAGCAGATGTATGGAGAACCAGCAGATGATGGCGTTTATCTCTGATTTGTCATTGATTTGACAAAGACCCTACTTTTTCCAATCCTACCATGTATGGGGATGCCTTTTTCAACGCACACAGATTAATATATATCTGGCTGGACAAGGTATTGTGCCGTCAAGGCATTGCAGCATGACGTCACTGGAGAGGAGGTGTGTAATACAATCCAGTTTTAGTTTCACTTTTGCACTTCAACAGAGCACAAACACTCACACATACACAAAACTCTCCACCCCACCACACGCAACTCTCTGCACCCCGCCCCCCCCCCCCACACCAACACACAATGGATTCAGCTCTGACATCTTGAGCTTTCAATCCATGTTCACATTTTTTTAAGCCTAAAAAAAATGAACTCAATTTGTTCGTACAAACCCTGATGAATGATTGATGCCTTTGAGTCATTATAAGGACCTGACAGAAGGAGCTCCCTTATCATTGCTACTTAAAGTAATCCTATTTCAAGTGAGATGTTTTTGACTTTCTGCTTCTTGCTGTAGTGTGAATGGAAGCATTGCATTATTGTCGGGGTTAATGGTGGTTCTGCCAGTCAGATGTAAGGGCCAACGGACGTTTGAAAGGAGAGGCATTAATAGGAGCAGCAACTGTTACCATCATGCGGACTACAATGAAACTCTCCATGAGCCACAGCGTCGCAGGAAGATAGAACGGAGGCTGCAGCGAAGAGAAGTAGGTCGCAAGGAAGAAAGAAGGAGGTTGTACCTGCTTAGGGTTTTCAGAGAGAACTCCTCATACCAGCGTCAAATGTTCAAAGAGACTGGATGTGCTGATACAAGGAACACAGAAAGTTAGTGCAAATGCAGCAAGCTATTAGGGAGGCAAATAGCACACTAACCTTTCTTACAATGGGATTTGAGTACAGGAATAAAGAAGTCTTGTACAAGGCTTTAATTAGACCATATCCAGAGTTTTGCATCACATGTGCAGTTTTGGGCTCCACATTTAAGAAAGGGTTAACTTACTTTAGAGATATTTTGTGAAGTTAGTAGTTGTAAGATTATTAAAAATTGTTAAAAATGCTACGAGTTGTAAAATCACATTGTCTGTTTAAAAAAAAGATAGTTTTTTTGAAGAGAAGCAGGTGTATACAGTGCCCAGATTGAAACAATATATCAGAGGCAAAAATAACAGGGTTGCTTTGGTAATAGGCTTCAGGCATTTGAATCAGAACATGTTTTTGAATTTTAACCATTAAATTTGAAATAAGTATTTGAATAGCAGCAGCCTATCAAATTTGAATTTGATGTTTTGGTAACCTGTAAACCAATTCTATTTTTGGGGTTTTGGTATGTCATCAGAGGTATAAAACCAGCTCCCAGTTCCAGGAAACCACTTGCCAGTGACAACAAGGGATCCCAATTACAAAGAGAGAGACACAGACAGTAACTGTTCTCTACCAGTATAATAGCCACATTTATGTCTTAAAAGAAAGCCTCACCTCAATCATAAAAGGTACCATAGGAAGAACAGATGACAGAAGAAAATCAGCAAAGAAGACAGCAAATGAAGAAGGAGGATTTGGAAGATATCACCTGATTGCATTGTGTGATTAAAAATTATTTTTTTCTTAATAAATAGGAATTATAATTATCTAAACAGCATTCCATTAGAATAGTGTTTTATTTGGTTTATTAATAGTTTAGTTAACCTGTTTATTGCTATTTAGAAGAATAAAGCGTTACTTGCTTTTTCGGAGTTATTTGATTTGACCACTAAAAGTTGCTGAAGCAGATATTATCCCTTCTCACGCACACTTCAACAGATTATGAAGGGAGGTAACTTATCTTTGAGTGATTGAGTCTTAATTCACAAGGATCAACCTCCCCTTTGAAACAGGTTGTAGAGAGGAGGTTCACTAGGGCCATAGAGTCAGAGATTTACAGCATGGAAATAGGCTCTTCAGCCCAAATTGTCCATGCTGCCCTTTTTTTTTAAAACCACTAAGCTAATCCCAATTGCCCGCAGTTGACCCATATCCCTCTATACCCATCATACCCATATAACTATCTAAATACTTTTCAAAAGGCAAAATTGTACCCGCCTCTACTACCACCTCTGGCAGCTTGTTCCAGGCACTCACCACTCTGTAAATTGCCCCTCTGGACACTTTTGTATCTCCCCCGTCTCACTTTAAACCTATGCCCTCTAGTTTTAGACTCCCCTACCTTTGGGAAAAGATAATGACTATCTAGCTGATCTGTGCCCCTCATTATTTTAATCGACTGCTAAGATCACTCCCTCAGCCTCCTACGCTCCAGAGAAAAAAAGTCCCAGTCTATCCAGCTTCTCCTTATAACTCAATACATCAAGTCCCGGTAGCATCCTAGTAAATCTTTCCTGCACTCTTTCTAGTTTAATAATACCCTTTCTAAAATAGGGTAACCAAAATTGCACACATTATTCCAAATGTGGCCTTACCAATGTCTTGTACATCTTCAACAAGACGTTCTAACTCCTGTATTCAATGTTCTGATCAATGAAACCAAGCATGCTGAATGCCTTCTTCACCACTCTGTCCACCTGTGACTCCACTTTCAAGGAGCTATGAACCTGTACCCCTAGATCTCTTTATTCTGTAACTCTCCCCAACGCCCTACCATTAACTGAGTAAGTCCTGCCCTGGTTCAATCTACCAAAATGCATCACCTCACATTTGTCTAAATTAACCTCCACCTGCCATTCGTCATTTGACTCCAGGATGAGTGGATTGTCCTCTGTTGAGGGGTTGAGTAAATTAAGTTAATTTGTTAGTGTCACAAGTAGGCTTACATTGACACTGCAATGAAGTTACTGTGAAAATCCCCTAGTTGCCACACTCCGGTACCTGTTCGGGTCCACAGGGAATTTAGCATGGCCGATGCACATCTTTCAGACTATGGGAGGAAACTGGAGCACCCACGTGGACACGGGGAGAATGTGCAGACTCCTCACAGTACATTCTCCGGAATTCTGAAGAATGATTTCATTAAAGCTTGAAAGTTGTTTAGACTTCAGATGAGGAGAAATTATTTGAATCATTGGAATTCTCAACCCAAGATGGTTGTGGATTCCCCTTCCTTCAGTGCATTGGAAGCTGGGATAGACGGGTTTTTGGTCTCTCAGGGAATTAGAGGATGTGGGAAGCAGATAGAAAAAATGGAGCTGAAGACGGAGATCTACCGTAGAACATTACAGCTCAGTACAGCCCTCATGATGATATTGAATGAGAAGCAGGCTGAATGGGTCACGTGGTTTGCGCCGTCCTCCAATTTGTATGATCTTTCGTTCTTTACCTTTGCTGGGAGCAGGCTCTGATGTCATTGTACTTCACCAAGGAAATGGCCACTGAATTGTGCCACCTTCAGGAGCGACATCTGCAATTTCTCAGCAAGAACCAGTCAACCAGAGGAGGTGATGGCCTGGTGGTGATATCGCCAGACTATTAATCCAGAAATTCAGCTAATGCTCCGAGGACCAAGACTCAAAGCCCATCAAGACAGGTGGTGGAATTTGAATTCAATGAGGAAAAAAGATTCTGGAGTTAAGAATCTACTGAAGGCTATGAAAGCAGTGTCAATTGTTGGGAAAACCCATCTGGCTCACTAACATCCTTTATGGAAGGAAATCTGCTGGCCTTACCTGATCTGGTCTACACGGGACTCCAGATTCACAGCAATGTCATTGATTCTCAACTGCCCTCAGAAAAATGGCTACTAGAAATGGGCAAAAACTGCTGGCCCGCCAGTGACACCCATGTCCATGAATTAATAAAAAAACAAACCTGCAAAAGGTTACCATGGCTTTAATATTTGATTATCCTTCCTGGGGAATGGATGATATCACCAATGGATCTCCGTTCATCGTCAATAATGCATCTTGCACGCCAGTGAAGGTTTTGTTGAGGTGGCACCTTTTCCCATGCTGCTGTTGCTGTGTGGAAACGCTCAGATCGGAGAATCATAGACTGATGGAGTGTTTACGCATTCAGCCCACCAAATACATGCCAGCTCCCTGTAAGTGTGATTTACCTAATCCCACGATCCACTCTTTCCCTCAAGTCCTGAAACCTATTTGTTTATCCAATTTACTTTTGAAATCTGTCTTCACTGTACCCTTTGGCAATGTGTCCCACATCTTAACCATATAAAAATGTTTTTTCTCATTCTGGTTTTGACTCTTACACCTTAAATGTGTGTTGTTTGCTCAGGGCCTTTTCACCAACAGAAATGGTTTCTCTTTTTCCACTCAGTCTAGACCTTCATGATTTTGAACCTTCTCTTCTCCAAGGAGTTTCTCCAATCTATCAAAGTAACTGGTGTCTGTCATTCCTGAAGCCATTCTCATAAAATGTTTTCTACATCCTCTCTGTAGTTGTTACATTCTTCCCAAAGTGTGGTGCCCAGAACTGCAACACAATTCTCCAGATAAGGCTGAACCAAAGATTCATCATAGCTTGATTTCATTTACACCCTATAAAGCTCCCAATCACTTGGGCCTTTTTTAGCCTGCCTGACCAAACTCAATGATTTTCACACATAAACCCCTGAGCTGCTCCATTTTGCATCTTCTTTAGAGTTGTACTGATTATTTAAAATTTTCTTTCCTCATTCTTCCAACCAAAATCTATCACTTTGCACAATTTTGCATTAAATATTATCTGTCCTGTGTCTTGACCATTTATTATTTCAATCAGTCCAAAGCCATCTATTGGGAACCCAAAACTACGGCTGGGATTCTCCCAGAAAAACTACTAAATGTCCAACGGATGGGAAACGGAGAATTTCCTGCCGTTTTTCTGGACATACTTAGTTTCATGAATCTCTGGCACTCTGTGCAACACAAAGGGCCTGGGGATTGGCCGAACAGCACAGTGGGCCAGGAAAATCCAGGTCTGTACCTTTCTCCAGTCTGTGAAACAACTCTTGTTTCCTATCACTCAGCCAGCTCTGTGACCATGCTGCCATTGTTCTTTCTATCCCTTGGGCTTCAACTTTGCCAGAGAGTTGGTTATGTGACATTTTGTCAAATGCCTGTTGGGAGACCATATGGATAGCAACAATCTCATGGCCTTCATCAACCCGTTTTCTATACCTCATCAAAAACCTCGATTTACTTGATTAATGGCAGTTTGCCTCTAAAAAAAATCCTTTCCTTCATTTCTCTACACTGGATCGAGTGACAGTTCATGGTTTTCCAGATTAGCAGTTCTAAAATCTGTGCCATCATTACGATTAAATTGATTCTCCTATTACCAATTCTCTGAACAAAAATCGGCATTTCCAATACTCCGGCACCACCCTTGGATCTGAGGATGATTAGAAGAATATGACCAGTACTTAAACAAAGAACAAGGAGCAAAGAAAGGTACAGCACAGGAATGGGCCCTTTGGCCTTCCAAGCTTATGCCAATCAAAATGCCCCAAACCAAAAAGAAGACCTTCTGCCTTTACTCGGTCCATATCCCTTTCTTCCCTCTCTAATCATGTACCCATCAAGATGCCTCTTAAATGTTGCTAATGTGCCTGCTTCCACCATCTCCTCTGGCAACACATTCCAGGCATCCACCATTCTCTGTGTGGAAAACTTCCGCTGCACATTTCCCTTAAACTTTCCCCTCTCACCTTGAACTAGCCCATTGTAGTTGACGCTTTCACCCTGGGAAAAAGCCTCTGACTGTCCACCCTCTCAATTTTGTCGACCTCTAATCAGGTCTCCCCTCAGCCTTTCGAGCGAAAACAATCCTAGTTTATTCAACCTCTCCTCATAGCCAACACCCTTGAAACCAGACAACCTCCTGATCAACCTTCTTTGCACTCTCTCCAAAGCTTCTGCATCTTTTTGATAGTGTGCTGACCAGAACTGCATGCAAAACTCCACACATGGCCTAACCAAGATTTTATAAAGCTTTATATAGATTATATATAATCTCCTGTTCTGCTTCAGCATTCTCAGAATTATTGTAAGCAAATCTAATGAATTTTACAGCCAATCTTCCGAATATTTCCCCTTTATCAAATCTTAATACAACCAGGATCACAATTACTTCCAACTGTAAGCAACATCTTTTCCCTTAATAAAAATAAATGCAAAGAAGTAATTTACCCTTCAGGCAAGCCCTCTATCTACATGTAGAGATCTCCTTATTGGCCCTCAGTTAATCCAAATCTTTTCTTAATACCTTTTATAATTTATATGTTTATTGAAGAATTTTGGGTGTCCTTTTGTGTTACTCATCATTCTTTCCCCGAGCTTTCTTGTTGCCATTGCCACTTATTATGGAGAGGAAGAGGTTTAATATAAATAGACATTTTTTCTCCTCTCATCACCCAAAAAGGCATTCTGACTTTGATTTCCCCCCTTTATAGATGGTGACTTATTTCTCAATCCCTCAGCTTTGGTACGATCCCATTTCTATTAATAACAACACAGCAAACTTGAGGTAGAGTAGAGTAATCTCAGAGAGTTAGTTTATTTATATATATTTAAAATGCAGGAAGAGTTTGTCACTATGTAGCCCTCATGCATTCAAATGTAATAAAATCAGGGTAGAAAAAGAAAGGGTTACAAGGTAAATATCGTACAGCAAAGAATTATTGTTTCACATGAATCCAGAATCAAGGTCTCATGGGTTATTTCTTTACATAGTATGGTAGGCTGAAAATTGATGCTGGATAGCGCACTCTTCCAGTAAGGTTGACATCCGTGATGAGTTTGCAATGTGGAGATGAATTAGTCTTGTAGGCGATAGCACCTATGGAAACAATATATATGGGGGTGGGTGATGGTGGTGGTAGTGTGTAGAGATGTATTCAAACCTGGACGGGAGCTCTTGGTCTGTGCTGCTGTTTGATAGATGGAAAGTTGGTAGACTGAGTTCTGCAGTTCCACAAGGCAATATTTCAAGTTCCACCAGCTGGAGGGGTGAGGGAAGGGGACAGATTGCATAAATCACGCATCTCCACTTTGACAAAGGGCGCATACTCCTTTTGACTAGTTTCCTGAGATTGCTCATGTTCCAACTGCTGTAAAGGAAAGCTGCAAGGGGACCTTTGTCCTAGCAGACTAGAAGACTCCAGTGGTCAGGCCTGCTTATGCAAAGACTGTTCACACTTCTTCAGAGATAACTAGGCACAAATTGCTTTGATATGATTAAATTAGCTCCTATAATCTGAAAGTCACAGCCAGGCATGGATACAGGTCCAAACACAGCTTGCAACAGGAAATTGGATAATTATCTAAAGAGAAAAAAGGTTGAAAAAAAAGTCACAGCTTCATTTTAAAGGGTCTTTGATCATTTTTATATACTTAAACATCGTGGAATCATAGGATCCCTGCAGAAGGAGGTCATTCAGCCCATCGAGTCTGCACTGACAACAATCCCACCCAGGCCCTATTCCCATAACCTCACCTATTGACCCTGTTAATCCCCTGACATTAGGGTTAACTTAGCATGGCCAATCCACCTAACCGCACATCTTTGGACTGTGTGTTGCGGGGGGGAGGGGGGATGGAAACCAGAGCACTTGGAGGAAAGCCACACAGACACAGGGAGAATGTGCAAACTCCGAACGGAGTGTAACTGAGGCCAGAATTGAACCCAGGTCCCTGGTGCCATGAGGCAGCAGTGCTAACCACTGCGCCACCATGCCATCCAAGGAAGTAGCCATGATGAGGTATACATATTTAACTAAATTTATTGTGAAGTCTTAGCTCCGTTACACATTCCCTTCTGAATGTTCTATATTAATCCTGATTCTCACACGCATTATAAAAACTTAAGATCTGCCATGTGCATTCCTTTCTGCATGCTCTATATCTCTTTCATTGTGGAGAGCGCTCTGGCTTTGTTTGCCCCTTTTACCTCTTGGGAATATATCTCAATCCTCCTTGAACCATCTCCTTTTCAAGAATTCTGGCTGGCAACTTTTCACTCCACCTTTCCAGACAAGTCCATTCTCACCTCATTCAAATTAGTTTTCCTCCGATTAATTATTTGTTTTACTCCAGATGTTTTTCCAAAAATGAAACAGGAGGCAGAAAGGATGCTCAACTTTTTGAAGAGGGCCAAACAATGACATCATTCAAAGCCCAATGAGGAGCCACTTTATGGTGCCACAGGCTTTTTGTGCCAAGTGTGGGCAACAGATCACTGTGTGGTGAGGCTGCTAGTTAAATGCACCTAGCAACTGCCCAGGAGTTCAGGCCCAGTAGCCCAGGTAGGAGACTGCAGGCAGGAAGACAGCTCCCATGGCCCAAACCATTTCGCTGGAGAGATTTTCCCTTCTGAATTTTTCTTAATTCATTCATGGGACACTGGTTGGCCAACATTTATTACCCATCCATTGTTGCCCCTGAACTGAATGGTTTGCTAGGCCATTTCAGAGGGCAGCTGAGAGCTATAGAATCCCTACAGTGCAGAAAGAGGTCATTTGGCCCATTGAGTCTGCACTTACAGCAATCCCACCCAGGCCCGATCCCTGTAACCTCGTGTGTTTACCCTGCTAATTTTCCTGAAACTAAAGGGGCAATTGAGTGACCAATCACACCTTTGGACTGAGGGAGGAAACACCCAGATACAGGGAGAATGTGCAAACTCTACACAAACAGTCACCCTAGGCCAGAAGTGAACCCTGGTCAATCACATTGCTGTGGATCTAGAGTCACATGTAGGAAATCTGCCATTTAGGAATGGCAGATTTCCTTCCCTAATGGACCTTGGCAAACCAGATGCATTTTTCTGACAATGCAGCTTTGTGATCTTTTATTTTAAACTTATCTGACCTGGTTCCCGAGGTCTCCTGCCTTCCTTCAGTGGTTTTCTTTCCTAGTTGCATGGGTGAGGTTTCAGAATTTCTTGTGCCCTGGTTGGGATGGTAACATTGGGAGCATGCCTGCCATCCCAACATGACCATCTTTTGGGCCAGCACAGTGGTTAGCACTACTGCCTCACAGCACCAGTGGCCCAGGTTCAATTCCCAACTTAGGTCACAGTTGGTGTGAAGTTTGCACATTCTCCCCATGTCAGCATGGCTTTCCTCCAGCTACTCCAATTTCTTCCCACAATCTGAAAGCTGTGCTGGTTAGGTACATTGACCCAAACCAGCAGCAGAGTGTGGTGACTAGGGGAATTTCAGAGTAACTTCACTGCAGTGTTAAAGTAAGCCTTACTTGTGACTAATAAACAAACTTTAACTTTTACTTCTTGTCTCCCTCAGTAATGTGGGATTAGTGCAATCTGGCTCTGGGGTTTTAACTACTTTGAAGTTTTTAATTCACCTAGCCTTTCCTCCCTTGTAACAATGTTCTAAGAGGTTTACGTACTTCACCAAGACACCATCAACATGTCCCTCTCCTTTGTGAATACCAATGCAAAGTATTCATTAAGGATCTCACCCATTTCCTTTGGTTCTACACAATTTCCCTCTGTTGTCCTTAAGTGGAACAACTCTTTCTGTAGCTGCCCTCTTGCTCCTAATAAATGTAAAATACCTTAGTATTCTCCTCAATCCTATCGCCAAGGACATTTTATGGCACTTTTTTGCCCTCCTAACTCCCTATTTGAGCTTTTTTCAACTTTCCCTGTATTCTTCACCTATCTTTTAACCACCAAGACCTCATGAGACATTTCATTACTCCAATACTTGCAACCTCACCCTGAACCATTCCAAGCCCTCCCCAATTTGCAACAGATCCTTATTTATACTGAATCAGCTGGTCAGCTGACCATCACATCATTTTGTCATTGGTTACACAGTGTACTGGGTCAGCTGACCCTTACAACTTGTTACCATTGGTCACACTATAACAGATCCAATATTATCATTGGTTACATTCTGTCACACGCACTGCTGATAGGTGAGTATTTACACATTTATTTGCACACTTTTTTTTGGTCTAGCTGTGGTCAGTAGATGCAGCAGCCAATCTTTGTATAGGTTAATACTTTTGTGAATCTTTTAAAAGGATGTTTAAAATATAGGTAATGCACAGAAAGTGAAAGAAAGATTTATGAAAAATAATCTTTTACAACTTTGTCCTGACATACTAATTCCAGTAAAAAGCACATTTGTATATAACAAGGTGAATGTTAGTGTCTGGAGTAAGTTTCAGCTAAAGGCTATTTGGATTTTGCTCTGTGTTTTAAGCAGTGTTTATCCCAATCTTCCTGACGTAATATTGATCCTTAGAAGCCTGTTTGAGGTGCCTTATAGACCCCGACAATCACATTTTGATTTGACGTGTGTTAAGTTTCCTTTGTACTTTTTGTTTCTGTTCGGGCCATTCCCCCTCCTTTTGGGGAGCTGCCCCCTTTTTCTTTGTCCGAATGTAATTTAAGTTTGTTGCTTGGTTCAACCCGAAAGACTTGACTCCCTTATTAATCAAGAATCTACCTAACTCTACCTTAAAAATATTCAATGGCCCTTTCTCTACCATTCTCTGGGAAACAGAGTTTCATGGTCCTCAGAGGAAAATATATCTCCTCATCACCTCCTTATATGGGAGATCCCTTTATCTTTAAACTGCATTGCCAAATTCTAGTCTCCCCATTAGGGGACACTTTCAGCACCCACTCTCAATTCCAATCAGGATCTTTTCCGTTTCAATTAGATCATCCCTCATTTTTCCAAATTCCAGTGGAATTAGGCCCACCTTATCTGTGAATGTCCCTTTTAGAATCAATCAGCAGAGTAAGGGTCACATGATCCAGGAACCAATTAGGGGGCAGGGTGATTTGAGTTGATTTATTATTGTCGCATGCACTGAGAAGTGTTGTTTCTTTTGTGCTATACAAAGCATACCGTACATAGAGAAGGAGAGGAGAGAATGCTGTGTTACAGTCATAGCCAGGGTGTAGAAAAAGATCAACTTAATGTGAGGTGGGTCCATTCAAAAGTTTGATAGGAGTAGGGAAGGAGCTGTTCTTGAGTTGGTTGGTGCATGTCCTTAGACTTTTGTATCTTTTTCCCAATGGTAGAAGGTGGAAGAGAGAATGTCTGGGCTGCATAGAGACCTTAATTAGACTAGCTGCTCCCCTGAGGCACTGGCAGTATAGACAGAGTCAATGGATGGGAGGCTGGTTTGAGTGATGGACTGGGTTTCGTTCACGACCCTATGTAGTTTCTTGCAGTCTTAGACAGAGCAGGTGTCGGACCAAGCTGTGGCACAACCAGAGATATTAATAGAGAAATGGTGCTGGGAAAATTGATGGGATTGAAGGTGGATAAATCTCCAGGGCCTGAAAACCTACATCCCAGAGTACTTAAGGAAGTGGATCTAGAAGTAGTGGATGTATTGGAGGTCATCTTCCAGGATTCTATAGACTCTGGAACAGTCCCTGCAGATTGGAGGGTAGCTAATGTCACCCCAATATTCAAAAAGGGAGGTAGAGAGAAAACAGGGAATTATAGACCAGGAAGCTTAACATCGGAAGTGGGGAAAATTCTCGAATCCGTTATCAAGAACTTCATAGCAGAGTATTTAGAGAACAGCAGCAGGGAGAGACAGAGTCAGCATGGATTTATAAAGGGGAAATCATGCTTGACAAATCTGTTGGAATTCTTTGAAGATGTAACTAGTCGAATTAACAAGGGGAAGCATGTGGTATACTTGGACTTTCAGAAAGCTTTGTCACATGGATTATTATACAGTGAGAAGTATTGTATCTTCTGAGCTGTACAAAGTCCCACATAAGAGATTATTGTGCAAGGTTAAAGCGCGTGGGATTGGAGGAAATGTATTGAAATGGATAGAAAACTGGTTGGCAGAGAGAAAACAAGGAGTAGCAATAAATGGGTGCTTTTCAAATTGGCAGGCAGTGACTAGTGGGGGTGCCACAGGGATTGGTGTTGGGACCCCATCTATTCACAATATATATTAATGATTTGGATGAGGGAACAAAATGTAACATCTCAAAGTTTGCAGATGATATCATGTAGAGTGGGATGGTGAACTGTGATGAGAATGCAGAGTTCCTTCAAAATGATCTGGATAAGTTGGGTGAGTGGGCAAATCAATGGCAGATGCAGTATAATTTGGCTAAATGTGAGGTTACTCACTTTGGAAGCAAAAACAAGAAGGAGATAACTACCTGAATGGCTGTAAATTGGGAGAGGGGAGTGTGCAGCGGGACCTGGGTGTCCTTGTGCACCAGTCACTGAAGGTAAGTATTCAGGTGCAGCTGGCCTGTTGGCCCTCATTGCGAGAAGTTTCGATTACAGGAGCAGAGATGTGTTGTTGCAGTTACACAGTAAGAAGTCTCACAACACCAGGTTCGAGTCCAATCAGTTTATTTGATAGTAATCCCACAAGCTTTTGGAAACGGTGTCCCTTCGTCAGGTGTGTGAAAGGTTCTAATCTGATAGGACATTGCCAAAATTGAGGGTATTTTGGAAAACTAAAACCTCCACTACAACAACAGCCACTTCTTTTAAGACTTTAGGATGAAATCCATGTGGACCTGAGGATTTGTCGGTTCTTATTTCAAACAATTTTACTAGTCCCCTTTCCTTGGTGATTGTAATTGTTTTAAGTTACTGCCTCCCTTTCCCTCTTCTGACCATTTCTCTATTGTGAAGACAAATGCCAAAACCACGCTTAAGAACCAGTGATCCAAGTTGCCCTTTTAGCTTTTCAAAACCCTAGCATCTAACATCAGCGGTGTACTTAACAATGCCTGTATAAACTCTTACAATCTGTATTTACATTCCTGGCTAGCTCCTTTTGTCTCCTCTCATTTCTCTCACATTATTAATGTTTTAGTTATTCTTTGTTGCTCTTGATATTCTGTCCACTCTTCTGAGCTGCCACTCGTCTTTGCCAATTATACACTTTTACTTTCAATTTGATATTATCTTTTAATTCCTTAGTTATGACAGATGGTTGTGACCTTCCCTCTGAGTCTTCCTGACTGGAATCTACCTTCTCTGAGCATTCTGAAATATCTCCTTAAAGGTCTACCACTGCACCCTTCAAGACATAACTCTTTCGGGGCTTTTCCCCTTTGTCAGGTGACGGAGACTCTCCTGGTAAAGAGCTAGTGGCATTTGCTACCAAATAAACCTTTTGGACTTTAACCTGGTGTTGTGAGATTTCTTACTGTGTCACTAGGACGAGACAGGGAATGGAGAATTGGAGAGGATGGCTGGGTAAGCAGTGCAGATTCAATCGGCCAAATGACCACCTTCTGCACAGCAGGAATTCTATGGTAGTTCTATGTTAGCTGTCTCCATGCTTTCCTGATTGCAATAATTTAAGTTTCAAACATTAGTCTTAGACCCACTCCTCTCTCCTTCAAGCTGAATGTGACATTCAATCATATTATGATCATTGCTATCTGGGGCATTTCATTATGAGGTCATTAATTAATCTCATTTTATTTGCAAAATACCAGATCTAGGGTAGCATTCTCTATGGATAGTGCTAAAATATGCTGCTGTAAAAAAACTATTCCCGAAAACACTCTGTGAACTCATTATTCCATCTACCTTTGTCAATCTGATTGTTCAATCTATATGTGGATTTAAATCAATCATAATTATTGTATTACCTTTCTCACAAACACCTATTATTACTTCCTCTATACCTTTTCTCTTAGTGATTACTATAATCTCAAGATCATAAAACATATATAGCAGAGACACAGAAACACAATACAAAGAAAATTTGTTCTGCGAATAGCTCCTTTATTTCATTTCAGAATATTTCGGCATGAAAAAATATTCTTTTTCAACAAGGAATTAGAAATCTCTCATGCGTCTGAAAGATCCGATAGTTGGACAAGATGCACCCCAGTCACTGTATCTCCTGTATTCTCCGGGTCTC
Organism: Carcharhinus amblyrhynchos; assembly: GCF_965287045.1. NCBI lineage: Eukaryota > Metazoa > Chordata > Chondrichthyes > Carcharhiniformes > Carcharhinidae > Carcharhinus > Carcharhinus amblyrhynchos. The sequence goes on along the minus strand of NC_137334.1, from coordinate 3,190,317 downwards.
AGGAAGTACTGTCGGCCTCTGTAGCTGGGGTGTTCATAGAAGATCCAGTAACCGTCCATCACATGGCAGGAGTGAATGTCACGGTAACGGAAACGATCGTAGACAGAGGGACAGTCATCCATGAATTCCATCATCTGTCCCCCAAAGTCAGGCCTCTCGTAAATCCTCATCCTGTAGTTTCCACCTCGGTACTGGAATAAAGAACATGTAACATTCATGTTACAGCAGATATATGTATGATATGTTTTGTAGATGGAGTATTCCAAGATTGGTACTTTTTAGAACAGGCGTCATGAAATATTTATTCTGACACCTACTTATTAAAATGAAGGCTAAAAATGATTTGGAAATGGGTCCAAAGATGTGCAGGTTAGGTGGATTGGCCATGCAAAATTGCCCCTTACTGCCTAAAGATGTGTAGGGTACATGGATTAGCCATGGTAAATGTGTGGGGTTATGGGGATAGGCCAGGAGGGAGATGGGGGGGAGGGTATGGTTGGCCGAGGTGAGATGCTCACTCAGAGAGTCAGTGCAGACTTGATGGGCCGAAAGGCCTCCTTCAACACTGTGGGAATTCTATGGTTCTATGCATAGATTACTGTTCAGCAAATGCCATTAGCAACAACTTTACACTTTAACAGAATAAATACAAGGACATTTGAATATATTATTTTGTCAATCGCAATGCTACTATGCACAAATCAATAGTAAAATTACAGCTCAGTTGTTACTGCTAGTTCTTGGCCCTTCTACCAAAAAAGATACTGATAGACTGGGAAGTTTTTGGACAAAATTGAAAGGAAATTCATCGTGGAACTTACTTTACTCAGTTATAAAGAAAGATGTGGAGTGCAATCTCCCCGTGCTGTTTACATTCCCACTGCAGCAAAGTCGGACAATTTGATGGGCGGCCAAATCTCTGTCCGCTCAGGTGGGATGGGAAAATCCTGCCAGCATGAACAGTGGCAACATTTTGGCCATGTTGCACTGGGCAAAAGAAAATATCAAACAAAATATATTCTCTTGAAAGTGCCGAAGCAACAAGCCAGTTCCTTTACAATGTGAACATCTCATGTGGAGATAACTAATACCCCCCTCAAAAAATAAACACAAAGATTGAAAAATGAAGGAATTAATTTGATGCCACTTAATTCATGTGAAAATTGTCATGTAACTGTAGGAATATGGTTAAAAATTGTGGCTAAATAAGTGATCATGGCAGAAAAAAGTGACCATTCCAGATTGGCTAGTGTCACAATTGATATTCTGTAGTTTCATCACATTATCTGGGACATCTAGGAAAGCATCCAAATCTATCTCCTGGGGAATAAATAGGTTTGACTGAGCTTACAACAGGATAAAGCATATATGTGTTACCAGAGGCCTAATTTTGATATTCATCATGTCTGAACAGCTTTCCAACGCTCACATTCCTTGTCAACATTTGAACCGAAGCCACGTAACATAAAATATAGTGGTCCTGCCTATCCATAGGCACAGTTCACCTGCGGAACTCTCTAAACCAGAGTTAGCACAACATTTACTAGGAGCTCTGGTAGGATCTATCTGGTGGTAAAGATATCAATGTGAGCTCACCGAATGATTCCGCAACATTTATAAATTATTTTTCCTGTATACGTATGTAACTTAGAAATATGCCAACGTAGCATTGACAAGCCTTTTAGTTCCATATTTCTAATTCCAGCTACCACATGTTGTATTTTAACCTTATTGCTAAATGGCACAATGAACAACTAAAAAAACTGATTTACTATGAATGACAGAAAAAGAACGAAACAATTCCAATTAGTTTTTTAAAATTACACAATTAGTCAAAACTGCAGGACATTAATGATGACCTTTTTAATTGATTCATTCATGTGATGAGGGGTAAGTCTTGCATGTATTGTCCATCCCTAATTACCCTTGAGAAGATGGAGGGGTTAACCATCTTCCTGAACCATCGCAGCCCCTATGGTGTAGGGACGTCTATGGCACGGATAGGGAGTTCCAGGATGTTGACCCAGTGACAGTGAAGGAAAGACAATATAGTTTCACATCAGAATGCTGTGTGGTTGGGCAGTGAACTTACAGATGGTGATGTTCCAAGGCACCTGTTGTACTTATCCTTCTAGGTGGAAGAGGGGGAGGTTTTGGAAACGGTTGCTGAAGGTGAGGTACTGCAATACATCTGATGGATTGTACACACTGCTGCCACTGTGCATTGGTGGTGGAGAAAATCGATGTTAAGGTGGGAATGGGGTGCCAATCAAGGTGGCTGCTTTGTCCTGAATGGTTCTTAGGTGCTGTTAGAGCAGCACTCATCCAGGCAAGTGGAGAGTATTCCATTAAACTCCTGAATTTGATGGACAAACTTTTGGAACCAGGAGGTAAATTACTCACGACAGAATTCATAGGTTCTGATCTGCTCTGGTAGCCATGGTATTTAAATGGCTTACAACAAATATAAGACATATCAGTAAATGATTGGAAACTGATCGTTAATATGTATTTATTACTCACGTGTGGGTAGGTGCGACATGACCTGACACAGTCATTGAATCCCATCCAGCGCTGGTAGTCAGGATATTCTCCCCTGCTCAGAACATACTGGTATCCCATGTAATTGGGTTTCTCATACAGCACCCACCAGTCACTCTCCACGCGGACAGAGTTACAGCGACTGAAGTAAGGGGACAGGTCGGGGCAGTCAGTGCTGCACTCATAGTGCCGACCCTGGAAGTTCCTGTCCTCGTAAAAGATAATCTGCGGGGAATTAAAATGGGATTAATTAAATCAATAGTTTCATAAATGTAATATATATTCTATGAAACATTATTAGTAAATGTGAAAAACAAGAGAGTCACCTTACCTTGCCCATTTTGAGCGACACAGTCAGTTAGACAACTACCTGCACTTTGCACTGTTTCACACAGCTGGGTATTTATACGCTGGATCGAAACGCCACTGTAGGGAATACTTTTGTTATTCTAATCGATTCAACAGCGTATATCAGCAAAAATCAAATTAGAAAAAAAGCTATAGCCATTGCAGACAAAATCCCCTTATTCAGGTTTCTGGATAGGACACTGATTCTATCCATTCTGCTTTGATGCTGTTTTAATTGTTTGTGAAAAAATTCAAATGGCAAGGAGCCAAAATGTACTTATGTTGAGCCCAGTAAAGGTATTGTCACTTTTTAAAATCTGCACTTTGCTTTGTTTTCAAGGATGAATTGTGACTCTTTCTGTCAACTTAAAATAAGGTGTAAACAATTCTAATAGAGATGCAGGAAGACCTGGGTGTAAACGCATACAAATTGTTGGAGCTATCAGGGTAGATTGAGATGGTGGTTGATATAAGATCCTGCTTAAATAGAGGCGTAATGAAGGTTTTAATAACTTTTTTATAGAATGTTAGCCAATCCTTAACTGGAGTAATGGTCAAAAGTTTATACATTTCTCTTTTGGAACGTGGCAGGCAAAAGTTGACAAATTGGTTGAGAAGGTGGCTTTCTCTCTCACCTTCCCATCACCACAGGTATAATATCAGTGATGGGAGTGCTGCTGTGCAATCTCATTCTATAGTCCAATTCGGGCCCTTGTCTTACCAATTATTCACCGCTTAAGGGCTTTTTTCTTCCCTGCTGCTGATGTCTCGCCAGCCTGAAGTCTAAATGCACGCTCCTGATCAAGCCCCCCGCCCCCTCCCCACTCCATGACCAAAGGAAGCCTTCCCCGCAGTCGCCCTGATACTGACCACACTCACACCCTGGTGTGGTGTCGTGGTCACTGCTACTCAAAATCTCGCTCACTGTCCTGCCTGGAGACAATTCACATCCCTTTATCCTGTGCTTAACCCTCTCTCCACTCACATTGTCTGTACCTTGAAGACTTGGTTACCTGTAAAGGCTCACATTCCAACCATTAGTTGGTAAATTGAGTTTGTGTCTTTATTTGCCCTGTTTGTGAACAGAGCTCCCACTTATCTGATGAAGGAGCAGTGCTCCGAAAGCTAGTGGCTTGTGCTACCGAATAAACCTGTTGGGCTTTAACCTGGTGTTGTGAGACTTCTTACTGTGTAATCACCATGCCAGGGGTGACCTACAGATTTGGCAGGGCTAGAAGGAGCAGTCCAGCCATGATACCCCCATCCTAGGGGGGTAAGTAGTGAGGCCAATCCCTTACCCCCAAACCAAACCCTCCCTCCCCAGGGGCTCTTGAGGGACCTTTCCTGTGTAGCCTGGCAGCAGCAGGGGGGCCACTGGACCTTAAATCCCTTTGGGGTCCAAGGTGCCAGGTCAGGGTATCAGTGCCAGGGTGCCGGGACAGTGCACTGTTGGCATTGCCAAGCCTGAATGGGAATGTGGACTGAGGGGGGGAGGGTCTGGTGTGGCAGGGTGGGGGTTAATGGAGAAGAGAGGCTGAGTGCACAGTGAGGACTGGGTCACCCTCGTGACTGCGTGGTGTTGGGGGTTTAAGTGAAGGTTTGTGTGGTGGAAGGGAGCATGCTCCTCTTTTCTTTCAGGTTAGTGTTACTCATCTGGACTCTTGGGGCTCAGCTTGTCTCTGCTTGTGATTGGCAACACCAAAACCTGCCTGGTGCCATTCCCCTCAGGAGGGCTGGCCGCAGAGAGGGTGATTAGTGATCGGGATGTCAAACCCACTAATTACATTCAAATGAACAGGTTTGCATCAACATGGGACTGCCACTTGCTATGGACAGGGACCTGCTCGGGGCCAGGGGCACAGGTCAGGTGAATCCCTATTGTCTTGATGCCAATCCAAGATTCCGATTTTTTTTTTTAGCCTGACACTCTATTCTGCGGGGCATTGGCTTTCCCTTTGACTGTCAGTCGAGGCTGGAAAATCCCATCCGGAGAGACATAGATGTAAATGTGCATAAATCATCAAAAGTATGTAGATTTTCGGGATATTTAAGCTCTAAAACCATGAGACTGCATTCACTAAATATTAACTTGTTCTTTTTTGATTCTGATTTATTATTATCACATATGTTATCATACAGTGAAAAGTATTTTTTCTTCTGTGCTATACAGACAAAGCATACCGTCCATAGAGAAGGAAACGAGAGAGGGCAGAATGTAATGTTACAGTCATAGCTAGGATTTAGAGAAAGATCAACTTAATATAAGGTAGGTCCATTCAAAAGTCTGATGGCAGCAGGGAAGAAGTTGTCCTTGAGTCTGTTGGTACGTGACCTCAGACTTTTGTGTCCATTTCCTGATGGAAGAAGGTGGAAGAGAGAACGTTTGGGGTCCTTGATTATGTTGGCTGCTTTTCCAAGGCAGTGGGAAGTGTAGACAGAGTCAATGGATGGGAGGCTGGTTTGTGTGATGGACTGGGCTTCAATCATGACCCTTTGTCATTTCTTGCAGTTTTGGACAGAGCAGGAGCCATACCAAGCTGTGATACATCCAGATGGGAAGCTTTCTATCTGTAAAAACTAACGCCATATAAAGTAATGCATAGATTCTATTATTCAGAAACAAAGTTACAGAGTAGCTATCTATTTCCCTCATCTAGCTAAAATTTAAGGAACAAATGAATGCGTTGCAACAGTTATACATTCCTTACTGGTGCAAATATACAAAAAAAAAGTGGTCCAACTATGGCTTACAAAAGAAATTAAGGAGAGCATTAGATCCAAAAGAGGTTGTTTAAAGTTGCTAGAACAAGTTCAGAATTGAGCAAAGGAGGTCAAAGATATTGGTTAAGAGGAGAAAAATAGAGAGTGAAGTTACAAGTAACATAAAAGCATATTGTAAAGCCTTCCATAAGTATATGAAAAAAAGATGAGTGAAGACAAATGTAGGTCCTTTACAGTCTGAAACAGGAACAAGGAAATAAGAGAGTAGGGAATTTTATCTATCCCAATGTTAACCGGGATAGTTTTAGGAATGGAGGGAGCAGAATTTTTAAGGTGCATTCAGGAGAACATTTTTTGGCCTGTCTGTAGCAAGTTCAACAAGAGAGGGTGCAGTTGTGAACTTAATTTTAGGAAATAAAGCTGGGCAGGTAGAGAGAATGACAGTGGGGAGCATTTTGGTGATAGTGATCATAATTCATTCAGTTTAAACATAATCATGGAGGCGATGAAACAAAAGTCCCAGGGCACCATTTGGGGGTTCACTGATCCTTCACCCACTACACAGGCGTGGGCCCAGTTGCCAGCATGCATGCAGAGCTCAAGTAGGAGTCAGATAAGTTTGCACCAGAGCCTCATCATGAAGGTGCTCAGTGAGTTGTCATCACCCTCCTGCCTGCCAAAAAACTCACTAACACAGAGCTGTAGGTTTGTGCAGAAGCCATTGAAAATCCTCCAACACCTGTAAAGTTTTCCAAATTGAAGTAATTGTGGAAAACGCCAATCGCTTGTAGAATCTTAGCATCAGCCAGAAGGGATGTGTCAGCAGCTAATCCCTTTAAATAGCGTTGGTGGAAGATGTTCTCAGTGCTATTTCACATCATGTTCAGCTGTACGAGGTGAATGAAGCAATCAGCCAGAGCATTGCAGCAGTTATATTCTGTTAATTCTACAACAATCCACTGTGCATGTGAAAGTTAAAATGTTCAGATTCAAGTTTCATTGTTTGGACGTTAAATTGTGCGGAAGTTAAAATGTTCAAATTAAAGTTTTAAAAGGGCAGCACGGTAGCACAGTGGTTGGCACTGCTGCTTCACAGCTCCAGGGACCTGAGTTCGATTCCCAGCTTGGGTCACTGTCTGTGTGGAGTTTGCACATTCTCCTCGTGTCTGCGTGGGTTTCCTCCGAGTGCTCCGGTTTCCTCCCACAGTCCAAGGATGTGTGGTTTGGCCATGCTTAAATTGTCCCTTAGTGTCCTGAGATGTGTAGGTTAGAGGGATTAGTTGGCAAAACATGTTGGGATATGGGTGTAGGTCCTGGGTGGGATTGTGGTCGGTGCAGACTCGATGGGCTGAATGGCCTCTCTCTGTACTGCAGGGTTTCTATGATTTCATGCCTTCTCTGTGCAGTAGTGAAAAATGTTTATCAGCTTACAGATCTTGAAAGACGTCTGCGTCTGCTATTTCAGCATGAACAAGCTAGTCTTCATCTGTGTAAGCCCCATAATCTTCCACTTTTCGGCCTCCACCAGAGGGTGAGAAAGACCAGATTTTTCCATAACAAATACCAAAGGCGAGATATGGGGATATGCAATGGAGGACTGTTCCATTGTGCTAGATGCCGGGCCAGGCAGTGGCGAGGCCATTGAGGGGGGGGTTAAGTGGCTGCTGGCTGGCACGCTCGTCCTTGATGTGGTGGAGTTTGGCCTCGGAGGTGGGGGCCTGGGCAATCCATGAGGGGTTCAGAAAAACTTGCAGAATGTAAGGCAGTTTCTCCTTGTGCAAATGTCACTCAAGGCCTCTTTTGGATGATGCATGCTGTCTAATGCTGTTTGTACTCGAGTTGACTAAGAGTGCCCAAGGTTGCTGGTACCCAGGATCTCTGATATGCCAGCTATACTTCAGTTACCATGGTTACCGGGTGTTGAGGGCTATTGGCTGACAACATGGCTCATAACATTGGTTCCCACACGTGTGTAGCACGCCCACAGCAAGAGCTTTTTATTTATTTGTTCACGAGCTGTTGGCTGGGCCAACATTCATTGCCCATCCCTGAGGGCATTTCCGAGTCAACCATACTGCTGTGGGCCTGGAGTGGTGTGTAGGCCAGACCAGGTAAGGATGGCAGATTTCCTTCCCTGAAGATCATTAATGAACCGGATGGGTTTTTACAACAATTGACAATGGTCATCATCGGACTTTTAATTCCACACTTTTGTTGAATTCAATTTTCGTCATCTGCCATAGTGGGATTTGAATCCGGGACCCCAGAACATCACCCTGGATCTCTAGGTTACTAGTCCAGCAACAGTACCATTACTCCATCACCACTAGACATCCAATAGACCACGCTAGCTGAAGCAAAGATTCCACAGGAAGCAGGAAACCCCTTGGAGTTGCTGCTCAGGACTCGGCTGAAGTAGGTCTCAAGACTTGTGGTGGTCTCTTATCTGCTGCACAACATTGTCGAAAGGGAGTAGCCCTTCTGTTGCCTATCAGGCAAGAAGCTGAAGATCAGGAGGCGAACGAGGAGGAGGCGGTTCAAAAATTGAGGAAAAGGATGATGAGGAGGTGAAAAGGCTGTATATGGAAAACTAATTAACATTTGATACCTATGACTGCAGCTCCAGTGCCCTGGTTCCCAGGAATCCTACACTCCTTACTGTGATAAACCTCCAGGACTTGCTTGGGGAACCACTGATTGATCTCTCTGTAGGACTCATTGAATATGAGCTCCTTGGGGATTGATAATTAACTGACCAGGTGGAGCTTGTACAGTAAGCCCTTTATAAAGCAGGCCTCTGAGTGGGTCCATTGTTGTATTATCGTAATTAAGGCCTGTTGTGTTCACCATTTCTGGTTTTGCTTTACATTGTGCAATAAAGCACTGTTCCTTTACAGCTGACTCCTCGAGTTATTATACTTACCAACTGTCTGCCACTGGCCATCGTAGTATCCTCCTGGCAAAAGTGAAAGTTGCCACAGCGTACACATTTCCAAAACAAATTTCTAGATCAAATTATGTCATATTGCATACAAAATTAACCAAATCACCCAAGTGTATTCACAGAGTGCCTCTCTTTCAGCGTCTTTTCTGTTGTAGATAATGTTACTCCGATGATAGCAGTTACTGCTAATGTTCGGTGATAGGTATCTCTGCAGGGTAACATACTTTGGAACTCTCTGCATCAGAAGGCAGTGGAGGCCACCGAGGGTAAATCGATTCTTGTTGAGCAAAGGAATCAGAGATTATCAGGAGTAGATGGGGAAGTGGGGCTCAATGCGCACAGATCAGGCAAATTACCGTGCATGCTGGAATCTAAAACCAAATTAGAAAATGGTGGACATACTCAGCAAGTCTGACAGCATCTGTGGAGCGAGAATACAGCAAAACAGAGAAGTAAAGCTAGTCTCTAGAAGCTTCCAGTGTTCATATTACAAAGACGGGAAAGGATACCTCTCTTTCTGCAGCTTTCAAAATAGCAATACTCAGACAGCAGAATCTTCAACCCCAGACGGGTGAAACAAGAGACTCTCTCTCTGAACTCCAAAACAGAATCTGAAACAGCTAAGCTGGAATCCACTGTAAAAGCCTAGCTGTCCCCAGTCATATGACTTGACCTGTCAACTATCCCAATCAAGCTCTGCTCTCCAATAGCAGGGGGACTCCAAAACAACAGAACACTGCATTAGTTTAGACCAAAACAAACAGGACTTCAATCATACTACTTCAGCAATAGTAGAGGATGCCTCCGGCAGACAAAATAGCACCGACAAAATGCCCGGGACTGCTAGAAAAATGCTGCAGAGAAACAAGATTTAAATACATTTCTTAAAGGCACAGTATTATCACACGCCCTTGGAAGTTGCTTTGAATACTGGCATCTACCATCATAAGAGCTGAGCAGTGACAACAGCACTTTAACAGTTGCTGGCTGCTTCTTCTGCGTCAACGGAAGCTAAAACATCTCCCATCAGCTGCTCCATCTGAGTTAATTCCCCAAATGTGTTGATAGTATTGGCCACCAGTTTCATATTGAAAGGATGGCTGTCAAGATCTTCACAAAGGTACATAGTATCCCTACAGTGCAGAAGGAGGCCATTTGGCCCATCAAGTCTTCACCGACCACAATCCTACCCAGGCCCTATTCCTGTAACCGCTCATATTTACCTCGCTGACACTTGGGTTAATTTAGCATAGCCAATCAATCTAATACACACATCGTTGGAGTGTGAGAGGAAACTGGAGCATCTGGAGGAAACCCATGCAGACATGGGGAGAATGTGCAAACTCCATACACACCGTGACCCAAGGCCAGGATTGAACCCGGGTCATGGCCCTGTGAGGCAGCGGTGCTAACCACTGTGTCGGCGTAACACCTCATGGAATAAGTGAGTGTGGTATTCCTTCTTGATCCTTGTCATTGACCAAAAACTTACTGGAAGGCACTACACAGTTTGCAGTGTACCCCTATTTATCTCCAGCTTAGTCTATTCAATTACTCAACTGAGATCTTTGCAGCAGAAACCACGTCAATCTCACCCTCCAGCAAACTGGTATCTGTACATCGGAATGTTGAAAATCGTTGATTATATTTTTGTTTTAAAGTTGGCAGGCCATTAATAAATGTGGAAAAGCTACAAGATCTGTACACGATGCTTAGAATCACTAGAAATCTCTCACCAATTTGAAATTGTTACTAATTAGATTAACTGTTCCAGGAACTATTAGAAGACATTTCATTTGTAATTTGCTTTCATTTTTTATAGGTCAGACCACAGGCAATATTGAGATGCTACAAAACACATATCGAGGTCAGTTCACAGCAGAATGGAAATGACACCCTGTTCAAAAGAGTCTGAAGTTTGGAAGAAGCTCGGAGAAAAGAACCAGTTTCTTAATTAGGAGAAAAAAAGAATTGAGAGGCAGAACGATCCACATTTTATTCAAAGGAAAAAAACTGCCCACGCTGGAAATCTCAAAAAAATCAAAATAAAACAGAAAATTCCCCCCCCAGCTCGATTTTTCAAGTTGCTGACGACACCACCACAGTGGGTCAGATCTCAAACAGAGAACAGGAATGGGATGGAGAATCTGGTGAACTAATGGGGCAGCAATAATCTCTCCCTCAATGTCAACAAAACGAAAGAGATAGTCATTGACTTCAGGAAGTGTAGTGGAAGACATGCCCCTGTCTACATCAACGGGATCAAAGTAGAAATGACCGAGAGCTTCAAGTTTTTCGGTGTTCAGATCACCAACAATCTGTCCTGGCTCCCCCCCCCTTACTGACAGTATATTTAAAAAAGCCCACCAATGCCTCTACTTTCTCAGGAGACGAAGGAAATTTGGAATGTCAGCTACGACTCTCACCAACTGTTACAGATGCACCATAGAAAGCATTCTTTCTGGTTGTATCACAGCTTGGTATGGGATCCTGCTCTACCCAAGACTGAAAGGAACTACAAAAGGTCATGAATGTGGCCCAATCCATCACGCAAACCAGCCTTGATTCTGTCCGCACTTCCTGCTGCTTCGGCAAAGCAGCCGGCATAATTAAGGTCCCCACACACCCCGGACATTCTTTCCTCCTCCTTCTGTTCGGAAAAAGATGCAAAAGTTTGAAGTCCATGTGCCAACCGACTCAAGAACGGCTTCTTCCCTGCTGCTATCAGACTTTTGAATGGACTTACCTCGTATTAAAGTGATAGATATCTTTCTACACCCTAGCTATGACTGTAACACTACATTCTGCATTCTCTCCTTTCCTTCTGTATGAACGATATGCTTTGCCTGTCTAGGGTGCAAGAAACAATATAAGAACATAAGAAATAGGAGCAGGAGTAGGCCATCTAGCCCTTCGAGCCTGCCCCGCCATTCAATAAGATCGTGGCTGATCTGAAGTGGATCAGTTCCACTTTCCCGCCCTCTCCCCATAACCCTTAATCCCCCTGTCTATCAGAAATCTATCTACCCGTGACTTAAATATATTTAGCGAGGCAGCCTCCACCACTTCAACGGGCAGAGAATTCCAGAGATTCACCACCCTTTGAGTGAAGAAGTTCCTCCTCAACTCCGATCTAAACTGCACCCCCCCCCCTTGTCTTGAGGCTGTGCCCTCTAGTCCTGCTGTCCTTTCTGAGCAGGAAGAATCTCTCTACCTCTACCCTATCCATCCCCTTCATTATCTTATATGTCTCTATAAGATCCCCCCTCTAATAGAGAATACTTTTCACTGCATACTAATACAAGTTATAATAATAAATCGAATCAAATCACGCAAATCAAAACAGAAGTGAAACGTGGAAAGCCAGGAAACCCAGGGCATGATCTTATGACTTTGTCCCATCTGACTTTCAGTGAGGTGAGGTGATAAGATTAGGTGAGAGGTGAAAAACTAGATTTGAGTCCAGTTTCTCATCTCCTGCGATCATACCGGCTCGGTTTGCTGGCAAAATTGGTCGCCTGCCCAGAAATTAATATTAATGAAGGTCATTCGAATATCATTAGTGCCCCCCGGATGCTACCATCTGGGCTCAGTTGATCTTACCAGCTTGGTGGTCACTTTTCACCAGTGAGAATCACAACTGCTCTCCATCAGCCGGGGACCAGACATGGTGGCCTCACCATGGGGACCAGAAGCCATCAGGTGATCGGGGAATGGCCGGGCAGTGCCCATGGGGCACCATAATTGTGCCAGGACTGTGCCAAGGGGGTGAGGCCTGAGTGGGACTGGAGCCTGTGAGGGTGGAGCAATGATAGGGGATGGAATAGGAACCCTGCAGGGGTGGGAGGGAATGGGGAAACTTATCGAAAGGAAGGAATTCTGCAGGGGAGATGCGGGTGGGAGGGAGGGAACTCTGCAGATAGGGGTGATTGACAGGGATCTGGGGTGAGTGGGGGATGGACTGTATAGGGGGCGAGGGGTGGTGATGTCAATGAGGATGTGGGAGTGGAGAGGGTGTGGGGTCCAATGACTGTGAGGGGGGAGGGTGGCACAATGGCAACCATAGACCTCTGCATCCAGCTTCCTCAGCGGGTTCAGGCTCCCCAACCCCCATCCCTCCACCTGTGGGCGAGAATCACATCCTGAGAAAACTGGTGTGATTCTCTCCCATTTTCCAGCTCATTCAGCTCTCTGAATTTTTTTATTGGCAAGATCGTGCCAACAGTGTATGTTCAGGCAGTGAGCCTAATGGTCATCAAAGACCAAGGAAAAGATCACACATTTATGGAACAAAGTCTATAAAAGCTGGAAAGCTGGAGACTTCCAAAATAAAATGGGTTACCAGTTATCAGACTGTTTCACAAAAAAAGAACTGCTTGTCCAAATAAATTGCTGGATATCTTTGAAGAATTATGAGAACACGAACATTTTCATGTTGTAAATTTATCAATTTTATTTTTTATTTTCTAGACAGGGGACAGGGTGAATACAGAATATGTTAACTGTTGGTTGAATAATAAGATAATGCATTATCATTTTGTATTTCTTATTAATAGATTAATTTGCATATCGATTTAATTTAGTGAAAAGTGGGTGTCTGTTAGTATTCTGTCCATGGATGTTAAATAGCTAGCATTTTAAGGTAATAAGTTTTTATTAATTTGTAAGTGTTACAAGTAGGTTTACATTAACACTGCAATGAAGTTACTGTGAAAATCCCCTAGTCGTCACACTGTGGCACCTGTTCAGGAACACACAGGGAGAATTTAGCATGGCCAATGCACCAAAGCAGCATGTCTTTCGGACTGTGGGATAATACCGGAGTACCCCGAGGAAACCCACACAGACACAGGGAGAATGTACAGACTCTGCACAGATAGTGACCCAAGCCTGGAATTGAACCCGGGTCCCTGGCTCTGTGAGGCAGCAATGCTAACCACTCTGCATCATGCCGCTGGTTATCGCTCATTGGGTATTTATTAGTTAATCATGCTCAGTTGTGTGTATAGTCAGTCAACACTGGGGAGATTGTGATAACCATAAACTCTGCAGTGAACAGTCTCTATCAGAGCATCCTAGTCTCCGTGTCTCCTTCGCAATCAGGCTTGGGAATTTCTCCAACAATAGCACCCTGAATTCCGAAACCTGGAGGACGACCCCCTTTCTACCAATGTTGTTGGTACTGACACAGACCACAATGGCCAATCATCCTCCCTGCCTAAGGATGCTCTGCAGCCGTTCCATGGCAACCTTGATCCTCGCATCAGGAAGACAGCAGAATCCGCAGAAACACCTGCCTCTTCCGCTAACTATTGAATCACTATTGCTCTTCTGGCCCCCTTAGATTTCAGGGATATATACAGGTCCAGGCTGTGGAATGCTTTGTTGAATGTGTCACTTCCTGAGCTAGTTGCTCTGTGGCACAATGGCACAGGGGTTAGCACTGCTGCCTCGCAGCACCAGGAACCCGGGTTCAATTCCCAGCTTGGGTCACTGTCTGGGTGGAGTTTGCACATTCTCCCCGTGTCTGCGTGGGTTTCCTCCTGGTGCTCTGGTTTCCTCTCACGCTCCAAAGATGTGCGGGTTAAGTTGATTGGCCATGCTAAATTGGCCCTAGTTTCAGGGGGATTAGCAGGGTAAATGTGTGAAGTTACAGGGATAGGGTGGGATTGTGATTGGTGCTGGCCCCATAGCCTCCTTGTGTACTGTAGGGGTCCTATGAGTTGCCAGTACTGCATAAGGCACAGCTAATGCTCAATTGTTACCTCAAACCCCCAATTAGTCCAAACCAAGGTCCCTGGATTTTACTTTAATTGGTTCAGATATCAATGTTTTTTTACTGTTAATCATTTCTTATATGTAATGGAATTTAATGGCCTAGAGAAACAAATGAGTTCTATTAATTTGATTATATTTGCTTCGTTAGTGATCTTAAACTAAATTTGTGTTGTGCTTTCATAGTAAGCCTGGATAATTTGCTTAAAACATAGTGGGGGAGCCAGTAGTCTCAACGGTGTGAGTTACTGGTATAGATAATGGTTCCATGGCAGAATCTTACGTCACTATATATTTTCATATTGTTAATTCTATGACTCAAATGCATTTCCCAGTGGTAATTGTAATCTCGAAATCATAAAACGTCAGTGGCGCAGGAACATAAAAATACAATCCAGATAAAGAAACCAGTTCTGCTGATAACAACTTTATTATGTTTCGGAATATTTCAGCATGACAAAACCTCGTTTCTAACAAGCGATTAGAAATCCCTCATGCGTCTGAAAGATCCGACAGTTGCGTTGTAGCCGCCCCAGTCGCTGTATCTCCTGTATTCTCCGGGTCTCAGGAAGTACTGTCGGCCTCTGTAGTTGGGATGTTCATAGAAGATCCAGTAACCGTCTATCACATGGCAGGAGTGAATGTCACGGTAACGGAAACGATCGTAGACAGAGGGACAGTCATCTACGAATTCCATCATCTGTCCCCCAAAGTCAGGCCTCTCGTAAATCCTTATTTTGTAGTTTCCACCTCGGTACTGGAATAAAGAGCATAAAACATTCATGATGTAGCAGGATATATGTTTGTATATATGTTGACAAGTCTTCCAGAATTAGAGTTCTTTAGAATAAGGAACATGGAATATGTATGGATGCATCTATTTCCAAAGGTGGGAGTAAAAATCAATTCTGAAATTGATTACTGAATATTTATTAAATATTTCTAATTAATGTGAAGCTCTTAGAAATAATATTATAAAACTGAAGCACTAGACATTGGAATATAATGTAGATCACGACATGTTATTCCATCCTTGTATAGACAAACTGATGAGAATCCATTGCTCTTGCTACAGCTGGTTCTTTGCATTGGTTAGAAATGACACAAATTTCACCTTGGAACTGATGTTTCTCCATTATGAAGAAAGACGTACAAAAGTGAAATAAGTGCTAACAGATAGATAGCTACTCCCTTTAAGACTATGAACACCTCCATCTGACTATCTTGGGGTTAAAGGGAAACTGCTGAACCCTAGACTTGGAGATTGATCAGGTGTGGTCAAGTTCCCAACAAGATGAAGACTATTGTGAGGATCTGGACTAAGTCATGAACACTGGACAGCTTTCCAATAAGTTTAACGTTTATTTATTAGTGTCACAAGTAGGCTTACGCTGTAGTGAAGTTACTGTGAAAATCCCCTAGTCGCCACACTCCAGCGCCTGTTCAGGGATACTGAGGGAGAATTTAGCATGGCCAATTTACCGAACCAGCACGTCTTTCCGATTGTGGGAGGAAACTGGAGCACCCGGTGGAAACCCACACAGACATGGGGAGAAAGTGCAAACTCCACACAGGCAGTGACCGGAGGCTGGACGTGGTCCTGAGTCTATGGTGCTGTAAGGCAGCAGTGCTAATCACTATGCCACCATTGTTGCAGCAACACGAAACAGAATAACTAAAATATGGATATGTCTCTATTGACAGGAAAAGAGAACGAGGAGAACAATCATTCAATCATCAAAGATTATGACACTATTAACGAAGGGGCTGGGAATAAATTGCATATAATAAAATTACTGGTTGGTTTTAACATATATTACATCAGAAAGTCATTTGAAACTGATAATTAATACATACGTGAGGGAATCTACGGCATGACCTGACACAGTCATTGTATCCCATCCAGCGCTGGTAGTCAGGATATTCTCCCCTGCTCAGAACATACTGGTATCCCATGTAATTGGGTTTCTCATACAGCACCCACCAGTCATCCTCAACACGGATGGAGTTACAGCGACTGAAGTAAGGGGACAGGTCGGGACAGTCACTGCTGCACTCATAGTGCCGACCCTGGAAATTCCTGTCCTCGTAAAAGATAATCTGTGGAGAAAGAACATGATAGAATTGATAGTTTTCTGAATTTGATGTATTTTGCACAATATATTAACAATGATGAAATATATGAAAGTTCACCTTACCTTGCCCATTTTGAGCGACACAGTCAGTTAGACAACTACCTGCACCTTGCACTGTTTCACACAGCTGGGTATTTATACGCTGGACTGAAACGCCACTGTAGGGAATACTTTTGTTATTCTAATCGATTCAACAGCGTATATCAGCAAAAATCAAATTAGAAAAAAAGCTATAGTCATTGCAGACAAAATCCCCTTATTCAGGTTTCTGGATAGGACACTGATTCTATCCATTCTGCTTTGATGCTGTTTTAATTGTTTGTGAAAAAATTCAAATGGCAAGGAGCCAAATTTCTTGTATGTTTAGACCAGTAAAGCTATTGTCTTTTTGTTGATCTGTTTTTTTAACTTTGTTTCCGCATTATAGGAAGGATGTGGAAGCATTGGGAAGGGTGCAGAGGAGATTTACCAGGATGTGGCCTGGTGTGGTCAGAAGGTCTTATGAGGAAAGGCTCAGGGTCTTGAGGCTGTTTTCATTAGAGAGAAGAAGGTTAAGAGGTGACTTAATAGAGGCATGTAAGATCAGAGGATTAGATAGGGTGAACAGAGAGACCCTTTATCCTCAGATGGAGATGGCTAGCACGAGGGGTATTAGATGTAGGACGGACGTCAGGGGTAGGTTCTTTACTCAGAGAGTAGTAAGAGTGTGGAATGCCCTGCTTGCAACAGTAGTGGACTTGCCAAGACTAAGGGCATTTAAATGGTTATTGGATAAACATATGGATGATATTGGAATATTGTAGGTTAGATGGGCTTTAGATTGGTTTCACAGGTTGGCACAACATCGAGGGCCAAAGGGTTCGTATTGTGCTGTAATTTTCAATGTTCTGTGCAAAAAACGTCCACCGCGCATGTCCGATGAACCTTACCCCCTTAAGAGTTTAAGTGTAAGAGTGCAAACAGCGTGAAGCACAACAGATTTTTGATTTTGATCTTTTTTGGATTCCAGGCTACACGGAGTAAAGTTTGGGTCATGAATACAGTCATGAATCATAATTGTAAACACATCATAGCCACTGGGGAACTGGTTGAAAATAACCTATTACACGGTTCATTGGTTGGCAGAAATCCCTGGATGCTGCTGATTTGTTTAGTTTTAAATACACTCGATGGTCCAGTTGTAGAGATGAAAGGGGCAAACAGTTACCTAACACAAGAAAACAGAGCAAAAATGCTGAATGTTCTGCGACATTACCAAGTTCAGGCAGTATTTAATCACATAAATAATCATATTAAAAATGTAGGAAAATGGAGTATAGTTTGAACACTGTGTGTATCATTGAGTCTGCTAAGTCTTACCAGTGTTGTGTCCAATTGGGATTGCTAGGTCGTTTCATTTGCACAGGACCCTGTGTCAAGTGACCCCGACATGAAGGAACACACTGCAATAGATATTTGCAGCAGCATTTGGTAATAACAAGAGCTCCATCGGGCACATGCATTTGGCAGGCCCAGGGGTGGACGTGTGATTCTCTTTTGGCCTCAGTCAGCCCTGAATAACACACTGGCTGGGCAATGAACTGGGCACCGCCTGGCCAGCTTTAATGCACACTGAAAAATGACCTGTTCTCACCACTGTGGCATGGTGTCAGAGCGGAGGGTGGCCCGGTGCCACAGTGGGTTAGCACTGCTGCCTCACAGCGCCAGGGGCCTGGGCTCGATTCCCAGCTCGGGTCACTGTCTGCGTGGAGTTTGCACATTCTTCTTGCGTCTGGGTGTGCTTCCCCCGGGTGCTCCAGTTTCCATTCACAGTCTAAAGATGTAGGTGGATTGGCCATCCTAAATTGCACCTTATGGGGCAAGGGTCTGGGTGGCATGTGCTCGTGCAGACTTAATGGGCCGAGGGTCTTCCTTCTGCACTGTGGGATTCTACGTTCGGCACTGCGGGAGGGTGGGTAGTGGGGAAGAGGGCAAGTGCCAAGAAAAGAAAGGTGGCACACTAAATGGCTCTCTCAAGGCAGTCACCTACTGTAGAGCTGACTCAGGGAGCTGCTGACCTCTACAAATTAAACACGCCAAAAATATTCAGCAAGCTGTGTCAATGCAACACTTGCGGCAGAACTATTGAGATCGCGATATTTATCCTTTCATGGGATGTGGATGGCGCTGGCGAGGCTAGTATTGGTTGTCCATCTCTACGTGCCCTTGAGAAGGTGGTGGTGAGCTGTCTTCTTGGACTGCTGCAGTCCCTGAGGTGTAGGTACACCCTCAGTGCTGTTAGGGAAGGAGGGAGTTCAAGGATTCTGACCCAGTGACTGTGAAGGAACGATGATACGGTTTCAAGTCAGAATGTTGTGGGGCTTGGGGAGAAACTTGCAGATGGTGCTGTTTTCATCTGCTCCCTTGATATTCCGAAGTGATAAAGATCATGAGTTGGGAAGGTGTTAAGCAAGGAGTCTCTGTCAGCATCTTTTATATGGTGCTCACTGCTGCCACTGCTGTCAGTGGTGGAGGAAGTAAATGTTGAAAGTGATGGATGTGGCGTTGGATAATGGGCTGCTTTGTTTTGGACGGCTTCGAGCTTCTTGGGTGTTGATGGAGCCGCACTCATCCAGGCAAGCGAAGAGAATTCCATCAAACTCCAGATCTGTGCCTGGTAGATGGTGGGTAAAATCTGGTGAGTCAGGAGGTGAGTTACTCTCTGTAGAATTCCCACCCTGTGATTCTGCTCTTGTAGTCACAGCACTTATGTGGCTAGTCCAGCTTAGCTTCTGATTAATGGTGATCCCCCCCCCCAGTATGTTGATAGTGGGGGACTCAGCAATAGAATGCTGACAAAGGGAGTTGGCTAGATTCTCTCTTGTGGAAGATGGTCATTGCTTAGCACTTGTGTGGTGTGAACATTACTGGTTAGCTCAAGTTGCAAAAATTTATCCAGGCCTTTTTGCAAAGTGGGCACGGACTGTTTCAGCATCTGAGGAGCTGCAAATAGTGTTGAACACTGTGCAATCATCAGCGAACATCCTCGCTCTGACATTACGGTTGAGGGAAGGTCATCGGTGAAGCAGCTGAAGATGGTTAGGCCAAAGATGCTGTCCTGAGGAACTCCTACAGCGACAGCCTTAGACTTTGGTGATAGGATTTCAACAGCCATAGTTATGTTCCTTTATGCCGTATGATTCCAACCAGTGGAGAATTTTCCCTCTGCTTCCCATTGATGGTGCTACACTCAATCAAATGCTGCTGTCTCACTGCAAAGGGTATTCATTCTCACCTCAGCCATTTTTGGACCAAGGCTGGAATAAAGTCAGGAGCCACGTGGTGCTGGTGGAATTCAAGCTGAGCACCATTTAGCTGGACAATTGCTGTGTACAGATAGCTTTAGCAGTGACGACACTTTCCAACACTTCTCTGATAGTGGAGAGTCGACTGTTGGGGGTGGGAAATGGCTGGTTTGGGCTCATGTAGATCTTTGTGGTTGAAATGTTCCACATTGTTAGCAAAATGCCAAAGTCATGGCTGTACTGAGACAGCTTGGCTAAGGAGCTTTAGTTGTGGAGCCCAAATTTTCATACTGTTGCTCGGATATTATTAAGGCCCACAGCCTTTACAATATCCAGTTCCTTCGTCCGTTCCTGTATATCACATGGTGAGAATTGAATTAACTGAAAACTGGCATCTTTGATGTTTGGATTCTCAGGAGGAGACTGAGATGAGTGACTCAATTTGCAACTCTGGCTGCCTTGCCTTTCTCACTCATGGGCTGGGCTCCCCCAGCATTGGTGATGGGATAGAACCTTCTTCTCCAGTTAGTTGTTAAATTGTCAACCGCCATCCAAGAACGGTGGTCTAATTAGTCAGTTTGCGGATGACACGAGGATTGGTGGAGTTGCTGATTGTGGCAGGGATTATCAGAGGATATAACAGGATTTAGACAGATTGGAGACTTGGACACATAAATGGCACGTGGAGTTTAATCTGGACGATGCGAGGTGATGTACTTTGGAGGATCAAATTTAGATTTGAATTATACTGTAAATGGCAGAACCCTTAGGAACATTAACATGCAGAGGGATCTGGGCGTGCAAGCCCATAATTCCCTAAAAGCGGCAACATAGGCAGCCAAGGTATTAAGAAGGCATATGGCATGCTTTCCTACATCAGCTGGGGCACTGAGTGCAAGAGTTGGGAAATCATGATGCAGCTATATAAAACCTTGGTTAGGTTACATTTGGAATATTGCATGCAATTCTGGGCACTTTCAGAATGACAAGGAAGCTTTGGAGACAGTGCAAAAAAGGTTCACCAGGATGTTGCCCGGTTTCGAGGGCATTGGCAATGAGGAGAGGTTGAATAAACTAGGATTTTTTACTGGAAAGACAGAGGCTGAGGGGAGACCTGATAGAGGTCTACAAAATTATGAAAAGAATAGACAGGATGGATAGTCAGAGGCTTTTTTCCAAGGGTTGAGTGTCAGTTACAAGGGGGCACAGGTTCAAGATGAGAGGGGGAAAGTTTAAGTGAGATATAAAGGCTAAGTTTTTCATACAGAGAGTGGTGGGTGCCTGGAACACACTGCCAGAGGAGGTGGTGGAAGCTGGCACATCAGCAACATTTAAGGGGCATCTGGATGGGTACATGAACAGGGAGGGAACAGAGGGATACGGACCGGGTAAGGCCAGAAGATTTTGTTTTAGTTTAGTTAGGGCATCGTGATCACCACATGTTTGGAGGGCCGAAGGGCCTGTCCCAGTGATGTAATTTACTTGGTTCTTTGTAATAGATGAGGCAGGACCGCAGAGCTCTGATCTGATCCATTGGTTCTGGGATCAATTAGCTCTGTCTTCCTCGTTGCTGCCTGCGCTCTTTTGAATGAAGGTGGTCCTGTGTTGGATCTTCACTGGGTTTACATCTCATTTCCACATACGTTCCTGGCATGACCTCCCTCACTCTTTATTGATCCCTCAGCTTGAAGGTAATGGTAGGGTGAGAGATTATGCTGTGGTTGAATACAGTTCTGCAGGTGCTGATGACCAAGAGTGCCTAATGTGTGCTTCGTTTGAGTTGTTAGATCTTCATTGAATCTACCACATTAGTGATGCAGCACAATCGATTTGAAAACAGGACATGGTGTCTGTATTAACCTCAGAGAGAGGTTGGCCTCGTGGAGTATGAGCTCCCTGATTGAGGTAATGATTCTGACTTTGTACCTGACGCACTTTTCAAAGTGGAATTGAGTTTGTAAATAAAGGGAATCTGGTGAAGGCACATTGGCTTCTGAAGAGTTATTTAGGTCTGCACAAGGACTGTGCAGTGTTAGTTGTTATTCTTACCAATACTGACATGGTACATTCCCCTGTGTCACCTATCAATCACTCGATAGGTATGTTTTCCCCAGGTTTTGGTTTCTTCACCACCTGTCACAGATAAATTCTTCAGGCGTTGGTCAGCAAGTTCACTCAGTGTTGGTGTTATTAGTTAAAAATCAGAAATTGAAACTATGCAAAAGAATGGAATGTGACTGAAGGGTCGTTTTTTTTAAAAAATGGGATCTTATTATTTCTTGTTGCTTTGATAACAAGTCACGACATCTTGCATGAAATTAGTGGGACTCATCCACCTGAATAAATAATTTGAATAATGAAAATTAACGTCTGGCGCCGTATATATTCTTATTTTTCATGTGGTCGGAATTTATCATGACTTATCTTCATCTTGGCCAGAATTTTACTGCCCTGCCTGACACAGAAATCGGAATGGGAGCGGGATGGTGCCTGGGAACGCCCGGTGACCTCAGGTGGGATTTTATTGTTTTGCTACAAGCAAGGCTGTAAAATACTGCCCCTCATGAGCATAAAATATCCGTAATAGCAGACATACAAAACCACAATCAAATCAGTTGTGCTGATAGCATATTTATTATGTTTCAGAATATTTTAGCATGGGCAAAATTCTGTTTACAACAAGCGATTAGAAATCCCTCATGCGTCTGAAAGACCCAATAGTTGAACAAGGTGCACCCCAGTCGCTGAATCTCCTGTATTCTCCGGGTCTCAGGAAGTACTGTCGGCCTCTGTAGCTGGGATGTTCATAGAAGATCCAGTAACCGTCCATCACTTGGCAGGAGTGAATGTCACGGTAACGGAAACGATCGTAGACAGAGGGACAGTCATCCATGAATTCCATCATCTGTCCCCCAAAGTCAGGCCTCTCGTAAATCCTCATCCTGTAGTCTCCACCTCGGTACTGGAATCAGATAGATCAGTGGGTTACGAGAGAGGATCTTAGATTGGGTGATGACCATGTCAATCCAGTTTGGGTGGAGTTAAGGAAAAGCAAGGGGCAATGGTGGGAGTTATTTTTACACCGCCAAACAGTAATATAGGGCACTGTATAAATCAGGAAATTATAGGTGCACGGAATCATAGAATCACTAAAGTGCAAAAGGAGGCCATTCGGCCCATCAAGTCTGTACCGACAACAATGCCACCTAGTCCCTATACCCACATATCTATCCCACAACCCTGTTAACTTATGCATCCCGGACACTAAGGGGCAATTTAGCAATGGAACAAATGTCATACAGTAATCATACGGTATTTCATCTACTTACAGACCATAAATCTAATTAGCACTTATGCTGTGGAGGACAAATCCTGGAATTTTTGCAAGATAGTTTTCTAGAACAGTCTGTTGAGGACGTTTAATTAATAATCTTGTTGTGAAGGAGTCTTTAAGGAAGAGTGATCAGTACATGAGGGAATTTTACAGTTTATTTATTAGTCACAAGTTGGCTTATATTAACACTGCAATGAAGTTACCGTGAAAATCCCCTGGTCGCATGACTTCCAGACTGTGGAAGGAACTCCACGCAGACAGTTACCCAAGTCTGGAATTGAACGCAGGTCCCTGGTGCTGTGAGGCAGCAGTACGAACCACTGTGCCACCGTGCTGCCCACAGTGATGTGGTTCAACCTGAAACTCGGGGACAAATCTAAACAAAGGAAACTACGAAGGGATGGGGGGCAAGTTGACTGTGGTACATAGTGAAGCTGCATTTAAAAGGTCTGGTGGTAGACAGGGAATTAATACATGCTTTACAAATTTACACAAAAACCCAATAGTGATCTAACCATGGCTAAATAGGGAAAGTTAAAGATCTTGATAGAACAAAGAAAGAGGTTTGTGAAGTTACTAAAATAGAATAGTAAGCCTGATGATTTGGAGCATTTTAGAATCCGGTTTGTGAAAGGCAATCATATTTGACAAACCCACTGGAGTTCTTTGAGGATGTCACGAGCAGAATAGATAAGGGAGAATGAGAAGATGTGATGAACTTGGATTTTCCAAAGACTTGATAGGTTCCCACAAGAGATAAAGCAAACAAAATTAGAGCAGATGTGATTGTGCGTAATGTATGGCATGGATTGAGACTAGATTAACTGACAGAAAACAGAGAACAGGAAGGAACATTCCCCTTCTCATGTTGGCAGCCTGTGACAGTGGGGTACTGCAACAATCGGTGCTTGGGTCCCAGCTACTCACAATCTAATCAATGATTTGGATGTGGGGACCTAATGTAATATTTTCAAATTTGCCAATGACACCAAACTCAATAGAAACATGAATTCTGAGGAGGATGCAAAGATGCTTCAAGGGGATTTGGACACTGGCCCATTATGTGAGGGGGCAAGAACATTGCAGATGGAATACAAAGTGAAAAAAATATGAAGTTGTTCATTTTGGCAGGAAAATGCGGAACATTTTTAAACGGTGAGAGATTGAGAAGTGTTCGTGAATCACTGAAAGCAAGTATGCAGTGCAGCAAGCAATAGAAAAGGAAATGGTATGTTGGTCTTCATTGGAAGGGGATCGAATACAGGGGTCAATATGTTCTTTACCCAGTGTGTAGACCCTTGATGAGACCCCACCTGAGGCATTGTGCATAGCTTTGGTCTCCTTACTAAGGGAGGGTTCGATTGTCATAGAGGGAGTGCGATGATTCACCGGGATGGCAGGATTGTCCGGCGAGGAGGGATTGAGGAAACACTACCTGTATTCTCTAACATTTGGAAGAATGGGAGGTGACCACATTGAAACATTCAACTCTCTCTGCAAAGGGCAAATAGGAATACCTGAGGAAAACCCAGACGGTTACATCATAGACCAAAAATTGCAGTTTGCCATTTAGATTTCGGATAAAAATTTGGATTAATCATTAAGGAAATAGATTAAAGGAAAGTGGGAATGGGTTTTTTTGATTTATTAAATAAATGATAAATAAACGGGGAATTTCAATATAGACCAGTTGATGAGTGCCTCCCAGGGCCTACAAATTTATTACTCACGTGTGGATAGGAGCGACATGACCTGATGTTGTCATTGAATCCCATCCAGCGCTGGTACTCAGGATATTCTCCCCTGCTCAGAACATACTGGAATCCCATGTAATTGGGTTTCTCGTACAGCACCCACCAGTCACTGTCCACACGGATGGAGTTACAGCGACTGAAGTAAGGGGACAGGTCAGGACAGTCAGTGCTGCACTCATAGTGCCGTCCCTGGAAGTTCCTGTCCTCGTAAAAGATAATCTGTATGGAACATGGATAAAATGAAATTCTTGTATTTTCCAATGAATTATTAATAAAACATGAAAAGTATGAGAGTTGGCCTTACCTTTCCCATGTTGAGCTGACAGTTGGAAAAGCAAGAGACTGACCATATCACCGCTCTGGACGTTCAGTATTTATATGTTTGAGAGGCTATTGCAGAGACAACCTTTTGTTATTTGAAACAATCTCAAGCACAAATCAGCAAAAACAGACCAAGAATTAAAATGTATCAGAGAATACACCATTATTCCGAGCAGCGGGTTGCTATTGGTTCCTCTTGTTTTGCTTTCATTTCGTTTTGATTGTCCTGTGGTTAAAAAAAGCAAACAAAGAACGAGAGACCATAGCTATTCTCAAAGTGCAATACAAAAACTTTCAACTGTGAACTCTGCTGAGCTGTCCGAACACAGATGTTACCGCTTTGTGTATCAGTTATTTTGCACACAGGTATAAAACAGGTGAATGCTTGTCGCTTTGATAAGCTTTACATTTATACAATTGCTTTGCTGTGTTGGAGCTGTATACTCAGCAGTCTATTTTACTGGAACTGATCATCACCTCTTACACTCGCTCTGATTTTTTTCCGCTGTTTAACTGCTCCAATGGGCTCATGCCTTCCCATCCATTCTAAACTTCAACTCTTCTGAAATCCTGCTTCCTATTTCCTGACTCACAGCAAGTTCTGCTCACCCAACGATGGGCTGAATGGCCTACTTCCGCTCCTATGCCTCATAGTCTTTCAATCAGTAAGGAAATCAAGGATTATGGGAATAAGGTGGGAGAGAGGAGTTGAAGATTAACACATCAGACCAATCATGATCTCATTGAATAGCAGAGCATCGATGGGCCGAATGGTCTACTTTGCTCCTACGTCTTATGGTCCCATCATCCGTTAGCAGCACTGGCTTCTGCTCTGAGCAATAATTCTATTCCAAACTTTATAGAATTCCTATAAGGAGACCATTCAGCCCATCGAATCCACACCGACCACAATCCCACCCAGGCCTATTCCTGTAACGCCACACATTTACCCTGTTAATTCCTTGACACTAAGGTCAATTTAGCATGGCCAATCAACCTAACCCGCACATCTTTGGATTGTGGGAGGAAACTGGAGCACCCGGAGGAAACCCACACAGACACAGGAAGAATGTGCAAACTCCACACAGACAGTCACCCAAGGCTGGAATTGAACCCGGGTCCCTGGCACCGTGTGGCAGCAGTGCTAACCACTGTGCCATCTCTGTTTTCCTATTGTTCCATATGAGAACAGAGATGGGAATAATTATTTTTCTCTCAGAGGGCTGTGAGAAGTGTTTGGAAATGTCTTCCTCAAAAAGTGGTGAAAGCAGACTTTTTAACTTATTTTTAAGGCAGATGTAGATAATTTCTTGATAAGCAAGGGGGTGAAAGTTTGTCAGTGGTAAATAGGAATGTGTGAAGTCACAAGTAGGAAAGCCATGGTTTTATTGAATAGTGGAGTAGGCTTGAAGATAAGTAGCCTACGCCCGCTTTTAATTTATATGCTCATATGTTACAACTCAGGTAGTTAGGCAGTGATTAATATAACTGGAGATCAGCCTTCAAACATTTCCAAGGCTTTATTTGAAGAGACACATTGATTGAGATCTTACTGCCTGTTCATGCCACATTCCCACTGCAGTGAGGTCTGAGAATTGGGTGAGGGTGGCCTTCAGTTGCGGGCAGGAGGGTGGGGGGAAGGGGGGGGAGGGTGCAGTTTGGCGGGGGAAGGAATGGGGGCGGCGATCAGCTGGGAGATGTGAACAGGGGTGGTGATTGTCCAGGGGGACCTCGATTGTGGGAGGGGGAGCGACTGGGGGTAAGGAGATGATTTCTGGAGAAGTGGGGGAGTAACAATCTCCCAACACATTATGTACTCTTGTATATACTTCATTGGGAAATCAGGCAATAGCAATCTGCAGCTAACCTCTCGGTGTGAATAGACTCTATCCACTCCCTCTACTGGTGAGAATCACACTTTGCCTCTCTAAGTAGCATAATATTTGCATTTTCCTCTTGCCAAAAATATGGGTCTGAAACTCTCCCATTTTCACACTTGTTTGGCACTTAGAATTTTTTTTTTGGTAAGATCGCCCCTCGCCCATTGCTGCTGAAATACTCAACTGGTAGATCAAAGTCTTTGCACGCTTTGGAGAACCCAATCAAAATGAATTGTTTGACCTAACGAAGATGATTTGCTGCAGGCCTGCACAGGAGTGGAAGCATTTACTATCATCTTAAGGACACTGACAGATCATCACTTGGAATGGAAACTTCACTTCTACCCCATGAGTTTTGAAAGAAGTTCAAAATCAGTGATCACCCGAATATATTCAGAAACCAAAAGAGGCTTTTGTAAAAATACTTTGTCAGTGCTGTTGAGAAAGGTTTAGACTGGTTGCCAGAGGGATGGGAAGCTGAGAGAGAGCTCAGATTCGAGGGAAGCAAAACTGTTAAAAGCCATTAGGAAAGTAGAAAACAAAAATAGAAGAATGACAAAGCATAGGCAAGCATTGAAAAGAGAGTAATTTCCAAAAGCAGGACAGCGCCTATCTGAGAGAGGTTGAAGATTTGAATGCACACATTGAGGAAAATGGATATGACTTACTTGCTTCTCTGTCTATATATGGCGTGTGTGTGAACCCATCTCTCCACTCAGCTGATGATCAGCTGGGCTCCAAAAACTCGTAATTCTGAATAAAACTGTTGGACTTTAACCTGGTGTTGTGAGACTTCTTACCGTATGATGGTGGGTAGTACAGAATGACACCCTTCATTTTAGTTTCAATATAATAAGTAGACTAGGTTAAGGTAATTATAAAATGCCTTATATATATAGTGAGAATTCACAATTTGTCTGGAAATATGCAAAGGTATTATAAACTGTATAACCACAAATTAATCGAGTGTTATAAGCTTAAACTGTATTTTCAATAAATGTATATTGTGCGCCTTGGCCAACTTCATTCTGAATGCAGCATGATGGGAAACATGGTGGTAGCCAGACCAAATTCTGTTTAATACAATGGAGCACAGAAAGGCAGCTTCTCTTATCTGTATATGGATATCTGAAAGGCAAACGTAATCATAGGTCTGCTGTTTAAGGGAGTAAATTCGTTCATGGATAGCAAGGCTGGAGCAGTCTCTCAAGCTGATAAAGGAGGTGACTCCTTTCACCAATTAAAAATCACAGATGTTAATAGTGGCCTTGGCCACTGGTAATGACGTGGATTGGTATTCTAGGTAAAGGGGAAGGAACTCACCCCTAATGATCTCCTATTCTTGTTGACAGGTGAAGGATTATTGGCTAAGGTAATAATATTGTGATTGGACCCTCCAGTCTGATTGACAAGACTGAGTGGGATATTGCAATGTTCAGAATAATATAATAATTTTATCTAGCAATATTAGCTCAGAGGACAGTCAACCTCATTGACTGTGTCTCTGTCCTGATGCATGCATTAGCAAATAAATTCCTTTTTGTTCTTTAACTGTATACTGTCTTTCACAGTCTATGTATTGGTTAAGTGAGGTTAAACAAATACAGAGCACTCCAGGGGATACCGGAGAAAATTCCTCTTATAATTTGCATTTAAGACATGAAGTCAAGAAATCCAACAGAAAGGAGAGTTGCATTAGGTAGAATGGGTGTGCGTGTTTAAAGATGGGAATTTTTACACTGCCGTCATGCATTTTAGTTAAAATGTGTGACATGGATGTGCAAAGTAGTGAACCAACAACAAAGCTGGAGGAGTAGTTCTGAACACAAAGCACATCCTGTTGTAAATTTTGACAATAGGAAGGTTGAAAACGGTATTAGATGCCAGATGGGCTAAAAGGGAGATCCTGCCTATAACGCCAAATTAATATACTTAGAGATGAGGGAAATAATTCAGTGGAATAAATTATAGAGCATCGTAGAAACCCTACAGTGCAGGGAGAGGCCCTTCAGCCCATTGTGTCTGCACTGAACACAATCCCACCCAGGCCCTACCCCCATATCCCCACTAATCTACACATCTCAGGAAACTAAGGGGCAATTTTTTAGCATGGTCAATCAACCTAACCTGTACATCTTTGGACTGTGGGAGGAAACCCATGCAGACACAAGGAGAATGTGCAAACTCCACACAGACAGTGACCCGAGCCAGGAATTGAACCCAGGTCCCTGGAGCTGTGAAGCAGCAGTGCTAACCACTGTGCTACCATGCCATGCTGAAGATTTGCCACAGAATAGCACAAACAAGCAGGGATAGAATGGTTGATTTATTGAAGAAATGAGAAAGGAAAATGAACAGGGTAATAAAAGATACATTATAGATGAGCTGATAGTAAAGAGGAGGACAGAATAAAAAGTGGGATTCACTGGATACAAGAGGGCATCTAAAGGAATTCTAGGAAGTAGATTGCAGTTTAGGTGATTGCTACAGATGAAGAAACAAAGTTTTCTTAAAGGAGTTGAGGGGGTTGAGCTATGAGGAGAGGCTGAATAAACTAGGCTTGTACTCGTTAGAGTTTAGAAGAATGAGGGGAGATCTCATTGAGACGTATAAGATGATGAATGGGATGGATAGGATAGAGGTGGAGAGACTCTTCCCACTCAAAAAAGGCAGTAGGACTAGGGGGCACAGCCTCAAGATAAAGGGGGGGCGGTTTAGAAAGGAGTTGAGGAGGAACTTCTTCACTCAAAGGGTGGTGAATCTCTGGAATTCTCTGCCCGTTGAAGTGGTGGAGGCTGCCTCGCTAAATATTTTTAAGAAGCGGGTTGATGGGTTTTTGATAAGCGAGGGGATTAAGGGTTATGGCGAGAGGGCGGGAAAGTGGAACTGAGCCACGACAGATCAGCCATGATCTTATTGAATGGCGGGGCAGGCTCGAAGGGCTAGATGGCCTACTCCTGCTCCTATTTCTTATGTTCTTATGTTCTTATGAGAGATAAGATTGACACTCTGGCATTATTCTTTCCATTTATCTTTTCATGGGCAGTTGAAAGCCCAAAACACTGTTTTCTGGTTTGAGATGATTCCGACTTAAGAAAATAATCTGTAAGCAAATGACCTTAAGAAAATAATGTTACCTAAGTTAAGAACAAACAATTAAAATAAGTGATGGCCTGGGATCAAACTGAAAGGTTTGGTTTCTGAGATGTTATGAGGTTATAGAATTTGGGGAAAGGAAAATAGTTTCCAGAGGACCGGGGGAAGGTTGTTTGTGTATAAAGGCTTTTCACGGGAAAATGGTAAGGCAAGTATTGAAGACTTTTAACTATTGTAGGAATCATGTGGAAGATTATGCCCCAGTGGTAAAGCCCTTACAGGACTTGATAAAGGGATGAAGGGGTAGTTAGGAAAAGATAGAGCGGGGAGATGCAGACGTAGAGGCATTTTTAGATTTGAAGCAGGCTTTGGTAACAGCCCCAGTTTTGGTCACCAAACCGTTACTTAATTTCTGTGAGAAAAATGATGGAATACAGGCAGCTGTAATTGCAGGGGGACAGATCGAGACTGATGGGATGTTATCCCGCTCAGTTACTCAGTTGCCAGAGGGATGTATCGGTTTGTGAAGGGCACTAGCTTGTGCCTCGTAGCGGCCAAGGAGCCCCCTCCCCTTGATGGGGAAAAGGGATCCTCCACAGCTTGCACACTCAGGAAGTTACTCCAGGCAGCCACCGTTCCTTTAGAAGCAGCAGTAATAAAAGTTCAAGCTCACAGGACAATTGAGGATAATGTACAGCAAGGAAATCATTCTGCTGACCAGGCAGTAAAGACCTTATTAAAACGGGATTGGGAATGGACACGGCCTGTGGCAGCTGTCTCAGTTGAGGATAGTCCAGATGTTCATGTAAAACAACCGGCAGATGAAGAGGAAAAGGAGCAATGGAAAAAAGAGGGAGAACGGAAAAGTCATGATGGAATATGGAGGGGAGAAGAGAAAATAATAGTTCCTAAAGTTACACAGCATTCGCTGCTGAAGATTTACCACAAAATAGCACATAACAAGCTGGGATAGAATGGTTGATTATTGGAGAAATGTTAGTATTGTCAGAGATGCCTCTAGTGCACCCTAGTGGTACCAGGGCATCCCTGCAAGATTAAAATGGGGAGTCAACCCAGACCCAAAGGACCCTGGGGTTATTTATCGAGGGATTTTACAGAGCTGTTATCACGGGTACAGGGAAAATGTACCATTTAGTCATTGCTTACACGATGGGTTGAAGCACTCCCATGTAAAGATGCCACAGCTACAACAATAGCCGTGATATTAGCAAACGAGATAATTCCCAAGGTGGGGAATGTCTCTTCAGCTGGATTCTGATCAGGGAACTCATTTTACAGGGAGAGTTTTGAAAGAGATCTGTAGTACGTTGGGAATACAGCAGAAGTTTCACATAGTATATCACCCTCAGAGTTGAGGGATGGTGGAGAGAATGAATTGAATATGTCCGCAGATTGGAAAGTAGAAATGTGACCCCACTATTTAGGAAGTACTTCCTAACCTCTCTCCTGAACTGCCTGGCGCTAACATTTAAACTATGCCCTCCAGTTCCAGAATCTCCAACCAGTGGAAATCGTTTATCTCTATCTAGCCTTTCTTTTCCTGTTAAGGCTTTGATCAGATCATCCCTTAACATTTTAAATTCTAGTGAAAACAGTCCTAATTTTAATGATCTCTCCTCATAACTTAACCCCCGAAGTCCAGGCATCATTCCAGCAAACCGACACTACCCTCCCTCCAAGGCCAATATATCTTCCCTAAGGTGTGGTGCCCAAATCTGCTTACAGTGCTCTAGAAGTCTCACAACACCAGGTTAAAGTCCAACAGGTTTATTTGGTAGTAAACACCACTAGCTTTCGGGGTTTGCCCCTTTGTCAGGTCACTCACACTTAAGTACCTAACCATTATGCCTACTTTCTGTCGCTTGTCACTTGACCAATTTCCCAGACATGTCAATAATTCGCCCTCAGTTCCACATGCTTCTACCTTTGTTAACAGTCAAGCGAGACTGGAAATTCCTGCCCCAGGTTAATGGAGATTTCCATTGTCGGACCCTCGCCCACTCCAATTCCGAGGAGGGTGGGGCGGTTGAGTTCCAGCCAATGTCTTCAGGATAAATTTCTTCGCTTCAACAAGATTTGATTTTGTGTGTTATCGCATACCAGATTGATAGCGTTACTTCTTATTAATTGATATTTCTTAATTTTAATGAATATGAGTTTTGTGAAAGGGCTTTGCCCTCCTCAGCACTGGGGTGGGTGTGAGAGGGAAGTGGGGAGGGGAATCGCCACTGCTCCCCTCAATGACCGGTGCCTCATACCCCACCTCACCCGATGACTTTGCCTTGCAGTTGGTTGCCTGGCTCTCGCCTTTTCAGGCCTGTGCTGGGTGTTGAATCGCCTCGTTGCTTCCCTCGGTGACCAGTGTCTCGCACCTCACCTCAACGATGACCATGCTTCAGTGCTGTCTCAGGCTGCCTGGAATCACCATGATGTGGAGATGCCAGTGTTGGACTGGGGTAAACACAGTAAGAAGTCTCACAACACCAGGTTCAAGTCCAACAGGTTTATTTGGTAGCAAACATCACTAGCTTTCGGGGCTTTACCCCTTCGTCAGGTGAGTGGGGAGTTCTGATCACTAGCAGAGCATATAAAGACACAGTTTAGAGAATACTGATTAGAATGTGAGTCTTTACAGCTAATCAAGTCTTAAAGGTGCAGACAATGTAAGTGGAGATAGCATTAAGCACAGGTTAAAGAGATGTGTGTTGTCTCCAGACAGTACAGTAAGTGAGGTTTTGCAAGCCCAGGCAAGTCGTGGGGGTTACAGATAGTGCGACATGAACCCAAGATCCCGGTTGAGGCCGTCCTCATGTGTGCAGAACTTGGCTATCAGTCTCTGCTCAGCAACTCTGCGCTGTCGTGTGTCGTGAAGGCCGCCTTGGAGAATGCTTACCCGAAGGTCAGAGGCCAAATGCCCGTGACCACTGAAGTGTTCGCCAACAGGAAGGGAACAGTCTTGCCTGGTGATTGTCGAGCGGTGTTCATTCATCCGTTGTTGTAGCGTCTGCATGGTCTCCCCAACGTACCATGCTTCGGGACATCCTTTCTTGCAACGTATCAGGTAGACAATGTTGGCCGAGTTGCAAGAGACGAGTGGGCAGCCATTTCTGTGTATGGAGGGAGATGGCGGGGGCGGGGCAGCGATGAGACCAACAATGTCTCTGTGGGAGAATTGTGGGGGGGTCAGTGATGAGGCCAGTGATGTTTGTGAGGAATGGATGGCAGTGATTTGGGTGCTGGGATGTCTTTTCAGCGAACTCCCAGCAATGTGCGCATGCGCGGGTTCCTGCTCTTCCTGCTAATTTCAGGCTCTTTGGCATAAATAGGCCCCGCCCCAAGTGATATTCACGATTGGGATCTCTGCACTGCACAGAGTCGGGTCAGAAGCTGAACTGACAGAACTGTGGGGATTTAGAACAGTTCTCCCACCAATTCAGCACTTTTGGGAGAATCGCGCCTGTATTCCAGAACAGAACAAGATATCGTTCAAACCTTATTGTTTCATTTAGACTGAAAAGCTGACTCAAGCAATGAAGGTTTATTAATTCAGCTCTCTTAAAAGTCCAGAGTTTATCATTCATCCCAGAGTTGGTTGCTTTCTTGGAGTTATTCATTTTATCTTTGGCTGTGAAAAATACTGCAATGTGAGTATCGATATCTCCAAGACTTTCCCAATCTCGCCACTTTCATTCAGTGTCTTCCTCTTGATATATACAAGTAGTGGGACTGATTTGGAAAGGGAATGTTAGATCATAGATCATCTCAGCAATTCATAATGGGATAAAAATGCAAGAGGTAAGAGTCCTGTCAAACCAATGCTGTGTATGTATTCCAGGATGAAGGTAGAACCAGTTTGTATTAGGACAG
The DNA here is from genome assembly GCF_965287045.1 of Carcharhinus amblyrhynchos. NCBI lineage: Eukaryota > Metazoa > Chordata > Chondrichthyes > Carcharhiniformes > Carcharhinidae > Carcharhinus > Carcharhinus amblyrhynchos. The sequence goes on along the minus strand of NC_137334.1, from coordinate 3,156,296 downwards.
CACAGTGGCACAGTTGTTAACACTGCTTCCTCACAGCTCCAGGGACCTGGGTTCAATTCTGGCTTTGGGTCACTGTCTGTGTGGAGTTTGCACATTCTCCCCATATCTGTGTGGGTTTTCTCCAAGTGCTCCGGTTTCCTTCCATAGTGCAAAGATATGCAGGTTAGGTTGATTGGCCATGCTAAATTGCCTCTTAGTGTCAGGAGAATTAGTAGGATAAATGTGTGGGTGAATATATGTTAACAAAGTGCTCCAGAAATTCTAAAATCACAACAGGAGATGCTAGAAATACTCAGCATGACCTTTTTCACAAAGTATGGTTCGTTCCATCCCTCAGGATAGCTGCCTGGATAAATAAACAAGATTTTAAAAAATTAAGTATCTGTTGCTATGTATTTTCTTGTTTCCAATGCTATGGTCAAAATGTGTTTCGCCATGATTATAATTGTCTCAAGGTCATAAAATGTCTGTAGGAGCAGAGGAATAGAACCACACCACAAGGAAATGTTTAGGATAGCACATTTATTATGTTTAAATGTATTTTAACATGATCAAATGTTAGTTTTCAACAAGAAATCTAGAAATCCCTCATGCGTCTGAAAGATCCGATAGTTGAGTTGTAGCCGCCCCAGTCACTGTATCTCCTGTATTCTCCGGGTCTCAGGAAGTACTGTCGGCCTCTGTAGCTGGGATGTTCATAGAAGATCCAGTAACCGTCCATCACGTGGCAGGAGTGAATGTCACGGTAACGGAAACGATCGTAGACAGAGGGACAGTCATCCATGAATTCCATCATCTGTCCCCCAAAGTCAGGCCTCTCGTAAATCCTCATCCTGTAGTTTCCACCTCGATACTGGAATAGAAAGAAATAAATCATTTCTAAGGCAGGTATAAATATATTTACACAACGCTCATGAACATTATTGCAACAGTTTGTAACGTTGTCTTGTAATGCTGTAATATTATCAGGTAATGCATTGATAGCTTTGGTGAAACATCTCCAGCTAAAACATTAACCTACCTTCCCTGTTTTTGGATGTTCTCTGACCTGTTGCACGTTTCTAGGACTTTTTTGTTTGGTTATCCGAAATTCAACAATCACAATTATATGAATTTATCAATATGATCAAATCTTCAATCAAGATTATTACTATTCCAAATTGTGAGATGGACACTTTGAGGTTAAAGACCCATTCCAGATAACGCTGGGGAATGCCAACAAGAATTTAGCCTTTGAATACCGTTATGGGATTCGGCTGAACACTTGCATTTGATGGGAAATGAGTCATGTATAAAGAGGAAGGGTCCAGTTAGTCCCTTCAACCTGTTCCACCATTATTCAAACTCATATTTGATCCTAACTCCATATACTTGTGTGGACCCCATATCACTTTCATACCTTTGGTTAATAGACTTGTAATTGATTTGAACTTGATTTTTATTTTCAGAAGAGAATTCCAAACACCTATCACTCTTTGCATGTAGAAATGTTTCCTAAGTTTACTCCTGAAAGTTCCAGCTCTAATTGGTATAATATGTTTGTTAAGCTCCTCAACCAGCAGCAAATAGATTCTCTCTATCCATCTTCTCGTTTCTCTAGAGTCATAAAATGTCAAACCCCACCATCGCCTGTAACCAGCCTCCCAGGTCCAGTCAACCTAATGATGCAATCTTCATTACAGAAAAACAATCCAATGTGCCTTCAGCTGGATAAAAACCACAGTTGAAGACATGGGTTACACCTTGTCTGAAAGGACATGGAAGATGGGAAGACGGTTACTTATCATGGCTTTGTTTCTGTAACTATAATTCCAACATTTAAATTTAACTCTTAGTTTGGAAACACTTTGTAATTTCATCTGTTATTTGTATAGCAGTTTCACAAAGAGGGTTAATTTGACTACTCTTGGATACATCAACTGAGAGAGAAATGAAAGAAAGCCAGGGCAGGGAGAACTTTAATCCTACATTTTTGGTGAGGTACTCAACAAGAGGTATCAGCCATATTAATAAATATATTGATAGCTGAATGAATTTGAGCCAGTTTGCATTAGTCTTTTTAGCATTTGCTATATAGAGTGCTCAGGCAGTTGTTACTCTTTCCTTTCCGAAGTGCTATTTCATGGGAGAGGCAGTGACAGGTCTCTGTGCTCTCAGAGATCTGCACAAGCACAGTGCGTCCTCTGCTGCCATCAGCTGGCTTTTGGGTGATTTAGGCTCCGCCCAGTCCCCCAACAGGCAGGAAACAGATCGAGGTTTTTTTGATTGCACAGAGCGTCATAAGATTCAACTGGTGGCCTCGCTGAAATAACAGATCTGAGACTCTCCCCTTTTCACGCTCATTCTGGATTTTAAATTTTTTTGTAAGATTGTCCCCAATAAATTTATTACTCACGTATGGATAGGAGCGACATGACCTGATGCAGTCATTGAACCCCATCCAGCGCTGGTAGTCAGGATATTCTCCCCTGCTCAGAACATACTGGTATCCCATGTAATTGGGTTTCTCGTACAGCACCCACCAGTCACTCTCCACACGGATGGAGTTACAGCGACTGAAGTAAGGGGACAGGTCGGGACAGTCACTGCTGTACTCATAGTGCCGACCCTGGAAGTTCCTGTCCTCGTAAAAGATGACCTGTGTGGAACATGGATAAAATGAAATTCTTGCATTTTCCAATGAATTATTAATGATGTGAAAAGTATGAGAGTTGGCCTTACCTTTCCCATGTTGAGCCAACAGTTGGAAAAGCAAGAGACTGAACATATCATCGCTCTGGACCTTCAGTATTTATATGTTCGAGAGGCCATTGCAGAGACAACATTTTGTTATATTAAACAATCTCGAGCACACATCAGCAGAAAAAAAGAATTAAAATTGCGCACAGATTTTAAATCAAAACACCTTTATTCAGAGCAGCGGATTGGCTGTTTTTCATTTTGCTTTCATGTCATTTTGATTGTGCTGTGCGAATAAAGAAACAAAGAACGATTAGCCAAAGCTATTCTCAAAGTAAAATACACTTTGAACTGTGATCTCTGCTGAATTGATATAAGCCATACTTTATTCTTTTGTGTATTAGTTATTTTAAATACAAGTATAAAAAATAGTGAGTGGCAGTCACATTGTCCGAACATAAATTTTTACACTGATTTTATGCTTTTGGCTGTAGAATTAGCAGACAATTACATTATGATACACCATCATCTCTTTCAATCCCTCCACTGCTTTGGATATTTCACACAGTTTAACTATTCTAATACACTCCCAGCTGACATTCCACCAAAATCCACCTGCTCGCTTGTTAACTCACACCAAGTTCTGCTCACCCATCACCCCTGTGTTTGAAAGCCTGCATTGTCTCCTTTTTTTAATTCATTTTAATTCATTCATTGCACACTGGCTGGCCAGCATTTATTGCCCATCTCTAGTTGCCCAGTTGAAAGTCAGCCACATGGCTGTGACTCTGGAGTCACACGCAGGCCAGAATTTGGAGTAGTCCAAACGTGCTGAATTGGAAAGGAAACACATGTCCAGAAGTTGTTATGAAAAGATCCACCACAACTGAACAAACTATTGAAAATCGTGTCAAAATATTTTCCTAGGTTTGGTGAAAGAGAAAGCCAAAGTCTGAAATGTTCACATATCTTTCCAAAAGCTTCCTGATAACATTAGTTGTGCATTTTTTAAAAGTTGTTTTCTTTTGTTCCACTTAGTGTTTATCCATCGATGTCGTACATAGATCAGTGAGCTTGATTATATGATCCAACAGCACACAGAAAGATTAGGCAGTTATGTTCGCACTATCTTTAGATGATTTCTCTTTGGCTTTCAATACTGTACAACCAGCCAAGCTTATTGGAAAACTGAAAAACTGTGATGTCAATCCTACTGATTTCCTTTACAATAGGGTCTCTTGGGCAGTCTCTGCGATTTACTTGGAGCCACATGTTAACAAATACTAGATTGATAAGGTGGCTAGATACTCCTACGCTGGAGATAGTCATTACCCAGCACTTGTGTGGCACAAATGTTAATTTTGGATGTTGTCCAGGTCTTACTGTGTGCGAGCACAGAGTGGCTCAATATCTGATGAATATAAATGATAATGAATACTTTGCAATCATCAGCAAACGTGCCTATTTCTGACCTAATGTTGGAGAGAAGGTCATAGATAAAGCATTAAAGATGGTTGGGCCTGAGGAACGCCTGCCGTGAGATCCTGGGGCTGAGATAATTGACTTTCCACAATCACAGTCACGTCGCTTTGTACGATGTATGAATCAAGTCAGGGGAGAATTTCCTGCCAATACCCATTGATTCCAGTTTTACTCGGGTTTCTTGATGCCGCACTCGATCAGATGCTGCTTTGATGCCTAAGGCAGTCATTCTCACCTCAGCTCTGGTTTTAGTTCTTTGGTCCATGTTTGGACCAAGACTGGAATGAGTTCAGGATCTGTGCGGTTCTGGTGGAATCCAAACTGAGCATTAGTGAGCAGATTATCACTTGTGTAGGTGCTGCTTGATAGCATTGTCACTGATACCTTCCATCCATTTGATTAAAAATGGAATGACAGGGTGGAAATTGCACAGATTAGATTTCCTCTGCTTTCGCTGGACAGAAACAGGCATGGAAAATTTCCCACATTGTCAGGGAGATACCAATTTCTAATTTGTACTGGAATGGCACAGCTAGGCTTCAGCTAGTTCTAGAGAACATTTTTTCAGCATTACAGCTGGGCCCGTGAGATTTGCTGTGTTTTTCTGCACTCAGTCATTTCTTAATATCATGTGGAATGAATTGAATTGTGGAGTGAAGCTTGATATCTATGGTGCTGGGAGCCTTTTTTAAATTTGTTCATGGAATGCAGGCATTACTGGGCTGGTATTTATTGCCCATCTCTGGGGACATTTAAGATTCAACCACATTGCTGGAGTCACATGTAGGCCAGACCACGTAAGGACAACAGTTTCCCTTCCCTAAAGGGCATCAGATGGGTTTTTGCGATAATCGACAATGGTTTCACGGTCATCAGCAGATTCTTAATTCTAGATTTTTTATTGATTTCACCATCTATCCCTGTGTCTCTGGATTACTAGTCCAGTGACAACACCACACCACTGCAGACCAGGCCAAGGTGGATCATCCACTTGTCACTTCTGGCTGAAGATAATTGCAAATGTTTCAGCCTTGTCTCTTGCTCTCATGTTTTGGACTCCTCCGTCATTCAGAATGTGATGTTCATGGAACCTTCCCCTTTCATTGGTTGTTTAATTGTCCACCACCATTCATAACTGGATGTGGCAGGACAGCAGAACTTTGAACTGATCTGAGATGTTGATTGTGGAATCACTTAACTCTTCTGAAGATGTTCTATGTAGTGCATACATTTTCTTTTGTGGTTTGAGAAAGATTGTTCTCGACCCGCTGTCCTACATGCTGCTTTGAAATCATGAAACAATAAGGCTATAAAATACGGGAGCAGAATGAGGCCCTTCGCCCATCGGATCTGCTCCACCACTCAATCATGGCTGATAAGTTTCTCAACACCATTCCCCCACCTTTACCCCGCAATGTTTGATCCCCTTACCAAATCAATCTCCTATCTATCTCTGGTCTCTTTAATCCTAGCAAAAATCTTCATCAACACTATGCATGGGAAACAATAGAGCCTTGCTACCCCTGTCACTAAACTCTCTTTTCTCTTTCTCTCTCTTTTGCAGATCCTCGCAGATTGTCCGTTTTGTGAAGTTTAGTGATATTTCAGGAAAACTTGCCCCTCAATCCTATAATAGCTTCCTTAGGACTCTTCCATTCTCAAAATCCATCTCCAACATGAATCACAAGGACCTTGTATCCAGATCTAAATGCTAATAAGCAATCCTCTGGATCCCCCAACTTCATTCTATCTTGGAATTGACTATACAATTTGACGGAATGCAATTCCCACGTGGTATTATCACTTGACTATTAACCCAGACACTCAACTAATGTTTTGGGGTTCTCAGTTCAAATCTAGCCCCAGGACCTGGTGGAATTTGAATTCAATTAAAGAAATCTGGATTAAGAATCTACTGATGACCATGAAACCATTGTTGATTGTCAGAAAAAAAACAGAAAAACTGGTTCACGAATGTGCTTTAGGGAAGGAGGTTTGTCCCGTTTATCTCGTCTGGCTTACATGTGACTCCAGAACCACTTGCAATGTGGTTGACTCTAAACTGACCTCTGAAATGACCTAGCAACCCATCCAGTGTCATAGGCATCAGAAACATAGAAATTAGAAGCAGGAGTAGACCACTTAGCCCTTCAAGCCTGCTCTGCCATTCGTTATGATCATGGTAAACCTTCTCTGTGCTCCCTCTATAGAAAGAACACCCTTCCTCACATAAGGACACCAAAACTGCACACAATACTCCAGGTGTGGCCTCACTAATCCCTATACAACTGTAGCAAAACATCCCTATCCCTAAATACTGATCAGCCAAGCGATGCCCATGTCCCCTGAATGAATTTTTTAAAAATGAGAAAAACCTGACTTTTCTCACATCCCTGTGACTTGTAAACTAACGGTCTGTCCACCTTCAGCACAGCTTATCGTTGTATACAGAAGTTGTTGAAAAGGGAGGCGTGTTGTCAAAGTTTTCCATCTCACACCCATCAGGACAAATGCAAGAATGCCAAATTTCAAACAATCACAACAATTTATACTGCAGGAGAAATGAGTGCTGATTGGCTCTGAACGTGTATGAGAAGCCAGCTACATTAGCAACAAGTTTAAGATAAACTCGGGTCTCATTTATGCTTGTTAGGTGTGACATGCATTCATACTCAGGGACCTATATTCTGTAAAGGGATATATTCAAGCCATGTGCTTTTATAAATTACCGTGGAGCTGGGAAGCTGTTGCTTTCCTTTGGTTTCTCCATGGCAACACCTTGGCCAATCAGAGTCGACTTGCCAACCAATCAGCAGCACTTTTTCCTGCATTATAAATTGTTGCGATACTTTGAAATTTGCAATTTTTGCATTTGTCCTGAATAGGACAAAACAAAAAGCTTTGACAACATTTGTCTTTTCAGCACTATTCATGATCCGTGCTTTCAAGCGATTGTCCCTTTGCAGTTATTTTCCATCTTTTTCCCAGTATAACCTTTAACCTTTAAATAACAAACCATCTAGGATTGTTGTTGGGTAGAATTCAGAATAGGCCACATGGCCTCCTTCTTCTGTTACACCTCAAATTAAGGAGACAGCCTCAAAACATAACAACTGTACAAAGGGCATATTTGTAATAATACACTTTATACCCTTAACACTCTCAGTATCTCTCCCAAGAGGTATCTAATATAGAGGAGCACTTATTCATCAGCTGAGGGGGATTATAGCTACTTGGTTGGAATTGATGCTAAAGAAAGAATGATTGCATTCACCAAGCATCATTCACAATCTCAGCACATCCCAAAGCTCCTCAATTATTCCAATATTGAGAAATAGGCACATAAACTAATGGTAGGAATAGATCTTTTTACAAGACTCCTTGAGATATTTTTATCAAGTGAGGTGTGTTCTTAAAGTGTTTTCAATTTAATGCATAGACATTCCCCTGGAGTATTCTCTGCCTCACTTCCTCAAACTCACGAGGTCAAAGCTGCTCTGAACATCCCCCCCACCCTAATCCTGATCTTATATCATTCTTGAGCATCCCCCCCCATTTCCTCTCATGGCCTCTCCAAAAACATCTTGCTTGTAAAACCATTTCCTGACCATCTCCTGTGGGTGGGACAGTGGTACTCTGGTTAGCACTGCTGGCTCGCAGTGCCAAGGTCTTGGGTTCAATTCCAGGCTTGGGTCAATATCTGTGTGGAGTCTGCACTTTCTCTCCACTTTCCTGGGTGCTCTGATTTCCTCCCACAGTCTGAAAGATGTGCTGGTTAGGTGCATTGGCCGTGCTAAATTCTCCCTCATTGAACCAAACAGGCACTGGTCTGTGATAACCAGGGATTTTCACAGTAGCTTTTTGAGTTGATTTATTATTGACACATATATTAGCATACAGTGAAAAGGATTGTTTCTTGAGCGCTACACAGACAGAGCATACTATTCATAGAGAAGGAAACGAGAGACTGCAAAATGTGGTCTTACAGTCATTGTTAGTGTGTAGAGAAAGATCAACTTAGTGCAATGTAGGTCCATTCAAAACTCTGATAGCTGCGAGGAAGAAGCTATTAATGAGTTGGTTGGTACGTGACTTCAGACATTTGTATCTTTTTCCCAACGGACAAAGGTGGAAGAGAGAATGTCTGTGGGGTGCGTGGGGTCCTTAATTATGCTGGCTGCTTTGCGGAGGTAGCAAGAAGTGTAGACAGAGTCAATGGATAGGAGGCTGGTTTGCCTGATGGATTGGGCTACGTTCATGACATTTTGTAGTTTCTTGCTCTCTTGGGCAGAGTGGGAGCTACACCAAGCTGTGATACAGCCAGCAAGAATGGTTTCTGTGGTGCATCTGTAAAAGTTGGTGAAAATTGTAGCTGACGTACCAAATTTCCATAATCTTCTGAGAAAGTCGAGGCACTGGTGGGCTTTCTTCACTATAGTGTCAGCATGAGGGGACCAGGACAGGTTGTTGATGGCTCTAGTTCCTTTCTACATCATCCCCATTGATGTAATGTTAATGTAAGCCTACTTGTGATACTAATAAACTTGATACTACACCCATCCATTAAATTTATGATTATCCAACATTGCCTCCTTTTCACCAGGAATGAATTTACAAAAATTATAAAACCTGACATTTCTACGTCCCCCTGTGACTTATAGACCAGTAGCTGACTTTTCATTAATTAAGCTTCATCTGTTATTATCCCCTTCCTTTCAAACCTGCCTTCATCAGTCCTGTGCTCATTGCGACAGGTGGAGTACCGAGGCTGTCGGTCCCAGTGAGCTGAAGCATTGCAGCCCAATTAAAGTATCCCTTGGCAGGGGACATTATAGCCAGGGAAAAGGTGCCTATAGATGCCACAGAAATGAACGGTTTCCTATTGACCGCACAAACCTCAATAAGATCTACAGCCCATTGTAATACTGACCTGTTTACAGGTTTACTAGCAGTTTCTTGGTCCAACATTTTTCTGCTTCTTAAAATTTATTAATTTTAATGAGAATTCTGAGGTCATTGTGGTAAAATATTTGCCCTGAGTTGAGCAAATGTCCGTGCTGCGTGGGACAATTTCTACGAGGATTCAAAAATAAGGGAGTTAACCACGATGGAAGCGATAGAATATTTTATTATGTTCACAAATGTTTTATAATAACAGATTAGAAATCCTGCATGCGTCTGAAAGATCCGATAGTTGAACAAGGTGCACCCCAGTCGCTGAATCTCCTGTATTCTCCAGGTCTCATGAAGTACTGTCGGCCTCTGTAGTTGGGATGTTCATAGAAGATCCAGTAACCGTCCATCACTTGGCAGGAGTGAATGTCACGGTAACGGAAACGATCGTAGACAGAGGGACAGTCATCCATGAATTCCATCATCTGTCCCCCAAATTCAGGCCTCTCGTAAATCCTCATCCTGTAGTTTCCACCTCGGTACTGGAATAGAGATAAAATGAAATTATAAATCTCCGTTTGGTATATATAAGACACTTAGAGCGCATTTGATGATATCAAAAATGAGAACAAAACTGAGATAATTCACTAACATCAATTCAATAGGTTGGTTATGTTTGCGACTGTTACTCTGAGTGGAAGAAATTTTCTCTTTCCTATAATACATTTAAAACTTACAACAAGAAAACTAGGTGAATACAAAAAGATATAAAAGTCTGAGGTCATGTACCAACCAACACAATAACAGCTTCTTCCCTGCTGCCGTCAGACTGTTGAATGGACTTACCTCATATTAAGTCGATCTTTTTCTACAGCTTAGCTATGACTATAACACTTCATTCTCCACCTTCTCCTTTCCTTCTCTATGAATCGCATGTTTTGTTTGTGTGGCATGCAAGAGCAATATTTTTCACTGTATACGAATACATGTGGCAATAATAAATCAAATCAAGTATATCTAAATATAGCCAGTCATATTTTGAATTATTCATTGATGTATTTCACAATTAATTAATTTCTGCACTGTGCCAACTTGGTGTTCACGGGGCAATTTTCTGACCGATTACAAATAAATGTTAACAATTACATCCTGGATATTCATGAGTTTTGCAACAAGTTGTCATCATAAGACACTTAGAGCAAAAAGTTCTGGAAAGGAGTCATGTATGACCCAAAAACTTAATTCTGTTTCTCTCTTCACAGACGCTGTCAAATCTGCAAAATATTTCCAGCTCTTCAGCTTTCATTTCAGATTTCCAGCATCCAGAAGTTTGTGTTTTTATTTAATACCCAAAACTAACTTCCCAGTTTGTGCAACTATTGCTTTACAGCCAATCCGTGTAGCTTAACAACAGCTACAAAGTTACAAGGGCTGTTACTAACCTCAGTCATGATGTGGGTATGCCGGCATTGGACTGGTGTAAACACAGTAAAAAGTCTGACAACACCAGGTTTTAGTCCAACCGATTTATTTGATAATACTCACAAGCTTTCGAGGTTTCCCTCTTCGTCAGGTGAATGGAGAGTTCTGGCCTCAGACAGAGCATATAAAGCACAGACAGTTTAGAGATTACTGATTAGAATGCGAATCCTTACACCTAACCTGCTGTTCAAGACCTGAAGTGGCTGACAATGTGAGTGGAAGGAGCACTGATCACAGGTTACAGAGATGTGTATTGTCTCCAGACAGTACAGTAAGTGAGGAACGTACAGGAAGTACTAAAACCTGGTGTTGTCAGACTTTTTACTGTGTTTACGCCAGTCCAACGCCGGCATACCCACATCATGTGTTTCCTCCCACAGTCCAGAGGCTTGCGGGTTAGATGGATTGGCCAAGCTAAAATTGCCCCTTATCTCAAGAGACTAGCTAGGGTAAATGCGTGGGGTTATGGGGATCGGGCCTGGATAGGATTGTGGTCAATGCACATTCAATAGGCTGAATGGCCTCTTTCCGTGCTGTAGGATTCTATGAATCTATGAAAACTCCCTGATTCGCATTCTAATCAGTAATCTCTAAACTGTCTGTGCTTTATATGCTCTGTCTGAGGCCAGAACTCTCCATTCACCTGACGAAGAGGGAAACCTCGAAAGCTTGTGAGTATTATCAAATAAATCGGTTGGACTAAAACCTGGTGTTGTCAGACTTTTTACTAACTTCAGTGTCCAGAAGACCTGTGAGCGGATTGGTAAATCAGGCTGGATGTGTGACAGGCAGACAATCCACTACCTGTTAACCACCACCGGCTAAAGTTAAAATCAGACCCACATAATATATACAAACCCAACTGCTGAGCCCACTCATCATTTCCTCTGAGTCAGTTTGATTAGAACATACAAATCACCAAGTTAACTTACGTAGGGGTAGGTGCGACATGACCTGATGTTGTCATTGAATCCCATCCAGCGCTGGTAGTCAGGATATTCTCCCTTGGTCAGAACATACTGGTATCCCATGTAATTGGGTCTCTCGTACATCACCCACCAGTCACCCTCCACACGGACAGAGTTACAGCGACTGAAGTAAGGGGACAGGTCGGGACAGTCAGTGCTGCACTCATAGTGCCGACCCTGGAAGTTCCTGTCCTCGTAAAAGATAATCTGTGGAAAGAGATAGATTTTAAAATTAAGAAATTTTCACATCTTCGATACCTAATGAAGAATTCTAATGGAATACATAAACTCGGGTTTATCCTTGCCTTTCCCATTTTGAGCTCAGAGTTAGCTGACTAACTGACTGAATGTTTCACCGCTCCACACAGCTTGGTATTTATACGTTGGACAGAATTGCCTCCCTGGGCTGTACTTTTGTTATTATAATGATTGCAATAGTTTCAACTCAGCACAAAAGCAGCGAAACACATGTCCTATACACGAAAGGAAGCCACTTTAAAGCACCTATGTACCATAGTCTTTTTTTTGTCTCTCTGTCATTTTAATTGTTGAGTGAAAAAGGCAACAATACGTTGGATTCCACCGTGTTCTGGGTATTATGCATCCACTGAAATTGCTGACCAGTTGTCATTGTCCATTCAACCAGGTATCTTTCCAATAATTCACCATAAAGACCAAAGACAAATGCAAAACTGGTCAAGGCACAGATATACATTTCCAGAACAAGTTACTTCAATTAGAGTGGAATTATTGCCTATATAATTGGATTCCAGCTTATGCTCCAAAGCCCAAGATATTTCATCACTGTGTGTATCTATTTCATGAGATTACAACTGCAGGGTTGAGGGGTGGTGTTTATTAACCATGATCGGATCTCACACACAGAGTGGGATTTTCCAGCTGCACTCACCCAAGACTGGAAAATCCCCTCAAGAGGTCAACAGACCCTCGTGTGGTCCACCTCCACCCACTACGATTCCCATGTCGGATGGGACGGAAACATTCCGTTCTCAGTTTCATATTTGAACGAGTGAGCTTTCGTTATGTTCCAAGTTCAACGTTAGCAAAGATGTATTGGAACGGTAAACAGAGCAATAGAAAGACAGGTGGCAGTGGGATCAAAGAACGTCTGCAGCTGAGCAGCAATAAACCTCTCCCCACCCTGCCTAAATGCCCCCTTGCCACTCCCGATAAGAGCAATTCATCGCAAAGTCATGCTGGTTTATTGACTTGGAGTAGAAGACCAATGAGTGTTTGAGCAGCTCACATGGGCCTGATCCTTCTGAATAGCGCAGCGGGTCCGGAGATATCAGCGGGGAGGCCAGTGGAGGAGCTCGTCATCAGCATTAGGCAAATCACAAGTCTCCCAGGACATTTTATTAACATATTAACAGCCTTACGCCAGGAATCAGCGTGAGGTTGATTTCCATATGGAAATATCAATTTCCATATTGTTAGTGAGCCTGGGTAGCATCCTCTGGGCTCACTAATACCTCCCGCCCTGCCCTGCCAGAAGAGGTATCGACCAGTGGGGATTGAAGCTGGTGCCCATCAACAGGAACTAGGCGTGACCACCCCGCTGTTGGGGTCAGAAGCCATTGTGGGCCCCCCCTTACCCTCTTCCCAAGAAGGCTGGGGATAAGAGGTTGCCCGTTGGGAAGTGCCAGCCTGACAGATTGGTGATGGTGGGGGTTCCACAGTGCTCTCTGCGTTAACAGTTGGTGGAGTTGGAAGGGAGGGGAGATTGGGGCTGGTCAGGGGGAGAGAGGGTCTGGATGGCAACGGAGATGGAGGGGTCGAGCCGGCCATGGGGAGGGGGTCGGGCTAGCCATGTGGTAGACAAGGGGGTGGGGTGGGCGATGCTAGCCATGAGGAGGGCACCAAGCTGGCCATGAGGAGGGGGCCAGGACTCGCCCTGAGGTGCAGGCGATCGGGACTAGGGGGGAAGGTCGAGAAAAAAGATAATGGGGGATTAGGGAAAATGACGAGTGGGAGGGGGGTGAGGAAGGTGGGGATTCAGGGAAGCTGGGAATCAGGGGACAAGGGGCTGAACCATTCGGCCCATCGAGTCTATACTGACCGCAATCCTATTCCCATAATGCCACACATTTACCCTGCTAGTCTCTCTGATACTAAGGGGCATCTTATGATGGTCAATCGATGTATCTTTGGATTGTGGAAGGAAACCGGAGCACCTGGAGGAAACCCACACAGACTCAGGGAGAATGTGTAAGCTCCACACAGTGACCGAGGCGGGAGTTGAACCCGGGTCCCTGGCACTATGAAGTAGCAGTACTAACCATTGTGCCACTATGCCACGCACCATGCTGGGTGGTGGATTTGGGGAGGCTGGCAATGGGATGGACCTGGGAAACAATCAGGAGGCCGGCAATCGGGAGGTCAGTGATGGGAAGGGTCAGTGCACATGTGCCAACCTCCCCACTGAAAGATCAGCGCGTGCGCAATGGCCCACACAGCGCTGTGTTGCTGGTCTCTTGGGCTGGATTAGGCACCACCTCCCATTACTGGTATGAACCCTCTGATGGACTCTGTGATGCATACAGTCCAGAGATTCATTCCCCTCAGTTTGCCCAAAAGATGGGTGGAAAAATCTCCCATTTTCCACTGGGTAGTTAGGTTTTTTTTGGGAGGATTGCTCCACAAATGTTCATATTTGATACATCAATAAGTGCTCATGAAAATAGCTGTGGGCCAAAGAAGAGTACAATGTCTGAACTATATACGGGGAAACTGTGAGACCATTAAACCATATGTGGCAGTGTTGTGACAATTGGATTCAATGTGCAAGTTTGGTGCATTAACAAATGAATTAAATTAAAATTAATGAATTGAAAATGCTTAAATTCCATGAATTAGGAAGATCTCCTCATGGAAGTTGATGATTTCAGCTTCGAATAAGGCAGAATTTTGTCTTTCTGAATCAAACCTGCCATAGAAATCATAGAAACAAAGAACCAATGGCACAGAGACTGGCCTTCAGCCAAAACTGCTCCATGCTGACAAAACGCCCATTTAAACTAACCCCACTTGCCTGAATTTAGCCCATATTCCTCTAAACCTTTCCTATCCATCTATCTGTCCAAATGTCTTTTAAGTGTTGTCAATGTCCCTGCTTCCATCACTTCCTCTGGTAGCTTGCTCCACACACGCACCACCCTCTGTGTAAAAAAATTTGCTCCTCAGGTTCTCATTAATTCTTTCCCCTCTTAACTGAAACCTACGCCCTCTAGTTCTCGACTCCCCAACTCTGGGAATAAGACTGAGCGTATTCATCTTATCTGTGCCTCTCATGATTTTTACACCTCTATAAGATCACTCCTCTGTCTCCTACACTCCAAAGAAAAGAGTCCGAGCCACTCCAATCTCTCCCTATAACTCAGTCCATTGATTCCTGGCAACATCCTTGTAAATCGCTTCTGCACTCTTTCCAGTTCAATAACATCTTTCTTATAGCAACACGAGTAAAACTGAACACAATACTCCAGATGCAGCCTCACCAAGGTGTGTTACAACTGCAACAAAACTTCCCAACTTCTATACTCGACACTCTGTCTGATGAAGGCCAGCGTGCTAAAAGCCTTCTTCAAATCCCTACCTACCTGTGACTCCTTCTTTCGAGAAATTTGCACCTGAACTCCAGGGTCCCTCTACCCCACAATACTCCCTAAAGTCCTATCATTCACTGTGAAAGCCCTACTTTGATTTGACTTCCCAAAATGCAACACCTCACACTTATCTGTATTGAACTCCATTTGCCATTTCTTGGCCCACTTCCCCAGCTGACCAAGATCCTGTTGCAACTTTCGATAACCTTCCTCACTGTCTATAATACTACCTATTTGCAAGCTTACTGATCATGCCTCGTGTATCCTCATCCAAATTGGTGATATAGATAACAAACAGCAATGCAGTCAGCACTGACCCCTGAGGCACAGCTCCAGTCCCAAGCCTCCAGTCTAACAAATATCCTTCCACTATTACCCTCTGCTTCCTACCATCAAGCCAATTGCACACCCAATTTGCCAGCTCATCTGCGATTCCATGTGATGCAACCTTCCAGAGCAGCCTATCATTTGGAACTTTATCAAAGCCTTACTGAAGTCTACATAAACTACAAATGGTGCCCTGGCCTCATGAATCATCAAGGTCCCTTCAACAAAGAACTCCGACAAGTTTGTATGGCATGATCTCCCATACACTAAACTGTGCTGGCTACTGCCAATCAAACCCTGTCTTTCCAAATGTCTGTATATCTTATCCCTCAGAATCCTGTCTAGTAACTTACCCACCGCAGGTTTACCAGCTTATAATTTCCAGAGTTTTCATTGCAACCCTTCTTAAATAAGGGCACAAAATTTGCTACCCTCTAGTCTTCTGATACCTCACCCCTGGCTAACAATGATGCAAATAGCTCATGATGTGGAGATGCCGGCGTTGGACTGGGGTAAGCACAGTGAGAAGTCTCACAACACCAGGTTAAAGTCCAACAGGTTTATTCGATAGCATGTCGGAACTGTCGATCGATGCACCACAGTGAAAAACCGAGCTCCCCAAAAGACAGACACAAGACATGGTGGACAGAGTATCCTTTGTCATCCAGTACTTCCCGGAGTGGAGAACCTACAACGTCTTCTCCGGAG
Organism: Carcharhinus amblyrhynchos; assembly: GCF_965287045.1. NCBI lineage: Eukaryota > Metazoa > Chordata > Chondrichthyes > Carcharhiniformes > Carcharhinidae > Carcharhinus > Carcharhinus amblyrhynchos. The sequence goes on along the minus strand of NC_137334.1, from coordinate 3,140,131 downwards.
CCTTCAACGTGTCATTGATGAAGACGAACGTCTCGCCAAGGCCATCCCCACACCCTCATTTCTTGCCTTCAAACAACCGCACAACCTCAAACAGACCATTGTTCGCAGCAAACTACCCAGCCTTCAGGAGAACAGTGACCACAACACCACACAACCCTGCCACAGCAACCCCTGCAAGTCATACCGGATCATCGACATGGATGCCATCATCTCACGTGAGACGTCTTCTGAGACGTTCTACTGTCGTCTGTTTTTTGTCATGCAGTTTTTTGTTGTGGTCTGAGAAGGATTGCCCTGGTGCTGCTTTTGACCTGCTGTCCGACATGCTGCTTTGAAACCAAAGGACAATAAGATATAGGAGCAGAATTAGGCCATTCAGCCCATTGAGTCTGTTCTGCCATTCAATTATGGTTGGTAGGTTTCTCTATCCCATCCCCTCACCTCAACCCCGTAACATTTGATTCCCTTACCAAATCAAGAACCTGTCTAATTCATCTTAAATATACTCAGTGCACTGGTCTCCACAGCTGCCTGAGAATGGTGAATTCCATAGATTCACCACCCTCTGGCTGAACAAATTCCTCCTCATTTTGGTTCTAAAATGTTATCTTTTTACTCTGAAGCTGCATCCTCAATTCTAATCTCTCCTACTAATGGAAAATCCTTCCCACGTCCACTCTATCCTTCCTTCGCTTGAATAGTGAAGGAAATCTGTTGCCCTTACCTAGTCTGGCCTACGTGTGACTCCAGAGTGACAATACTGTGAGGTTGACTCTCAGCTGCCCTCTGAAATGGCAGAGCACCACATCGTTTCAAGGGCAGCTAGGGTTGGGCGACAGAAACATAGCAATCAAAAGCTGGAGTAGGCAGAATTGAACCTGCTCCACATTCATTTTGATCAAGGCTGTTCATCAAATTTAATATCCTGATCCCTTCTTCCCAGCATATCCTTCTTGGTCCCTTTAGCCCCAAGAGCTATATCTAATTTCTCCTTGAAATCACACAACATTTTGGCCTCGGCCACTTCCTCCACCCTTTGGGTGAAGAAATTACTCCCCGTCTCAGTTCTAAAAGGTTTACCCTTTATCCTCAAACTATGACCCCCTAGTTCTGGAGTCCCCCACCATTGAGGTTGTTCTTTCTGAATCCCCTGTCTGACCCTGCCAGAATTGCTTAAATCTCCGTGAGACCCCCCCACCCCTCACTTTTCAAAGCACCAATCAATATTATCCTAACTGAATTAATCCCTCCATATATGACAGAACTGCCATCCCAGGAATCAGCCTGGTAAACCTTCACTCTATTCCCTCTATAGTAAGGATATCCTCCCTTAGAAAGGGACAACAAAACTTCCCACAGTACTCCAGGTGTGGCCTCACCAACTCTCTATACAATTGCAGCAAAACATCCCTATCCCTAAATACTGGTCAGCCAGTGGTGGATATGTCCCATGAATGAATTGCATCGAGATGTTGCTGAAAAGAGAAGTGTGTTGTCAAAGTTTTCCATCTCGCATGTATCAGGACAAATGCAAGAATGCCAAATTTCAAAAATCACAACAATTTATACTGAGAAACAAATGCTGATTAGTTGACAAGTTGACTCTGAATGTATATTAGAATCCAGCTACTTTAGCATTTAAGATAATCAGTCAAACTCATTTACACTTGTTGGATGCGACATGCATTCGTAATGTGGAGATGCCGGCATTGGACTGGGGTAAACACAGTAAGAAGTCTCACAACACCAGGTTAAAGTCCAACAGGTTTATTTAGTAGCAAAAGCCACTAGCTTTCAGAGTGCTGCCCCTTCATCAGGTGAGTGGAGAGTTCTGATCACAAACAGGGTTTATAAAGACACACACTCAGTTTAGAGAATACTGATTAGAAGGCGAGTCTTTACAGCTAATCAAGTCCTAAAGATACAGACAATGTGAGTGGAGATAGCATTAAGCACAGGTTAAAGAGATGGGTATTGTCTCCAGACACAATAGTGAGATATTGCAAGCACAGGCAAGTCATGGGGGTTACAGATAGTGTGACATGAACCCAAGATCCTGTTTAAGGCCATCCTCATGTGTGCGGAACTTGGCTATCAGTATCTGCTCAGTGAGTCTGCACTGTTGTATGTCGTGAAGGCCGCCTTGGGGAACATTTACCCAAAGATCAGAAGCCAAATGCCCATGACCGCTGAAGTGTTCCCCAACAGGAAGAGAACAGTCTTAACTAGTGATTGTCGAGCGGTGTTCATTCATCCATTGTCATAGCATCTGCATGGCACCTCACCTCAACTCACCTCAACTTACTTGATGAAGGAGCAGCGCTTCAAAAGCTAGTGGCGTTTGCTATCAAATAAGCCTGTTGGACTTTAACCTGGTGTTGTGAGACTTCTTATTGTACATACTCAGGGATCTATATTCTTCGAAGGGATATATTCTTTATAAATGTGCCTTTATAAATTACCACGGAGCTGGGAAGCTGCTGCTTTCCTTTGTATTCTCCTTGGCAACACGTTGGCCAATCAGAGTCCACTTGCAAACCAATCAGCAGCACTTTTTTCCTGCAATATGAATTGTTGTGATTGTTTGAAATTTGCAATTTTTGCATTTGTCCTGAATAGGACGAAACAGAAAGCTTTGGCCACATGTCTGTCTTTTCAGCAATATTCATGATCCGTGCTGTCAAGGGATTATCTTTTTACAGTTCGGAATATTTTCCGTCTCCTTCCCAGCGCAACCTTTGACCTTTGCAAAGCAAACCACCCAGGCTTGTTGTTGGGCAGAATTCCGAATATGTCACACCTCCCCTTCATTCCTCTGTTCCACCCTAAACTAAAAAGACAACCCCAAAACATAACAATTGTACAAAGGGCATATTTGTAATAATACATTCCGTACCCTTGACACTCTCAGTGTCTCTTCCAAGTAGTGTTGAATATGGAGGAGCACTTATTCATCAACTATGGGTGAGTACTAGGTATTAGATTGGAATTGATGCTAAAGAAAGAAACATTTGCACTTCCTGAGCATCATTCACAATCTCAGCACTTCCCAAAGCTCTTCAATTATTCCAATGTTGAGAAATAGGCATATAAACAAATGGTACAAATAGATCTTTTTACAGCAAGATTCCTTGAGATATTTTTATCAAATGAAGTGTGTTCCTAACGTGTTTTCAATTTAATGCATCACATTCCCCTGGAGTATTCTCTGCCTCACTTCCTCAAACCCATCGGGCCAAATCTGCTCTGAACATCTCCACAAGCTAACCCTGATCTTGTATCATTCTCGAGCTTCTCCCCCATCGCCTCTCATGACCCCTGCATAACCATCTTGCTTGAAAAACCATCTCCTGAATCCTTGGGTGGTACAGTGGCACAGTGGTTAGTATTGCTGAGGGACCTGGGTTCGATTCCCGGCTTGGGTCACTGCCTGTGCGGAATCTGTATGCTCTCCCCGTGTCCCCATGGTTTTCTCTACGTGCTCTTTTTCCCTCCCACATTCAAAAAGACATGATGGTTAGGTGCATTAGCCTTGCTAAATTCTTCCTTAGTGTACTGAACAGGCGCAGGACCATGGCAACTAGGAGATTGTCACAGTAACTTAATTGTAGCGTTAATATAAACTTACTTGTGATACTAATAAATATGGTACTATTCCCATTAAATTGCTTCCTGTTCACCAGGTTAGCTGACATTCTTAATAATTAGGCTTCATCTGTTATTATCCCCTTCCTTTCAAACCTGCCTTCCATCAGTCCTGTGCTCATTGCGACAGATGCCCTGGTGGAGTACCGAGGCTGTCGGTCCCAGTGAGCTGAAGCATTGCAGCCCAATTAAAGTATCCCTTGGCAGAGGACATTATGGCCAGGGAAAAGGTGCCCACAGGTGCCATACAGATGGAATAGCTTCCTATTGGCCGCACGAACCTCAATAAGATCTGCAGCCCATTGTAATACTGACCTGTTTACAGGTTTACCAGCAGTTTCTTGGTCCAACATTCTTCTGCTTCTTAAAATTTATTCATTTTAATGAGAATTCTACAACTAAGGTCATTGTGGTAAAATATTTGCCCTGAGTTGAACAAATGTCCGTGCTGCGTGGGACAATTTCTACGAGGATCCAAAAATAAGGGAGTAAACCACGATGGAAGTGATAGAATATTTTATTACGTTCACAAATGTTTTATAATAACAGATTAGAAATCCCGCATGCGTCTGAAAGATCCGATAGTTGAACAAGGTGCACCCCAGTCACTGAATCTCCTGTATTCTCCGGGTCTCATGAAGTACTGTCGGCCTCTGTAGTTGGGATGTTCATAGAAGATCCAGTAACCGTCCATCACTTGGCAGGAGTGAATGTCACGGTAACGGAAACGATCGTAGACAGAGGGACAATCATCCATGAATTCCATCATCTGTCCCCCAAAGTCAGGCCTCTCGTAAATCCTCATCCTGTAGTTTCCATCTCGGTACTGGAATAGAAATTAGATGAAATTATAAATATACATTTTGTAGATAAGAAGAAACATTATAAAAGAAGGAATTTAGTGGAAACCATTTGATGATATCAACAATGAGAGCAAAACTGAGGTAACTCATTAAAGGCAAATTATAATTCACTAAAGGCAAATTATCTCAGTTTTTCAATAGATCGGACCTGTTTGTGACTGTTTTTCAGAGTGGAAACAGTTTTCTGTTTTCCATAATGTATTTAATACTTACAATAAGGTAAATGAAGTGAGTACAAAAAGATGCAAAAGTCTGAGGTCACGTACCCACCGAATCAAGAACAGTTTCTTTCCTGCTGCCATCAGACTTTTGAATGGACATATCTCAAAATAAGCTGATCTTTCCCTACACTCTAACTGTAACACTCCATTCTGCACCCCCGATTTTCCTTCTCTATATACAGTATGCTTTGTCTGTATAGTGTGCAAAAAACAATAATTTTCATGTATACTAGCGAATACATTTGACAATAATAAATCAAATCAAATATATCTGTAAACGTTTTGTAGTCAGTCATATTTTGACTTATTTATAGATGGTTTTCTTAATTATGGCACGGTGGTTAGCACTGCTGCCTCAAAACGCCAGGGACCTGGGTTCGATTCCCGGCTTGGGTCACTGTCTGTGTGGGGTTTGCACACTCTCCTCGTGTTTGCATGGGTTTCTTCCAGCTGCTCCAGTTTCTTCCCACACTCCAAAGATGTGTGGATTAGGTGGATTGGCCATGCTAAATTGCCCCTTAGTGTCAGGGGGACACAGTAGGGTAAATTCATAGGGTAATGGGGATTGGGCCTGGGTGGGATTGTGATCGGTGCAGACTCGATGGGCCAAATTGCCTCATTCTGCACTGTCGTATTCAGTGATTAATTGAATAATTTCTACACTGTGTGAATTTGGTGTTCAGTGGCAACTATCTGATCAATTGCAAATCAATGTTAACAATTATATCCTGAATATTCATGAGTTTTGCAGCAAGTTGTCATTATAAGATCTCTGGAGCTATAACTTTTGAAAAAAGGTCGTGTATGGCTCAAAAACTTAATTCTGTTTCTCTCTTCACAGATGCTGTCAAATCTGCAAAATATTTCCAGCTCTTCAGTTTTCATTTCCAGCGTCCAGAACTGAGTGTTATTATTTAATACCCATAACTAACTTCCCAGTTTGTGCAACTATCGATTCACAGCCAATCCGTGTAGCTTAACAACAGCTACAAAGTTACAAGGGCTGTTACTAACCTCAGTGTCCAGAAGACCTGTGAGCAGATTGGTAAATCAGGCTGGATGTGTGACAGGCAGACAATCCACTACCTGTTAACCACCACCGGCTAAAGTTAAAATCAGACCCACATAATATATACAAACCCAACTGCTGAGCCCACTCATCATTTCCTCTGAGTCAGTTTGATTAGAACATACAAATCACCAAGATAACTTACGTAGGGGTAGGTGCGACATGACCTGATGTTGTCATTGAATCCCATCCAGCGCTGGTAGTCAGGATATTCTCCCTTGGTCAGAACATACTGGTATCCCATGTAATTGGGCCTCTCGTACAGCACCCACCAGTCACCCTCCACACGGACAGAGTTACAGCGACTGAAGTAAGGGGACAGGTCGGGACAGTCAGTGCTGCACTCATAGTGCCGACCCTGGAAGTTCCTGTCCTCGTAAAAGATAATCTGTGGAAAGAGATAGATTTTAAAATTAAGAATTTTTCACATCTTCAATACCTAATGAAGAATTCTAATGGAATACAAAAACTCAGGTTTATCCTTGCCTTTCCCATTTTGAGCTCAGAGTTAGCTGACTAACTGACTGAATGTTTCACTGCTTCACACAGCTTGGTATTTATACGTTGGACAGAATTGCCACCCTGGGCTGTACTTTTGTTATTGAATAGTTTGAACTCAGCACAAAAGCAGCGAAACACATGTCGCATAGACTAAAGAAAACCACTTTACCTACATACCATTCAATTTTTTTTTGCCCCTCTGTCATTTTAATTGTTGAGGATAAAAGGACAACAATATATTGGGTTCCATTGTGTTCTGGATATTATTCATCTGCTAAAATTGCTGACCAGTTGTCATTCTGCATTCAACCAAGTATGTTTCCAATAATTCACCGTAAAGACCAAAGACAAATGCAAAACTGATCGAGGTACAGATGTACATTTCCAGAACAAGTTACTTCAATTACAGTGGAATTATTGTCAGCATAATTGGATTCCAGTTTGTGCTCCAAAGCCCATGATATTTCGTCACTGGGTGTATCTATTTCATTACAATTATTTTTTCTCTAGGGGAGAAAAAATCTAGGGGGCATGGGTTAAGGGTGAAAGGGGGAAAAGTTTAAAGGGAATATTAGGGGGGACTTCTTCACACAGAGTGGTGGGAATGTGGAATGAGCTGCCGGATAAAGTGGTAAACGCGGGGTCACTTTTAACATTTAAGAAAAACTTGGATGGGTTCATGGATGAGAGGGGTGTGGAGGGATATGGTCCAAGTGCAGGTCAGTGGGACTGGGCAAAAAATGGTTCGGCACAGACAAGAAGGGCCAAAAGGCCTATTTCTGAGCTGTAATTTTCTATGGTTCTATGCTACAACTGCAATGTTGAGGGGTGGTATTTATTAACCATGATTGTAGCTCACACACACAGTGGGATTTTCCAGCTGTGCTCACCCAAGACTGGAAAGCGAACCTTTGTGTGGTCCATCTCCGCTCACTACGACTCCCAGGTCCAGAGGGACAGAAAGATTCAGTCCTCAGTTTCATATCTGAGTGAGTGTGTTTTTATTCCGCGCTATCTTTCATTATGTTCTAAGTTTCACGTTAGCTGAAGACGTATTGTAGCAGTAAACAGAGCAATAGGAAGGCAGATGGCAGTGGGATCAAAGAGTGCCTACAGCTGAGCAGCAATAAACCTCTCCCCACCCCATCAGTGAGGCCTCTCCCCAACCTCAATTGGAGCAAAATGTTACTAGTTATTATCTTGGAGGAGAACGCCAATGAATGTTTGAGCAGCTCACAGTTGATAGGCCCCCTTCTCCTGGCCTGTTGTGCTGTTTGAATAACGCAGTGGGCCGTTGGGGGGGAGGGTATCAGCGAGGGGGCCTGTAGCAGGATTCGCAGCCAGTGTCCAGCTAATTACAAGTCTCCCAGGCCATTTTAATTGACGTAATCAGCCTGGCGCTGGAAATCAGTGTGAGGCTAACTACCACATTGAAGTATCAATTTCCATATCATTGGTGAGCCCATAATGGTATCTACGCCAACCAAAATGCCTATCTAAACTATTCCCATTTGCCTGCATATCTCTCTAAACTTTTCTTGTCCATGTTTCAGTCCAAATTGCATTTTCTATACCCTTCTCTGATCAGAACCTTCCACACACCTGACGAAGGGACACCGTTTCCGAAAGCTTGTGAGATTACTATCAAATAATCTGGTTGGACTCTAACCTGGTGTTGTGAGACTTCTTACTGACTCTCCTAACACATGAATCACATTCAGTCCTCATGTATAAAGAGTCTCAGTGTCACTGCCCAGCTGTGTGTTTACCATCGGGCTATGTGAACGTCCTCTTCTGAATGTTTCACTCAATGGGTCATTGGGAGCAAGTTTCTCTCAGATCATAATATCGGCCTGGTGACCTTCTAAGTCTGTTGTTCTTCATAGAGTTGGTCGAGGTTTAATTTGTCTGCAGCGTAACGCTGCTGCTAGTTTTAATAGAGCATTTTAACGTTGGTACCTCCACCAGACACTCCTTGGATCACATTCAAATTTATTTTGTTGGGCCACTGCCACAAACTCCTGGTGGCTTTGTTCATTGAATGATCGTCTTGGATTAGGTTATTAAATTAATACAAATCATTCCAGTTTCATTACACAGTTTTAACTAAATAAGGCACCTACCAGGAGAAATGGCAGGGAGAAATGCAGGAAAACTCTAGCCACTGGAGAACTGGTACTATTGGAATTTTAGAATCCAAGTGCTCAGATGCTGATGGATTTCACCCTCAGCTCTTAACACAAGTGACTAATGAGATTGTTGATACATTGGTTTTAATTTTCCAAACTTTTCCCTGTAGGTGGCACGGTGACACAGTGGTGAGCACTGCTGTCTCACAGCGCCAGGGACCCGGGTTCAATTCCCAGCTTGGCTCACTGACCATGTGCGCATTCTCCCCATGTCTGTTTGGGTTTCCTCCGTAAAAAGTCTGACAACACCAGGTTTTAGTCCAACCGATTTATTTGATAATACTCACAAGCTTTCGAGGTTTCCCTCTTCGTCAGGTGAATGGAGAGTTCTGGCCTCAGACAGAGCATATAAAGCACAGACAGTTTAGAGATTACTGATTAGAATGCGAATCCTTACACCTAACCTGCTGTTCAAGACCTGAAGTGGCTGACAATGTGAGTGGAAGGAGCACTGATCACAGGTTACAGAGATGTGTATTGTGTCCAGACAGTACAGTAAGTGAGGAACGTACAGGAAGTACTAAAACCTGGTGTTGTCAGACTTTTTACTGTGTTTACGCCAGTCCAACGCCGGCATACCCACATCATGGGTTTCCTCCCACAGTCCAGAGGCTTGTGGGTTAGATGGATTGGCCAAGCTAAAATTGTCCCTTATCGTCAAGAGACTAGCTAGGGTAAATGCGTGGGGTTATGGGGATCGGGCCTGGATAGGATTGTGGTCAATGCACATTCAATAGGCTGAATGGCCTCTTCCCGTGCTGTAGGATTCTATGAATCTATGAAAACTCCCTGATTCGGGGAACGTCCCATTGGTTTGAAAGATCGCAAATGTAACTCCATTGTTCAAAAAGGGAGGAAGACAAGTATCAGGAAGCCACAGACCAGTTAGCTTAACATCTGCCACAGGGAAAATATTAGAAGCTTTGATCTTTGACAAGATATCGCACGGTAGGTTGTTGCATAAGTTAAACCTCACAGGATCCAGGGTGAGGTATCTAAATGGATACAAAATTGGCTTCTTGATAGGAGCCAGAGGGTGGTTGTAGAGAGTTGTTTTTCAAACTGGAGGCCTGTGACCAGTGGTGTGCCTCAGAGATCAGTGCTGGGTTCACTGTTATTTGTCATTTATATTAATGATTTGGATGAGAATATAGGGGAATCGTTAGTAAGTTTGCAGATGACACCAAGATTGGTGGCATAGTGAACAGTGAAGAGAGCTATCTCCAATTGCAATGGGATCTTGATCAATTGGGCCAGTGGGCTGACGAATGGCAGATGGAGTTTAATTTAGACAAATGCAAGGTGATGCATTTTGGTAGACTGAACCAGGGTAGGACTTATTCAGTTAATGGTAGGACACTGGGGAGAGTTACAGAACAAAGAGATCTCGGGGTACATGTTCATAGCTCCTTGAAGGTGGAGTCACAGGTGGACAGAGTGGTGAAGAAGGCATTCGGCATGCTTGGTTTCATTGGTCAGAATACAGGACGTCTTGTTGAAGTTGTACAAGACATTGGTAAGGCCACACTTGGAATACTGTGTGCAATTCTGGCCACCCTACAATAGAAAGGCTATTACTAAACTAGAAAGAGTGCAGAAAAGATTTACTAGGATGCTACCAGGACTTGATGGATTGAGTTATAAGGAGAGGCTGAATAGACTGGAACATTTTTTTCTGGAGCGTAGGAGGCTGAGGGGTGACCTTATAGAGGTCTATAAAATAATGAGGGGCACAGGAAAGGTAGATAGTCAATATCTTTTCCCAAAGGTAGGGGAGTCTAAAACTAGAGCGCGTAGGTTTAAGGTGAGAGGGGAGAGATACAAAAGTGTCCAGAGGGGCAATTTTTTCACACAGAGGGTGGAACAAGCTGCCAGAGGTAGTAATAGGGGCGGGTACAATTTTATCTTTTAAAAAGCATTTAGATAGTTACATGCGTACGATGGGTATTGAGGGATATGGGCCAAATGTGGGCAATTGGGATTAGCTTAGGTGTTTTAAACAAAAAAGGGCAGCATGGACAAGTTGGGCTGAAGGGCCTGTTTCCATACTGTAAACATCTATGACTCGAAGCTATTATTAAAGATTTTATAACAGGGCACTTGGGGTGGCAGAGTGGAACTGGTGCCGCATAATGGCAGGGACCTGGGTTCGATTCCCAGCTTGGGTCACTATCTGTGCAGATTCTGTGCATTCTCCCCGTGTCTGCATGGGTTTCATCTGGTTGCTCCAGTTTCGTCCCACAGTCCAAAGGATGTGCTGGTTAGGTGCATTGACAATGTTAAATTCTCCCTCAGTGTACTCAAACAGGCACCGGAGTGTGGCGACTAGGGTATTTTCACAGTAACTTCATCGCAGTGTTAATGTAAGCCTACTTGGGTCACTAATAAGTAAACTTTAAATTTAAGAAAAAGCTCTGGATAAGCTCAAGTGCGAGGTGGTCCACTTTGGTAGGAAGAATGGTAGGAAGGATTATCACTTACGTGGCGAAAAACTGCAGCAGGCGACGGTGCAGAGGGACCTCGGGGTCCTTGTGCATGAGTTGCAAAAACCCAGCTTGCAGGTGCAGCAGGTGGTCAGGAAGGCGAATGGGATGCTGGCCTTCATAGCGAGGGGGATTGAATATAAAAGTAGAGAGGTCTTGCTGCGGCCGTATAGGGCATTGGTGAGGCCGCAGCTGGAGTACTGTGTGCAGTTTTGGGTGCCGTACTTACGCAAGGAAATTTTGGCCTTGGAGGGAGTGCAGAGGAGGTTTACTAGGCTGATACCAGAGTTGAGGGGGTTGAGCTATGAGGAGAGGCTGAATAAACTAGGCTTGTACTCGTTAAAGTTTAGAAGAATGAGGGGAGATCTCATTGAGACGTATAAGATGATGAATGGGATGGATAGGATAGAGGTGGAGAGACTCTTCCCGCTCAGAAAGGATAATAGGACTAGGGGGCATAGCCTCAAGATAAAGGGGGGGCGGTTTAGAACGGAGTTGAGGAGGAACTTCTTCACTCAAAGGGTAGTGAATCTCTGGAATTCTCTGCCCGTTGAAGTGGTGGAGGCTGCCTCGCTAAATATTTTTAAGACGCGGGTTGATGGGTTTTTGATAAGAGAGGGGATTAAGGGTTATGGGGAGAGGGCAGGAATGTGGAACTGAGCCACGACAGATCAGCCATGATCTTATTGAATGGCGGGGCAGACTCAAAGGGCTAGATGGCCTACCCCTGCTCCTATTTCTTGTGTTCTTGTGTTCTTGTGAATCAAACAGGTTTTGTGAAAGGGAATCCTGTTTGACTAATTTATTGGAATTCTTTGAAGAAGTAACATGTGGTATAGTTGAAGAGGAACAAATGGATGTATTACACTGAGATTTCCTAAAGATATTTATTAAGGTGCTGTATCAAAAGTTATTGTGGAAAATAAAATCCCATGTTATGAAGGTAACACACGTATAGAAGATTGAGTGGTTGTCTGGGGGCAGAGAGTAGGCATAAAAATGGGCTTTTTTACAGTTTGGCGAGATGTAACGAGTGGTGTGAGACAAAGATCAGTGCTCGAGAACAACTATTTACGATATGTACAAATGGCCTGGATTAAGGGATTGCCGGATTGGTTACCAAATTTGCTGATGGCAAAGATAGATAGGGAATTAAGTTGTGAAGAGGACATAAGGAGGCTACAAAATGATAGAGATAAGTTAAGTGAATGGGCAAAGCTCTGGCAAATGCATTATAATGTGGGAAAATGTGGAATTGTCCATTTTGACTGGAATAATAAAATGAAGCTTATTGTCTTACCAGGTTGATTCCGGGGATGGCAGGACTGATGTATGAGGAGAGATTGACTAGGTTAGGATCGTTTTCGCTGGAGTTCAGACAAGTAAGGGGGGATCTCATAGAATCTTACAAAAGTCTAACAGGACTGGACAGAGTAGATGCAGGGAGGATGTTCCTGATGGTGGGGGTAGTCCAGAACCAGGGGTCACAGTCTGAGGATTCGGGGTAGTCCATTTAGGATGGAGATGAGGAGACATTTCTTCACCCAAAGAGAGCTAAGCTGTGGAATTCATTGCCAATGGAAGTAGTTGATTGCAAAATGTAGTCAAGAGGCGGCTGAAGGAGAATTTAGCAAGGCCAATGCACCTAACCAGCACGTCTTTCAGAACGTGGGAGGAAACCAGAGCACCAGAGGAAGCCCACACAGACATGGGGAGAATGTGCAAACTCCAGACAGACAGTGACCCAAGTCGGGAATTGACCCTGGGTCCATGGCGCTGTGAAGCAGCACTGCTAACCACTGTGCCACCGTGTCGTACTTCTCAATGTTAGCATTAGGAGCCTGATGTGTTTTTCTGAATCCTAGACCAGTTAGAGAGAAACTGAACAAAATGCCCATGAACAGGCATTTCCTTTCTCCTGGTGACTCCCTCAAAAGGCATCCAATAAGGTGAAATGGCACAAGACTGTAACCTTTTAGGTGAAAACATCAGTGAATATATGGAACAAACATCGCTGGAATGTTGATGAAATTTTGACAAAGTGCCCCAGAAGTTGGCGGACTCTGTCCATTTACTTATCTGTCTGAATGGATAAACGAAATCTTCTTTTTTAAATGTGTTGCTGCGAATTTTCTTATTTTCAGTGTTAGGGTTAAAATTTAATTCTCCATATGTATCGTCTTCCCCAGATTTTAAAATAACGAATGGCAGAGCCAAAGGAAAACACTCCAAAAAAAAAGGAAATCAGTTCTGAAGATTTATTATGTTTCAGAATATTTCAGTTTTTAACAAGGAATTAGAAATCTCTCATGCGCCTGAAAGATCCAATAGTTGGACAAGGTGCACCCCAGTCGCTGAATCTCCTGTATTCTCCAGGTTTCAGGAAGTACTGTCGGCCTCTGTAGTTGGGATGTTCATAGAAGATCCAGTAACCGTCTATCACATGGCAGGAGTGAATGTCACGGTAACGGAAACGATCGTAGACAGAGGGACAGTCATCCGTGAATTCCATCATCTGTCCCCCAAAGTCAGGCCTCTCGTAAATCCTCATCCTGTAGTTTCCACCTCGGTACTGGAATAGAAAAAAATTAAGCGTTTGAGAGTCAGGTATAAATATATCTACACAACGCTCAAGAAAATTATTGCAATTTTTAAAATCATTATGAATTTTGATGAAAGTTCTCCACCCATGACCTTATGCAGTCTTTTTGTGTATTTCTAGCATTTTCTGTTTGGCTATCAGATAGCCATCAAACACAATTTTATCAATCTTATCAAACAGTCAGTTAGAGTTATTGCTGCTAAAATCTATGAGACGAAATGTTTTGGATTGAAATTTGAATCATAGAATCCCTATAGTGCATAAAGAGGCCATTTGACCCATCAAGCCTGTGCTGACAACAATCCCACCCAAGCTCTATCCCCATAAATTTAGCCTGCAATCCCTCTGACACTAAGGGGTAATTTAGCATGGCCAATCTACCTAACCTGCACATCTTTGGAGTGGGGGATGAAACTGGAGCACCCTTAAGAAACCCACGCAGATACGGGGAGAACGTACAAACTCCACACAGACATTCACCAAGGCCAGAATCGAACCCAGGTTCCTGGCACTGTGAGGCAGCAGTGCTAACCACCGTGTCACCATGCCACCCAACAACAGTCACCACTTCATCAAATGTTGGATCATTATCTAGCTCATGTGCCACTGTGCCGCCTGTTCAATATAGTGGGAAATGAAAACAAGAATCCAGTCTCTGAATACTAACATTGCATTTGACAGAACAAGGGTGGGCTATTTAGCCCTTGGTGTCCGTTTTAACACTCAGTAGGATCATGACTGATCTGTGACCTAAACTTGCCAAGACCGAATGCATCAACTAGGAGAGGGATGGAAGAAGATCTAGAGATGACTTCTGTGTCATGTTTCCTCATGACTCACCCAATACATAGCATCTGCTGTACCTATGAATATGTTGGTTGGCTGAATAATTTCAAGACTGATTTCTTTCACCTTCCTGGGACCTGATTTATTACATATTTCACTTGGTGCTTGCTCAGAGATTGTCCTGACTGGTCACTGTAACCGGACTGATATCTCTCTATAATCGAATGAAGGTTAATGGAAATCCATCCTTGCCCCCACTGACAAGGCGAATCCAGCATCTTAATCGATTTCCCTTACAGGTTACAGAGATCAATCAAGGCAGCCCTCAGGAATATCCTGATTGTTACAGAGCAACAATCACAACTTACATTTCAACTTAAAATATGGATGAATTATTCGGGAAATCCATCAGAGGAAATGAGGAACATTTGTAATTTTTCATTTATTAAGTAAACAAACCATTACAAATATAAATCAGTTTACGTGTTCCTTAACACCTAACTGGATCATGCATTTGTTACTCACATATGGATAGGAGCGACATGAGCCAATACTGTCATTGAATCCCATCCAGTGCTGGTAGTCAGGATATTCTCCCCTGCTCAGAACATACTGGTATCCCATGTAATTGGGTCTCTCGTACAGCACCCACCAGTCACTCTCCACACGGATGGAGTTACAGCGACTGAAGTAAGGGGACAGGTCGGGACAGTCAGTGCTGCGCTCATAGCGCCGACCCTGGAAGTTCCTGTCCTCGTAAAAGATGATCTGCGGGGAAAGAAAATGTAGCAAAATGTATGCATTTTCCAATGAATTATTAATAAAACGTGAAAAGTATGAGAGTTGGCCTTACCTTTCCCATGTTGAGCTGACAGTTGGAAAAGCAAGAGACTGAACATATCACCGCTCTGGATGTTCAGTATTTATATGTTCGAGAGGCTATTGCAGAGACAACCTTTTATTATTTGAAACAATCTCAAGCACAAATCAGCAAAAACAGACCAAGAATTAAAATGTATCAGAGAATACACCATTATTCCGAGCAGCGGGTTGCTATTGGTTCCTCTTGTTTTGCTTTCATTTCGTTTTGATTGTCCTGTGGTTAAAAAAAGCAAACAAAGAACGAGAGACCATAGCTATTCTCAAAGTGCAATACAAAAACTTTCAACTGTGAACTCTGCTGAGCTGTCCGAACACAGATGTTACCGCTTTGTGTATCAGTTATTTTGTTTTCAAACAGGTGACTACAAGTTAGGAGCAGGCGTAAAATATTTGGTCCTCCGAGCCTGCTCTGGCATTCAATAAGATCATGACTGATCAGATTGTAATTCCATTCCTGTCCATCGAGATTCTATCTACCTCTGTCTTATAATTATCCAGAGTTTGCTTCCACTGAGTTGCTCAAAAGACTGCGACCCTTTGAGAGAATGAAAAGGTGGCACAGGGGCACAGTGGTTAGAACTGCTGCCCCACAGCTCTGGGGGTCTGGGTTCAATTCCTGGCTTGGGTCGCTTACTGTGTAGAGTTTGCGTGGGTTTCCCCGGGTGCTCCAGTTTCCTCCCACAGTCCAACGATGTGCGGCTTGGGTGCATTGGCCATACTAAATTGCCCCAAGTATCCCAAGATGCGTAGATTAGAGGGATTAGCAGGGTAAATATGTGGGGTGACAGGGATAGGGCCTAAGTGGGATTGTTGTCAGTGCAGACTTGATTGGCTGAATGGCCTCATTCTGCACTGTAGGGATTCTATGAAGTTCTCCTTATCTCTGTCTAAAATGAGAGAGCTCTTATTTTTAAAAGTGGTTCCACATCCTGGATTCTCCCAGATGTGAAAACATTGACCAAAATTCTCCCGTCTCACCTCGCATGGGAATCATAGCAAGCCAAACTGAAAATTTGGTGCACCATACAAAGGTCCGATCAGCTCAGGTGGGAATGTCGACTCTTGGAGCATGTGCGGCCAGAGAATCCTCTCCACATCCACCCAATCCAGGCCCTTCAGGGTCTCATATGTTTAGCTCAAGTCAACCCTTACTCTGCTAAACTCCAGTGGATGCCTATCCAACCTTCCCTCATAAGACAACCTATCTATTCCAGGTATTAGTTTAGTAAACCTTCCCTAAACTGCTTTCAATAAATTTACATCCTTCCTGACTTAAGAAGACTAGTAATGTACACAGTGCTCCAGATGTAGTCTCACCATTCCCTGTATAACTGAAGCCTAGCTTCTCTCAATTCCCTTCACAATAAATGATAACATTCTATTAGCTTATCTAATTACTTGCTGCAACTCATGCATTTCAATATCCAGATCTCTCTGCATCAGAGCTCTGCAATCTCTCACCAGTAAGATAATATTTTGATTTTCTTGCCAAAATAGAGAATTTCACACTTCCCCACATTATATTCCATTTGCTGTGTCTTTGCCCACTCACTTAACCTCTCTATGTTCCTCCTTATGGCTCCTTCACATCTTACTTTCCTACCCATCTTTATACCATCAGCAAATTTAGCAACTATTCCTTTGGTTCCTTCTTCCAAGTCACTTATATACATTGTAAACATTTGAGACCTCAACACTGATCCGCGTGACATACAATGTATTCCATTTTGCCATCAAGAAAATGATTTATTTATACCTACTCTCTGTTTTACCTTAGCTCACCAATCTTTAATCCATGCCGATACATTATGCCCTACATCATGAGCTTTTATTTTATACAATAATGTTCGATGTGGCTGGCACCTTATCAAATCCTTTCTGGAAATCTATGTAAAGTACATCCACTGGTTCCCCTTTATCCACAACATCTCTTATTTCTTAAACTCCACTAAACTAGTTAATTATGATTTCTCCTGCAAGAAACCATGTTGACTCTGTCTGAGTAACCTGAATTTTTCCGAGTGCCCTGCTATAATGTCTTTAATAACAGCCTCGAACACTTTCCCTATGGTAAATGTTAACTGGCCTCTTGTTTCCTGCTTTCTACCTCCTTCCCTTTTTGAACAAAGTTATTTACTATTCAATCGAATGGAAACTTTCCCAAATGCAGCAAATTTTGGCCAGTTGAAACCAATGCATCAACTAACTTGCTATACACTTCTCTTAGGATCCAAGGATGAAGCCCATCAAGAACTGGGGACGTGTAGCCCCAAAACTCTGACAATTTGCTCACAAAAGCTTCTCGGGTGATTGTAATTTCCCTGGGCTTCTGTCTTCCTTTAATTTCCTGATTTCCAGCTATTTCTGGAATGTTACTTGTATCCTCCATAGGGAAGACTGACCATAGAATCATAGAATCCCTACAGTGCAGAAAAGACCATTCAGCCCATCAAGTCAGCACCAACACGTACCCAGCCCCTGCCTCATCCTGTAACCCATGCATTGATCATGGCTAATCCATTTAATCTCCACATCTTTGGACACTAAGGGGCAATTTAGCATGGCCAATCCACCTAACCCGCACACCTTTGGTGTGTGGGAGGACTACCCAGAGGAAACCCATGCCAACACAGAGACAATGTGCAAACTCCACACAGACAGTCACCCAAGGACAGTTGTCAAAGGTAAAGCTTCTGCATACCTGGGTCCCCTATACCTCCTTCACTCTTAGTGACACCCTCTAAATACTGACTAGGTCAAAAGGCACTACAGGTGTGACTGCCTGCATCCAGGTAACTTTCCCAGTCCCTGATGGATCACAGTGTCTGCAGCTCAGCCTCCAGCTTAATGACTCTGAGCTACCTCTCCTCAAGCAGCATACACTGTAGACACAGTTACCCTGGATCACACCGGCATTCAGGAGATTCCATATGCTGTAACCTTGACATATTATCTGTCTCCCCATCCTTAATGTGTTTTAAGTAATTGCTGGATTATATTATTCACTTATTTATTTTTCCTTATATATTTTATTAGCTTTACTGCCAGTTTGTACATTGTGTTCAACCTTAGGACTGGATTTGAGATGGATGGCACGGTGATACAGTTGTTAGCAGTGCTGCCTCACAGCACCAGGGACCTGGGTTCGATTCCCAGCTTGGGTCACTGTCTGTGTGGAGTCTGCACGTCCTCCCCATGTCTGTGTGGGTTTCCTCTGGGCATTCTGGTTTCTTCCTGAAGACTGAAAGACATGCTGGTTAGATGTATTGGCTATGCTAAATTCTCCCTCTGTGTACCTGAACAGGCACTGGAATGTGGCAGTAACCTCATTGCAGTGTTAATGTAAGCCTAGTTGTGACACTAATGAATAATCTTGACCACTAACCAGATACTTGGCAAATAATTAGCTTCTTTCCCTGTAGTAGAGTGAGAACTAATATCTATGGGTGAAAAAATTAGAAAAAAGGAAAGGAACTCCACTTCACCTAATTCCCCCAGCGCCACTTTGACTAAGCTTTATTGCTATGTAACTATTTTGATGTTTTAGCAGCAGACTTAACATTGGAGGGGTACAGAGGAGATTCACCAGGATGTTGCCTGGGGTGGAGCTTTAAGGAGGGACTGGATAGTCTTAGATTTCTTTCGAGCAGGAGAAGGCTGAGGGGAGACATGGTTGAGGTTTATAAAATGATGAGGGATATGGACAGGATGAATAGGAAGCAACTGTTCTCCTTGGTCGAAGGGTCAATCACTAGGGGGCATAGTTTTAGGGTAAGCGGGCAGGAGATTTAGAGCAGATTTGAGAAAAAAGCTTTGCCACACAGAGGATGGTGGGAATCTGGAATGCACTGGCTAGGAAGGTAGTCGAGGCTGGAAACCTTACAAGCTGTAAAAAATATTTGGATGAGCACTTGCAACATCATAACATTCAAGATTACGGGGCAAGTTCAGGAAAATGGGATTAGTGCGCTTTTAGTGATTGTTATTGTTGGTTCAGACTCGATGGGCCAAAATTCTGCACTGTGTGACTCTATGACTTGTTATACTGATCATCACCTCTTACCAACTGTCCAACCATTCTGATTTTTCATGCTTTTTTTTATTCCAATGGTCTTAAGGTTGGACTCAGATATTCCAACCTTGATAAACTGCATCTCCTCTTACACACTTCTTCTCCTTTTCTAACTCACAACTTCACCCAGTTCCCCTTTTCTTTGTCTGAGCTACACCTCCGTTTCAAATTTTTCACCTTTGTTGTTGTATTCCTCCACATCTTTATCCCTCGGGTCATCCCTCTCCAATGTGCCGATATCATCATTAATTAACAGAGCCAAGGCTGACCTCAGATCAGGAAACCAGGATGTAGAAACAGCTTAGATAAAGGTGAGAAATGATAAAAACAAGAAGACAAGGGGAGGCAATGGCTTCGTGGTATTAACGCTCGACTATTAATCCAGAAACTCAGCTAATGTTCTGGGGAACTGCGTTCAAATCCCACCACAGCAGATGGTGGAATTTGAATTCAATAAAAAATATCTGGAATTAAGAATCTACTGATGATCATGAAACCATTGTCAGGGAAACCCACCTGGATTACGAATGTTCTTTAGGGAAGGAAATCTGCTGTTTTTACCTGATCTGGTCTATACGTGACTTCAGAGCCACAGCAGTTTGGTTGACCCTTAACTGCCCCCTGAAATGGCCCAGCAAGCCAAGGGCAACTAGGGATGGGCAATAAATGCTGGCCAGCCAGTGACGCCCATGTCCCGGGGATGAATAAAAAAAAATTGCAGTGCAAAAATAGAAAATGTTGGAAAATCTCAGCAGGTCTGACAGCATCTGTGGAGAGAGCCAACGCCTTGAGGTGACCCTTCGTATCTAGGCTTGAAACATCGGCTTTATTCTCTCTCCACAGACGCTGTCAGACCTGCTGAGACTTTCCAGCATTTTCTGTTTTTGTTTCACATGCCAGCATCCGCAGTATTTTGCCTTTAAGTTAACAGTGGGAGTGGTGTAGAGGCTCCCTAATAGTTAGCGTATGGTAGATGGAGTATAAAGGAAGACTGAGTAATGACACAGTTGGGAACATGAGCAGGAAGAAAACAATGTGGGAAGGGTCAGAAGAGTTCAGAATCACATTTCCAGGCTGCATGGAAGGGAACTCCATTAATTCTTTGCTCAAGCCATGGAGAACAAGGCCCAGCTGAGTACTGGTTTCGTGGGTCATTGAAAGGGCATTGATTCCCGGATAATGGAGCTCATTGATATGAGGATCTATTAAGAATTGGGTCTACATTTGTGTTGGTGTCATCTGTTCCTGGCAGAGCGATGTAAAATGGTTTGGAGAATGAGTCGTGTGAGAGCCATCACTGCTGGACAGAAGCAACACACCAAATCTCAATATTTCCAGTAAATGGTGCAATCCTAAAATCATGACATTATTACAAAGCTACGGTATCTAATGTGGATGTCTAGGCTCATCGAGGCAAGCTGACAGTTGACTGAAGATGGGTTCTTTTACATGGCTGTATGCACCTTGATCATGAACCTCTCTGTGAATGCGCAGTCATCTCTGAGGGGGGAGATCAGCCTCCTATGGCCCTGCAGGATGTGCTTCACCTGCTATTCATGGTCTGGGGATGCCACGTGTAGACAGAAGCCAGGCCAATGGCTTTGCGCTGCCTTCAGAGATGGAGTGAGCCAGTCAAGGGAAAGCTAAGACAAATTCTCAAATGTGTTCATCGACAGATACAAAGAATAGCAGAGAATGTCGGCTGCAGGAGAAGTTTCATGGATTGGCATAGGTCCAGGAGGAGCAACAGCCTGCTGGGACCCCAAAAAGTCCAAGCTTCTTCTGAAGAGGAACAAATACAATGAATATCAGGGGTCCGAACACACTGCTCATTGACGGAGATGAGTACAAAGCAACACTGCCGGTACGTTTGTTTGTCCAGGGATGTGGTTGCTCACATTTGCCACCTCCTCCATGAAGAATTGACGGGGAAAGGGCAAACTGTGCTGGTTGCTTTGAACTCGCTTTATTTTTTTTGCCTATGGATTCTATCAGGCCTCCACTGGGGACTTTTGTGGAATCTCACAATCGATGACATTC
Organism: Carcharhinus amblyrhynchos; assembly: GCF_965287045.1. Lineage (NCBI taxonomy): Eukaryota > Metazoa > Chordata > Chondrichthyes > Carcharhiniformes > Carcharhinidae > Carcharhinus > Carcharhinus amblyrhynchos. The sequence goes on along the minus strand of NC_137334.1, from coordinate 3,118,778 downwards.
AAATACAGAATGAAGGTGGCAGGTGTTCTTTTCACTAGAGGTCTCCAGTATGCCCAGGTCTGCATGGATACTGAAAACCAGGTTGCCAGAGCTGTTGGATTTGCAGCAATATGTGCTATCGACTGCAAACGTGTGGCCTTGAGAGCTCCCTGATAGCAACAAGTGAGATGCATCACTCAAAAGGGATTCCATGTACTGAGCCCATTGTTCCAAATGTTTAATTGATATATGGACACTGATACATTACATGACCAGGTCCTTGTTAGCAGTCACATCCACACTTGAGAAATGCCACATGACCCCAAGGGGTGGTGCCCACATTTTAAGTTGATTTTTTTGTTTGAGTTTCCTTTGTACTTTGTTTTTGTTCGGGCTGTTCCCCTTCCTTTTGGGGAGCTGCCCCTTTGACTTTGTCCTAATTTACTTTGAGTTTGTTTATTTGGTTTGACCCGAAAGAGCCCCCAAGGACTGGTGCAAGATCATCAAGGCTAAACAGTCTGGGACCATTGTATTCCAGAGCAATTAAACCTTATCAGTTTAAGTGCCTTTTGATTGAGAAGGCCTTCAATGTAAAAAAAATGTTAAAAACATACAACCATGTGTCTTAAATGAATGTAGTTTGACTTGTGATGTTCTGAGAGAAGACGCTGTCACTTTCCTTCACAATTTTTAACCATCGTTGTCTCTGTAAGTTTAGAATTAATTGGCTTTTTTTAACTGTGTGGTTCTCTTGGCTTTCTTGACTTATGTATTAGTTGAATGAGTCATACTGTATTTTTAAGTGAATCTTGTTACCTTTAACATGCCAAACATCTTTATGTACTGATTTTATACATAGAAATTTTATGTATTTTCCGTAACTTCTTAATTAATGTAAGGTAACGCAACACTGCAGCCGGTACTATTTTTAGTTAACTTATACAAAGCGCTGACAAATGCTACAAAAACATATCACGGCAATGCAGTTTTCTCAACCAAAATACACTGATGCCTGTATGAAAGTTGTCCAGTACTTTTGATATTGATATCGATTAAACATTTGGAACAATGAGTTCCAGATTATTAATCATTCGAGCCACACATCGCACACTCTCTTTAAATAAGTAGCCATTGAAACTATTGTGAGATCCTGTTATTTTCTAAGAAAGTTTCATGAAATAATTGAAAAAGCTAAAAGGAGTGGTAGGGTCCCCTGAGCAATTAACACATTAGATGGCCAATCAGGAGACAACAGGAAATTGCATCATAGATGACCATCAGCCTCGAGAAGCCAATCAGAAGGAAATGGCACCCCACTAATTAGGAAGGGAGGGAGAGAGCAAACAGGAAACTATAGATCTGTTATCCTACATCAGTAGTAAGGAAAATGTTGGAACCTATTGTAAAGGATGAGTTAAATGGAGGTTTAGTTACCTGATTGGATATACTCAATTTGAATTAATGAATGGGAAATCATATTTGACAAAATTGTTGGAGTTTCTTGAGTGTGTAACTAACAGAATTAATAAATTGGAGTTGGTAAGATGTATTATATTTGGATTTTCAGAAGGTTTTTGATAAAGCCTGCTACAGGAGGTTAGTTCACAAAGTAACAGCAGGAGGCAATATACTATCATGGATTACGACCAATGTACTTATCCAAATGCATTTTTAACTGTTGTTATTGTACTTGCCTCAACCACTTCCTCTGGCAGCTCATGCAATGTACACACTACCCTCCCCATGAGGAAGTTGCCCCTGGCATCCCTTTTAAATCTTTCCCCTCTCAACTTAAACCTATGCCCTTTAGTTTTCAATTCCTCTACTCTTGGGTGAAGAAGGCTATGTGTGTTGATTCTATCTATGCCCCTCATGATTTTATACCCCTCAGTAAGTTCACCCCCTCATTCTCCTTCATTTCAAGGAATAAAGCCCTAGCCTGGCAAACTGCTCCCTATAATTCAAGCCTGCTAGTCTTGGCAAAATCCTTGTAAATTTTTGCATTCTTTCCAGTTTCTCGATGTCTTTCCTATAACAGGGTGACCAAAACTGTACACAAAACTTCAAGTGCGGTCTCACTAACGATTTATACAACTGTAATATAATGTTCCAATTCCTATACTCAGTGTGCTGACTGATAAAGGCCAGTGTGCTAAAATGCCTACTTCACCACTCTGACTACCTGTGACTCTCTTTCAATGAACTGTGTGCTTGTGCTCCTAGGTCCTCCCTGTTCCTCAACACTCCCCAAGGCCCTACCATTCACTGTACTAATCCTACCCTGGTTTCCAAAATGCAACACCTCACACTTATCTGTATTGAAATCCATTTGTCTAAGAGGGCTGCGGAAGTCCAGACACTGAATATGTTTAAAGTAGAGCTTCACAGATTTTTAAATGCCAATGACGTAAGTGACTGATTATGGGAGATAATGTGGGAAGAAGTGGATGATCAGCCACGATCATATTGAATGGCAAACAGGCCCTAATGGGCTGAATGGCCTAATCCTGTTCCAATTTCCACAAATCCAGGTTGGCTTCTTGGTTGGATGGTAATGTTAGGGGTTGAGGTACGCCAGTCCATGAGACTACAGATTTTAGAGAAATGTATTTCTCCTGCTATTAATGACCCACATCACCTCTTGATGCCTGGTTTCATTTGCTAGATCGGTTTATCCCTTCCAGTAAGGTGGTCATAGCACTCGACATGAGAGTGAGAATGGGTCTTTGTCTCCATGAGGATTATGTGATGGTCACTCTTGTGAACACAAACTGGACTGGTGAGTGAAGATGGGCGAGAGAGTGCAAAAAGGGGAAAATAGCAATGCTGTGAAACATGGCACAGTACAAACTGGACAAGCAGATCGCATAAAGAAAGGAGCAGAGTATATCCATATAAGGAAATAGCTAATGCAGCTTAACTAATTCAACCGCATGACCATGAAAAGAATCTGTTAGCAGTGACCTTTATAGCTCCAGATAACTGTGCAGTATGAACAGATGGAAAATCAACAGAAAAACTTTAAAACTAACACAAAAGCAGGAGCACTGATAAAGCAACAGGTAACAGAAGAAAAACCACGGAGGCCATATGACAAAATACAAAACCATAACCTAAATGGCCCGGTTTGCAATGGCTGCATGAGTTTCCTCCAGCAAAGACTTTCCTTTCACCCTGTCAGAAGCTGCAGGTGTAAGGAGACCCCCTTGAAGTCCTCTGACAGAGAGGAAATGTCAATTTCACCTGGGGGAGTGGGGTGGTTCTATTCTTCATGGCTGTGCACTCAACTCAAATATATTCACAAAGCTTTGATTTGAAGTCTGTGAGGCTTCCCAGGAAGCTGAAACCTTTAAAACCCTCTCTGTTGCATTAGAAAACTTGAGCTCTGTTCATTTCAAAGTGCACTGCTTTGAAATTAGCTTTTACTGGTAGTTCAGTAGATTTCTACTCAGCTGCCTGTCATCTGTGTTTATTTTCATTTTCCTTCATACTTGAATGCATCTCATGCATATCCCGCTGTTCCTAACCACAATGTTTACACAGACTCTAAACCTGATTGACATCTGTGTTTTCTCCAAAATGAATAAGTAATTTAACTTCCTCTTTTACATACCACTTCTTCCCAAATGATGGTGTGAATTGTGTGTCCTTTATAGAATTGACATGTTCATGAGGTAATTTGTTCTTCCCAGTTGATGAAGATAAAAATCTACCCGTGTCAGTAAAGTTTCCTCATCCATGCTGATGGAATCTGGGATGTGGACTGAGTTCCCCACTAACTGCAGAATGTCCTGAAAGTTAGAACATAAAGGGGGATTGGGTAAAAGATGTTGGGTGTAGGGGGCAGTGTAATATTGGATTTACTACTGCTGTTTTATGGTGGAGGGGAGCCAGACGACAGGTTTGTGGCACTAATACTAAGGTTTGTTGATAGCATACAGAGCAGATATAACACAACATCAATCGACACGTGAAGGTAATTTGATGTCAATGTTCCTGTTTTCAATCTCCACACTTCTGATCTTAGACAAGGGAATTAGACAATCACACTTAGACAAGGGAATTAAGGGTTATGGGGAGAGGGCGGGAAAGTGGAACTGAGCCACGACAGATCAGCCATGATCTTATTGAATGGCGGGGCAGGCTCGAAGGGCTAGATGGCCTACTCCTGCTCCTATTTCTTATGTTCTTATAACCTCAGCTTCTCTTAGCATCTCACAATGGATCAAAACATTAAAAAGAATACATATTCCCCACCAACTCTATTTATACCACTTACTGATTAATTGTTGGTTTATTTACTCTGGCCTCTACTGCAATTTTACATATTTTGGGTATTTTCTATACTTGGTTAAAATTTCAATAGTGCAATGAGTGATAGTTGTTGGAGATCTTTTTGATGACTTAAATATTCCTGTGCAGACCAGTTTGGGTGGAGTTGTAAGCCTTCCCCTTTGCTTTGAGTGTGACTGGCAGAGCAAGACGTTCACACAGAGCACAACAGGCTGCTAGAAGAGGGAGGAGGAGAAGGGCAAGAGGCCATATTTAAAGAAAGTGATTCAGAGGTTATTCTCTTAGCTGACTGCCGGGCGTCATCCATGATGCCGTTTGAGATTAAGGCCCTGCCTCACAAATTGTCACATAGAGAGGTGACTGAGGCTTTGAATGCACAGGGAGCCATCTCATCAGAAACACATAGCTGGAGTGAGCACCAAGGTTTGCAAGGATTGCAAACATCCCCCTGGTGGGGGGTGCCTTTGATCACATGTGTGTATATCCCATTTCAACTCTGTCACACGCCCACACAAAAGGGATTCCACTCCCTCAATGTGCCGCAGAACATATTGGTCAATGTTTGGTACCCTATCAGCAATCATAGTCATATTAATCCTGCACCAGTCGTCAGTGCCAGCTGTATTAAAACCACCATGGCAAACCGAAGCCCGTACATCGGCTGACTAGTCACCTACTGACAACACGGCTCAGAACTGATCCTCAGCACCCACACTGCAAGCATACAACAAGAGCCATGCTGCAGCAATGAATCTAAGAGCCCAGACACTTGGCACGCTGCCTCAATAACTCCACTAAATGGTCTGCTGCTGAGATGCCATTCAGACCCAGTTAAGTGGTTATTAAGAGTTGCGCTGGCAAGCTGCACAACCTTGCTAAAATATGAGAGCAACCCTTGTAAGCCGCTGTTAGGCAAAACACTGAGGAGCAGGAGAAGAAGAGGAGAATCAGGGAAAAGAGGAAGAATTAAGAATTTCTTCCACTTAGGCTCTATATCAACAAGTCCCCCACGCACACTCCTTAACTCCTGTCACTGACCACCTTTTTTTGACAACTATGTGATAACAAACGCCAACTCAGAATGCTAATCCAAAAGTAATCATCCTTGCACATTAAGTAAAAGCAAATTACGGCAGATGCTGAACCTGAAATGAGAAAATCGCAGCAGGTCTGGCAGTGTCTGTGAGGAGAGAAAAGGGCTGACGTTTCGAGTCCTTTGTCAAAGTTAAAAGGCACAGTGCAGTTTCTGTGAAAATCCCTAGTCGTCACTCTCCGGTGCCTGTTCGGGTACACTGAGGGAGAATTTAGCATGGCCAATGCATCTAATCAGCACGCCTTTCAGAGTGTGGGAGGAAACTGGAGCACGCAGAGGAAACCCACACAGACATGGGGAGAATGTGCAGACAGTGACCCAAACCAGGAGTCAAACCCACGTCCCTGGCACTGTGAGGCAGCAATGCTAACCACAGTGCCGCCATGCTGCCCATTTAGCTGGACTGGACAAATCACAAAATACTTTGGCCTCACCTGTGGCAGGTGAGGAAATTGATAAGGGGGAAGTGTTGAATAGACTGTTGGAACTAAAAGTTGACCAGACACCGGATGAGATGCATCCTAGGATATTGAAGGAAGTTAGAATGGAAATTGCAGAGGCTCTGGCCAAAATCTTTCGGTCTTCTCTAGATTTAGAGGAGGAAACTGGGGAATTGCAACAGTGGGGGGGAGTTCTCTGGCCTCCCATCCATGTGTTTCGGTGGCATGGGGATGTCGTGCTGTTCCCTGAGCATAGTCCCACTGGAATTAATGACAGCCATACATCCCATTTGGCTCCCATGTTGAGCAACATTTTTAGTATATAAGAACATAAGAAATAGGAGCAGGAGTAGGCCATCCAGCCCTTCGAGCCTGCCCCGCCATTCAATAAGATCATGGCTGATCTGTCGTGGCTCAGTTCCACATTCCCGCCCTCTCCCCATAACCCTTAATCCCCTCTCTCATCAAAAACCCATCAACCCGCGTCTTAAAAATATTTAGCGAGGCAGCCTCCACCACTTCAACGGGCAGAGAATTCCAGAGATTCACCACCCTTTGAGTGAAGAAGTTCCTCCTCAACTCCGTTCTAAACCCTTTATCTTGAGGCTGTGCCCCCTAGTCCTACTGTCCTTTCTGAGCGGGAAGAGTCTCTCCACCTCTATCCTATCCATCCCATTCATCATCTTATACGTCTCAATAAGATCTCCCCTCATTCTTCTAAACTCTAACGAGTACAAGCCTAGTTTATTCAGCCTCTCCTCATAGCTCAACCCCCTCAACTCCGGCATCAGCCTAGTAAACCTCCTCTGCACTCCCTCCAAGGCCAAAATATCCTTGCGTAAGTGCAGCGACCAAAACTGCGCACAGTACTCCAGCTGCGGCCTCACCAATGCCCTATATAGCTGTAGCAAGACCTCCCTACTTTTATATTCAATCCCCCTCGCTATGAAGGCCAGCATCCCATTCGCCTTCCTGACCACCTGCTGCACCTGCAAACTGGGTTTTTGCGACTCATGCACAAGGACCCCGAGGTCCCTCTGCACCGTCGCCTGCTGCAGTTTTTCACCCCGTAAGTAATAGTCCTTCCTACCATTCTTCCTACCAAAGTGGACCACCTCACACTTGCCAACATTAAATTCCATGTAATATTCATGTACGATTCCTCTTTCATTACTTGTGTGCTTAAGAAACCTCAGAAAGAGAAGGTGCTGAGGGTGTGGTCTTGCAACTTTCTGACTTTCCAGTCCCCGGACTCATTGGTGGGACCCTGGACACTGTTCGACCCAGGGAGCTGAAACACAGCCACTTCAGGAAAGCTTGAAGTATTCCTTCTTGGAGGAAACTAGGAAAAAGTCTCTTTGTTCCTGTACAAAAGGGCGATTCCCCTATTGAATATGCAAACCTCAGCAAGGTCAAGAAGAGATGATATAATGGGCCTGTTCACGCTTTTCTGACAGAATCTTGGCCTACAATTTTTCTGCTTCTGCATTTTATCAATGTAATGATAATCTCATCACTGGTGAAGTATTCTGCATGTGAATATTGGATACACGCATGGTTTGGAACAATTTCGACAAGCATCTGAAAATAAGTGATTTAAGCAAGGTGACATTGTAATAGAACGCATTTTATTATGTTGACATATGGTTCAGCATAATAGGGTCATGTTTAACAATAACAGATTAGAAATCCGTTATGCATCTGAAAGAGTGGACAGTTGGGTCTTTGCCGCCCCAGTCGCTGTATTTCCTGTATTCTCCGGGTCTCAGGAAGTACTGTCGGCCTCTGTAGTTGGAATGTTCATAGAAGACCCAGTAACCGCCCATCACTTGGCAGGAGTGAACCTCATGGGAATGGAAACAATCGTAGACAAAGGGACAGTTATCCGTGAATTCCATCATCTGTCCCCCAAAGTCAGGCTTCTCGTAAATCCTCACCCTGTAGTTTCCACCTTGGCACTGGAATTGAGATAAGATGATATTAATTTTAAAACTGCAAATGTACATTTGTTATACCTATTAAAAGCGGAACATTGTGCTGGAAGGAATGTAACAGAAGATGGCAACAATGAGACCATTTATTAACATCGATTCAATAGGTTGATAATGTTTGAAACTTGCTGGCAACAAGCAGCTCCTGTGTAAATTTAAACAGTTACTCATAAGAACGTAAGAACATAAGAACATAAGAAATAGGAGCAGGAGTAGGCCATCTAGCCCCTCAAGCCTGCCCCGCCATTCAATAAGATCATGGCTGATCTGAAGTGGATCAGTTCCACTTTCCCGCCCTCTCCCCATAACCCTTAATCCCCTCGCTTATCAAAAACCCATCAACCCGCGTCTTAAAAATATTTAGCAAGGCAGCCTCCACCACCTCAACGGGCAGAGAATTCCAGAGATTCACCACCCTTTGAGTGAAGAAGTTCCTCCTCAACTCCGTTCTAAACCGCCCCCCTTTATCTTGAGGCTGTGCCCCCTAGTCCTGCTGTCCTTTCTGAGCGGGAAGAGCCTCTCCACCTCTATCCTATCCATCCCATTCATCATCTTATACGTCTCAATGAGATCTCCCCTCATTCTTCTAAACTCTAACGAGTACAAGCCTAGTTTATCCAGCCTCTCCTCATAGCTCAACCCCCTCAACTCTGGTATCAGCCTAGTAAACCTCCTCTGCACTCCCTCCAAGGCCAAAATATCCTTGCGCAGGTGCGGCGCCCAAAACTGCACACAGTACTCCAGCTGCGGCCTCACCAATGCCCTATACAGCTGCACCAAGACCTCCCTACTTTTATATTCAATCCCCCTCGCTATGAAGGCCAGCATCCCATTCGCCTTCCTGACCACCTGCTGCACCTGCAGGCTGGGTTTTTGCGACTCATGCACAAGGACCCCGAGGTCCCTCTGCACCGTTGCCTGCTGCAGTTTTTCGCCACGTAAGTAATAATCCTTCCTACCATTCTTCCTACCAAAGTGGACCACCTCACACTTGCCAACATTAAATTCCATTTGCCAGTTCCTGGCCCATTCGCCCAGCCTATCTAGATCCTTCTTCAGACTCTCCACACCCTCCGCACAATTTGCCGTTCCACCAATCTTGGTGTCATCAGCAAATTTCGACACCATACACTCGGTTCCCTCCTCCAGATCATCTATATAAATGGTAAATAGCTGAGGGCCCAGCACCGACCCCTGGGGCACTCCACTAGTCACCAACCACCAATCCGAATAGCACCCGTTGACCCCCACTCTCTGCCTCCTATTTGACAACCAATCCTCTATCCACGCTAACACCCTACCCCCAACTCCATGCCCCCTGACCTTCTGCAATAACCTCTTGTGAGGTACCTTGTCAAACGCCTTCTGAAAATCAAGAAACACCACATCCACCGGCTTTCCTCTATCCACCGCCCTACACACATCCTCATAGAACTCCAATAAATTTGTCAGACACGACTTCCCCTTAACGAAACCGTGCTGCGTCTGCTCTACCAAACAATTCTCCTCAAGATGCCTCGCTATTTTCTCCTTGATCACGGATTCTAACATTTTACCTACAACAGACGTTAAACTAACCGGCCTATAATTCCCTGCCTTTTGCCTGGCACCCTTCTTAAACAACGGCGTAATATTAGCCGTTTTCCAATCTTCCGGCACTTCCCCGGAATCCAGCGACGTTTGGAAAATAACCACCAAGGCATCCACTATCACCTCCGCCATTTCTTTCAGAACCCTTGGATGTATTGGGCGCCGCACTTACACAAGGATATTTTGGCCTTGGAGGGAGTGCAGAGGAGGTTTACTAGGCTGATGCCGGAGTTGAGGGGATTGAGCTATGAGGAGAGGCTGAATAAACTAGGCTTGTACTCGTTAGAGTTTAGAAGAATGAGGGGAGATCTCATTGAGACGTATAAGATGATGAATGGGATGGATAGGATAGAGGTGGAGAGACTCTTCCCGCTCAAAAAAGACAGTAGGACTAGGGGGCACAGCCTCAAGATAAAGGGGAGGCAGTTTAGAACGGAGTTGAGGAGGAACTTCTTCACTCAAAGGGTGGTGAATCTCTGGAATTCTCTGCCCGTTGAAGTGGTGGAGGCTGCCTCGCTAAATATTTTTAAGAAGCGGGTTGATGGGTTCTTGATAAGAGAAGGGATTAAGGGTTATGGGGAGAGGGCGGGAAAGTGGAACTGAGCCACGACAGATCAGCCATGATCTTATTGAATGGCGGGGCAGGCTCGAAGGGCTAGGTGACCTACTCCTGCTCCTATTTCTTATGTTCTTATGTTCTTATGTATTCCATCCGGTCCTGGGGACTTGTCCACAATCAGTCCCTCCAGTCTGTCGAGCACCGCCTCTCTAGTAACAATAATGTCATTCAGACCCTCCACTCCTACCATCTTTCCATCACTAACACCCGGCAAATTATTCACGTCCTCCTCTGTGAAGACCGAAACAAAAAAGTTATTCAAGGCCTCAGCCATTTTCCCATCCCCTACCACTAAGTCCCCCCTCTCATCCTCTAAGGGTCCAACGTTCACCCTAGCCAGCCTCTTCCTTTTTATATATTTATAAAAACTCTTGCTATCCTTTTTTATATTAAGCGCTAGCCCAGCTTCATAGTTTATCCTACCCTTCTTTATCAACTTCTTTGTCAATCTTTGTTGACATTTAAACCTCTCCCAATCCTCTTCTCGCCCACTATTCTTAGCTACTCTAAACGCATCCGCTTTTAATTTAACACTTTCCTTTACCTCCTTCGTTATCCACGGCTGATTATCTCTCCTCCTACGATCCTTTTTAACCATAGGAATAAATTTCTGCTGAGCACCAAGAAAGATCTCCTTAAAGATCCTCCACTGCTCCTCAGCAGATCTACCTTCCAACGCGCTCCCCCAATCAACATTCGCCAATTCCTCTCTCATCCTACCGTACTCCCCTCTGTTCAAACAAAGGACGCGTGTCCGGGAACCCACTTTCTCCTCCTCCATCTGCAACAGAAACTCCACCATACAATGATCACTCTTCCCAAGAGGATCCTTCACCGCAAGATCCCTAATTCTACCCGCCTCATTACATAACACCAGATCCAAGATAGCTCGCACCCTCGTCGGCTCCAACACACACTGTTCCAGGAAACTATCCCGGCAGCATTCCAAGAACTCCTCCTCGAGCCCACCGCGTCCAACATGGGTCGACCAATCAATATGTAGATTGAAATCCCCCATAATTACAGCCACCCCATTCCTGCACGCTGCACTTATTTGCGCGTTAACAGCCCGCCCCACCTCCAGATCATTATTCGGGGGCCTATAGACGACACCCACCAGCATCTTCCTCCCTTTGCTGTTCCTAGTCTCCACCCACAACGATTCCACTTTCTGCTATTTGGTTCCTATATCATCCCTTGCTACCACCCTGATGCTATCCTTAATCAGCAGAGCTACGCACCCCCCTTTTTCCTTCCGCCTATCCTTCCTAAACACTTGATACCCCTGGACATTCAGCTCCCAGTCCCTGTCACCTTGCAGCCACGTCTCTGTAATGGCCACCAGATCGTATCCATTTGTGCTGATCTGCGCCACCAGCTCATCCACTTTATTCCGAATGCTTTAGTCCAGAGATAACCACCTTGTCGGTTCTACTTTTTAATTCCATTCCCAGCTTTTCATACTCCCTCCCCAGATCCTCACTTCGCATTTTGCCTACGTCGTTGGCACCCACATGTACCACAACGACCGGATTCGAACCCTCCCACTCCAGGTTCCTCTGCAGCCCAGATGCGACACCCTGGACCCAAGCACCAGGCAGACAACACACCCTTCTGTGCACTTTGTCATTGTGACAAAGGACAGTGTCAATACCCTTCACCCCACTATCCCCAATTACAACTACGTTCCTTTTCACCTTCTCTTTGTCCTGTGTCTGCATCACTGTACCGTGTGCAGTTTGCTCACCAACCTCACAGTCCTTGTTCTTGCCCACACTGGAAGCAAGAACCTCAAACCTGTTATACAGAGGCTGAGGCACTTTGTCCCCACCCTCATTCCTCCGGTCCCCACCCTCCTTCCTCCAGTCCCCGCCCTCCTTCCTCCTCTCCCCGCCCTCCTTCCTCCTCTCCCCACCCTCCTTCCTCCTCTCAGCAGCCCCCTCTTGTCCCTGACCCTTAGAGTTAGCCAGTCTGGGGGGGGGGGTGGATGTCTCTTGCACCCCACTGACAATGGCACCCTCCCTCCCCCTGATGAGCCTCAGCGTCCGTAGCTCAGAGGCCAGCTCATCTACTATGAGCTGGAGCTCCTCCAGCAACCAGCACTTACTGCAGACATGGTCACTGGGAAGGACCCTGGGGTCCACCAGCTCCCACATCATACAGAAACAGCACATCACATGCCCCTCCATTATTCACTGTAGTAATATTAAACAATTTCAACGCAAACTTACCTGGCCCTTTTCTCCAGAGCCCTTTGTTCCTAAGGCCTAGTAGCTCACTCTGCTTCCCTCTCACTCCTCTGCCCGCTCCGACGCTGCCCGCTGTCTACACCAGGCCTCCTTTTAAACCTGGCGCTGTTTAAAAGCCTGCTTACTCACACATCCCTGCTATCCACTCCCTTTGAATTCTTAAAGCGGTAAACACAAAAAGCCCGCGAAAATGCTTTTAAATGATTTAAACAGTTCTACAAGGTAAGTTCTTACCACACACTAAAAAGCCCATGAAAATGCTTTAAACTTATTTAAACAGGTTTTAAACAGGTAATTTCTTACCTGACTCTCTGCTCCTTCACTCACCTGCTCCAGCAAACAATGGAAGGGTGTAAGAGTGTGTGTAAGAGTGCAATGGGACTCATAGTAGTTGGTGCACACAGGCAGAGCTTTATCAATATCAGCAACAATCTGAATCTATTTCAGGTGTCCATTGTGAGCAGATGTTTTCTGTGTAGGGGTAACTTTCTCTTTCTATAATGTATTAGCAATTACAGTAAAATGAATAGGCTGAGTGCAAGTATATCTGCCATTAAATTGGAGCCAATCATGTCATAATCTATTTGTAAACGAATTTATTACTTTATACTGTCAATTTGGCTTTCAGATGTAAATATCTGGTTAATTGTAAATGAATGTATGAACTGTAGTTCCTCTGTTTTGCAGTAAGCTGTTCACGTGACACCCAGATGCAACTTTACAGTTTGCACAACTACCGACTTGTACCAACAGTGGTTACAGAATCACAAGGGCTCTTATTAACTTCTGTTAGAGGAAGAAACACGAGCGGTTTGGTAAATCAGGCTGGATATGTGATGGGCACACAACCCACTATCTGTTAACCACAACCAGCCAAGGTTAAAATCAGACCTGTGAAAACAGCTGCTGTCTCCTCTTCAGAGCTGAAATACACAAAGTCAGATGTTGAGCACACGTTTTCTACATCTCATTTTGGATAGAAAATATATTGTCAAAGATAACTTACATATGGGCAGGAGCGACATGACCTGATGTTGTCGTTGAATCCCATCCAACGCTGGTAGTCAGGATAATCTCCCCTGCTCAGAACATACTGGTATCCCATGTAATTGGGTTTCTCATACAGCACCCACCAGTCATCCTCAACGCGGATGGAGTTACAGCGACTGAAGTAAGGGGACAGGTCGAGACAGTCAGTGCTGCACTCATAGTGCCGACCCTGGAAGTTCCTGTCCTCGTAAAAGATAATCTGTGGAAAAAGACACTGATTAGTTCATTAATAACTTTTCAAACCCAGCAATAGGAATTCTAAAACTCTGATTAGTCCTTGCCTTTCCCATTTTGAGCTCACTAACTGACTAACTGACTATTTTGAGCTGACTAACTGACTGAATAGTTCACTGCTTCACACAGCTTGGTATTTGTACGTTGGACAGAACTGCCTCCCTGGGCTGTACTTATGTTATTTTAATGATCGCACTAGTTTGAACTCAGCACAAACGCAACTAAACACATGTCACATACACTAAAGAAAACCATTTTAACCTATGTATAGTTCAATGTGTTTTGCCTTCACCTCATTTTAATTGTTGAGTCAATAAGGCAAAAGTGCATTGATATTCATTGTGTTCCTGATACTGTATTTACATTGCAATTCTCCAGTAGTTAACGTTGCACATTCAATCAGGTATGTTTCCGATTTGTTCATGTAATGATTGTAGTGGACTCCAGAACTAGCCACAAGGCAGATGTATCTATCCAGAACAATTTTTTTTTATTCACACCACCTTATTAATTTGCTGATGTGTAATTATCAGTGTTACCTGATTTTACATTGTATTCCAAAGCCCATACAGCTATAATCACTGCATGTATCTAGTTGGTTACATAGATGGTATTTATTAACATTTTATTGTTCATATTGAGTTCATGTTTGAATCAGCGTCACTTTGTTGTGTGGGACCTTTCATTAGTTTCTAAGTTTCGGTTGAGCTGAAGGCATTTTGGAATAGTAAACAGAAAATTAAACAGGCCAGTGGTAGTGTGATCAAGGACATTTTTAGAATGTGGTTTCAAAAAAAAATCATTAATGATGAAAGAAAGATCTGGAGTGATCCTATTCAAGGAATATTGAAGAAGCGAATACTTTGTGAACACAGAGTTAAGTTAGATATTTGGAACAAGTGGACATTCCATGCAGAGGGGACTGTCAACTTGCATTCATTTCCTTCATCCCTGGAAGCTGGTGAGCGTTTTCCTTTTGTTTTGAGGTTAAATGGCCGGAACCTTTCGTTCTTTTGGCTTATCAGTTGCTGATGAATCAAACAAAATAAGGAGCACGAAGTTCACCTGGGCAGAGTACTTAATGAACTCTGGAGATGTGGTAAGTGAGCGAGTTTGGCGCAGTGGAGGGAAGTTGTGCTGTTCTGCTTTTGTAGAGGGCCGGGGTTGGTCTGATAGAGGGAGCAAGAGTCAGTGAAACCTGAGAACTGAGGTTCAGAGGCATTGGTAAGTGACTGCTGAGTTTTAAAGTTTCTGCTTTCCCTCACACTTTGGCAAGTGGTTAATAAAGGACTGGGAAAAAGTACATGTAATGCACCAAATTTACAGCTAAACTAGTTAAACAACCTGTATCACAACAGATAGTCATTGAATATACACGTTAATTAATTAAATTAATATGGCGAGTCTGATTCATAACAGTGTAATTTATTTGTTTAAAGAGCAGAATATTGGAGCTTTGGATTGACAAAATATTCTCAAGCAAACACATCTGCTGGTGATGCCCCCACCATGAATCCCTTAATCACACCTGACAAATCTGTCTGAATGTTTTAAAAATGTGACTAAGGTAGTAGACTGGGAAATATCTCTGGCTTTTATTAATGTGGTCTTCCAGAAAGTGTTAAATAAAATCCCTTCAAAGAGTGACTTAACCAAAGTTGAAGTTCAGGCAAGGGAAGGCAAGTTATTGACCTGCTTAGGAAATGACTGAATGGCAGGAGAAGAGGGAAGAGGTAGTGGACAGTTCTTCAGGATGGGAAGATGTACCTCGTGGAATCTTTTAACAATTTCCGTTGAACTCTCAAGTACTCGCAGTCTTTATTAATAGCCTAGATGATGACACAGAAAGCCACATATTCAAGTTTACCAATGACCGGCATTATTGTATGGAGTGTTGATGGAAGCATGAAAGTACAAATTAGTAGATTATGCAAGTGGAAAATACCTGTGGCAAATGTAGGCAATATAGGTGAAGGGATTCAATTTGGATCTGAAAGGACTGAAAAGTGTACTTTCCATGTGTAAAAATCTAGAAATAACGGAAGACTAAAGAGAATTGGGGACCATATTTTTAATCATTAAATATTTACCAACAGGTAGAGAATAATAAAAAGACCAATGGAATGATGGTCTTTATATCTAGAAGGTATAAATAAAATTGGGAAAAAGCCCAGCTCCATATTAACAAAACTCTAGTTGAGCCTCACGTGTGGCATTGTGAATGATCTGAGCAGAACACCTTAGAACAAATGAATTGGCCCTGGAGAGATTGTATAATAACCTCATCAGAACGATACCTGGCCTCCTGGAGATATTATACACAGCAGGATTTTAATTCCTTGAATTTAAATGGTTAAGGGGAAACTTGATTGACATTTCCAAGATTTTCAGAAAAGGTGGGCCAAATAAATACAACTTATTTATTCTATTTAAAGAGTTTCAGCGATGGACTAAAAAATGAATGAGACATGGTGCCTGAGGTCTGGAAATCTCTTCCACATACTGTAAATGTTAAATCTGAGATTGATAGCTTCTCATTAACCAAAGGTGTTAAGCAGTAATGGGTGAAGACAGTTGGGGGTTGACTGCACAGCAGCCATGTGGGACTGGCCAGAGGAGCTAAATAGCCACCGCCTTTTATTCTGTTCCTCTCTGTAACTCTCTTCTTGATGGAAGTGGTTTCCATCACCTTATCAGGCATTGAATTCCTTAATGAAATATAATTCAGATATTAATGCCTGAGACAGAGAGAGACTCAGACAAGCCACCAAAACAATGATGGTTTAATTCAGTTCCATTAAATATCTGAACGCGATCATTTTCCCCTGAATTGGTCAGCTTCATGCATTTATAAACTACTTACGTGTTTGCAATTCCATTGATGTTACAAAGTGAGTATTTGCAACTTTGAGACTTTCTCAATCTCACCGGTATCATTCAGTATCTTTCTATCCGCAATGACACTATTTATGCACAGATCATGATCTACTCCTGCTCCTAAATCCCCCGTTCCTATCTTCCTATCAGGCAGCTTCTGCAAACCATGAACATTCCAGCCAGTGTGACTTGTCTTCAGTTCCACGTGCAACATAACCCAAGATGTACAGCCATTCACCAGCACACCCAAATCCTTCCCTCTGCTGCATTGTTCATTTATAGTTCCAGTGTTTAACACACTTCCCAAATCTCATGACATTCTAGCTGACCAACTTGTTTTTCATTATTTGCAAGTCTACCTTGATTCAATTTGGAATTACAGTCAGTTATATTTCTATTTTCTCTTCCAAGTAATTGATATACAATATAATTGTACTGGTACCAGCTCTAATGCCTGGGGAGGGGTGGTCCTTAATCATTGATACAGCTCTGTTTTCACACCTCTCTCTCTCATACACACACATAGGCATTAATCCCTGTTTCACTTCATGCAATCATTGGTGAATCAATCTTAGAACTGCCAACCACAAAGGATTTTGAAAACATTTCGGTGCCAGTCGGTGCTTGAGCATCATGAATATTTCTCAAACCCCACTCATTCCATGAAGCATCGCAAAGTTACTCTCTTCCCTTTCCTGTACGGTTCTCCCTTGCAACCTTTAACATGCTGTCCAGTAATGAGTGCCAGATCGGAACCACTCTCCATTTAAAAATGCTTTTCCTCATGTTGGCTTCTTTTTGTCAATCACCTTAAATTGGTGGATGGTTTGAGAAGCAGAGGACACCCAAGGAAACAAAGCCTTTCTATAAAATTTGTCCAGACATCTCAGAATTTTAAACACATCCATGAAATCATCTCCAAACATTCTCTTCTGTCAGGAGAAAATCCTTCGTCAAGAATTTGAAACAAGAGTTCAGTTCAAACCCAACCAGTGCTTTATAACAATTCATCAGAACATCCTTGCCTTTATTTTCCATACCTCTTTTTAGAAATCTAAGGATCCCATTTGCCTGTTTAACCACTTGCTCAATTCAATAATGTGTATGTATGTGACTTGAAATCTGAGTGCGTGTAACCTTTCAAAATTGTATTTCCTTTAATATTGCTGCTATTCACTCTTCCCAACAAAAGGAATCGACTCAGATTTTCTGCATTGAATGCCTTGGCCATGTGCCCACTCATTCCACCAGCCTCTTTATATGTTCTTAAAGTCTATCTGTATCTTCCTCACAGTTTAAAATACCTCAGCAGCATCTTTTAAAATTCTGCCCTGTAAAACAAAGTCTAGTTTCTTACTAGAAGGCATGATATCCCTGCAGGACACCCACTGTATAACTTCAAGGACTCTGTATTACTTCACAGCTACTCAGTTTCCTGTTCCTCAGCCAACTTTGTGAATTTGTATCTGCTTTCCTCCCTATTTCATTAGCTTCAATTTTGCCGGCATGGCTAATATGAGGCAGTTTATCAATCACCCTTTAGAAATCCATATTAACCACGTGACCCTCACCAATCCAATCCGTTATTTCATCATAAACACTCAATCAAAATAGATAAACATGAAATCAAAAGAGAAAATACTGGGAAACCTCAGCAAGACTGGCAACATCTGTAAAAGGAGAGAAAAGAGCTGATGTTTTGAGTCGAGGTGACCCTTTGTCAAAGCTTTTGACAAAGATAAACATGATTTGGCTTTAACACGTTCCTGCTGAGTTTCCTTAATCTACACTCGGCAAAGTAACTGTAAATGTAACCTCAGGTAATATTAGCAAAGCTTCTCCCACACCACAAAGTGATAAGACTGGATTTACACTATTTTTCTGTAGAAACAATTTCAGTGTTCCAGTTCTCTGGCACCATTTCCATATCTACGGAGATTTGGAAGTATACAATGAGTGTCCTCTCAATTTCACCCAGTCAATATATTAAATTATTAATAATATGGACAAGGCTTATTCTTAAATCTACATCTTGCCGATGAGATATATTCATGAGCTGAGATTATAGGTGTAAAATGGAGAAGATGGGAACTCAGTTCCAAGAGATTTCTAATGATATCCACAAATAAATGAAAACATGGACATTGAATGAAGGGAGGTTTTATTATTTTCCAAAATATTTCAGCAAAGAGGGATCACATTTGTCAAGAACAATCTAGAAATCTCTCATGCGTCTGAAAGATCCGATAGTTGAGTTGTAGCCGCCCCAGTCACTGTATCTCCTGTATTCTCCGGGCCTCATGAAGTACTGTCGGCCTCTGTAGCTGGGATGTTCATAGAAGATCCAGTAACCGTCCATCACATGGCAGGAGTGAATGTCACGGTAACGGAAACGATCGTAGACAGAGGGACAGTCATCCATGAATTCCATCATCTGTCCCCCAAAGTCAGGCCTCTCGTAAATCCTCATCCTGTAGTTTCCACCTCGGTACTGGAATAGAGATAAAACCATATTTGTAATGGACTTAACACTTAGAAAGGCAGCTTTCTGTAGAGCAGGGAATAAATGAAGAGTTGCAAATGATATTACTGAACAATTGAGTACATTGTCTGTTGATTAAATTCCCATGTGTCCTTACTTCAAAATGTTAGAAAAAATGCTGAAATCTGAGGTTGGATTCCTGTTGAGCCATACAGAATTGTTTTTAAATCAATGTTAGTTTATGGTTCACATTTGGAATTGATGGTATTTTCCACCTCACTGTTTTATAGAACATTGTATTTGGATAGAGTTCTTCTTGATAAGGCTTAACTTTTACAAGCTCATTGAAAAGAATATTCTTGCAATCAAACCAACAGTTTCAACAAGTAGGCTTTTAGCTCTAAGTAGTTAAATAGTATGAACCAACTTATAATAATATTAATATTTTCTCTTTAAACTATTGATCCATGTGCATCTTTCATGGTTTTGATATTTAAGTATAGTTAATTATTATATTAAGGACAATAATTTATGTTTGCTTCTGTTTCAAAATAAGAATATTTAGTTGCTCCACACAAAAAACATTGGTGGAAACAGCTGAAGGGTTTCCTCAGTTGCAACCAACAAACTCGACTGCCTCACAGTTTATTATTTTTCACTCATCCATCCGGGTTATATACAAAAGTCACCAAAGGAAACTTACATATGGGTAGGAGCGACATGACCTGATGTTGTCGTTGAATCCCATCCAGCGCTGGTACTCAGGATAATCTCCCCTGCTCAGAACATACTGGTATCCCATGTAATTGGGTCTCTCGTACAGCACCCACCAGTCACTCATGACACGGACAGAGTTACAGCGACTGAAGTAAGGGGACAGGTCGGGACAGTCACTGCTGCACTCATAGTGCCGACCCTGGAAGTTCCTGTCCTCGTAAAAGATAATCTGTGGAAAGAGACGCCAAATATTTAATCGGCAAACTGTTAAATCTGGCAAGAAGAGTTCTACTGTAATATATAATCAATAGGCAATGCTTAATGAAAAATTCAATTCATAAACTCGGTTTTATCCTTGCCTTTCCCATTTTGAGCTCAGAGTTAGCTGGCTAACTGACTGAATGTTTCCCCGCTTCACACAGCTTGGTATTTATACGTTGGACAGAATTGCCACCCTGGGCTGTACTTTTGTCATTTTAATGATTGCGATAGTTTAAACTCAGCACAAAAGCAGCAAAACACATGTCGCATACACTAAAGAAAAACCGCTTTTAATACACCTCTGTATCATTGAATGTGTTTTGCCTCCAACTCATTTTAATTGTTGAGTCAGTAACGCAAAAGTGCATCGGTGTTCTTTCCTGATACTCTAGTTGCACTGAAATTCCCCAACAGCTAACGTGACACATTCAATCGGGTATGTTTCCAATTTGTCCATGTAATGGTTGTAGTAGACTCCAGAACTGGCCACAGATATTTATATACAAAACAAGTTCTTTTTGATTTGCAAACTAAATATAGGCTGATGTGCATTGTCAGTGCTCCCAATTTTACATTGTGCTCCAAAGCCTCTCAAACTATAATTACTGCATGTATCTATTTTCCCACTTCTCTTAGTATTTAAACTGTTATCAGCAGGTACAAAGTACAATAAAAGGGCTAATGCAGTAATGATCTTTATATCCTGAGGACTTAAACAAAAGTGGATAAAGTTCATACTCCATATTAACTAAGCTCTAGTTCTACCAGTTGTAGGAGCTTTTTGGGAGAGCAAGTACAAAGGACTCACAGAGACAGTAATTCTGGTTGAAGACATACTTTATTGTCCAGCTTGGTCTGTGCGTGTAGGAGAGCAATTTGAGAGAGCCCAAATTACTCTAAATTGCATTGCTTTTGGTATTACCATTATACATTTTTCAAAACTCATTTCCTCACCTCCTTGCCCACCCCTAAACAAAGGCCAATCATTATTAGTATAGATCGTTTACCTTGGCCAATGATACTCTACTCTCTGATAACATGGGAATATGTAAATAAAATTATTTCCCTCTGTCTCCCAGCACCTCTTTATTGGGAAGTTGTATTGCTCTATTCATTCTACTGTCTGGAATAGTTTGGGCTGTCTGGGACACACACTGATACTTCTGCTTCCCTCTGTAGCTGTACTGTTTTCAAGGAATGTGGTTCTTCTTACTTAGTTATATCCCAGCATGCTTCGAGCAGCATATAATTGGCCAAGTTATATGCTTTTAATATGGAACATAATATTTTCAAAAATATATGTTTAAATTCTCTAGCAGTGACTATATGTGTTTCTATGCAAACAGTACCTCAGTAACTCCAGGTACTTTGTACTTTTATTATATTGTTTTCACTCTAGGTTAACCTATTTTGATCTTTTAGTCTTTTTACTCCCAAGTTATCCTAAACCCTTTCTAACATATCTTCCCTCTTGGCCCTTGGCCAGCGCAAGATCAGGCCACTAAATGGATGTTTTAAGTAAGCATTCCTGGGTCCCAAAAAGCTATTTGGCATTTGAGATATTCTTTTCTCCGTACACAAACTGCCATTATTTTTGCTGCTGTCAAGTGTAGACTTAATAATCTGTGCACAGCAACATTTGAGCAGGTACACAGTTCCAACAAATGCCAAGATCACAATAAAAAGGAACACAATCCCTTGTATGATTGATGTTCCCAGGGAGTGTAGCCAGCTGGAAGCCCAACTCCGTTCAATCCCAACTCCGTTTTGCTGTTAAATTCCAGCCTCTATCTTCTCAATCACTTAATTCGATTTAGTTTGCTCCATAACATCTTTAAAACAGAAATCAAGCCTTTCTATTTCCAAGCAGTAACCTATGTTGATTGCTTGTTCTTTGTCTTACATAGCTTCATTTTAAGGTAGCCGTTTACAGCATGCTTTCTTATGTCAGAGTTGTCCCAAATTCAGAAAACAGTGTTGTGGGCTTTCAAATATCCATTAGCATTTCTCTAATTTCTTCTTTCTTTTAAAAAAAAGTCTTTGTTCCTTCATTTTATATTCTGCTTTTATATTCTATCCCCCTCGCTATAAAGGCCAGCATCCCATTCACCTTCTTGATCACCTGCTGTACCTGCAGGCTGGGTTTTTGCAATTCGTGCACAAGGACCCCCAGGTCCCTCTGCACCATAGCATGCTGCAGCTTTTCACCCTTTAAATAATAATCCCTCCTACTACTATTTCTACCAAAGTGGATAACCTCACATTTGCTAACGTTATACTCCATCTGCCAGGTCCTCGCCCACTCACTCAGCCTATCCAGATCCCTCTGCAGACTTTCCACACCCTCCATGCAATTCGCTTTTCCACTCATCTTCGTGTCATCAGCAAATTTTGTACCCTACACTCAGCCCCCTCCTCCAGATCGTCTATATAAATGGTAAACAGTTGAGGTTCCAGTACCGATCCCTGCGGCACTCCACTAGTCACCAACTGCCAACCAGAAAAGCACCCATTGATTCCAACTCTCTGCTTCCTGTTAGACAACCAATCCTCAATCCACGCTAACACCTTACCCCCAACTCTTTGCACCCTAACCGTCTGCAGCAACCTTTTGTAAGGCATGTTATTGAACGCGTTCTGGAAATCCAGAAACACCACATCCACCGGTTCCCCTCTGTCTACCGCACTAGTCACATCCTCATAGAAATCCAATAAATTTGTTAAACACGACTTCCCCTTAACAAATCCGTGCTGCGTCTGCTTGATCAAACCATTCTTTTCTAGGTGTCTTGCTATTTCTTCTTTGATGATGGATTCAAGCATTTTTCCAACTACAGACGTTAAACTAACTGGCCTATAATTCCCTGCCTTTTGCCTGCTACCTTTTTTAAACAGCAGTGTAACATTAGCCGTTTTCCAATCTTCTGGCACTTGCCCAGAGTCCAGCGAATTTTGATAAATAATTACTAAGGCATCTGTTATCACCTCTGCCATTTCTTTCAGAACCCTGGGATGCGTTCCATCCGGTCCTGGGGACTCGTCTACCTTCAGTCCCATTAGTCTATCAAGCACTACCTCTTTAGTGACAGTAATTGCATTAAGGACCTCATCTCCTACCTCATCTTTAACATTCGGCAAGCTATTTGTGTCGTCCTCCATGAAGACCGACACAAAAAACTTATTTAAAGCCTCAGCCATTTCCTCGTTACCCACCGCTAAATCCCTCGTCTCATCCCCCAAGTGTCCAACATTCACTCTAGCCAGTCACTTCTTCTTTATGTATTTGTAAAAACTTTTACTGTCATTTTTTATATTTAGAGCCAGTTTAGCTTCACACTCTATCTTTCCTTTCTTTATCGCTTTCTTAGTCATTCTTCGTTGTTTTTTAAACCTTCCCAATCTTCTAATTGCCCAGTATTTTTAGCCACTCTGAACACATCAGCTTCTAATTTAATACTCTCCTTTACTTCCTTCGATAACCACAGCTGGTATCTCTTCTCTTACATTCCTTCTTTACCATCGGAATATATTTCTGCTGAGTACCGAAAAAGATCTCCTTAAAAATCCTCCACTGTTCCTCAGCCGTCCTACCAACCAATCTGTGCCCCCAATCTACATTCACCAATTCCGCCCTCAACTTATCATACTCCCCTCTGTTCAGAGGACACAGGTTTGGGACCCTACTTTCTCATCCTCCATCTGCATCAGAAATTCAACCATACCATGATCACTCGTCCCAAGAGGATCCCTCACAAGAAGATCCCTAATTCTACCTGCAGTTGATAAGAAATTAGTGAAGAAAGCAAGGAGTGAGATTTTATAGCTAAATATTTTAATTTCATATCTTGTTAAAGTGCAATGCACTCATTACTCCGCCAATTGGTCATAGTCTGTTATGTTAATCCATGAGAAATGTTTGTTAGATCAATGGTATGGACATTATTATCCTGAAAATATATGAACACATGGAGCTAAAGGTCACCAGTTCTCACAGGCTTGTCCCTACAATCAGGGAGGTCAGAAAATCACAAAAGGATACCTTCTCCCATCACATAGCCATGCAATTTTCTGCTTTGTCCAAGAAACCAGTAGATAGGCAAGGCCGGGATTCTCCCAAAGAATTCTGAGTGTTGAATTCCTGTAAATCCCATTTTTGTTTTCAGTGGGATTTTCACTGTGGGAATCTCCCACAGTCTGTGCAGCACAAAGGGCACTAGTGTGAGTCACACTGAAAATCCAGGGACGGGGCCTATTCCCGCTGGAGAGGCTGAAATCAGCTTGCTGAGTCTATCTGTAGCTCCCTCATAGCTTAAAGTTTTGTTTTTTCAGCAGCAAAGTCTAGTTTTTTTTAACCATAAGTCAACATACCCATGCAGGGCACCTACTGTATAACTTCAGGTAATCTGTAATAGTTCACAACTACTCTCTGTTTGCTGTCACTGAGATAACTTTGTAAGCACATTGCTGCTATCCCTCCTATTTCATCAGCTTCATGGAGTATAACGTTAGCAAGTGTGAGGTTATCCACTTTGGTAGAAATAATAGTAGGAGGGATTACTATTTAAAGGGCGAAAAGCTGCAGCATGCTATGGTGCAGAGGGACCTGGGGGTCCTTGTGCACAAGTCGCAAAAACCCAGTCTGCAGGTGCAGCAGGTGATCAAGAAGGCGAATGGGATGTTGGCCTTTATAGTGAGGGGGGATTGAATATAAAAGTAGGGAGGTCTTGCTGCAACTGTACAGGGCACTGGTGAGGCCGCAGCTGGAGTACTGTGTGCAGTTTTGGTCGCCGCACTTGCGCAAGGATATATTGGCCTTGGAGGGAGTGCAGAGGAGGTTCACTAGGCTGATACCGGAGATGAGGGGGTTAGTTTATGAAGAGAGACTAAATAGACTGGGTCTGTACTCGTTGGAGTTTAGAAGGATGAGGGGGGATCTTATAGAGACATATAAGATAATGAAGGGGATGGATAGGGTAGACGTAGAGAGGTTCTTCCCACTAAGAAAGAATAGCAGGACTAGAGGGCACAGCCTCAAGATAAGTGGGGGGGGGCAGTTTAAAACAGAGTTGAGGAGGAACTTCTTCACTCAAAGGGTGGTGAATCTCTGGAATTCTCTGCCCGTTGAAGTGGTGGAGGCTGCCTCGCTAAATATATTTAAGTCGCGGGTAGATAGGTTTCTGATAGACAGGGGAATTAAGGGTTATGGGGCGAAAGCGGGAAAGTGGAACTGATCCACTTCAGATCAGCCATGATCTTATTGAATGGTGGGGCAGGCTCGAAGGGCTAGATAGCCTACTCCTGCTCCTATTTCTTATGTTCAATTTTGCCGGCATGCCAAATATGTGGCAGTTTATCAATTGCCCTTTGGAAATCCATATTTACCACATGACCCTCATCTATCCAATCCCTTATTTTGTTAGAAATGTTCCGTCGAAATGGATAAACATGATTTGACTTTAACAAGTCCCTGCTGAGTTTCCTTCATCTACACTTGGCAAAGTAACTGTAAATGTGATTCCAGGTAATATTGGCAAAGGTTCT
Source organism: Carcharhinus amblyrhynchos (assembly GCF_965287045.1). Classification (NCBI taxonomy): domain Eukaryota; kingdom Metazoa; phylum Chordata; class Chondrichthyes; order Carcharhiniformes; family Carcharhinidae; genus Carcharhinus; species Carcharhinus amblyrhynchos. Next base: position 3,093,362 of record NC_137334.1, on the reverse strand, counting down.
CCCACGCCACAAGATGATAAGGCCATAGCAGCTGGATTTACACTGTTTTTCTGTAAAAACAATTTCAATGTCCCAGTTCTCTGGC